>NC_141704.1:49516279-50187112 GCF_971803275.1 Cyanistes caeruleus | reverse complement strand
CAATCACACTGGTCATGCAAAACATCCATCAAAGGACGTTTCTTAGAAGGAATGTGCAAACACCTTATGTTTATAGTTACTTCCATGGGATATTAACTAAAACTATAAAAACAAGATCAGAAGGCTTAGTTTTCAGGGTGACAATCTTCAATTCCATCATTGTGCTGTAGCTTAAATATTGCACTGAAAATTGAACATTTTCAAAAAGTCCTTTATGTTGGAAAAGACAGTTAAGATCACAGAGTCCAGCCACAGAATGGACAAATCCCAATACCCACGATGAGGAGTGAATTATTGTATAACATTTTAAAAGTGGTAAGGTTCAATGAGACTAGATGTATATTGGGTTTAAAAACTAAGAAGGTATAATATTTTTTTTTTAGAAAGAAAGGTAATGTGATGATTCTCCTCTACTTGCAGATCAGTATAGTGGAATGGTGAAAAGGACTAATGAGACACTAGCTTTTCTGAAAAAATATTTAGAAGTTCAAATGAAAAGCAAGATTAAAAATTTATATTTAAATATGTTTCCATCATACAAATTTGAATAGGTGATTCAGGGAGAAACTCCTTTAGGCTTTAAATCATCACATTGTGCATAACAGCAGAAGAAACTTTGACTTCCCCATTATGAAGAAAAAAAATTTATTTTGAGCATTCCTTAAGAATTTTGTGGGTTTATTTTGCCCTAAAGCACACACAAATGCAGCTATGAAATTACAAAATATTTTCTTCAGATGATTTCAAGATGTAATTTTAAAAATAGTAATGATTTTCACTGTTAATACTGTTGTAACCCTGTATTGCAGACTCTATTTTATGACCTAGTCTTCATTGTATTAAAATTGGGAATAAAAGTGATAGTCAATACAAGGAAATAAAATAAAGATTCCGCTTTATAGTACATTGCAATCATATTTGGGTGACATCAAGGAATGGCATTAAGTGATTGCCTAAGACAAGTGCATCTATTTACACGTATTATAAGTTTATGATACAGTCCAGGAAGCACTCATAAACTCATTCATTCATTTTCAATAATCTGAAATATAAATTAAATAAATTTTACTTATTTTTTTTAATAATTTTATTTTTTTTCAAATGAGGAATACAGAACATGTCTGATAGCTATGACTGGAGACTGTAATTTTGGATCAGTATCTCACTGACCACTTGTAAATCTTGGAAAGACTCCAAATACAATTTTTCAAAGTGCTGTAAGGCTTTCGCTGCAAACTGTTGCTTTCAGCAAGCATCAGACAGCCATAATTCCAAGAAATATTGTTCAGCAAATCCATTCTATTTTAAGGAACAGCATCATTTCCCTTATGGTCTCTAAAGTGTATAGTTGCCTCAAAAACAGGTAATAGCTAAATGACTCTTCCCCAATCAAGTGCATAACAATAAAGCCATTCATTAAGAGTGAAAGATTAACTGAGTTTCACAGGACAGCAGCAATAATCACACAACTTCAATATCCACAAAGCATAGAACTGAATTCCTTATTAAAAAAATTCCTTATTTCAAAAAAAAAAAGGAAATAAGAAAAAAAAAAATCAAACCATTCAGTCTTCTCCTGTGGTCAGCTGGACTTTGTAGTTCAATGGAAAATTATTTCTTTGTGTTAATGAACTCAGATGTCTAGGGCAGGAGCATCCTGGCCTGTGATCAGGACTGGTGAGGCCAGCAGGAGCAGGGACGTCATTCTCCCCCTGCACTCGGCACTGGTGAGGCCACACACTGAATTCTGTGTCCAGTTCTGGGCCCTCAGTTTGGGAAGGACCTTGAGACACTTGAGCGTGTCCAGAGGAGGCAACGAGGCTGGTGAGGGATCTGGAACACAAACCCTGTGAGGAATGGCTGAGGGAGCTGGGGTTGTTTAGGCTGAAGAAAAGGAGACTCAGAGGTGACCGTATCACTCTCTACAACTCCCTGAAAGGTGGCTGTGGTCAGGTGGGGATTGGTCTCTTTCTCCAGGCAGCATCTGACAGAACAGAGGACACAGCCTCAAGCTGCACCAAGGCAAATATAGGCTGGATATCAGGAAAAACTTTTTTACAGAAAGAGCAATAAAATACTGGAATGATCTGCCTGGGGAGGTGGTGGAGTCACCATCTCTGGATGTGTTTAAAGAAAGACTGGATGTGGCACTCAGTGCCATGGTTTAGTTGAGGTGTTAGGGCTGGGCTGGACTTGATGACCTTGAAAGTCTCTTCCATCCTAGTGATTCTGTGTGATTCTCTGTGAAGTCAAAACTTATTTCTTCATTAGTGGTATCAAAGCCAGAGTTTGATTTAATGGTTAGAGTTTGAAGGATTCAATGTCATTCACTTGAAGTCCACCAAAGTATAAATATTATCAGCACCCACTGTAATTCTACACTCCCACATTCTCGGATCTCCAAATTCCTGAGCCAGTGGCTGATTACTAGGTTCTCTATCAGTATCCATACATCCACTCCAGGAGCTTAAAGTCTATCTACCTGTACTTTAGCTGCTTCCTAGAGATGGTAGCAATTCTGGACAATGGTAGCACATACTGCTAAGTAGTTTAAGGACACTCCTAGTGGTATCTCACATCATGATGAAATCCATAAATCTCAGACTTTGTATACTGCTAATCATTCCAGATCTAGACTGTTATTGTCAATCATCAGTCTGGGCTTGCCTCCATACATTTTTGTCTTGAATAAATGTCATATAACAAACAGTATTTCAGATACTGTTCTGTGTGCTCCTCTTCCTCATGCTGCCCATGCTCTCCAGCACTCTCCTGTTGCTTCACCCTCTACAAGCAGCTGCCAAAACTACTAGAAAATCTGTTCAATACTGGCAGTAGACATTGTACTTGAAGCACCTGCAGACGAACAAATGCATCACACAGATAGTTTCAGAGCTGCAGCAGCCATTTTTCCATGCTGAATAGATACAAGCAATGTTTGCTAGTAAAAATACATACCTGGAATAGCAAGAAGTCAACGAAAAATGTGTCATTTAGCCCCAAATTGCAGAATTCCTACAGATCCTTGCAGATTTCCAGTTTTGTTAAGCCTCTACCATAATAGGGCATCTGTGGCAGGGTAAAGAGACTGAGATCTGTTATCTTGTTTTCAGTATCCAAATTTATGTAATTATGGAAATTGCATAACCAATTATGAATAATCTATAGAATGAAAACTGTTCACCTAAAAGGCCTGTACAACATCCAACGAATTCATTTAGGGAAATAAATTATTCTAAGTCATAAGTCATTTGCCAAATAAATTATTCACTGTGAATTGTTCCCCCCCTAGTAATCAAGGGCTCATCTGCTGTTCCTCCAAAGACCAAGTCAGCGGAAGAATGCAAATAAATCTGGAAATTGTAATAACCATTGATCCGTCTCTCTGGCATATATAACAATGCAACTTGATACTTCCTATTTCTTTATAAAGTCTATAATAATTCATTTGACAAAGATCAAATCTAGAAAGTGGAAATACTCAAAAGAAGGTAAAAAGCAGAAAGAAAAAGTTCTTCTCTTGCAACAAACAGTAATATTCTGCCTAAGCAGAAACCATTCTAAACAGTTTAGGTGCTTACACTTAGGTTGTGCTACTATAATCCTCTTTGCTCTCTCAGTTATTCACTCATATCACTTACACAGCTTAAATTCTCTAGGTACTATATTGAACAAGTATTTTTTCCTCGAGATTTTCAGTGAAGAAATTTGATATCTGTTTGATTTAATTTCGCTTTCACTTGGAGAGATAATTTAGGAGGCTGCTGCAAGACAAACAAAAGCCAGTGTCTGAAGGTAGTTATTTCATACTTCTCCAAAGAGAAAGATCCCTGGGGCAATAGCATACTTGTTAAAATGATGCTGAATGATTCTCATGAAAACCTACCAGAAATAAAGTAGCATAAATGATTTAAGTATGCATGGTTAAGTAGTGACCTTTCACTGGAGCTGGGGTTTGGATTACGAGGCCTCTTTTGGTTCTTATTTTCAGTTATTCTATACTTAGGTAAGTAGAGACTTCTACCCTACCTGCAATACCTGTACTTCTCATTTCTTGTCTCTGTTCACTGCTACAGTGTCCTTCCCTTCTTTATGTTTCTTACTTTTATAAGCAATACATTTGTCTCCTGACATATCCTCTAGCCTACTCCACTTGGTGATTCCTAACTTTCTGCATTCCTGTCCCTTCTTATCTCCCTAACTATATTTATTCATCACAAGTTCATATTTTGTTTTCCTCTCTACTATCAGAGTATTTGTTATTCCCTAGAAGGGCAAACCACTTCCCACAGCATGCCAACTTATCATCTGGCAAATCTTCTGAAGGCAGTGGGCAGAGAGATGTTATTTGTGAAGCAGTTCATCAAGTCCTGATTCATGTGCCCTCACTAGTGAAAGGAACGCATACCATTCCCTTTTCAGGTCCTCCAGATTCTCTTGCTGATACTCTGGATGCATAGTTTTCCTCACCTTTTCCACTTGTATCCTCTCTGAGGCCCTAAAATCTCATTGCACCCCCTTGTCCTCCTGGCTCTGGCTTGCTGGGGATCAACACCAGCAGAAGGAAGAAAATAAAGGCAAGGATCCTTCACTGGCTCACCTCTCTGAGCAAATCACCACCAGATGTTTCTGAAAGCAATGGGCTCTCTCAGACATGCTCTGTTCTGTGCCTTTTTCCTGAACTCCCTCAATCCATTTCTGAGCCCTTGACCCTTCCCTTTTCTTTCCCTTGGTGGTCACCCATCATCAGTTGATTATTCACTTTATGCTTGCTAATTTAGGATATTAACACAGAAAGGCTCCGGCAGTGTGGTACGGCCATCTCTCCTGACTGATATTCCTCTAGCCCTACTCTTGTGTCCTCAGTGGATTCCTTAGGGTAGATCTCAACAGGAAAATAACTTCCTGGCACACAAAAATAATCATGAGCTCAACTGCTTTGCTTTCCCATTGAGAGGAAAACAAAGGCCAAATTCGCCAAACTCCTGCAACTTGAAAATGTCAACAGAAGATGTTTCGTTTAAAATTCCCATTCCACTGCTAATATTATTATAAAAAAAATCAGAAAAATTTACCATAAAACAAATTTAATAGTTAAAAATTTACTATAAAACAAATTCAGAACAATTGTTACAATTAATAAAATTAAATCTAACATTTGGAAAATGGCAAAGTGAGCTGTTTCCACAACTTTAAAACTTTTTCAAAACTATTTTAAGCCAGGAAACTAATCTAAAAGGATGTCCCACGAGCAGTTTAAATTCAGTTCTGTCAATGTTTTCCAACTAAAAATGGTGTAATCAAAAATT
Organism: Cyanistes caeruleus; assembly: GCF_971803275.1. Classification (NCBI taxonomy): domain Eukaryota; kingdom Metazoa; phylum Chordata; class Aves; order Passeriformes; family Paridae; genus Cyanistes; species Cyanistes caeruleus. The sequence goes on along the minus strand of NC_141704.1, from coordinate 50,181,803 downwards.
ACTTTGATCTACTCTATCTTGTACATTATTGATGCTGTATTGATAAGTAGTTTTTCCTAAGTCATTTTTTCAGCTTGGTTCTAAAACCTTTCTATTAAAACTTTATATTAAAAATGCATTACTACACAATATGGATCTTATATTAAGCTTCTTATTGCATAATTCCACCAAGATCAGGTGATGTTCAGATATTTCAAACATTTTCAAACCTTACCTCTTACTTAAAACTGTGAACTCTACACTTTAAAAAAAAATCTGAGAAACAGTAAAATATTCATTCTTTATGAATATTTCACATCCCAAGTTTGGTGAAAGCTTGACAGGTTAACACTGCTACTTTGGAGAACTGAGACATAAATTAAAATGTAGCTTTATAACTTCTGTTCTTCTGAAAATCAAATCCTTACAAAGGGATCAACTTCAAATACAGACAATTCAGAAAGACAGAACCATTCAATATCACATCTTCAGATTGTAAAATCTTTCAAAGAGAGTCTGGAAAGAATATATAAATTGTGTATATGCCTAAATGTGAACATGTGCCTACGAAAGCACAATAAATAGCAGCAAAAATATTTCTTACTAAGCAAGCAGCAATTCCAACAAACCCTTTCATTGCTGAAATTTCATTTAATTAAAAATAGCATTTTTGCTGAGATAAGGGAATATGGTTGTTGATTTATATCATGAATCCAGGTATTCTCACATTAAGAACTAATTTATCTTTAATTGAAGGGAGTGATTAAAAAATTCACCAACAAAGATATTTACAAAATTATGCAACCTTTCATATAAATAAAATTTTCTTAAGTTCAGTAAAAAATGATAAATATGCAGAGCCACTTGCACACAACTTGATGTGTATTGATAAAACCTTTTTCAAATTAAGTTAATTTCAAACAGTATGAAAGCAATCTGAAGGAAATACAGCTACAGTACATAGATAGATATTGCTGGTTGCTTATGAGTTAATCTGGTCAATTGATCACAAAAAAATTGCACCAGTCTCTACACTAGGTTCAGTGAACACTGAGATGCAAACTTACCATTTTAACTGGGTTTCTCCTTTGCACTGTATGTTGAGTGTTAAAATTAAAGAATGCTATCTACAGGCTAGACATCTGGAACACGAGCAAATAAACCCTGTATCCTCTAGTGCAAATCCACATGACAGCATAACCTGTTTCCTAGAATTGTTGAAAAACGTTAATAAATTAAAAGCCTGCCAAATAAATTTAATCTATTACTTTGTCTTCTGAATGTCAGAACTACAATCGACAAGTGATGAGCTTCCCTTTTATTCAAACCAAAAAGCTCCTGAGCAGACAAATTCTATGTAATAAGAGATAAAGCCACCTCCTTTCCTAGCCTCTTTGTTTTTATCCTGGCCTTTAGAGATAGCAGTGGAGGTTTCATAAGGAAACAGGTGCCAAAGCCTTGTACTTACATTTCCCTGCAGAAAGAGCTGCAGTTGTTCACATTGTCCATAACACCTGTGACACAGCTGCAAGGATCTCCTCAAGTGCCCTACTGATTTCTTTAAGCAGCAAAAACCAGTGCCCACCGTGCTATATTGTTTTCCTTCTTTTATGACAGTGATAAGTGAGGCCTTGCAGCAGGAGGACCATTCACTCTGCACTATTAGATACAGCCCTTATTTGGTGCCTAATGTTCCGTGACCCATAAGCATTAAAGGAACTGCTAAGAAGTATCTGATCAGGTAAAATGAGGCATACAAAAGAACATATTGGAGAACAAAAATGTTTCTTATAATTAATAAAATACAGCACATTCAGGTAACAGCAGAACAAAAGCACAGTCTGAGTTGGAGGCAAATTCTTGCACAGAAAAACTACCGCATTCTTTGGTGGTTTAAAAGCCACGGAGACTCAGCCGCAGGCACGAGAACAACCAGCCTCTGCCAGACATGCTGTTTGACCTGAGTGTTGCAACACTGATAAAGGATACAAGAAAAAAATCACATCATGTTTTATATTAGTCCATTAGTGTCTGGTTTCCTCTGGATTGTCAGTAATCCTCTGAGAAATAGACTTTCACAAGACCGGCCACAGGGTTAATCCCTCAGGAATGCATTGGTCTGGCAGGCTAGCAGAATAGGACAAGCCAGAAGCAGTAGCAATACTAGGTCAAAGCCATACTTGGTGGTCTGCACAAAAATATGGGATATACAAGGACAGTTTCCCTCTTCATCTTCCTTTGTTCACTTTTTTTCCACCAGCAAAGGAAAGGTTATTTTAGTCAGGAAAGGCTGGAAGCGACATCAGGAGTCAGGAGGTCTCTAGTGCAGCCATCTGCTCTAGTAGGGTCACCCTTGAGCTCAGACCAGGCTGCTCAGGACTTTATCTTACTGGGTCTTATAAACCCACAAGAACAGAGAACACAACTGTCCTGAACAGTCTTATGATAAAAAAAAATAAAAAGGTTTTCCTTCTGTTCAGTCTGTACCCCTCTTTCAGCTTACACCCATTATTTCTCACTCTCCCAAAGAACATGTCTCCATTGCCTCATTAACCTCAACATAAGCATAAATAAACTGTAGTTAGGACCCCAGGAGGCAGTAGATCCTTCAGACTCCCTTTGCAAGGCAAATGCTCAAATCTTGAGTCCTCTGCTGTACACACTCCAGTCTGGATCTTTCTTTTGGGGGACCAAAACTGAGCTCAGTGAGACAAAGTCTAATGAGTGCTGAGTAAGGGAGGATGATCCCTTCTTTCTGTCTACCACTGTGCCTCTATTTGTGCAGCCCAGAAGCCCACTGGGAATCCTTGGAGCCAGGGCACACGGCTGCCCATGCCCAGCTGCCCACCAGAGCCTCAAAGAGCTGGAAAAATCCCACAGCCCAGGCTGCTGCAGGGGATTTCCCTCCTAGGGCCAGTGATGGCATTTCTTCTCCTTGAATAAAGTGTCCAAACACTTTACTGAAATGGATAACTGAGACTACCAGCAAGAGAAGGACCTGAAGCTCTTACAATAAGTGTCTGTCCAACAAATCCACTCATTTTCAGCCTGGGCAGCAGGAGCAGCCACTGTGCCTGTCAGAGTACCACTGGCCCTGCTGCCATCACAGCAGCAGCTGCCACAGAATCAGGTCCAATTGCCATCCCTATGCCTGCTGGCCCAGGAAACCGAAGATGACTACAGACAGCAACTCAAAGTCTTGCTTAAGGATATCAAATGAAGTGGCAGTCACAGTCTCAATGAGCAAAGTCCAATGAGCTGCTCAGGGAAAAAGCAATCATCTTGTTAGCCCTTAATCTGACAAAAGCAGCACAGAGCCCATCCTGAGAGCTGAACATGATTAACAGTTATTCCAAGGTACCCCTGTGTAATCAGAAAATGCTCTGACAACAACTCCAGAAGGAGATTAAGGTCTTTTCTCTGCCTGAAAAATAGGTAAGTCTCCCTTCAATAAGCTCAGTAAAGAAAACACCTGTTTTGCAAACAGGCAAGAGCTAGCCGTGCTCATGCAGCCAGAAGCTGTGGTTGGAGTTGCTCTAGTGGTAAATCTCCTAACTTGCCCTATGAAGAAATGAACATTTTGATTCAGATCAAGTGTTACACCCTTCACATACACACACAGAACAGCTCATGTCTGCTCAGCAAGCAGATGATAGGCACCAGAACCCTTCTGACTTTATTTAGCCATAGGACTGCAGCTCTGAACGTCCACTGCTCCCTCCCAGCACGTTCCAGGGCAGCCCAGACTGTGAGTGGCAGTAAGGAGCCAACTGCACAAGGGTGGCAGCAGCACTGAGCCCAAGGAGCTGCCTCCCACCTCTGCACACCAGGGCCCTGGGGACCTTACCCAGCCCAGCTGCCTCTGAAACACAGCTTACAGCAGCTCCAGATGCCTGGCCAAATTTATTTTGTTGCTGCAGCAACCATTTTCTGTGGCCCCACTTGGCCTTGCCACCTCCTCCATTGCCTCTAAAAAGGGATTTCTTGGTAGGGGAGAATGGGAAGAGAAAACCTCCTATAGAAAAGGAAATCTGGGGAGGGGTAATTCATTTAGATCTGTACAAACTATACAGCCAAAAAGATCCTAAAGACATTTCTCAATGAAAGCTCAACCGCTTGAGCATTGCACATTGAACCTGGAAGAAACCAGAAAGGAAAAGAAAACCAAGGGCAACACAAAACATAGCACATTTACCCTTGAGCTTTTTTTTCCCCCAAAAGATAATGTGATGTACTTTATCACTGCATTATTCCAAAAGAATTAGTATCTTTTCTTTCTCTATATTGTTGTACCAGCTGACAAAGCTAGTAACAGATTTCAGTAGAAAAATTTTGCATAAGTTTTACTCACTGAAGGTTTAAACTATACTGCATAACTCCCTACAACTGCAGTAATCATTTAATGCCTTTTATTTAATGATACCAACAAACCAGCCCATGCTAAAAGCTGGCTTTCATAAAAATGAGGCAATTTGTGGACTTGGCAAATCAAAAAGATGAAGAAAAAGTACGCAAATGAGGTAATAAACAAATACTTCAAAGAACCAATCATCAATTTAGTAGCTTACATAATAAAAAGAGATGGTGACACAGATATAGTGTAGCTGTGTCTAGAAGATTTTATTTAATTGGTAGAATGAATCAAATAGAGAAATGACTGTAGAAAATACAGGATTTTGGAAGTTTAGGGAGAAGGTGTCCTTATTGGTTTAAAGCAAAATACTGTTGCTCTTCTGCTTCCATTCGACTGACAAAATGTCAACAATGTGTACTGAAAGTCTGTTAAGTCCTAAATACATAACTAATTCACCTTGCACTCAGCAAATGCTCACTATTCTTCTTCATAGTGTAAGAATTCCTCTCCACAGACAGGAATGCAAGACGCTCATATAAAATTTCAAGTTAGACCTATCAAAACTCGGCATTTTCCAATTTTTTCCCTCGATTTTGCCTTCTTGCCTGACGAAATTGATGTGCCCTGAACGGAAATAACATATTGAAGATCCCTTCTAATGCAAAATATTCTGTGATTCTATGAATTAAATCGTTGTTTTATCTTCTTCTTCCAAGGGATCTCACACTGAGTCTGACCAATTTTCCACTAACAGTGAAGGAGGCTGTGCAGTTATATGGCTGCAGTCTGGCATGTATTTTACCAGCAAGTATTAAGGAAGGACTAGAGTAGCCATGATTAAAATAAAATAAAATAAAATAAAATAAAATAAAATAAAATAAAATAAAATAAAATAAAATAAAATAAAATAAAATAAAATAAAATAAAATAAAATAAAATAAAATAAAATAAAATATTTTTTTAAAAAAATATTAGCCTTTAATTATCTATTCTGGGTTTGTTAGATGAAGCTTTAGGAATCCAAAGTCAAGGAGTCTCCTCTCCAATTTAATGTATTTCAATGGATCTTCCTAATTCTAGACTAATTCTTGTCCCTGGAAGATGTGTTAGTCATTCCTAATCCCTCAGATACAAGATCTGAACTATGTTCTCCCATGGAGACATTTCCTTTTGGATATCCTCAAGCTGCACTTCCTGAGTGCTTCCTACTTGTAGCACTGGGCTTTAAGGATCATTATCCTTTTGTTCAGGAATGTCCTGGCATTTGAAATCACCTGTTGCACTGTTTAACCATACTTCTGGGGGAAAAAACACAACAAAATAAAATCTCCTATCTAACCTCAAATTTCTGCCAGTCTTGTTCATCCACAGCAAATCCAGAATAAAGTTTTAATATTCCTTCCACTAAGTTATGAACTAGCTGGTACAGGACTCACACACTTGTTCAGCGGGCAGGTACTATTCTTGTACTTAATATCATGTTTGGCTAATTAGGAGCAGAACTTTCCCCATACATCAGCATGAATTGCTTCTATTCAGTGAACATTCTATTCTGCATCAGTCTGTAGTGCAGCAGATATAAAAATAGAAATGTGACTCATGCATGCAGCTTTTCAGTGTTTCTTCACTGAAATCACTCACATGATAATCAACCATTTCAGATGACTGTGAGTCTGAGATTGCTAGACCCCAAGTCTTTGAGGAATAGAAGTTTTCTAAACAGTAGAAATCCTTTTCTATGGCTTTTTTAAGGCAGTGCTGAAGTTTTTCTGTTCTTGAAGTCTTTTTCATTACTGATTAAATGGGTATTTGCCATGATGACAGCAGCATCCGACTGCCAAGGATAAGACAAACAAAGTGCCTTAACAAAGATTACTCACCAGGGATATGAGGAAAGTTTTCATGTATGCTTAACCCTTGTCTCTTTATTGAAACGTGAAAGGCCATAATCAGTACAAAACAAGAGGGTAATTTTGTGATCTCGATCTGTCCATTATGAATTTAAGCTTTTCATTTCACATAGGCCAAACGAAAGCTCTCAGGTGATAACTACACTCAGACAGTGCTAACCTAGCCTGGGACATAAATCAATGTCCTAGAGGTGAAACACTTCAAATCCTGTTAGTGTGTTACTAAACAATCTATTCTCCCACCTTAAGGACCCTGGGGAGTTGTATAAACCAAGGCAATAACACAACCTAGACTGAAGAACACATTTTCACCCATCTTTTACTATCCTGTACTGCTCAGCTTATTAAGATTGTCTGCACGTGTCAATACAGAAATAAATATTTGGCCATTCAACTGCAAAAAGAGTTCACAAAAGTTAATGGCAGCTATAAAAACCTCATTGCTTTATTTAGACTGAGTCTGTCCTTACCATGAGCTCTGGAATGTGACAGCTATACGTGCTGTACACAGGATAAAAAATGCGCTGTACAGAACTGCAGCTCTGTGAAACTTCACAGGAAAGTTGTTTGGGGTTCTTTTGCTGACAACTCCAGAAGCAAAAACCCAACTAATTCACTAATTCACCTTGAATAAATCAAAATATTTGACACAAATATCTGCTTCAATTTGTAATTTTTAAATACTATTTCGATTCAAAATCCTTCTTAGGTTTAAAACATTCAAAATCGAAGTATTTCTTTTTGATTCAAAACACAATAGTTTCTAATTTTTAGTTAAAACACACATCTACCAACATATTTCATATTTTCAGTCCTGGACAATCAAGAACACACCTCATGCAAACATTCCCTATTTTCTGCATAGTACAAATTGGGCAACTCGTCTTTATTTATTTGTTAAAAACCTTCTGCTTTGATAAGCTCAAGGAACCACAGCCATCCAATCAAATGCAGGGAACACTGAATAATTTGTATGCCTTGTAAAAAAAATTCAAGTTACTCTTTCTCTTTATAATCTGTGTATAACCTTTTAAAATATTATTACCCGTTAATTTTTTTTAACATAAATGTTAAAATACTGCAAAATAATTCCAGAACTAGAACGTCATATGAAATTGAACGTGTCTCTGCTATGCAGTAAGGCACTTTTACTTATCAATATAAATAATAATTGCAGATTGCACTTCAGATAATTTGCATTTTCAAACCTCAGCCGTGGCAATAGACACTCGTGTGGTGCTGGTAGGGGTGGTCATGCAAGAGCTCAGAATTAACTAATGGCCTTTCCAGCTTCCTGTTTGTTCCTCTCTGGTTCTTTAGGTCATGGCAAAAGCAAATTGCTCTGCAGGATGATGGAAACTGCAGCCACGGCACCTCCCTCTCACCCAGGACCCCCAGCAAGCCCCAGTTTAACACATGTGGTGGTGCCACTGGGTTTGCAGGAGCTGCACTTTTCAATTTTGCTCCACAACTTTTAATACTGCTTGGAGAGATATCAGCATTCTCAAAGCAGTTAATCAAAATTTACATATAAATAAATGGCTTTTATACATAAATAACTCCCTTGAATATTTAGGAGATATTTATTAGGATAATGTCCTGGAAGACATTAAGATAGATAGGACAGGATAGGATACATATTAGCATAAATTGATACAATTTTAAAAGGGAGGATGAAGAAGCCCTGGAGAAAACAAGTGAATTTCAGTGGTATCTCAGTATGCTTGTGAAAATGATACTACTGTTATCACATTACCCTTATATTGTGAATACAGAAATATATTTTTAACAACAAATGGCTTTTTCTTGATCAATTTTAAGTGATACAAATACTTTTAACAACAGAATGTAGACATAACAAAAGAACTAAAAAATGCCTGGTTTTAGATATGAAGCTCAGAATCTCTTACTTCACTTAGAATTTTGTCACAAGCTAGGCAATTTCCACACTTTTTTTCCCCAGATTAATACCACCCAAATGTTTTAAAACAACAGCAAAAAAAAAAAAAACCAAAGTTGTACTACCCTGGATTTTGTTTTCCAAACAGTTTTTTGAGAGCCAGCCATTTAAAACCCATATTAAGCAGCACAGAAGACGGGGACTTGGGAAAATTACATGAAAGTATTATTAGGTAAGTATGCTTCTGAAATAATCTCATCCCTGATGTTATCTTTTCTAAATCATACATGCTCATTTTATAAACTGTTTCCAGCATAATGCTATTTCAAGTGCATTAACTAAGTATATCATGAAAATTCTAATTGTGTTTTTCATATTTGTCACTGTGGCGCTGTATACTGCTGTCAGTTGTCTCCTCCCAGCTGGGGAGCTTTTTCTTGTCACTGTTTTAGTCAAACAAAAATATTTGAGGACCAAAAGATGGAGAGATCTTTGGAGGGTATCTTTTCAAGCCATTTGTGGCACTGTGTTCCTCTCCATCAGAGCATTTGCGTGTTCCATGAGCGTGACAGCTCCAGAGATGGATCAAGCAGCAAACTCTAGTGCATTCTTGTGCGTGGCATTATGAAAACGGCTAATAGAAGTTGTCTTTTGTTTTTCAAGTGTGGAAAAGCTAAGTCAGCATTAACTTAATTTCTTCCTGTACATGGGAGGAAAGAGAAAAAGCAGCAAAAGGGCAACTAAATCTAGCCCTCATTATTTTGGGATCACATTTTGGGACCAATCTCCTCTGGCACTGAGTAGCTGAACTCTGCTGAATGAATTAATTTAAAAGTACTTTTTGTTAGATAAGTATGAAAAATTTTAATGCTGCAGCAAAATAGAATCACAGAAAAAGGTTTTATACACCTAAATAAGAACTGAGATATTAACCTTAATCCATATTCACAGATTTTCAAACATCTATATATACATATATACGTATGTATATATGCCTGTATATGTCTATACATATATATATTCTCTCTATTTTATGCCTTTGGTAACTTGAGAATCAGTTAAAATCAGGTCAGTTCATATGTTGTTTCCAGCTTTACAGATATGGGGAAAAAAAACCTGAATGTAAAGGAATATCCTTTAATTTATGCTTTACCTTTTAAACTGCTTTCCTGTGTAGACCCGTCAAGATGATTCATTTGGATAACTCTCAAACCAGTGACTACAGCTTTCTCTAGACCAAAATCAATGACAGACTTGTTTGTATTTTTCCTTTCCAAAACACTACTGAAATATTCTTGTCTAAACACCAAAGAAGTCAAAACTTCAAGCATTACAAACACAAATCTTGACCCAGATGCCACTGGGAAATGTTCAATTTTTCACAGAAAAGACCAGAATAGAAAGCCAGAATAGAAGCCCCCTGCCCAAAGAGGGAACCAGGTGAATTTGTCATTCCTCAATGGCTCTATGGCAGCCCCTTCTTCTTCAGCTTCCCTTCGATAAAATGTTTTACCAAAGACCACGAGAGACACCCCAAACAGTGAAAAATAAACAAACACCCTGAGTTCCGTTTTAGAGAGATATTTTAAAATTTCCTCCTCATCACATCCTGGAGAGTCTGAAAAAAATCCTTCAAATCCTTCAAATCTGTACTCTAAGGAGAGGACTGCTCCTTCACTGCAGAACAGATTTGCAAGTATACTGCTGCAGAGAGACACTGCAGTAAAAATTTCCCAGTTAACAAAAGAGCTGCATAGTCTTCACACACACACACACACACACACACACACACACACACACACAGGCGTCTTTTTTTGTTTCGGTGTTGCAAATTAATCCTTTGCCCAAGAGGCTTTCGAGACCCTGCCATTAAAGTTATGCATATTGTGAAAGGAAACTTATAGATTACCTGAAGATGCTGTCAAATAAATTAAGGCTATTGTTGAATGTTTACATGTCAACATCAGACACCAGTCAGCTTCACTTGGACTATCTGCTACAAATGCAATGAAAATGCAGGACAGTAAATTATCCAAAATGACAATTTTTAAGAAAATACTGAATTAATTTAAATGTTTAAAACTTGAGAAAGACACATTGATCTCTGGATGCACTGAAAGAAATCAAGATCCATACTCCCACGCATCTTTTATTATATCCTCACAGTTCAGCTTACTAGTGGAATAAGAAATTTTCATGGTAAAGCATTTCTTAAGATATAACTTAGTTAAATAAATTTAAAGGCTTGAAATAAAAAATTAAAAAAAAAATAAAGACATACCACACCACTCTAATGTACATGAATAGTAAAGTTAATGAAGAAAAAGTCAAGTCTCTTAATTTTCCAGGCAAGGAACTACAGTTTGACATTTATTTGAGAGAGGTCTCATCCCAAGAAGATCACAGTCTGTTACACCTTATGGTTTTAAAAAAAGTTATGACCTTCAATTTTATCTCAGTTAAGATAAGACCATCTCCTTTCACACTATCAATTTTAAAATAGAACAGTGCAAAGGAATCAGTGAGGAGTCTACTTAATAAATAATATGGCCAACCAAAATTTAAGCACTAGCCGTGGTACAGCTGCCCTAAGACATGCAATAAATGGTGACTATTATCAATCACAGTAATTAGATTTCTGCAGCATAACCATATATTGAGTTGTATAAAAAACCTTGCTTGGTGTGTATTGTGACTTGTTTTAGATAATTTTCATGACATTCCAAGCATAACAGATGACACAGCTTCTGCTATTTGTTTTCATTAGTACTACAAGAAAACATGCAATTTATTTTAGTCTTTAGTGCAAAATAACTACATGTGTTACTAAAAGTATGATGATTATAGATATTTCATCTTTCTTAAATAGATAAAAGTTGGTATCTCTGCTAATTCAGCATGGAACAGACTTTAAAGAACAAAATTGAGAGTTTTATTCAGATGTTCACTATCTAACTAAAACTTGTTCATGAGAAGGTAGGCAACACAGAGGGTTAAGTGCAAAAGCTCTTTGGCACTGAGTTTAAGTCAGGACTAAAAATGAGCTTTGCTGTTCTCATACGCTTAATCCAAAGGAAGTCGGTGAGCTTCAGAAGAAAACATCAATTTGTCACAACTGATAGCCTGTTCTACAGATATATCTTAGTGAAATAAAAGAAGGTTATTCCAGGGAAAAACCGTCAGTTATGTGATGAAACCCCTATACAAAAAAAAATGCCTCTCAAATGCCAATAGGGTCTGTCTAATGAGTTACATAAAGGAAATAAAAAATGTTGTAAGACACCTAGGATCAAGTGAACAGGTCTAACATTTTTCGCATATTCTTTTTTAAATCTGACAAGAATTAAAATGTTTCTGCCCCTTCTATATTTAGATCCTGTCATTATAAAAAAAGCAAAGCTTATTAACATGGATATTGAATTTTTTTTAATTCAAGATCTAACTCTTGATTATTCTTCAAAAGAAAATTATTTGATAAGAAAAAGCACAAATTTCAAGTATCATTTTTTTTTACATTGGACTACATTTTTAAATTAGCACAACTGTCCCCTAATCAAATTAGAAGAATAATTTGATCAAATAATAGAAAAAAGTAGTTTAACAATGCTAGTGCATACTATAGGAAATGAGGGAGTGAGTAGCACATATACTTTTCTACAACTTATTATCATACCACAAAACTGGGAGATTAAATAGAAAACTAATAATAAGTTTTGAATAACTTGGATATTTATTGAAGCTAGTTTAGCCTCAGGTATGTATTTGGGACTTTTGAAATCTGCCATCAGCTTCACCAAGTGGAATACAATGTTTATTATCTGCCAGTGCCAACTGGCAGGGTGTTACCCAGAAATTGCTTTGTCCTCTGCTTAACCAATAGTTCATATCTCATTTTTGAATTTTTTTAGCTCTTTTACATTTTTATTTCATAAGCTACAACATAGTTTACAAAAAGTAAGGAATTATCTGTTTTGCAATTGTCTTGCTTCCCAATTACTGCATTGAGCTGGCTGTTATTTTACACATACCTTCATGCATAAACACAAACATCAAGCTGAAATAAAATCTCAAGACAGTAAACATCTATCAGAGCTATAAAAACTGAAAATGGGGCCTTTTAACAGGACTTATTAGGGATTCTGACAATAGGCAGGGATAGTAATCCCATTAATAAAATATACACATACACATTGTATGACATTCATTGTTTATGATGACTAAAACTAGCTCATGGCAGCAGAGAATCAAGCTTTGTAACTTTAGAAGTCCTTTTCCATATTCTTTCTTTAGCCTTCACAGAAATATACAACTCTGCATGAGATATGAAGTGAAATTGCACAGGTAATGGCTTGTTTTGGGGATAAGTGGTTGATGGGAATTGTAGATCAGGCTTGTAATGGAAGTAAAACTTCAACCTTAACTGTACAATAGCTATAACTGTTCCATAATAAGAAAAAAGATTAAGTCTAGGTATATTGTTTCATCGCTCTGGCACCCTGGAGTTGGTAAGAACCAGTTGCACAATCCAGTCAGGACAAGGCATGCTAAGAAAATTGAACAAATATAGGTTTCTAACCTTTCTAGGGGAAAGATTTATCAGTTGCCTCTTTTTCCAGTTTTATTCTGGAAAAGGTATTTCACACAATTGGGGAGCCAAAGCATATTTATACAGTGCTGCTGTATAAAAATGTCTAGTAACCTCCACAGACAAAAGACAGCCATTTATTTACACAGAGGTCACAGTGCAGAGCTAAATAGAAGAAATACTGAATGTTGAATTACACTATATATTCACCAAATGGATTGTGTATGATATCTGTATCTTAATCATACTTCAGCAATGATTAAAAACTATTTTCTTACATATTTGATATTTTGAAGGAATTCTAACTTGAAAATCCTTCTGTGTAATAAAAATAAAGTCAACAGAAATAAACAACTCAAGACATGCAGTGTTTAATATATTATTATACACTGCATAATTATGCACTCTCCATAATCACTGCTTCTGAGCAATTATTTTTCAGCAGACTAAAGCATTAGTCCAGTCTACCACCAAGCACATTTTTTTTTAAAGTTTGCTTCAGTGGGATGACAACATACCGAGTTGTCAGCTATCAATACTACACCTCCAAAAGGAGAGAAACAATGCAGTGATCTGAGAACTGCTCTCAAATCACAGAATCACAGAATATGCTGATCTGGAAAGGACCCACAAGGATCATCAAGTCCAAATCCTGGCCCTGCACAGGACTTCTCCAAACGCTTCTTGAACTCTGTCAGGCTTGGTGCTGTGACCACTTCCCTGGGGAGCCTGTTCCAGTGCCCAGCCACCCTCTGGGTGAAGAATCATTTCCTAATATCCAACCTAAACAGCCCCTGAGAAAGCTTCAAAATGTGTAGGAAGGCATTATTAACATGCAGGAATTACTATTTTACTCATAAAAAACTACCATTACCAAGGGCCTTCAAAGTATTCTGGTCATAAATTTTCACATTTGCATAGCACAAATAATCATACTTTAGATCTCTTCCTCTTAAGTCATGCCTAATGTCCTGTCCAAAGTAATCTCAAGATGCTGAAAAAAGTCCTACATAGTCTTACAAAAACAGTAAAAATATTTTTAGGAACAGCTTCTGCTATAATTTTTTTTTATAGAATGAATAAGTAACTCAGAAATGTGAGAGATGGTTTATATTCATTAGTAAAAGCTAAGATGCTATACGCTCACAGAGTTTACAAAACATTTGGATTATGTAGCATTTCAAAGTACGAGAAATGTGGCCATTTTCTTTTGGTTGCAGAAAGGAATCTGAATACAAACAACTGGATTTCTCATGTCTCCAACTGTTAAGTTACATCTTTTCCATTTCTGACTCACTTTCTCGTGCCGTAAGATTAGGAGACCACATAGTTCATTATCTCCTTTAACATATTTTGCATGTCATAAACACACTTTAAAAAAAGTCAGAAGTAAAGCTGCTCTTAGATTTGGCAAAACTGTTTCTGCCTATAAATAAATAAGTCTACACAAAACTTTTTCTTTTCTTCATTTTACAAAATACTAATGTTCCCAGAAATGTTTTCAAAACATTTTACTCAGTTGTGGTTTTAAAATATTAATCTTATTTATACTACTTTATAAACAATGACCCCAGAAAAGTTCATAAGGATCTTATTTTAGTAATTCAAATTGGTTCAATAAAAATGAACAATTAAAAGATGGAGTATCAGAATTCAATTGTGAGCAAGATAAATACATTTTGCTTTACTATACTGACCTCAACAAGTATAAAGGTGCCCTGGGTACTTTGAAAGACAACTGGAACATTTTTGTAAGCACCATATAATTTATTTCCAGAAATGCAGGTCGGCTGACCTTGAGATGTCACATCTGGACACACAGCCCTCCTGTTGTAAGACCAAGTCAATGATTAGAGGGTGGAGTTGCAACTTTTATTGCACCAGTCAGAAGGTATTTGTAGAAAAATAGGTATATGTAGCTTAATCTTGTTTTATAAAATATCTTTTGAATATACATCCACAACTGGATCAGAAAAAGCTGTATCACATACTAAATTCCTTATGAATTGTAACGTAGGCACATAAGATTTTAAGAAGATTAATCACATTAAAAATGCAGACAGCTTGCAGGATAATGTCTGTTTCAGTCTCCCAGCAAGGCTGGTAGCCATGTCAACAAAAGGACTTAGGCACCATTTAATCAACTTAGAAAAAATGGGTCACTTACAAAATCTCTGCATCCAAACTCCTGCCCATCCCTTAGTGAGCAAATAATCAGCAAGTACAAATTCCATGTTCCAGTCTCAGCTTCCAGTGCATATTATTCAGCAATAGTTGCACGTGTAAACTTTATTAGTGGACTGGATCTGACAGTACCTTGCCTCTACTCAGGTGGGCTTCATTGCTGGGCTACTCGCTGAATCCTTGTCCCTGGAAAAGAAGACTTAGATAATGCAAAAAACCCAAAAGACTGGAGAGAGAGAAAAAGGTCAGTAGTGGAAAGCAAATGTAATCAAGATACAACTGACTAATCCAGCTAATGGAGAAAAATAGCCAAGTCAGGAGAAAAAATACTTTAAAAAAATGGCCAGATGACTAATCATTCTCTGGAGATGCCTGTTTTTCACCACTGACTAAAGGTAGGCTGGGAGTGCTAGCTTAGACTAGCTTTAAAAATCAAAAGCTGAACTCTCCCAAGCCCAGGGCTGCAGAGCAGCAGCAAGAGGCTTGCTCAGCAAGGCAGCAGCCACCCCACTTCAGAGGGGGCAGAACTTTTGCATGCTCCTCAGTGGAGGATTCACTTTTGGGGGTTCATAAGGCAATATGACTTAATTTTCTTTTTCCCTCTAGGAAATAAAACACTAGCTGTACAAGCCTGGTTAATGTGGTATGTGGGGAAGTATTTGGCACCTAACAGAGTTTTCCCACGTTTTAGCACAGAGATACAGTGCCTTGTGCTGTAGAGAAGAAGGCAGTGCAAAGCTTTAACAATCCCTTTAATCTGGTCTTTGCTATGGCATATCAGAACCTGGCAGAGCCAACTTATAAATAAATGTAATAACAGTGGTAAATTTATCAATTATGTGGTACATTTAATTTTTTATAATTTCTTATAACTTCTGAGATTATCAAAGAACAACAAACCATAACAGAATAGTGTCATAAATTGGTCAAACACTACTTAGCCCGTATTTTTCTGCAGGGAAGCTGGATGGTGCAATGCTTCTAACTAAGACATATCTACCATATCACTAGTGAGGTTTGTTTTGAGGGGACCAAAACTTTCTGCCATAAGCAGTAGAAGCTGAGTTCTCTCCCATTAGTTTCCAAATTATCTCTAGTATTATAGAAAGAAGGAATTTATTAAGGATTTACTAATAAGAAAAACTACTCTGTTTCACCCAAGTCCCTGCAGACAAGAGAACTTAAATTATATGATGTCAGAAAGCACTATAATTATTTGAGGTTCAGAAATATCACACAGGTCAACAAAATAAGAAATAATAACTTTGAACTTTTGTAGCTTTGGTGTCAAAAATATCTATGTCTTAATTTTATTTTTTAAAAAAAGAAAGCAGGATGCACTACAGTAGTCTATTTGCCTATTGCTCCTTTGGAAATCAAACAGAAATAAAATTATTTCTAAAATTCTTTATGCAATCTTGAGCATAAAGGGAAATTGAGCAGAGTATTTTAGAAAGTCCAAGTGTTTTAAAAAGAAAAGAGCAGTACCCTAGGGACACCATAAATTTAGGCAGATGAATGAATTTGCATTGCTAAAAGTAAGTGCTGATTTGAGTTTAGACTTAAAAGAACAAGTAACCTGTCTTTTAACACATTTTGCCTTTTTTTAATAAGATCTATGGTGATCTTATTAAAATACTTTATTCCTTGCCTTGATTTCCAAATTTTATCATTTTATCTCCAATATATTTTTTTTAAATCTTATTTCCAGAGAGATCCAGCATATAGATATCCTCATATAACCACTTTCAAATTCACCATCCACTGTTTGCACTCTACTAACACTACCTGCCTAAAATCCCTAAAGACTTACTCAAAGCCTATGCTTTAAACCCATTGAATCCCCATCCTGTTTGATTTATCCAAAAACTTCAAAGCATATTCTTCTTTTTAAATCACTTAATTATAAAAATTTTACTGAGAAAAATGTTGGCACTTGCATCAGAGAGATGAGGACCAAAAGTTGGCCCTTTTATTTTTATTCTTTTCCTCTGTGGCTTGACAGAAGTTTGACACTGCCTAGCTCAAGTGGAATCCATTTACTTGGGATGAACTTAGCTCTTTGTCAGAAAGAGAAATCAAACAATGATTAAAATAGTGAAAGTTTTGAGCTATTCAGTCTAAATAATAAAAACAGTTTTGACTGAAGAAGGTACACAGTATTTCCTTGATATCACTTGGAAAAACACACAGGGAAAGGGCAAAAATCTAACAACCTACAGAGAAGTCCTCTCCCAAAAGACTCATTGCTCAGGGGGGACAAGAACAAAGTCAAAAACTGCAGTCACAGCATTTCAACACTGTTTGCAAGAGGCCTCAAAACCAGGAGCCCTGCTGTGCCCTCCATCGAAGACCTTTCCCCTCCACAGCCCCACATCTGAAGAGGATGGAGTCAGAAACTGCTCCTTAGGCTGAAGGGTCAAGGACAAGTCAGCATCTAGTCTTTTCACATGCCCTGTTTACTGTTAGTTCATTCCAGCTGGGTAGTCAGGGCTTTTCTTTGGATGCTTAAAGAAATTAATACAAATTACGCCTTTTTTAAATTGAGTTTCTTTACACTAATAGAACTTGAGGGCACATCAAACCTGTGCTGAAAGCACAAGATATTCTCTGTTTGTGAATTGAGAGAGTAAGGAAAAAGCAGGACTTTAGAAATTTAACTAGGATATACAGTAGCACTGAGGGGACGTGGTCAAAGAATGTATCTCTGCATTTCACGCATATCCATTTTTCTTTTGTCAGTCTTCCGTTACTACTAAAGACTGTGAAAAATATAAGAGGATATTTAAAATCTGAAGTGAAAAGCCAGAAATAGGATAGAAACTGCTCAGTATTATTCTCCTCTTCATAACAAAGAAATAATATTCATAAATAACCGCACAAGTCAGGGAAGCTGTGTGGTTTACAGAAAGAACCACTGACCGTCGCTGGCTGACCAATATTCCTACAGAACAAGGCAATACTGTGTTCACAGCAGGCAGGAGAGAGCAGCTGTTCCATCCATGCCATCCAATATCAGGTTCCTGTACCCCTTAACAGAGTTTTGTGACCAAAAGCAATTCTTGGCTCTTTGTGGTCCTTGGCACCGAGGGATGAAGCCTGATGGCTGCCAGCATCAGAGCTTTCCACTCACCTCATAAACCGCCCAACTCTGCTCACCTGCTGTACATGGAGCCTGACGTGTCAAAAGAACAGCAACACGAATGCATTAGTTTTTAACCTCATTCAACCCAATCTCCTTCGTACAGTCAGGTACAAAGGCTTTATCTGCAGGATACAGCAGAGGGCTATGGAGACTAGTCACTCTGCTTACAAAGCTGCTGCTCCAGTCATTATCAAAGTGTGAACAGCCAGTCACTGTCTCATAGCTAGAAATTTCTTTGTATTTCCTTATGATCCAATGACCAAAATTGATAAATGGTAATTGATAAGTGGTGATAGTATCTACTGACACTAATGAGAATATGTCAGTCAGCTTCTGCTAAGGAATGCTATTTGTGAGTCTCTGTTCTCAAAACACCAGGCTGATGTAGTTTCATTCTGTGGTACCTCCATCCATACCCTGCAAGGAATGATGTTTTACACAAAATCACTTCTCCTTTGAGTCATCAGAACCCCCGTACAACAATCCAGCATCTGTTTCCTTTTGACGTGCAAACAAAAACACTGAAAATACAGTGAGTCCAGCCTGGACCATTACTGGAATGAAATTTTCCACAGACACATTTAGAGGGAGTAGGAGGCAGTGGGGTTTAATGCTGTACAGGTTTAGCTCCAGACAGCTCTAATGTCTCACTCTATCCAAGGACGCTGTCTTTACTAACCAACTATACGCTTGCACAGATGTGAGCAGTTCCACACAGGGATGCTCAGATTAGTCTGGACAAAACTATCCTAGTTACTAGAAGGGATATAACTCCCTCGGCATGGTGCTCCAAGAGTAGTTATCCCAAATTTCTCAGTAAAGCTGGCTGGATGGGCAGTGAAATGCACTCACTGGATGTCTGCTGGCACCCCTTGGGCAGGGATCACATGGTGATCTTTACAACTTGCTAGCTTGGAGAATTAATATTCTTTCTCTCTACAGCACTAGCACTTTTTTCTCATTTTCAGACTCCTGCTATAGTTTCAGAAGAGTCTTCAAACATGAGGGTTGAAAACACCGCTATTTATCTTATGTCCAGAAACGAATCAACAGATCCTCGATATAAACGCTTGGATCTTCCCCTATTAAATCCTTCAAGATGACCTTGCAAGGTCCTCTCCAGTTGTTTTCAATCATAAACTCTTAGCTGGAAGATACAATCCCATACTGTGACTGCTTCAAAAAGAAACCGCTCTGTTCCGGTCAGCATCAATGCTTCCTTCAAAAACAAGACAAACCTTCACTTTCTTCATTGTCTGACAGGAAGTAGAAGCTCCATGATAAAAATTTTTCACAGAACATAAAAAGAAAGAAAGGCTCCTTTTCAAAAGTGTTAAAAATTTATATTTTTTTTTTTTATCAAAGATCAATTAGGACACTGATGTTACCAACAAAAATTGTATGGCTTCAATATTGAAAAAAAGCAACCAACACTGTTTATAAAATTCAAGACAGAAGAATGACAAACTTAAAGAGTAAATCTCAATGTGCTTCTGGAAGAGGCAGCCCTGAGAGCATTTTTTTCCTGAGTATTTAATCCAATAAACAAAACAAAAAACATTAATAAGTTCCTAGTTATTCCTCTTACTTATGATGAAAGACTCTCAACTCCTACTGAAGGACTCCACAGAAATACTGTCATGAGGATGGTTTATTTTAAATAGAGCATTACCATACCATGATGCAGGATTATTTATTTGGGTCTTCTCCAATTCTTATATATCTCTTTTTAGAAAATTAGTTATACACAGCAAATAACCTTGCAAGTTCTCAGGGTTAGGTTGGTATTTTTAATAAGCTAGAATTTAAATATACAGAAACATACAACTTTGAAGGAAAAAAGTCAGGTCTAAAAAAATTTGAATTTAAATGCTCAGCCATACTGGCTTCACTTATGAGACAATCTCTCACAGCAGGAAATAAATCAGAGCACAGCAGTAAATTATAGTCTTAATTCGTCTGATTATATAATTTTATTCTCCTCTTTCTCTTTTCAAATCAGTGCTTAAAGGAATGAATTTATTGCTGAGGCTTCTCCTCCTGTTCTGAATGATGGATTCTGCATTGTTCTTGGAATTACATATATACGTAATTTAGTACTTCAAAAATAATTTTCTTTGTTTTATAACTTAGCTAAAAATATCTGACTCATACTTATTACTGAAATATTAGGAAATTGGGGAACTGAGAGAATAATATAAAATATGTAAATGTTCTGCAAAAATGAGTTTTCATCATATTTTTCTTTTTTTCTTATCAGATCTTATTTATTGAATGAAACTTTTCCAAAAACTCTGATGTGAAAACCTGAAAGTACATAATAGCCCAGTTACTTTATTATGATGAAAGACTCAATTGAGCTAAAACTGGAAAGTTTAGAGTAAACAGATCCCCAGCTGATAAAATTATTCAAGAGCTGAAATCCACAACACACTGGCATTAGATTAAATGGCTGCAGAGACAAACTAACTGTGGCATTGGTGGGAAGTGGATAAATGCAAAAGGTGTGACAAGTGGACACAGCTCAGGGAAAGAACCAGGTGGATGAAATCTTGTTGGGAGTATTATTCCTTTACTCTTTTCAGAAAAGAGTAGCCAGGCTTTCTCTGTGCCCTGCCTTTCTGCAGACGATGCACAAGGAAAATGCTGTTGGAGGACTTAGAACAAGTCTTGCCAAGAGGCAGGCACTCAACACTAGCAGGACCTGCAGACTGGTGAGCTTAGCAGGTTCCCCTTCTTACCAAACCGGCTTTTTAATCCCTCTCTTTGGATTTACAAACCCGGGGGTTAAAATTTCCAGCCACTTTGCTCTACTCGTTTTCTCTGGCTTTGTCTTGCTGTTTAGATAGATCATGGCCTCTGTCCTTCACTAACTCCCAATACAACATCATTCAATGAAAAATAAACCCTTCTATTTTAACTATGTTTGATAGGTATTTCTTGTATAAGAGAATAAGGAGGAAGCAGCCAATTCCTGTAAAATGTTTGCTGTTTGTCCTCACAGTTTATACATTAGGAGAGGCTGAAATAATTTGTGTAATAACCAGCTGGATCTCAATATTTTTCTCTCAAGCTGTTGGTTCATTCAGTTCTCTCCCTCTTTTCAATACAGCAGTTTCGCCACTGAATTCTCTGTTCCTTAAATTCCATCTGCGCTTTCAAACTATTACCCATCTGTGCAGCATGAACTGCAAATAAACCTCCAACCATGTGCTGAGTGAGCTGATTCTCATTTTGTTATACTCTGTAGCCTCTTCCATGAGCTTGTGAATAATCATTAAACAAGGCCAGCATTAGTTCAAATCATACAACATGATTATTTCTCTGCTGCAACAAAAGAGGAAATTAATTAATTTTTTTTCCTAATTAAATATACTGGTATTTCTTAATGTAAAAATAAGATTTCATTGTAAACACACTAGACCCCCTGGTTACTGTGTGCTCTGCGTTGCTGGCTGCCATTCTGCTGGGTTTGCCTGCAGTAGAGTTGATTCTCCTCGTAGCAGCCAGTCTGGGGCTACCATGAGCACCCAGAGTGGCAGCCAAAGGGACTCTCAGAACTTTCCTTCCTTGGCTCCAAGCTCAGCTCTGCAGTAGCTCTCACCTCACTTTCCCAGCCCCGTTGCACATGATGAAGCCACAGCAAACGTTTGCCCACGAGCTGTGTGACTTGTGTGACAGCTCCTGGCCTGCCATTCACAAACAACCTCAACAGCTGCACTTCTCAGCAGTGCAATGCAAGGTTTTAAGAAAGCTTCTAAACAGAAAGCAGTGCAGCCATATCTCCACTCTGCAGATGTTTTCTTCCTGATAACACGGTTTCCCTTTTTAGTAGAAATGAAAAAAAAAAAACCCAGCAGAGATTACATATTTGGCCTATATGTATCAAGAACTTTTGAATTTAACAGGTTTAGCTAAAATCACAGTGAATGATAGCACCACCCTTAAAGATACAATCCTGCAGTCAGGTCATGTGTCAGCCCAGGTTTTCACAGAAGTGTATAAAAGAAAGCTACAAAAAAGAACAGTCACTTGGATCACAGAACATGACAAACATGTTTTGCAGGATTATACAGGATTTGATTTCCACTTCCTTGACAGGCCTACTCTAGACTAGTTCCAGTGATGATTCCTCAGCAAAAATGGGATATGGTATTTGCAAATGCAAAGCTATTAACAAAGCAAATGGGTTATAATACTAATTAAGAAACCACTAAGCAACCATGCATGACCTATTCCTGATTTGCGCCAGGAGACTCTACACACTGAAAGCAAATGATAAAATTCAGCAAAGAGGACGACTGTGCTGAGCTAAATGAATTCGTCATTCTTTATTGAATTAGCATTTATATTCTAAAGTGTTGTTAATAACGTTTGGTTCAGTTAATACTGACTCTGAATTACAGCTAATTATGTCAATAAAGCAGAGCTCTGAAAATCCATACTATGAATTCTGTGAAATTTTACATAAAAAATTGTAATTTTACATTCCCCTTATCTCTATGACTACAGTATTCAGAATTCTATTTTAAAACTATTTATCAATGTTTGAATTAAAAATACACCTTTACACAAATATAGACTGATTCCTTTTAAATTTTTGATTTAAAAAAGCATGTTTTTGTCTAAAATCTCATACCATGTAATTTTCCTTTTCTTACATTTATCCTTCTGAATTTGTAAAGCAAAAATTTCTAATATTTCAAAAAATAGGACCAGAAATTACTAAGGTTTAGGAATGAATCCTTTGGGAGCAGACTGGAGACTTTTGATCAGTTTTGTTGTAAGACTTAGATATTTTTATGTATTACAAAAAAAATACTGTTTTAGTATTCTCTGAATACAGAAGTGTCACATCCACTGTGTGCACCAGATCTTGTGTCCCATCACAGAAGATGATGGGACTCCATCATCCCATCCCTAAGTCCCTAACAGTAACAGCTGCAACAGCTGGAAATGGAAGCTGGTACCTTGAAGGCCCAAACATTTGGCAAGAAGTATTTTTCATCCACCCCTTGCATATATACCTGAAAATTGTAGTATACAGAGTACATCCTTTCCAGAGGTTTGAAAGAAAGATACTTATTTTGAACTAATTTTCACACCTAGGGAGTTGTATTAAGCAGGGTCCAGGGTAGGTCTTCCTTTAAAATTCTCAGAATTTTAGAATTAAGACTGAAATTCAACCTTTAATTTCTATGATTTACATATCTAAGTCCTTAATTATTCTAACACTTCTGAGCTGAACCATCATGCAAAGAGCAGGCCATTTTATACAAATGAATAACATAACTTTATTGGGGATAAACTTGCAAAATAAACCCATCTAAGAAACATTTTACTATTCAATATTCATGCAAGTTGTGTTTAGCCAGTGGCTATTTGAATTCATATAATTCCACATACAATTCTAATTCAGTTCATCCATATACATTTGGATTAAATCTACTTGTTTTCCCCACAGAATTTTTTTTTATGTCAATAGTAGTCATGGAAAGTGTGAAACAGGTGAGAGGTTGACAAGTTCTCAAATTACTGGGAGCAGTAATTTAAGATAAAGGCAGCAGAAGTACACGTGGCCTACTAACAGTACCTTCATTATCAGGCATAAAAAATAGCTGGCTACACTGTAAAATGCCTGTTATTAAGTAGTGCAAAGCAAGTTCTACATTGCAAATTTCTTCCAAGAGCCCAAAGAAGTACACAGAGATATTGTCTAAGGAGAAGTCTTTTGGGATATGTGAAAAAATTGTTTCTTTAAACAGCAATGAAAACTTTGGTTTAAAAAGTCAATGTTTAAAAAATGATTGTGCATCTTCCACTGGAAACAAAAAGGCTCTTTTGGAATTCTCATGATGTCACAGCTTGGCTGTGAGGGAGTTTGATTAATATCAAAACAATTTGCATGTCACTAGAACTCTAGGAGACATTTCTACTGAGAATTGTAAAAGTTCCTTTGAAATCTATAAATAAATAGAGAAAAAAAAAGACTACTGACATTTTAGCAGCACTTACATTAACTGAAACCATGACATATCAAAGCAAATGTAAGTAACCTTGCAACTAAAAAGAAACTATTTCAGAAAATGGAGCATATATGTTCTATGAACTTGATACAGTTTCCTGGCACAACCAGGAATTTTACTATGGGCCGGTGGAATTCACATTTATTGTAGATTAAATTCATTTGCAGTTAGGAAGACAGAAACTCTGATAGTGATAATTTTCCCTCACACTGAAGGTGAAAGAGATTAGTAGCCATTCTGGATTTTTATGCAGTGTCTACCTCCAACATACCTCTATAAAAGATCTAAATGTATGAGGTCAAATCAAAGTACTACACACTGAATAATCAACTCATGTTCCAGCAGTGCACTGGAACTGCAACAAGTTGTCTGGGAAATGAATACAAACAGCAAGTTTTCTTCCTGGCCAAAAATAAGCCACCTTATTTGACAAGTTCTCTGTCTGCTTTTACCTCTGATCCAAGTCCTACACACTTTGAATCACTGTAGACATACATTGGACAAACTTTCAACCCTGGATGCCCTCTCTGATAGCAATGATGGCTAACAACCAAGCCACAAGTTTTCATAACATTTTTTAATAGATCTGTACTGTAATATTTTTCAAATACTTTTAACTATTTATATCAAATCTCTAGCTTTTATATCTAGATTTAGGTTTCAACTACTATATTTAAGCTCTCTGTTGTCAATGTTAAATATGCTACACATTTTAAAAGCCATAGTGAAAGTACACAGCATTCTCATAAATTAAACTATCATGGGAAGCTTAAAAAAAGTAGAATAAACACAAATGAGAGGTTAACAGGGAACTGGCAGCTAGTATTAACATGGTCCATCCAGGATTTATTACTAATCCTTATAAAAATAATATTAATATTCTAAAAATATTGTTACAAATTATTTTGGAAAATAGTAAGAAAGAAGAGAAACATAGACATCAATCCCTTTCATTGGAGTAATGCTACTACAATCATTTTGTTAATCCACCATTCTAGCAGTATAAAATCTAATGAGTAGTATGTTACAGATATGCAAAGTATTATGCAAATTATATTCAAATCACAACCACTGATAGCAGGTCAAAGCAGCACACATTAATATTCTACTGGTTGTACCACAATTACTGTAAAGTGCTGCCTGCACACCACCAAGACAATTAATGACAGTCTCTACACGTACATTAAACCACATTAATTTTTTTCTTAATGTTCTTTATTTCAGTCACAATGAAAAGAAACCTACTCACTACTCAGCATTTTCACTTTCAGCAGTACATACAGAATATTTCCAGCTCAAAAGCACTAACCCTTCTAGCATACGAGTTTCCAAATGCCAACATCATACATTACCCAGAGGATTTAGATTTTAATCCCACTCTTAACATGTCTCTGGCCCAGCAAGCTATTTTACGAATTCAAGAATTTTACAGCAGGCTAACTAAGCAGGAGCATAACTTTTTGTTTCATTTTCACTTTCAATCCACATTACCTGTGATAAAATTAAGATATCATCACACAATGGTACAATGTAAAAATACACGATGTAACAATGCACAATCACCTGTGAAGAGGAATGCAAGAATCGAGCATTTAGTAAAGTGTGGCAAAGACCATGCTCTCCAAGCAGAGCCACTTCTCTTTAACAACCACCTCACACCACTTTGGGAGAACATTTATACATAACAAAACTGACATTTTGAATGGAAAACTCATCTTAAGCCAGGAAATCAGCATCACGTGACAAAAACAGCACAGAGGAAAATAAAAATTGTGGTTAATAATTGCAAACAACTTTGTGGAAACCTCAAATATTTTCCTTAAGCAGCATGAAGTGATGTAGACTGACACTAAGGCAGCACTGTTCACTAAGCAGAGATCTCCAAGTTACGATGCTATAAACCAGACCCGTTTCAACAAGTCACTACTCCCTTCTTCTCCTGTTCCAATTCTTGTTAGCATCTTCCATTCTCATTCCTCAAACAGGAGGGTAAAAAGAGAAATCATTCCTTACTTCCTTCAGTCACAACCTAGGTCATCATATGAATCATCAGCCAGAATCCCTTCCTTCAGATGATTCCCTTTCATGTTATTTTGAAGAGTCTGCATAGGCTAAATATCATATCATTTGGAGTCAGATTAATGTGTTTTGAATAGATCATGTTTTGGAAGGATTTAATATTTTGCAAAGTGTTCAAGGATTCACTTTTTCTGGTAAGAAAATTCTTGGTACATAACAAAAGCCATCTTTGAAATCCCAATATACTGTGGCACAGACAACAGTACACAATGACTACTTTTTTATTTAAAATAAATCCATGTTCTAGTTAAAATTTTTTCATGTTTTTTATAGTAGTGCAATAATCCAGGAAAAAATATAATTTTGCTTGGTTTTAATAAAATAGCTCTTTTAAAAGCTGGGGTTTCTCTTGCATGCAAGAGAATGCATCTTCAAGCATATGCCATGAGAATTGATTTGATATCAGTTGCTACTAACAGATCACACTGGCTATAGACAAGCTAATCAATTCCTCAGCTGCAGGTTATGTCTATTTTATGATGATCCCTGTAGTCTTGTAGCAAATCAGTCTCCAAAGTGGGTGTTCTCTCTATTCTACCACAATTTCAGTAGTGTTACAATCTGATTCACTGCTTTAAAAAGTTGCAACTCTACTACTGGGTCTTCTGCGCATACGTGCACTAAATATATTCTTTGGCCATTCCTAATATTAATATTGGCTTCAACAGGCTAACAAGACTGAGTAGAATGAGTTAATATTTGCACAACCCTTAAGCTAATATTTTTAACATCTGCACAACAGTTAAGTACGTATGGAAGTGCTGTGTGCCCCCACATGGAAACCTATACATGGTTTGTCCAGCTGAACTGAAGCAGCCAGGCAACAGAACTCACTGGGCTGTTGGCAAAAGGAGCTGCCCTTCACCATGTTCTCTCTGCTTCTGGTCTCTCTCTGTCCAGCTCTACACACTAACTTGATCGTAGTTTCCACTGGGAGAACAGTGGCTGTCATTTACCTCAACATTAGGAAGGCTTTCAACACTGTTTACCAGTGTTCCTTTATAAATACTAGGACATTATGCTCTAGAGGTGTGGACAGACAGGGGTGTAAAAGATTGCTGAGATGATAGGCCTCTGAGAGAAATGGTTAATGGGTCATACTTGGTCTGCAGGCCAGTAAGTGATGCTGCAGGAGACTCCTTGGACCTGTCCTGCTGAACACCTTTATTAGGGACTTGGAGGAGATGTACTCTCAAGTCTGTTGATGACACCAAGGTGCAGGGCCAGCTGACATGCTGAGGGGTAGGCCTGCCATTCAGTGAGACCCAGATGGGCTGGAGGAATTTGCTGACAGGAGTTCCAAGGATCTTCACATCCAATGAGGAGAAATGCAAAGCACTCTTCCTGGGAAAGAAGAACCTGTGCAGCCACCCAGGCTGGGAAGGCTGACCACCCAAGCACTCTTCCAGCCTGAATTATCTGTGACTCTATGACCCTAAGAGCCAGAAACTTTTTTCAAAATAGGTATTACATAATTTAGTCATATCTGAAAGTACATCTGTGATGTTTTATTTAAATAAACTGCTGCACCTAACAATCTGTCTCTGTCACACATTACTACACACACACTTTTCCCAGCCTCTCCATCTTTGCAGTGAAAGCATCGCATGAAGGGCACTACCTCCTTCTAATCACTAGTTTCCACAGAAATACAGATCTTTCAAAGAATTTCCATTCCCTCTATCCAAGGATTGCTCAGTACCTCTTCAGCATGAGATTTCTGAGATGCAGTTCCAGCCACTTGGAGTCTCAGCTTCTGAAATGTCCTTTTCCTTCAGATAATTCACTATTTAAGTATTTTCAGAAGTACTGGATACCTGATGCTTGTTTGCATGCTTGAAAAGAAACAGTTCTGTATTTGTGTCTCTGAAATTTTTCATCAAAAGCAAAAATATCTGCGTCCTTGTGAACAATAAATATTTTGCATGACCTATTATGAATCCTTCCCTGTAAATTAATTTCAGTACAGCAGAGTAGTCAGGAACAGCTATGGTTCCTCTGTGTTGAGCATCAAGGACGGCAGACAGCAAGAAATGGGAGTCCAGTGGTTGGGCCAACAGTTCCAAATTTAGAAGAGTCTGCCTGTGTTCTCTAAACTTCTATGGGTTTCCTACAGGACCTTAGGGGACCCAGTCAGTCTTCTTATATGGAGACTGCATCCATAAAACGGGAATCACCCTACAGTATAAAGTAAAAATTTTAAACACTCAAATACGATGTTAACAAAGGTGGATCATGTACCTGCCATCAATACATAATCTTCCACTTGTCTTATGATACAGCTTTGATGCACTGTAAATTTATTGAGAAACCAAGAGAAGAAAATCAAACACCTTCACAGGGGGAAATTAAGTCTGGTGCAAAGTAGATTTCCATTACATAAAAATGGTATATGTGCTTGTTTTTAACATTAGAAATATCAGAAGCTGGGTTCCCTGCAGTACTTGTGTTTGTTCTGAGATGTTTGCTGAAGGGCTGGTGCTGTCTAAAGAGCTCAAGCAAACAAGGAAAGCATACTGGGCAGTAACTTGCTTAGAGCTTGTCTGTGCTTGACACTGTACAAAAATTTCTCACCATTTTCATCAGCCATATCCTAGAGATGTTAAGTAATATTTAGGGGCTAAAACCAAGTAGGTGTCAACAAAATAATGATTATGTAATGGAAAGGGCATCTTAGATAAATTCTAGAGATTTTAAGTGAATTTGGGGGGACCAAGTCCTTCTATTTTTTAAAAGAGACCACCACTCAAATATCGCACTTTTGCTTGTAGTACCATTCTTACACACACCTGGGAAGTACCTATCTGTAAGCAAAATAAGTGCTATTTTCCCAAGAGCACTTTCTTAACACTCATGATTATTTCTCAGGCAGTGATTTCCTGTTTGGACTTGGTAGTGGTAAGACACGATTTTGTTGGCTGCTATGCTGTGAAGCCCTTTGTGTGACTGTATTTCAAGGACGCTTCTCACAAGTTCCATACAGAATATCAGATCCTTTAAACAGATCTGTCCATCCCCACGTCTTACTTTTGTATCTACAGAGGTGTTTCCAGAAGATTAGAATGTCATTCAGCATAGTTCTCCATCTAGAGAATAAATACAAATATAATCTCAAATCAAGGACTGCAATCAGCTCCCAGTTATTTTAATTAAAATATTTCCTTTTCATAAAACATCTTTCAAGTATCTGGCCTATTTATTTTAGTAAAGAAGAGCTCATTATTTGAGCACTTTGCTGTCTGTAAAAGGGAGCACAAATGTCCATCAACTGTTAGATGCCAGAAGCAATCTGGGATGGGGATTTACTTGATTCCCTCTTTACCATGACCCCCAGCCAAATCACAGGGGGACTTTTAAGATTATTTACAAAAAAACAGTTGCTCATCACGGTAAAGCATGTCTTCTCAGCATGAGTAGCCACCTAACTGTCCCTTCAAAGCCTACTAGGAAGGTTCTACACAGGCCATGATCTCCGCAGCAAGGAAGACCTCATTCAGTGAGCAGCAGGTGGATTTCAGTGCCTCTGTTCCTCTCTCATGAATTTTAGAATACTTAACCTCAACTTTTTCATGGCAGAGTATTTTCTCATGTTCTTGCAGCACATAGAACAATTGGACCTGAGCAGAACTGTGTCTATAAGATGGAATTAAAATGAACACTTTCATTCCTTCTTTGTGCCTCAGGCATGTGCAACAAATAAGAAGTCCATTGTTTGCACTCTACAGATAACCATTCTTTAATGGGGCACAGAAAAAGGTTGTAATACTCTCTTCTTCTTTGACAAACATTACACAACCATGTCATGTAAATATCAATTTTGACAGTTCTGTTTCCTGAATTCTTCTAAAAATACGCTTCCATTAATCTCTTTTAATTTCCTGCAAAGAGTAATGAATGAACAGAAAAACACAGTACTGATTACCAGCATCAAGATAGCCTCTGTTACAGTCCTTTGCACTACAAGATGTTCTTTAAAAATCATCAATCATTCTTTCAGCTGAGGAGCAATGCTAAAAGCAAAAAGACACTTTTATTTTCTCATGAGGGCTTATAACTGGAGTTTTTAACAGCCATCTTTGCAGCCCCAAAAAGTCATTTTATTTTATAAAGGAATCCACATCAAAGATTTCATGCACTGTCAACACATTCTCATCATTGTTTGCCTACACTCTTTGAACTATCTTTTTTCAGCTACTGAAATATTAAAATTGCATTTTCCTCTGTTCTGTCAAAAAGTTGTGCAGCTTAACAGGACAGTATTCTATAGTTCCTGAACATTTCATTCTCTCTAGAGAAACTGAAAGCGGGAGTTAAATGCATTATTTTATGAAAAATAACCATCAGAATATAAGAATGATGGGCCTGCGGTAGCATGGAAAAATGAAGATGAAATTATTATCCATTGGTTTTTCATAATAAATAATGCATGCTACTTAAGAAGTATCAGATGAAATCAGAAAAAGTTAAAAACAAATACAAATACAAATGTTTGGACAGATAATATATCAATCCCTGTCACAGGATACGTCGGTATCTAAAGGTTTTATGGGTTCAGTTTGATGAGCTCATGCAAGAAAACTATCAGTGTCTATGCAATACTGAGATGCAACCTCTCACTCAAAAGGTTCCCAGATGCAGAGAGCTGAAAGGGTGTTAGCAAATACACAGGACTTCTGAAAATCTATCCCATTTTCTGCAGTTCCACAGGTTTCCATTCTCCAAGGAAGCCCAGGCTGAACTGGCCCAGCCCAGCTGATCTCATATTTATTTTATAAAGCATATATTTTATACTGCATTCATTTTAAATGGCCACCCAAATCCAGTAGCTCAATACAAGGCATAGAGAGCAGAGCTGTGACAGTCACACATGGGATTATGTGTTTCAAATGTTTGAACTTAGTTTTAATGAAAAGGTCCTATTAATATGCTGATTAGTCTGATTTCATCACTTCTGTGTTAAGCATTATGCTGTAATTAATAATGGTGTACTCTCATATCCCTTCTTCTGATAAGGAGGGAAAATGTTCCTGCTTTACAGCTGAGTAGTCAAAGAACAGGGAAATCAGGCATTCCCCTTAAGATGACCCAATTTCAAAGATATTTTTGGCCAAAGATTTAAGTGTGCCGAGACAAGTGTGAAGAACTCTAAATTACTAAAGATTAGTCAGAACTGCATTTGGAACACAATTATTATTCTATACAAGAAAGCCAGATATAAGTTAACCACTTAACAAATACCACCAATACACTGTGACCATTCCTATACCCTCTGCTGAGATGATAACTTTGCTAAGTCAGAAGTTCTTCCACGTGAGCCTCATACACAGAAAGTTAAGGCAAATGAAGGATTTCAGGGGTTACAAAGATAAGACTTCTAACATAGGATTCAGATTTCCAAATGAGTAGTACATGAGTTCCTTAGAAAATAAAATCACAAATAAATAATGCAATACCAAAATTTTCTCATACCGTGCACATTCCATGCATATTTTAGTGTATGCTTGGAAAATTTATTTCATCCATTGGATTACAGTTATTTGCTTCACAGAGCCAAAGTGCTGTAAGTACTTAGAAGATAATAATTTTCATGGACTCTTCCCAACAAATATTTTAAACAGCTTTTTTTTTAGCAGAACTTTTCTAATCAGTAGAATCATTAGATCTCTAGACTTTTATGAGGCATCAGATATTTAATGACATAAGATTTAAGAATATACACAAGTTATAGCTGCAATCCCAAAAATATTTCAAACAAAATAAATTCCCTGGATGCTGCCAGTCCCAGGACAGTCAGTGAGAAGCTGGGAGTGATTTCAGACTCGCAGTATGATGTAGAGTGGTTCCCACAGAAACAACTTCAAAACTCCCATTGGGTTAGATCCAAAGTCTTATTAAGCTAGTGGTGATGCTTATCTGTCTTCTGTGTCTTGGATTTGTCCTCTGTTCAAACAGCAGTATGCTACATTGCTCTGTTTGAAATCTGTTTCTTTCAATTCCCCTCATTCATTTCTAAGGTATTTATAGAAACATCATCATTAATTATTGTACAACTGCTAATAATGGACAACTGGATAACTCAGAAACTCTTTGACCTCCCAGTGTTTTCCACATTGTAGCTTTGATAGCTGCCATATGACTAATCAATGAATTACTGAACAGTTCGAAGAGTTGATGTATAACTCACTTTTTATAAGTGTTTATTTTAAAAAACAGAACTAGTGAATCCAAGAAAAACAATAGAAGAATTAACCTGTGTTCCAAAATGCTTTCTTATAGATAAACAAACTGAGACACAAGTATTCATCAAAGTCTTTACTAGAAAGAAAACCTAACAGGAGGTTCTGGCATTATGTCTGATCTACACCGCAAAATATTAGCTTATAATTAACTTATAATTATTAGCTTATTAGCTTATAATTTTTCTCCAAGAACACTCTCAGAGATACTCCTGTCTACATCTTCTAAAATAAACTTTAAAAACAGATAAATAAAGACAGATCTGATAGTAAAGAGACCATCTTAGAAAAGGCGTGTGAGAAATTTCTGCAGCTCTGGTCCTTAAAAAGGAGCCATGGTACAGCCATGCCCCTGTAGCACTGGGACTTCAGCAGTAGGAATATTTTATGTTAATTTTCATTATTAGCTCTTCATCACAATCCTATTCTTACATGTCAATGGGGGGGCTTTTGTGCTGCCAAAAAAAAATTAAACCCCATTAAACTTCCAAGCTGCCTACCCCCACTGCCTCATGCATAGTTCCCAACAACACCCAGAGCCCTCAGGCTGCCATGGTTCAACTGCAGATCCTAGTTTATAACAAAAGGATGCAAAATGCCTTGCTTCAAGGACACTGATGTACAAGTGATAGTTTGGTATATTAGAAAGCACTGCATAGTTTTTAAACACTTTAGTGGCTTTTATTTCATACTTCAATAGCAATGAATGTTAGGTTTTACTTTGAAGATATTTCAAAGCTGTATATGCTTGATACAGTAATATTTGGAGAGCAACAATAACCTTATTTACCATAAAAAAGGTGCTTTATATCAATTAAAATATAATATTGCAATAGATAGAACAGTCCAGCACTATTAGCCCAAATCCAAGCCAAAATAAATAAGCCATGCTGTCACAGAAACATTGACTGCTCCTATTCTACCCTTAATGTACCTGCAAAAGCAGATATACTACTCTGCATACCCCAAAATTCAACAGCTTCAAGTGAAATGGAAAACATCAGATCCCTTCCTTGAAGAGTGGTGTTCCATGAGGAGAGATCCAGCTTGCCTGCTTTTGCCAGTCCCTAAGAGGTGACCTACTTTTTCATGAGGATTAGAAAACCATTATTTTAGAATAAATTGCTGTCTCACACAGAGAACTAATAGCTGAATATTGTCACTCTCATATAACATATGCTGGAAGTGCCTCTGTTAAAGAAGCCCAGTGCTGCATGCTACACCTTTCTAGATGTCTGAATATGTTCTAAATTAATCTCAACACTGAGTGAAACACACACCTGTCAGATCTACAAAGACACCAAATGACTACACAAAAATTATTTTGTATCAAGAGGATAAAAGAACAATCTGTTAGTGACAGAGAGGACTGTAGAAAAGAAAACAGGCAACATTTGCAGCTTAGAGAGCCAGCCCTCATCAGCTGGGATCTCCACAACAAGGGGCAGTTGCACATTATCTACTACACTAACTCTTTTTCCTGCTGGGAAGCATCATCTTTATCAGTACAAGACTGATTTCTCAGCACCACTGCTGCTGTGTAAACTAAGGAGGTATTTTATTGAAGTTATGCAGCTGCAAGCATACCTTTTTTGTCACTGTAATTCCCAACGTATTTTTTCCAATATTTAGAGCAGTGAGAGTCAGCATATCAAAGCAAAGTCCCATCTCCTTCATTCATCACTATAAACTGCAGCATAGGAGCTGTTCCAGGACTAAACAGTACAAAGTTAGATATGCTAAAGAATGGTTAATGGCCACAATCCTGCACGACTGCCTCACGTTCAGCAGCGACAATGGCATGTCCTGATACACCACCTCTGTCAGCAGGAGCCAAGCCTACAGCTTTTGTCACTGCAAACACACACTGCTGCCTAATGAGCTGAAGTAGAGCTTAAAGAAGCTTAGCAAGTCAGCCAGTTGAGAGAAGTATGACTTGAAAGAAGACTTTATTTAAACAGACCTTCAAATTTTCTGTTTAAGGAGACATGGTTCAACTATCTACAATTATTACCTTGTATATTTACTTTAGCAATTTATTATGCTAAAGTGTCTAAACTTTTCATGTGGGGAAAATTCCCCAAACTGTCTCACGAAGAATTATCACAGTACTAAAAAGTTACCTTTCTTACATTACATTTATAGAATAAAGGAAGACAATTAGGAAATATTTAGTAATAAATAAAATTATGTCAGATATTTGGAATAATTTCAATTTTTCCAAAATTTTCATAGAACATTAACAGAATTCAACAATATAAATACTTTGAAACCTGATAGGTCTACTGAGGACTTGAGGCTGTTGCTTTCATTGTTGCTTATAATGTAAAGCAAAATAATTTTATAGTGCAGAAACTCTTTTCATTTCAATTCTGTCATTTTTAACAGCTGTTTAAATGGGAAAAAAGGGGGGAGGTTTCCAAGATGTTGGCATACAGAAACTTGTTTATTTCAACTCTCACAATTTCTAATGTTATTGAATTGGAAAATATAAAACCAGTACATTGAAAGGTACTAACAAAAGAGGCAATGACAAAGGTGGATCTGAAAGCAATAGTGCATATTATAAATCCATAATAATAAATCTTGACATTCACCAAAACACCATGTCCTCAGCTCAAATCCCTTCACTCTTATACAGGCCAAACTCCACATTAACTTGGATGAAAAAAAGTTGTTTCCCTAGTGAAGAGATGATTTCTTGCAAATATGATTAAACTCCAGGAAAAGCACACAGCACTCAACTAAATGTAAATAATATGATCTCCACCCTAAAGAATTTACAGCCTAGAAATATAAATGCAGACTATCACTGAAGTACAAACCACCCAGGCAAAGGGCCCCCAATGAGCCTTTTCACTTTCTGCAGTGAGTTTTAAATAAGTCATACAGAAGAAGAAGAAAATCCTTCTATTGTGTTGGGAGGATTATCAGGTTTGAAGTAAGTTATTTTGACTTTCTCACTGTGATGTTTCAGGGTTTGTCTCTGCTGCCAGCTTCTCACAGGACAGACAGCAACAGACCTGGTTCTGCCCCACAGCCAGGCTCATCTACCTCAGCCCCACAGCCCTGTGGTGCTCAGCCAGGGGATGCCTCCTCACTCCAAGCTCCCTGCAGCATATATCCAGATGAAAAAGCCTATATATTCTTCTTACTTACAGTAATTACTCCTGGAGAGGGAATATATCCCATCTCACCAGACTAACAAAGACTCTTAAAGTGCTTTGCATAATAGAACATGTTTATTTTAACAAGGCAATTCATTACAAGGCTAGAAATCAGACTGCAAATAGGAGATATTCTAGATCCTCCTTGGCTACTTTGGCATCTCATGTATAAAATCCTTTAGCTTGTCTCAGAGCTTTAACCCAGAGAGAAACCTGTACAGCACACTCACCTGAGTGTGGATCTGAGCCTGGGCCCTTTGTCTGCGTCTCATTTTTTGACAGGCCCAGCAACTACATTATTCCTTCTTTCTTCAGACAACAGACTTGATAAACAGCTAACATTTTCTGTTGCTTCCTCATTTTATGCAGTCTGGGGCTGATGAAAAAAAGGCTAGATATTAGTTATTCAACACAAGCCAAGTCTCAGCTCCCATGTTCTAGAGGCCGTCTGCCTAGGCATTCTTCTCTTTGCTCAAGAATATCACATGTTTCAGATAGCAAAAGAATGCATTGGAAAGATGCTTTCTGTAGGATGAAATGAAACACTCTATCCCAGGCTAAAATCTGAACTCTCCGAAATATGTTTGATCCCATGGATTCACTGGAGTGAATTTTTTGAGCCTTTCCAAAGCCTGTGTGTTGCTGTAGACCGAAAAATAGGTACCCAAGAGTCTATTAAAATGGAAAGCTTTCCTTTAGGCTTTGTAATATAAGGCATAAGCGGCTTTTCCTTTGAAACCAACCTTTCAAAATTACTTTTTAGAGGTTCAGGCTTCCTCTTAGAGGGAAAAAGACTTTACTAGCATAAGGTTGCTAATGAGACAGAACTGACTGGCATGCATAAACAGATTAGCACTATTACCCATATTGATAAAATCACTCTGATTATTCTGCTTAGGAAAGTTAAAAAACATTTTTTTCTCACCTATATAATACTGGAAAAGAGATCTGCTTAACAGAAGAATTTTTTTTTCCTTTTTCTGTCAACATTTAAAATAGCTTAGAAAAATTGTAAAAACAACACTTTTTACATCTTCTATGTGATAATATTAAAAATTATCACGAAATCTGGACTGTCATTTGGTCAATTTCAATATCTGTGATTAATTAGCTTTCAAGAAGACTCATCCAAGCCCATATTGTACACTTGCCAATTAAAAACAGGGGTAGAAAAACCTGCAATTCAGATGTTCAAGTAAATGCAAAGTTCTTCCATGTTGATTGAAAAACAACACATAGTCAGCTTGGAGAATATCCATAGACAATTTACTGTCTTGGTGATGTACAAATCTTAATAGTCTTCCTCAAGACATCTCAGTAAATTGGATGATATATAGAAACTCTAAAATGATTAGTCACATGACAGGCTTATAATAGTAACAGTCTAAGATCTCCCAAATACATAGAATCATAGACCCATTTATATTGGAAAAGACCTTTAAGATCATTAAGTCCAGCCATTAAAGGAATATTGCCAACTCCATCACTAAACTACATCGCTAATGCCACACCTACATCTTTTAAATGCCTCCAGGAATGGTGACTCACACTCTTCCCTGGGCAGCCTGTTCCAATGTAATATAATAATTAATATGAATTTTTCCACAAACAATATTTTTTTTTAATTTAATAATACATTCATATAATCTCATTTTGAAGAGAGTCCTCATGGCAGCATAATGAGTCAGCTGCAATTTCCTAACAGTATGGGCTGAAAGTCCCTAAAAGAGTGAATTACAGTAATCAGCCCTTGAGATGACAAAAGCATTAATTGGCATTTCTGTAGCTTTATACTGATCAAGGTCTCAGCTTGGCAATGATACAGAGACTGTAAAAAGGAGCCTTTGTAACAGATGCAAATACTTACAAATGGTAAAACTAAAAGCAATGTGACACTTTATGACCAGATGTATCAAATGATGCTAAAAGCATTACAGAATGTAATAGCAAAAGGGAAATACTAGAGGAAAAAAATTATTTTTAATATTCTGCAACATAATTTGTGCTCTGTGAAGCATTATCACTGGTATTTTTCCAAATAGATTACACTTCTATAAATGAGAACATAATTAAGAATAAATGGAATAACTTCTAAATGACTTAAACACTTGGTCACCAAAAATGGATTATTGTTGCTGGCAGACTTCTTCATTCTTCTAATTAAAGTCAACCATTTAAAACACTTTCTTCCTATTAATCTGACACATGTGATGAAGGAACTATAAAATTTAACACCCTCTAATGAAACCATTTCCACCTTGCACTTCTCATTAAATGGTGACATTCTGCTCCCCAAGCAAAAGAAACAGCCCTACAGACTTCTCAGGGAGTGAAGCCATGGGCAGTGTTTGACAGGTTAAAAAACAAACCACAGACTGCCTTTCAGTGACTTCACTGACAGTAAAGAAGGATGGAGACTGCACAGCCTGTCCAGGCAACCTTCTTCACTGCCTGACAGTCCTTGCAGGAACAGCCTTTCCTTAAACCCAGTTCTGAACACTTCATGTCGTAACTTATGCCAAGTATTTCCTTTTCCTCCCACCATGCACCACTGCAAAATGCCTGTCTCCAGTTGACATCCTCCTAGGTGTGGGGTGGAGGGAGACTTCTGTGAAGTCTCCTTGAAGTCATTTTTTTCCCAGGCTGAACATCCCTAGCTCCCCCATCTTCTCACAGGACAAATGCTCCAGCCCTGATTAGCTTTCTGGAGCTCCACGGAACCCACTGCAGTTCATCAGTGTCTCCTCCCACCGGGTGGCCAAAGCCAGCTGCAGTATCTGGATGCAGTGCTGAAGAGGCAGATAACCCCCTCCCTTAATCTGCAGGCTGTACCCCTTCTGACACAGCCCAGGAGGCTCCTGGCTGTCCCTGCTGCCACAGCACATGGCTGGCCCATGCCTACCTGCCCACCAGGGCCCCAGGATGTACCAAGTTGTGTGACTCATCACACAAACAGGAACCAGGAGCACTTCTCTCTCATGCTGAGAGATGTAACAGTGGCACCTGGGGCCATCATGGGTTAGTTGTGGAATCATGTTCTAAGACGGAAAGACGGGGAAAATCCCAGATTATTTCTAAAAACCTGGAACAAAACATTTTCCTACGTAATTTTTTAGTATGCTAGGCAACAGCATTTCTTTGTGGACCATAAAATCACTGAGGTGTATGACTGGAACTGGGCAATAGAAAGGCCTCTGTAAATCTGGCATTAACTGTCTTTAAAGCTTCTGTGCACTCCCATGCACCTTAGGTCAGACTTCTAAATACATCAGAAAAATTCTTCATGGACACTTTCAACATAGCATCAATTGAGATGAGAGTAAAAATATACTACAGAAAGATTCACTACTGAGAAATCCCACAAACAGCTCTAGATAAAATCCTCCGCTAAAATTGATTAACAACCCAAGCCTCTGCTTCTCCTACTGTAAATTATGCACTAATTAATGTTTGCTTCCTACTAGAGAGTGGCATTAATGTGACAAGAAACAAGATCACAAACACTAAAAAATACACACAAAACACCTGATTAGCTCCCATTACTGAGAAAGGAACCGAACAGATAATTAATTAGTCTTAGTAATTATCGCTATTCCTAGATCTTATAAGAGATTTTACATCAGTGTAACTCCTATTCCTATACCAGAATAGCATCTGAGGACCCAAACACTTGCCTTTAATTTTTAATCATCTCAGCTGTCATTTCTAAGTACAGCCCAGGAAGAAGTTGCCACCTCACTACAGCATGGTCCCACCTCAATGGCACTGGTGAGGCCACACCTCAAGTGCTGCAGCCCATTCTGGACTCCTCTCTTCAAGAAAGACACTGAGGTACTGCAGCATGTTCAAAGAAGGGCAGCAAGGCTGGTGAAGGGTCTAGAGAGAGAGAGTCCTATGAGAAGTGACTGGGATTGTTTATCTTGGCAAAAGTGAGGTTCAGGGGAGACCTTATAGCTCTTGACAACTACCCGAAAGGAGGTTGTAGTGAAGTGGGGCTTGGCCTCTTCTCCCAGGCAACTATCGATGGGACAGGAGGAAATGGCCTCAGGGGAGATTCAGAGTGGAAATCAGGAAGAATTTCTTCATGGAAAGGGTTATTAAGCATTGGAATGGACTGCCCTGGGAGATGCTGGACTCACCATCCCTGGTGGTGTTCAAGAAATGACTGGACATGGCACTTAGTGCTATGATCTATTTGACAAGGTGTTGATTGGTCAAAAGCTGGACCCAACCCTGAGAGTTTTTCCCAACCTTAATGATTCTATTCTATGGTTCTATGATTTGCTGTCAACATGGAAACTTTCTTTCGCTAACTTGAAAAACAGAAATAAATCCTAGATTCTGAATACATGTTTAGGATTTATTAATTTTTACTAAGATAACAGAAATGTACAGAGGCCTGTTTCTGGCCACAGAGCTGCCTATTTTAATTTTAAATATGCTCCCCAGTATATGCCTTGCAAGAAATTGTTCTCAGTGTATTTAATTTTTCAGGATCTTAATGGATAAAATATGACCAACAATTTTTAATATATTATTTTGTCTCCAAGTGTCCTGATTCTGGCCAGGAATGAGTAAACTTTTGCAGTAGCCAGGAGGGGTATGGCTAGGACCCAGAGGTTATTCAAGCCCACTTTGCCATTGCCAGTGGTAGGGGGAAGGGAGTCTCTTCCATGGAGAAGGAGTCTTTTGTGTCCACACAGCATGGGGGAGGTCACAGTCAAGTATTGTCTGTTCCTGGGGGAATATCTGTGTGAATTGTTCTGCTCTTTCTTTTGTATTGTTCTGCATCCTTTGTATTGTTGCTGTTGCTGTTTGGTTTTTTACCTCACTGCAGTTTCCAGTAAATTGTTCTTACCCCAACATCTGATCTTCACTTTTGGTGCCTCCAACTCTCCTCTCCAGCTCAAGAGGAGAAGGGAGAGAGGGGGAAAGCAGGAGACACATGTTTTGGAGAGCCTCAGTGGAAGCACACAACTGGAGAGTACCATTGCTAAACTATGACACCATGCAAAAGAAAAACTGGATACTGAACCAAGAATTATGTTAAATGACATGCAACACATGGAATTATATGTAGGCAGTAGTGTCCCATCTCATCAGGCCAAGAAATGAGGGTAGATGGGACTATTTCCTTCAAAATAATCTTCTAGGTCATTTTTTGAAAATACACTTCAACAAGCAGAATTTAGTGCATATAGATTCACAAACTTCAGGAAAAAAATGCAAAAAAGTTATAAGCAAACTGAAGTGCTGACCTTACCAACAAGTTTTCTCATTTAATTAACAAAGATGTAGACTTGGAACAACAGTATGAAGAGTTGATACTAGTAATTTCTCAAATGAAATTGTGCTGCTAGGTAATTCTGACAGCTTTCAACCACAGATAGCTCACACTAATGAAGATGGATGCTATATTAGCAGAGAGATGGTGGTAAGTTAAAACCCTGCACATCAAGGGAGCTGGGTCCTTCTCTTGTGTGTGACTAAGGCTTCAGACTCATTTTAACAGACAGCTTAATTTACACTGGTTTTTTCCTCTGAAGCCTTGGAATTTACACCTATTGGTAAAGCAAGAAAGAAAGGATCCAGTACCCTGAATGCTACTGTCTCACTGGAACTTCAAATGACTCTCCAGTTTCACATCACAATGAATTTCAACTTCTCCTTCAGAAGAATCAGTGGGGATCACTGGACATTTTATTTGCTCTTGAGATTACTCAGGAGTTGTAGCTAGATAAATCCTTGACATCACAGAGATACAGGACATGTGCATGTCCCTCAATCACTCTTATTTGTTTTACTTTGACATTGCATTTGTCTCTTTTTGGCCTTTCACTAATTTTGTCTTGTCTTAGCATTTGTAGGAATAGCAGTAGGAATCACTTTTTTATGGATGATATCTGTGCAGCAGATGTTCTCTGAACATCAGATTCCATGAGGCAGCTCTTGTGTGAACCCCTGAACAAGACATCTGTTGTAATAATTGCAATAAGTCACAGTGATTATGGGGATTAGATTTAATGACAGAGTTAGTTTATACCTGCTCTATCTCACATCTGTGAACAAATCCCTTCTTTGCAACTGATAAATATTTTTCCTCCACTCTTAAAAACTATTCCTAGCCAATTCATTAGTTAGAAAATATTCTGAAATCCTCAGGTCTGAGAAGGAAACAAAGAAGTCAGTGAGCCTAAACTCTAAAAAGTGCATACAACACCTGTGAATAACAAATTACTGCTCTAGAATCTCCCCCTTGCTTCCCCTGGATGGAGGACCAGATGACTTCTTTAAGGCAGAGAACAACATCCAGAGGCTCTAAGTTTTCTCCTATTTCTCTCAAGCCCAAACACATCTTTTCAGGACAGTGGATCTGCAGCTTGACTTACC
The DNA here is from genome assembly GCF_971803275.1 of Cyanistes caeruleus. Classification (NCBI taxonomy): domain Eukaryota; kingdom Metazoa; phylum Chordata; class Aves; order Passeriformes; family Paridae; genus Cyanistes; species Cyanistes caeruleus. Next base: position 50,139,848 of record NC_141704.1, on the reverse strand, counting down.
ACACACAGCAACAACAGATAACTGAAAGATCATAGAAGCAAACACAGGAATTTCAAAGCCTCAGAATTGTTTTCCCAAAGCAGTCAACATTAACTACAGCTAACTACATAAGAAGTACATTACTATTTTCTGCCAGGATGAAGTTTTGCTGAGTATGTGGCTTTTTTTTAGTGGGGGGTGGGGGGCGGGAATAGTCTTTTCTTTACATGATCTTTTTGTCCATTACAGAGAAGCTGTATGAGAAACACTTCAGAAAGAAATATAATATTCAAAGCAAGCAAGACTGTTTTGGGGTTTGGTCCCATTCTCCATTCTGGCAGCATGGTGGAAAAGAGCATCCTTTCCACAAAGGAACACAGAGCAGCAGTAGGTTCCAGTAAGAACACAGCAGCACAGTCCAAGCTTCTGTTGATTACTCTTCTTGTGCAGATGGCAAAAAGTCCAGACAGAATGTCAGAGACAGGGATAAGGCAACTGCTCAATAAAATGTTCTTACCACTACCTAAAGAAGTATCTACTCTAAGAATGTCTGTCCACATCCAGTGTCACTACAACTACTATGAAGGAGCCAGTGCTAGTAGCAGCCTGTTCTGTTATCAGAAAAGGTCTGGACTACTCTCAAAGAGCAGCATCAATTCCCACAATGCTGACATTATTCTCTTTGCTATTATATTTTGCTCAAACTTCTTTGCAAGGGTCTCAGTACCAGGAAATATGTCTCAAGCAAACCAGGATTGTCTTTCCTATGTTTTGAAAATAAGGATGAAGAGGTTAAGTTATTGTTACCAATACTATGGTAAATAAGAAATAATGTTATCTAATTGTCAGAAAAGTAACACTATCTACAACTTCTTCAATGACCTATTTCTATCTTTTACTGCTGAATGACTTCAGCTGAGAGGACTCAGATAGTGTTACCAATCAGAAAAGACATCAAAGAGAAAGCAGAAAGTTCAGACTATCGATATTGATCTTTAAGTACTTAAGAGGCAAAGTGATTGATGGATGGCTCAAGACTGTCAAAATCAGAATTCTGTAAGCAAAGGGGAGATGTGTTTTGTTTAAAAAAATTAATTACCATGGGAGAAACAGCCTTGGTAAGAAACAAATGAGAATGCACTCTTGCCCTGCCCACTACTAAGCTAGCTAGCTTCACGTCTTCGTTGTCAAACTATTTTTAGACTGAATGACCAGAGTAATTTCTTCTGTACTTCCACTATGCAGCCAGGACAGGGACAGGATAGCATGACAATGGAATGCCTGCATACAGTGGGATTCTAGTATCAGCAATGCTTTTGAGAGAAAAAATAATTCTAAAAGAGGATAGTTGTTTTCACTATGACACACTATTACATTATTTTTTCAATAATTACTTTGCTGTATTCAGAAGTCTGAAATATATATGCTGATTTTAGATAGCACCTCAGTTCTTTGGGATTGATCCTGACAAAACCTTCTGAAACTGATCAATTCTCTAACAAGAACATCACCACACTGGATGACTATACTTATTATCTGACTACAAGACAATACCATTTATTCCTGCTTAGACATTTACAGCCAACATATTTTCCTCCTCTGCTTTTAGGAGTTTTATTTAATGCTACTCCTGGAGAAAAACGCTGGCACTTTAAGTCTCACATATTCAGCATTTGATCGATGATGTGCTTCCACCATGAAAGAAACTCATGCACTTACATAAGATGATTTTCCCTTCATCAGCCTGCAGATGCATATAGAGTTTCTTCCCAGATACTCCTTTCCAGTTACATTTTACAAGACATATCAAAAAGCTCTGAGTAATGATACTGAGTTGTACTTCCCAGTACTTCTGTTTCTCTGTAGAACATCTCGCGCAAAGAAATTTAGCACCATTATGCCTGTCCTTTCCATGACCCAACAGAGTACTGTCTCATGTGAAGAGGGAGGAGCTTTGAAGGTCAGAGCATAGAGAAACCAGCAGCACCAGCCCTTATTCATCAAGGTGCTACACAGACCTGAAGCAAATAACAGATATTGCCCCTTGTAAGAAAAAAGACATATATGATCATGACATGCACAGATAAACATGGAAAATCACCTTTATCTTAGTAGCTTAATAAATCTGCAACTTCAGATCTGTAGACCAGCAATGAGAAAATTCACAAGCAACAGAGTGATTCTGGTTTCTTTCATTAATAGAGTTTATGTGATCATGAATTCTTTGGACATGGGACACTTTTATAAGAATGCAGTTAGCAAAATTGCCTAACCAGTATTCAAAACTTTTAAAAAAAACAGCAAGCCAATGAAGACTAGAAAGCCACAGTACTTCAGTACACGTGATATTGTTATCAAAAAATTGATAAACAGCAGATGACCATAAGTTCAGTATGTCTTACTCTGATATTAAATCACTGTCAATAATTTTTCTTACTATGTAATCTCTAGGGCAAAAAATCTTACAAATTCCTAATCATAGGACTACAAGGTGTTTCACAGACAATTAGGTTTTTTTCTTCCTTTACTCTTAAACACATTACCACTTTGTGCTTGAGATGTGATAATTGTGTACTGCAAGACTTCCTTCCCTCAATGGATGGCATGCAGAAGCCCTTGTTTCCTATGAAGCCCATCAAAATTAATAGATATTTTGCCTTTAGAAAATGATTAATGCTTAACATTTACCTTAATTCTCTTTTGGCTATATTTCTGTTTTCCTAAGGTGTCATCCTTCTCCTGTGTACTGACAAGCAATGAGGAAAAAAATGCTTTGGAAAAAAATAACCATGCTGACTGGAATTAGGAGGAGTAAATAGTGTGCTTGCTGGGAAGTAATTAAAAGCCATAAAGCAGGAAGAAGGCTGGAGGTGCCTAAAAGGAATTATAATTAAAGCCTAATGTATGTTAACTGTGAGTGAAGCATTGAAGTCATTGACATGAATGACAAAACTCCCACTGAATTCAACTGCGGCAGGTTTTTATTCTATAAGAGCTCAACAAGAAGGCCAGTTCAGCTTCAGAGAGATTGATTGGAGGTTTGTGGATAAAAAGAAACCTTGCTGAAAATGGGAACTGGTGATTTATATACAATGATTTGCACAGTTGTGAAATAGCCACAAGAGGAATGAAAAGAGAGCATTAAAATCAAATTAGTTAATCCTTAAGAAAGGGGAAGAAGAATTTATTTTATTTTTTTTTTAATATGATTAGGGGAAAAAACCAAAGACCATTACAAAAGAGACAGAATCAAGAAAATCCTGAACATGGAACAACTTTATCCAAACTAATAACCAGGAAGAAAGTGATGAAGCAGTTAAAAAGCAGTGATAACTTTATAGAGCATAGCTATTGATAAAAAGCATATTGGGAATACTTAGAAAAACTGAATTCATTCAATAGCACATAGTCTATTTAACCATGAAACAGAAATGAATTAAGAAAGAAAAAGAAAGAGAATTTGCCTTTCAGGATATCTAATCTCCAGAGCCCAGTTAAGTAATGGAATCACTCTTCAGAAACAGTCAATCCAGTTTCAGTAGTTTTAGCACCATGCTGTCAAAAAGTGACAGCACAATGTAAGTTTGCCTAGATGTAGTTAATGGACTTTCAAAAAAAAAAAAAAATCAAAAATTTAAAAACATCTCACCACTACCCTATGACAAATATTCCACCAAAAGTACTACTTGTACTGGGAATCTAGCAGGCTAACAAACTAGTGTTTAATATGACAAAATGAAATAAAAGTCATACTAGATACACTGCATGTGAATAGCAAAAAAGCATGCAGAAAACTAGGTGCAGAAAATTAGATAAGAACTTGGAGTACAACTGTGGCAAGAAGGGAATTGTGTTAATTTAGCTAGTATCTACAAAAATCTGCCATCAACAGTCCACAAGCAGTGTAAATACTACCAGCCTCTGAGCCCACAGAATAATGATCCTCTCTGTGTGTGGAGAACACTTACAAAGTCACTGCTCACCAGACCAGCCAATCTTCCCAGCAATATAATCTTAACACTGAGTACTGATTCATGAAAAATTATGGGGTAGAATTGTGAGCATACAACTTCCAGAAGGGTTGTGAGAAGCCCTGAAAAACTGTTGGAAAAACAGTATTTTAACAATAACAGCAAGCAGACAATCTCCTAAAACAACATGCAACCTTTTCATGACCTGATTCTGCAAGTCAGCAACTAAAAATATGCACTTAATTACTTATTTAATTTCTCTGTGTGTGATTAAAATAAAAAGAGGCAGAACCAACTGAGGGAGCTTGCGAGCTGTGCATTCTCAAACAACGTCTCTAGAGAGTCCTAGCTGGAGCTTTCAGCTCTGGTGAGATTTCAAAGCCACCACAGAAAGGGCAGAGGATGGTGCTTCTTTGGGCATCATGAGCTCTGTCTCCACATCTTTTACTCAGTCGGGCTGCCTAAGAGGTAGTGAGTGTCCTGCAGACTTCCGCAGACCTCATTATACTTCCTATGCAACTGCACCTTCTCTCAAAGGGCTGGCAGATGGCTACCCTAAAATGCAGCGAGCACAGGCACTTCCAGCTGCTCTCATCTGTACAATATCCTCGTGAGACACTCCTGGAATTTCTGCACTGCACTGAAAAGGCTTGGTAAGAAAATATTCCCCTCAGACATGAGTCACAGTCCTTCCGCAGAACACGCAGTTTGTTCATACAGCCATGCAAACGCTCTCTGGAGACCTGACGCATATCCTCATGCACATTCTGCAGGAAACTCTATTTTTCTCTCTTCCCAACATCCACATACAGCACAAAAAGTGCAAATAGGGCAGTCTAAAACTTCCAAAAAGCACACACTACTTGTTTATTCTTACTTACTGTAGTTCCCCAAGGATGTAAGAAAAAGACAACCCAACCAGCAATTGTCCCATTTTCTTTGTCCTACATCATGTACCCATGGCTTTATATTTACATTTACAGTCATTTTTAGAATAGTACATTTATTTTTATGTACCAGGTCAGGTCATTCTAGACATACAATTGGTACTCTTATCTGCAAATTTTGGAAGGAAAAGGTCTCTTCAAACACCATGAAGAGCTGAGAAAATGTTGACAAGACTTAGATAATCAACAAGAAAATCACCTTAATAGCTTTTCACATCCCTTCCTAGTGAAGAAATAATGAGATTCTTTTTAAGTAAGATGTCACTTGTTTCTATTCCTCTACAGAAGTGATATTCAAAGCTAAGACTAGGATATAAGAATAGTTTTGCTCATGACTTGCATCATATACACTATGTAACATTATGCACTATTTTTAGAATTGTGAAAATCAGACATAAATCATTCTTGCTTCACGAATCACCTGTAAGGAAGTACTTGATGTAGTTTTTTTTTTTTACTCTACTGTGACTACATAATTGAAAAGTATGTACTAAAAATGTTTAAATATGAGATTCAATGGCTTTAAATGAATACTGACACAGTAAAAATAGATTCCTTGAGAGAATTAACTAATCATTAATAACTTGAATTGAAAAAGGTAAGACTAATCAAATTCTGGATTCATAGTAATTCTTATAAGAATGGGTGTAAGGCAAGAGCAAGCTAATGAAGTGAGAATAGCTTCTGCAAAAATAGTAATGAATCTACAGCACATTAACTCATTATAGAATTATATTTTTATTTCAGTATTTCCTTTCCTTTCCAAGAAAATCACAGGTCACCTAGGGCAGGCTCAGAAGGGAAAAGATAATGCTTTTTATTACCATAAAATAAAGGTCAGTTTTATTTAGGAAAGGGGATCAAGTGTCTGAAAGGTGCTAACCAGAAAGAATGATTCAGTTACAGATATAAATGCACAAGCACTGTTGAATACAATTTATTTGAAAACTCCACTGTTAACCAGAGTGCCCAGCTAGAAGGATTGCTATGCCCCATTAAATTAAAGACAAAACTGAAAAACATCACACTTTTATTCCTGAAAAGGACAATATGGCCCTCAAACTTGACAACAAAGTCTAAGGTCTCCATGGGAACCAAATCAACCTCCATGTACAGAATTTACCAGGCTGAAATGTGTGTGCACTGTAAAGCACATGCTTTTGGCTTCACAGAGTGATCAGAACCCTTGTACATGCATAAACAGCACGGATAGTACAGATGCAGAAGACCTTTCAGAAGTGTCAAACTTATAATGCATGGCTCTACAACCCAGCACACATGTTCAGAGGCTTCAAGTAAGACCACTCCTATCTCCAGAGTCCTAGATGAGACTACTATGAAATGCTGATGTGCAGCAGCTGGAGCAGGGGCATCTGGACTATGGTTATTAGGTATCCCTAAATCCCAGGCACATTTATAAAGTATTCAAAATGTGCCAAGATTTCTAGAGAATACAGCCGAGAAAACCCAGACATACACATGTGTGTTGGATTTGGCTGGGATAGAGTAACTTTTCTCCACAGTAGCCAGTATAGCTCTGTGTTTTGGGCTTGTGCTGAAAATAGTGTGCTAACATGGGGATGGTAGAGTCCTGACATCATCAAAGCTTTGGGCCTCTCCTGCTGCCAGGTCAGGCTGGGGTGCACAAGTTGTTGTTAGGGGACACAGCTGGCACAGATGACCCAAAATGACTCAAGGGATATCCATACCGTATGGTGTCCAGTTCAGCAATAAAAGCTGGGGCAAGGAGGAGGAAATTGGAGGACATTTGGAGTGATGGAATTTGTCATGCCAAGTAACTGTAATGCTTGATAAAGCCCTGCTCTCCTGGAGATGGCTGAATACCTGCCTGCCCATGGGAAATGGCAGATGAATTCCTTGTTTTGTTTTGCTTGCCTTTGTGGCTTTTTCTCTACCTATTAAACTCTTTACTTCAACCCACAAGTTTTATCACTTCTACCCTTCTGATTCTCTCCTCTATCCCATAGTGGGATGGAGCAAGCAGCTGGGTAGTGCTGAGCTGCCAGCTGGGGTTACACTACTACAGTCCTTTCTGGCATCCAACATGGGGCTCAGAAAGTTCAAGATAACAACAGATTTGATTGGAATGTGCCAGATTGGATTTATGGCTGTTATTGCTGTTTATCTATTAGCTGGCAGATTCCTGTGCTTGCAATGGGGCTTGCTTATTTCACTGTAAATTAGAGTCTAGTGCTTGTTAGTTAGTGGCTGCTTTTTTTTGTAGTGCTGTACTGCTTATGACCTCACTGTACAATGCCTGGGAACATTCCCACCCCAGCAGTGCCCACGCACTGACAGATCATGAAGGCGTCACTGCTGTTTCTGTACTGCTGCACTGGACAGGCTGAAACCCCAGTGAGAGCCCAAGCTGAAGGAACTGTGACCTGCAGCTGAGTCCACGTGGGAGCAGGATGTCTCAGACAAGCCCACACCAGATGAGGCTCCTCTTGAAGCGCCTGTGCCCACGGCTGTGCCTGTGCCACAGCATGTGGACCTCTGAAGGGACTCCTCCGAAGGGGAAGTCCGTGATGGAGAACACCTCAAAGCACCCCTGGCTGTGCATGAGGACATGCTGGAGCATGTCAAAGTGTGTGGCTATAGATAAGCCCATGGCAGAGCAGGCACACCCCTGGAGGGGCTCCAGCTGTGGGTCAGTCGTGTTGGAGCAGGTTTATTTCTGAAGGGATTGCAGCCCGTGAACAAGGGCACACGGGAGCAAGATGCACCTCAAAGTGCTTGTGGCTGTGGATAAGTCTGTGTCACAACAGGTATACCCCTGTATCGACCTTGGCTCATAGACAGACTCTGGTTGATAATGGGGAAAATAGTATTACCTGTGTTCTACACATGCACACACTGAGAGTTCAAATTACTTCATGAACCTCCTAGCCAGCTTCAATTTAAAGTGTTCACCTAAAAACTTCATTTAGCCTCCGCAGCTGCTTCAATCACTGGCTTGGAGCTGGTCAAGCGAAAAAGCAAGCACAAGGAGTTTGCAAAAGCTTCTTTTCTTTTTTTCTATGCCTTTACTTTTGTGCGAGTAAAGGCAGTTGCATTTATATTCCTTGAAATAAATCTTATTTGACACAGTTATTCTGTCTGACTCTGCAAGGCAGACTGTTTTTTGCCAGGGATAAAAACTGTTATCATTATAAAACTGTGAGAAAAATCAATGTTATATCAAAGGAAAGGTTATTTTTTATATATGCACACAAACACTGCACACACACATAATATGAGACCTTATCCTCTGATCACACAAACAAAGAAACCAATTGGTTACATTTGCTGAGGATGCTTTCTAACACTACTACTAAATTATTTTCTGGAGGTGGGGCTGAGAGAAAGCACCAACACTGTTTAATCAGCGCTTGTCATTTTTTGTTACTAACATCACTTCTGATAATTCAGTTTATGGAAGCCCATGGATAATTCAAAAGATCACTGTAATGTCAGTTATGCTAATGATTTTCCCTTTAGATTTCAACAGATCAGGATATTTCCCCTCATTTTTTTGTTTGTAATTCTGCCTTGCACAATACTGATTTTAACTTAAAGATATTTTCTCTTTTGCATTTTAAAAAAAATTATTCTAGGGAAATCATATCTGCCTCTGGTAGTACTTAGATGTTCTTACTAAAATACCAAGCCCTTCTACTTTCAATGCTTTTTAGTTTTCTTACTAAATTCCACTATAAGTTGACTATGTATTATCTTCAGTCACAGCAGTTCTCTGCAGAGAATGTGAAATAAACATAAAGAAATGCCATAATTTTCAAGTCTCTTGAGAAACAAAGTATGTCTACTCTTATGCACTCCTACTTTAAACTGAAAATATTTCAAAACCTCTGATTTTTACTTAGTACATTACAAAACATTTCAAAATCTCTGGTTGCATTTGACATTGCAGATTGACTTCATTACGTACAAACATCCCTCCTTGTCTGAAGATTTTCCAGTCAGACAGTTCTGGCTGATTTTTGCATTTCATCTGTATTATTTCGAGTACTAAGGAAAGCTCTCTGTTGCACTGTGGCTTGCCACAATTCTTAAGCATCTTGTTTTTACTCAGCCTGTCTTTGTACACCAGCAGAACACTATAAGAAATCACTTCTGCAGTTGCCAGTTTGCAGAAACTCCCTGCACAGCGTCATGTTGTGGGTGAGAAGGAGCCACACACTGCTGTTTGGTGGCCAGGGAATGTCATATTAACATTTTGCTCTGCCTGCCTCCCCAGCAGTCCCTGATGCTGCCTCCAGTCCAGGCTATCGGGTGGAGGAGGAGGGTGCTACCACACGTGCCAAGGAACACGTCAAGCACCCTAATGGCTGGGTGGGCTTTTCTCTAGCTGCCTTTTGGGGAAAAAAAATCCCAATCTGATAGCAAAGACCATACCTAAAATAAAAAAAATTTAAAAAAAGCAAGGACCTGGTAGTTAAAATGTTTCTCTCTCTTAACTAACACACTGGTTCTATACATTGCCAAACAAAGGCAGTTCTGACTAAATATTTGTCTCCCACTCTTTCCCTGTATGTAAAAAATTAACATGCACAGGATTGCTCTAATGAAGGGCAGCATGAAAGGGGCTAACAATGAAAGAGTAGTATGAAGTGACAAAACATTCATTAAGGATTAAAAAGAGAAGGGTGGCTTTACACAGTGCCAAAAGTTTTATTTAAACAGGCTATTACATCTTGCCCCCGCTATACAGAACCACAAGGCTGACACTAGAATAAATCTCAACTCCATAAAAAATTTACTGACAACACAGACTACAAGAGAAGAGCTTGTTTACCCTCATCCTCCAAATCCTGCCTTCCTGAAAAATTCAGCAGGTTATTGCTGCATAAATCTGTGTAACACTTCCTGGGACTTCTCCATCCAGCTAACAACTTTGGAGACACAGATACCACTGGCACTTCAAGGAAAGGTGGGCAATCCCTCCCTTGCTCTTAAAGAGGACCCCCCAGTCCTGAGACACCAGGAAGAGCAGAGCAGATAGAGGGGCAAGAAGAAGGTGGTATAACACAGCTATATCACTTTAATTTTCCAAACCTGGGGCTGGTGGGAAAGAAGGGCAGGTCCACAGGGAAAGAGCAAGCTCCACACCACCACCTGAATGGTCTGGAGTGGTAGCAGTGCCGTGTTACATGTCAGGGACCACTCTGAGGTGCTCCATTCCAGCTGTGCCTCGCAGGGCCACGGCATGCAGGCACCAGGGGAATCCCACCATTTTTCCAACTGCCACAACACAGATACTCTCATGCTGATTTAATTACAGCCACAACCAGGGCACCTCTGGGCTTCTACACATAATAACAGGATAATTTTGCAATCAAGCCAGTAACTCAGTACCAATCTCATGCCTGAAAGTTTCAGACACCAGTCTAAACTACCCAAGGCCACCCTGCTGTTTGCCTTCCCTGTTTTGTTGGCACAAGGAACATTTTCTATAATAAAGGCTAGTGAAACTCTTAAGAAAGATGCCCAACCCAAACACTGCAAGTGAACAAACACAGTCCAAGATTCTTTAGGTTCAGTTAATCCTATATTGGACTAGGATAGATAACATGACTCAAGAGACCTTTAGAAAACCTCTCTATCTGATTCTCTTGTTTGTTAAAATGTTATCAACTGCCTCCTCCCCTTGCCTTTCATCATATAACACAGTATCTTCAAATCTAGTTTAAAAATAAAGTTTATGCTCTGCAAGTGCAAGAGAGAGTTGAAACAGGCATCTGTCTATGACAAAGGTAAGTCATCCAGTAGAAAACATGCCAATGCTGAACTAATGTTGACATGAGCCAAAAAAACAGAATTCATCATAGATTTGTTGGCATGTCTACCTCCACAGTCCCTGAGGTCCTGTCCATGTGGTCCTCTGACACCAGAGAGTGACACACAGGAGATTAAACTGGGCAGTGGAACAATAAACAGAATGGACAATGTCTATCTGATGCCCAGCACAAACTGGCAATGTTGAATTACAGTAATGTGGCATTGGGTACTGCCCCCGCTCTGCTCAACACTCCCACTGAGGATTGATGAAAACAGCTCTCCCCAAGAGGTGATCTGGCAGATGATCTAAAGTGAATGATGAAGTCCATGATGGGAGGAGATTAACATGGTGAAGGGGCCCAGGCTGTGACTGGCCTTCCATGCTGACTCAACAACCATGCTGGAAACATGAGCTCTAATTTGCAGGCAGCTCCCTTCAATGTCCTTGCCATCCCCCTGGGAAGGGATGTGAAGGATTCTCTACCTTTGTATTAGGTTTCCATGGTCAGATTTTGGTAGTGGGGGGGCTACAGGGGTGGGATGTAGCTACAGGCTACAATGTCTGTGAGACATTGCCAGAAGTTTATTGCATGTCTAGCCATCCTGGGCAGCTCCAAGATGGATGTGCTGCTGGACAAGGCTGGGTCATTTAGAAATAGTGGTAATGCCTCTGTGATAACAGATTTAAGGATTTTGAAAAAAGGTTATTGCACATACACTTGCAGCCAGAGAAGAGTTGGGTGAGAATACATGAGAAGATAAACACTGCAGACACCGAGGTCCGTCGAGAAGGAGGATCAGGAGGTGCTCCAGGTGCTAGAGCTGAGGTTCCCCTGCAGCCCATGGCACAGCCCATGGTGAAGCAGCTGTGCCACTACAGCCCATGGAGGTCCATGGGGATGCAGAGATACACCTGCAGCTTGGGGAGGAGCCCCACACCAGAGTAGGTGGACTCCTGAGAGAAGGCAGTGATCCTGTGGGAGGCCTGTGCTGGAGCAGGCTCCTGGCAGGGACTTGCAGATCCATGGAGAGAAGAGCCCACCCTGGAGCAGATTTCCAGGTAGGACTTGTGACCCCATGGGAGACCCATGCTAGAGCAGTCTGTGGAGGACTGTAGGCCACGGGATGGACTCACACAGAAGCAGTTCATGGAGAGCTGTCTCCCATGGGAGGGACCCCACAGTGGAGCAGGGGACTGACTCCTCTCCCTGAGCAATAGGAGAAACAACGTGTAATGAACTGACCACAAACCCCATCCCATCTCCCTATGCTGCTGGAGCTGAGAAGGAGGGAAGGGTGGGAAGAAGGTGTTTTTAAGGTCTTATTTTACTTCTCGCTATCCTGCTCTGATATTGTTAGTAATAAATTCAATTAATGTCTTCAATCCGAGCCTGTTTTGCCTGTGACCGTATTTGGTGAATGATCTCTCTGTGACCTTATTTCAACTCATGAACCCTTCGTTATATTTTCTCTCCCCAGTCCAGCTGCAGAGGGCAGTGATAGAGAGGCTTTGGTCTTTGGTCTGGCATCCAGCCAGGGTCAACTCACTACACCCTTCCACGTGTCTGCCTAGAAAAGGATGTTCTAGGCCACGCCAAAAATACCAGCATGGTGTGTTTCCACACCACTGGGTCTATGGTTTGATCACTGCTCCAACTGTTCCGACAGGGTGAAAAAAGAGACTGAGAAAAAAAATGTCAGTTACATTTTATCTGGAGAATCATTTGACAAAAGTTTGATGGAACAGTGTGAAGCTTTCCTTGGTACTGGGCTAGGAGATGCACTGAACTGGAAGGAGGCCAAAGGGCAGAAATCAGGAGAGCTGTAAAAGATTCAAGTGGAAATATCTTTTAGCAAGTAGACCTTTCATAGTTTCTGCCCATTCTTGTTCTTGAGTGCTTAAAATACCTTCCCAGAAACTAGGGTTAATTATTGTCTCACCCTTAATGTTGGACATACCATTCCATTTTAACCTTATGTTAAGAAAGATAACACTTCCAAACAGTGAGAAATTAACCTGCATTTTTTGCATTGTTTAGCCTGGCTCTGACAGTAAGAGCTGCATCCACAAAGCAAGCTTTAAAGAACCCTAGCAAGCACTGATACCTCCTCAGACAATCAGAGGTGTTCAGCTCCCTAATCTGTTTCTGCCTCCCACTCGGTTATAATACCCCCAAAATCTCACTGCTTGGCAGAAGAGGAATGGTGCCAAGGCTGGTGGAGCCAAAGACCTCTGCCAGGTGTCCCCACAAGTGGGAGAGTTCCAGGGCAGAGCACAGGGACATCAGCACTATCCTTGTGAGGATATTGCAAGGACCAGAGAATCCAGTGTCTCACAGCTGGAGCAGTCACAGCATCTCTCTGCCAGAAAACTAAACACACTCCCAATGAGGCATCGAAAGAACCGCCCAGAAAATGATCAGTTTTTTAGCCAAGTCCATTCACTGCTCAGAACTGAAGAAATGTTAAACATTTTTTTCAGCATTTGAGTCCTTTAGGAAGGGGCTTACACCTTATGCTGAATTAGGACCAAAGACCTGATATGTGCTTTTCTCAAGACATGACTTGCATAATTTACTGGACAAAGTGCACATTTTAATCCAGAAGGTTCTGTTACTCTTAAGGTTTTTGGTCAAATTTTGGACATAAACAGGATAATAAGAATATAGTAAAAAGGTGCTGCAGAAGTCAGAGATGTGTCCTTGAATGCCTTATTCTCTCCTGCCTTTAATTTCTTTGTCTTTTTCTCCTGCTAAAAGACCCAAACAACAGTGTTAAAGGGTAAGATTTCAAAGTCTGTAAGTATTATTAGATAAGGAGCCACAACATATCATATGGAAACTGCAATTGAAGAGGAAAAGATTTCTATCATTGAAGACCCTGGTCTCGCCAAAAGCAAATGGAGATGAATGCAGACTGACAAGCCCTGAAACAAAGAACCAAACTGGCAGACTATCAGCTAAAAGGAAGATTCTGCAGCATAAAAAGAGATTGGAAGTTATTACAGAAAAAATCCTCTAAAGCCTTTAGCCAAGTATCCAGCTGTAGTAAAGAAAGTAAACAAGAAGTTAGGTAGTATTGCTAAAGGAATGTAAATCAAGGCTGTTGATGTCACTATAATGACACAGTAGCTAAACTTGCAGAGGAAATACATAGTACGCTTTCAGTGTACATGCCCTAGAGGAAAATACAACCTCCTTTTTGACAGGTTGAGCAAGAGAGCTATGAAATACTAGCAGCAAATGCAAGGTTTGAATCAAGCTTGTAGTCAGAGGAAGTATCTGCGGTTCTTCCATCAGTCCATCTGATTTTTTAGATGATGGATTATTTCAATCATTACTAATAGTTTAAATTTAAATTTAGGAGATGCACACCTTACCACCACCATCAGAGAGTGATAAAGCAGAAATCTGATACTGAGAATACCCAAGAACCCTGTGAGAGTATAACTGCTTCTGTAGGACAGGCTGACTACAAGTGAGTTTTCTACTCCACAAAATGGTATCCTCTGTAACAATTGCTGTCCTTCTTGATATTTTTATCCATCATTTGCCAAGAAGTATTGGAAAATAAGGAAGAGATCTTTCCTTCTCTTCAGTTACAGTGTGCTTTTCAGCCTTATCTAATAAAGGCATTGCTGAAATTGCTGGATTTCCTCTTATTGCCTTTGTTAAACTCCCTACAGGTCACTGAAGGTCTAATTATTACCAGGACAGCATATGACTGGGATATAGGTCTTAAAAATAATGCTGCTGATATGTGAGTTACACTGTTGCCTAATTTACTGGAAACAACAATAGAACCCCCTTCTCCTCATAAGTGAGGGAGTTCCCCCTACCCCTGGCAATGACACCGGTGAGGTGGTACTGAATAACATCAATAGGGTCTTGGCCATTCCCACACGGCTTCAGGCTCCCTCACAGCTACTTCAAAAAATTAACCCTATCCTAGGCCAAAACCAGGACACTAACTTAATTTAGAAGAGGTAAAGAAAGAAAGATTTGTCTGAGTGTTGTTTTTTTTTTTTTATTCTGTTTTGTTTGGGGTCTTTTGGCAATACAAAGAAAATAACTGTATTCCTTAAAGTCTTTTCATAAAACTGAACAGTAACATATTTGTCATAACTGAGACCCGTTACTATATTAGCTGTTATTTCGATTAAAATTTATCTATGTTTCTTGTCAGAGATACAAAGTTAAAAAATAAAGTCAATCTAAAAGGCATCTAAAAGTTTTAAAAAATTAAACAAATATAAATTCATAAAGAGCTACACGTTTTGATCAAGCATTCCTCCCCAAATACAATCTACCTCTGATACCATTAGTAGAAGAAAATCTCAAACAGTGGATTCCCTCACTGAAAGAGAAAATTCTTCACCAGTTTCCAAAGGCTCCTCATACAAGAAAGCTTTAACAGAACACACACAGCAGCTAATTTCAGAAGTTGGCAAAACAGAAGAAAAAGAAAACAATATAGATTTCATTTTTTCCTCTCAAATGTTTTTAAACAGCATCATAAAAATAACTGAAACAAGAAGGAAAAGGAAATCCAGGGAAAAAGAAGCAGCAACATCCATTCAATGGAAGAATGTCCAAGGAAGAAAATGCAAGAAGAAACTAATACAGGTGATTAGTATGATGACAGTTTAAAAGCCCAGTAGCTTTTGTGTTGTTCTAAAATATAGATGACTTTTAATATGAAATACATTTCTCTGTTAAAGGTTGGTTGGCAACATTGCATGATGCAACACTTCTGTTTTGGACTTTGCCATCTGCAGGCCATCTTAGCCTAGTAATCACTCTGAGTTTGATATCAAATTTCTTCTGCCAGGCCTTCCATTGGGATAAGAGCTGGAGTGGTGCTTACCTGCTGGGAACCCAGTCATTTAAATCATTGTTTACTTTGCTGGTAACACATGAGGTGATTTTGTCTCTCTGAGCATCCTGGAGGCCCTTCTCAAGACCAGACCTGGCTGCTGTGAGAGGACGCCTGCAGCGTCCCATCAGCAGAGCTGGCGTGACACAGACCAGCGCCAGGGGCTGGCCTGCCTGACCCCATGGCAGATGCTCGCTGCAGAGAGCATCTTCAAGGCAGCACCATATGCCAGAAAGGGAGAAAGACCAACTGCATGCTGCGGATGGCTGCTCCCCAGCCTGCTGCCATCCGCCCAGGGAGGCACTCAGAAAAGCCAGGCTTTATTTGCACATACACTGTAAACACACCACACCTTCAAGTCTAATAAGGACAGAAAGTGTCAGTAATAAACAAGCATCAGGAGCTCCACCTTATTCACACAGCACTGCATTCTGTGCTTGTGTCTCCCCAAAGATTAGTGTGAACTGCTGGTGACTGGGGAGGACTCTGTGAAAGCTCAGCATGACTGAAAAATATGCAGTTCAGTGCCACTTTTCTGTATAGAAAGCTGAAATTAAATACATTAATTAATATGAACTCTGGGGCAGGTACCTTATTTTGTTTTCCACTGTTGTGGATTCATACAATTCCCAAGAAAATAGAGGTTGGTCTAAGACTGCAGCAGCGTAGCACTGCCACAGCAACAACACGAGAACAGTGTAAATGTCAGTCACAGAACTGAGATCTTGCAATACATCTGCCTGTGATTCAAACAGGAAATCAGCAGATTCTCAAAGCTTGCCATGAAAAAGCAATTTAAACTCTGAATTAGCTGAAATATAAAATTCCTTCTCTCAAAAATTTTAAGAAAATAAAGCTGTAAGGAAGTGCCAAACTCACTATAAAATAAAATACAAAATGTTTCTCAATTTTTATTTTATGTAGAGTTTTTCAAATGAAAGCAGCAGCCTTCTTTGTTGTGTTCAGATCTGCTTCCCTATCCCAAGTTAAGTGAATAATGCCTTTCACACAACAGCAAGATAAAACAGTTCATGCAGATTTTCTTGGTACTTCACAGAACAAAGCATCCTAAGAACACAAACAATTAACAGCTGCTAGTTCTTGTTATCTTTTTCTTTAAGAAATGGGATGCATAATAATTTGGCTAAATGGTTGAATACATCTCACATTGCTTCCTCCCTGGATTTTTAAGAAGTAGATGAGTAAGCACATGAGTATCACTGCCTCACTCAGGCTAAAAGTCATGTCTTATGTTCCTGATCATACAGGTATCTTCCTTTTCAGTATTTCCTGAAAAAAAAATTGTCAAGCAGATATATGTTTAATGAAAATCAAATCCTTAGTGGACACTAGATGTAAAATATTATGGAAAACTGTGACAGCAACTGAAGACATTCCCCAGTTTCCAGTGTTCTGTCAGCATAGGCATTGAGCTTACCCACTTACAAAGACTTGCATTATTCAAACAAGCCCACAAGCTACAGGGTGGGAAAAAAAAATATTTTAAATTATAGTTTAATTAACTGCTAAGCCGTATTCCTGGGGCCATCTGCCCTTCACTCAGAAGCCACCATTGGCACCCTCCCACATGACTAACAACCATTAAAAGTCCTGTTGCCTTCAGCATCCCCTGGCACAAAGCAAATACTTAATCTCATATAACAATACCATCTAGTGGTAAAATATATTCATTACACTGGGAATCTCGTATTTTCCTACAGCCCCCTCGGATACGTCTCTGTACACAAATAACCCTGCCCAGCACCAAAACAAATTGATAACTATTCACTTCATCTAAACATATTCTTAGCTTTAAGCACATTGCTCTGTGTAGAGCAGATGAGCTTGTACTCCTCCAAAGGACATTAGTTTATCAACGCCATAAACCATCACCTAAGGAGCAAAGACACCAAATCACCACAAGACACAGCACTACCTGTTAAAAGTGTGCTGGCCACAGGTGTGGAACAACACATGTGTGTCCACAGCTCCTCTGTGGCACGTAACAATACAAGAAATGGAAATTTCTCCTGTTCTGAGCAGAGAAAATAGAGGAAAATAAGTGCTTGCTCCTTTCAACATAAAGACAGAAATTGTATTCAGCTGGCATCCTGAACCAGCTTCCCCTGTACGACTCCACTTATCCATGACAGCTAAAAAAGAGTGACAACTGAACATAAAGGCAAATGGTTACATTTAGCTGCAAAATCTTTAGGAGAATGTGAATGTTTTGAGACAGTAGAAAAAAAGCTGGAGTGAGTCAGCAAGGCAGAAAGATGACTAATGGGAAACAGCAACAACTTGTTTTACAAAACAATAAATACAAGTTATATTGATGCTGTAGAACTAAAAAGCTGTTTGACATGAAATAAAATTATTCAAAGACAGAATTCTGTAATAACGCAATGGGACAATTTGCTCTACTTCAGTGGGTTTTGTGGGAACATTAGCACATTGTAAACAGCATATTAACAAAGAGTGCATGTTTGTGAAGGGCAAATTTAGTCAATATTCAACCTGTAGGAACAATTCAGCACATAAAGCAGCGTCATGCACAAGTCTGGCTGGTTATCAGCTTGGCCTCTTGAACGTTTCTCCCTCATAAAAGAACAAAAGCCCAAAAGCTGAAACACCCTCATACACGGGAGAAACACAGACATTAAACTTGCACCCTACCAACTTACACAGAGATTAATTTAGGGCAAGCTACAAATCCTTATACTGAAACAGAAGATACTACAAAAACCACTTTATTGTTTGAAATATGTTCTTATAAAATCAAGTCAATTGCTTTCACAAAATGTAATGGTCTAGAGAACTTCTACAGCCTTTAACTGCAGCTGTTGTTTTCCTGCAATATACATATTCAACCAAGAATCTTGAAAACTATTTAAATGCTTGTCCCCTTAATTATCTAATTCAGCAAGACTAATAATGTAACTATCACCCCATAAAAAACTGATGCTCTTCAGAACCTCCTTTAAGCAGCCTTTCACTTAATGAAAAGATCATCAGAAAAAGCAGATTTCCAAACATGAAACATTTATTAGCCAGCAATAACAACTTCCTATTAAAATTAGCAACAGCAGTGAATCCAACAGTTATTCAGAATGTTATTAAGAGTTAAGATGTTAACAAGGGAATATAGTGACAACCTCTTACAAATAACAAATGATGGTTAATACTATGTTTTAAGAGATTTTGAACAGAAATGTCATTGGGATCATACCATTTTTCTTCAGTGTATATTACTGCCACCCTCAAATATACAATTACAATATCACAAGCTTCAATTCATTATTTTAGATGTTAGTTAACAGGGCTAATACATTTTGGAGTTTTGAATCCTTTCATAAAGCTCTTCTTATGGACAACTAAAATTAATTTGAAATTCATTCTTTACAGAATCAATATTTGGTTGGTATCTGTAATTTATCAAGACTGTTTACATAGGGTAAATGTTCGTTTCACTGCTTAATTTGAGGCAGGAATTTATGTATTCTATTCCCCAAGATTTCAAAAATTCAGTGAATTAGGATCTCAAGCTAGAATACTTGCTGGAACAAGATTCCTGAAGCAGCATACCTGCTCTGCTCAATCCACCTGCACTCTGCTTGTCATACCAAAAATCCATACCCAGGTCTCTGCAGAATTTCAACCCATCAGCAATGACTATGGACTAACATAATTCCATTCAATGAAATAAAAATCTAAAAGCAGCGCTTCATATCTAAAGTATACCATTGAATGAAATTCCTTTTCATTTTTCATTTTCATAGAACAGTTATGTTTATAAATTATTTGCTGTTACTTGAATTTAAATTAATACCATATGATTTTTTTTTTTTTACTCAGAACATCAGAATGTCATAATTGTTATATCATATATCATTATAAAAATTCTTGCATATTGCAGAAGCACTAGTAGTAGCATTCAGTCATGGAAAGTAGTTTTCTATCATTCCCACCTTCATGATTCTTAGGACAAAAAATTCAAGGGGTTGATCATAACACAGCATACAAAAGCAAATATTGAACAGGAAAATATTAATATCTGCAGAGATTTATTACAGAATTATAAATAAAATTTCATTTAATTCCTTAATATCTTCCTGCCTTAAAAACAAATTAACTTCCTAAAATGTTTTAGTAGCTCAAGAGAAAGGACTGAAAATTTTCATTATATGATTTCCAACATTCCCTGATGGTTGCTGAAAGGGCATCATGGCAGGACACAAGCAGTCAAGATCACTGAAGGTGTCAGGGAGAAGTTTATGCTAGAGGTACTGGGTGGGCCAGGCAGGGCGATGCTTGCCAGCATCTGCTGTTCACTGACAGGGCAGAGCTACCTGGGATGGGACAGTGGGTGACAGCCATGGCTGTACTGACCATGCAATAGTGGGGTGCAAGTCTCTGGAAAGTAAGAAGCAGAGTACTGCAGAGTTCTAACCTGAGACCTGCCCCGCTTAATGTTTTTATCACTAGCATGGAGGAGACAGTGGAGTGCACACACATCTAGTTTGCAGATTAACACCTAACAGAGAGGGGCCAGTTGAGGCTAGTTGGCAGAGCACAGTTGGCAGTAGACCAGTTGCTAGAAGGCAGAGCTGTCTTTCAGAGAGGTGAAGGCAGGCTAGAGAAATGTGCTGAAAAGAACTGTGAGAAATTCAGTGAGGAGAAAAGCCAAGTGCTGCCCTACAAAAGGAAGCCCCCCTGCTGCAGGCCAGGATGAGGAAGGATAGGCTGGGAAGAAGTTCTGCAGAAACTGCCCTGGTGGACAGCTGAGCATGGGCCAGATCTGTGTCCTAGCCAGAGGGACAGCCACTTTGGGCTGTATTAGTAGGGGCAAAGCCAGCAGGTCAAGAGAAGAAATCATCCTCCCTTTCAGCAATCACTAGACTTCATCTAACTGTGTCCAATACTACAAAGACATGAGTAAACTGGAGGGAGTTCAGCAGAGAGCCCCCACGATGCCTGAGGCTAAAGCACGTGCCCTACAATGAGACTTTGAGAGAACCAGGGCTTGCTTAACCTAAGGAAAACTTTGTGGGTATTTCACAGCAGCCTGCCAATGCCTACAGGATGGTTAACAAGAAGATGGAGTCAAGATCTTCATGGGATGAAGACAAGAGACAATGGATGTAACCAGAAACAAAAGGTTCAGAATGGATTTAAGGATTAAAGTTTTACTCTTAAGGGAAGTCAAGCAGGGGAGCAGGATGCTCAGAGAGGCTGTGCAGCCCTTCCCCTTGGGTGTTTTCAAGAAAAAACTAGATATAGCTTTGTACAATTCAGTCTGACTTCAGATCTGACCATGCTTTGATGTCCCTTCTCCTGAATTACCCTGTGATCTTATGGCCCTGAGACTAAGTGATAACCTATCTCTTTCTTATCTTTCTATAGGATGCAGCACATATACTGGTAAATTAGCTAGAAGCAAATAGCTTTCATTAGTTTGAAAAGCAGGGTGACGTCTACCCATGTTAAAATTAGCATTAATAAATACAAATAAGATTTGACTGTCAGTGTTAAAATACTTCCATTTTGGCATTTTATGCATTGCCAAATATTCCTTACAATGTTTTGCTGCTGTTGTTAAAACAATCTTGCAGGTAATGGATTACTCTCTTTTCAGCTCCACAGTAATAATAACCCTCAAAACCATCTGGATATTTCAGAGTTTGAGGATTCATTGACCACAATGAAACTGATGTCCTTTTCTGCTGACATTAGTTATTTTCTCAGCTAAGAGAAGAGGAAGAATACACATGCAGATTCACATTACCAAGGTGCACATCTGCTCTGCTCCAAGATCAGACCAAAAATACTCTGTAATAATTTACATGAAGATTAGTCACCACAGATTTTTACTTCATTAATCATCTTGGGCTTTTCCTTATTATGACATTTATTAGCAACCAAAAATTTCAAGAATTCTTGGAACACATGTTAGCATTATATGCCCCACTACACATCTTATATATGAGCAATTAAGAAACTACTTCTACATAAACTGCAGTAAGCTTTATGGCAATCTTCACTAATTCCTGGGGAAAAAAATTCACTCATCCTGGAAACATCAAATCTTATTCTCACTCTCTGGAGCATTTTTTTTAACACAGGCCACAATCACCATCATAATCACAACCTAGATATAAATTTATCCAAGTAAAAGTTATAATGTTCAACTCAACATTACAGCACACTTGCTCTGTTAGCTTTGCAGCCTCGTGTCTAAGCCAATAGACTGAAGATATTTTCTTCAGTGTAACATTTATCCCCATGACAAATGCAAAGAATAAAATGATGTTTGGACACAAAATATATAAGTACAAACATAATCCAATTTGAAGTACTTTTATGTGGACCATATGTATTCTGGGAATACAGTTCAAACATCATCTTTTTTTCCATTTCTTTCATTATGGTATACTGTTTAAATGTGAGACCCCCTCACATTCCTGTACAGGTGATATGTCTAAGTGAGCTGTTCAAATCAGGTACACAGGACTGCTTTGATGCTGCCATGAACAGGTCCCACATGAGAAAGCAGTTATTTATAATATTTCTCTTAGTACTTCTCAAGTTGCTAGTGAAGTCCATTAACCTAATCATAGGATCAGAGAAATCATCTACTTCAATTCTCTTTTTGCTGAAACTCTCACCTAATCCTTGTCCTTAGTGAAAAAGTATCCAATCCCCCTCCCTTGTTCTACCCTGTGCCCTTGATGCATCCCAGTAACAGTCAGTTCAGCAGTTCAGAGAGCAGGAAAGACACCGCCGTGAAGATGAACAGGGAATGAGGTCAGCTTCTTTTTATGGGCTGCAGAAATCATATGGAAATACCAGTGGCTCTGTTAAGGCCACTAAATATGAATTTCCATGTCCCATCAGAAGAAGATGGCCTGTTGTACTCCATCCTGCATAAAACATCCACAGAATATGTTAACTAAAACTTACAAATAACTACACGTGACAAACCTTTCCTTTTTTACAGAATTAAATAAAAAAATCCAAAATATTTATCTTTGCATTTTCTGATCTAGGTAGTAAGTGAAAAAAAACCAAACAAAACCAAAACCAAAGGAAAACAGAACAAACTAAAACCAAAACAAGCCTCAGAGGCCTGGTGTAATACCGAGTTCTAACAAGAAAGATCTGAAATATGAAGTTGCCACCACAACCTCTGTTTTCTGCTTTCAACTTGGTACATCTTACAAGGATACAAAGGGAGATGTTTCAATTGCATGTATTTTTAAAACCTTAACCACAAATCTCAAAGAAATACAAAGTTTATTTTATTATTTAATACAAAGTTAGGTTGATTCTAAAATAGAATTACAGAAAGGCTCTGAATCCACAGTTATATTGTTTAGAGTTGTTCTGCAGAAGTTTGACTGTTCGGTTCAGGCTTCCTCTTACATGTGCAAAAGAAGAATGAAACACAGAGCATACCCTTAGAGAGAGAGAAGTGATCTTTATGGCAGAGCAGCACAAAGCTGACACAAAAAATCATCTTCAAAACTTAAGACATTATCAGCAGAACCCTTTAATGGAAAGATTTCTTTTTGAAGACTAACAAGGGTAAGGTATAGATCATCTGCAGGATGTCTCAGAGCACCTGTGGTGGATGCTCTGAGCTGCACATCCTCTAGATGTGTCTGATGGTCCTTATTGACATAGGAAAAGTCATGGGAGGATGCTGACAACTGCCCAGGGCAAAGGAATAGTATTAAATTTCTTTTAAGAAAACAATGATTTTTTGATTTCTGAAGTAGTCAGTAACAACTTGTTGGCTGCACTGACATACTCTCTCACTGTGGCTCTGAGTAACTCTAATACACCACTGTATTTTTGTTCCCCTCACAAAGCATTTTAGAAACACAACATATATAGAGGTGTTTCAGTACACAGGAGCTTGGATCTGCCATACCCTCCTCGGTGGAAAGCTCACTCAGACCTAGCTTTATCATTACACAGTGCCTAAGAAAAATGAGCAGCTTTTCTGGGAAACAGACACAGAACCAAATCACAAAATCACTAAAGTAACTAAATGTTATTAAGACTGTATTTCAGAAGAAGGATTTGTTTTCCTCATCTTCTTAACTACCCTCTATCTCTCTTTCTCCTAGTTTAGCTGAAATAAAGATGGGGTTTCTTGTCCAAGATAAATGCTGCTCATGGAGGAGGAAAGGAACCAAGAAAGAACCAAGTCTTTCCTCTGTAGCCTTGCAGCCCTCAGCATTGTTTAATTCTCTTGCACTTGGACACAATATTATATGTGAGGACTACTTAGTGAGAATTTACCATCAGGAGAAATACTAAATGTACAAACTGCTTATTTCATTTATAGCTATTCTTTTGCTATGCATACCACACAAAGCCTGATCACAGCATTATTAGAAGCCATAAAATTCAGAATTAGGTAGTTCAACGCAGCAGTGCATCTTTTTTGCCTGCTTTTGGTGCTTCAGGGTGCACAGAGGGACACTGTCACCCAGGCTCCTGTTCCTCTCATCCTAAAATAAACAAACACCAGCAGAAGCATGTACATCATGTCAGCTTGGTCTTCCTGAGTCTGCACACAAGCTGAAACCATGACTCAGTGACAGGGACTATCTCACCACTCCCTCTGAAGTGTCACACAGGCACAGCCTGTAATACTTTCACAAGCTAATCCAGAAAAAGGGTGTAGAAATAACACCAAAGGTGTGCAAAATGGGAGTCTTAGTGCAGAGGAAAGCAAGCAAAAGGCAGGAAGACTGGCAAGATGCAGAGAGTCCAAGTGACAATACATAGAAATAAATTTAGGGACAAATTCTTTTTTCTCCCCATGACCTCCATGAGTCCCCCTGACACTATAGAGAACTGTGGAGGTTAGCCTCAGCCTGTACTCCATCTGACAGATTATCAAATAAATGCAGAATCTTGCCTTTTCCTCTTCATGAATTTGCCATGCCAGATCAAAGAAGTGGGAATTTGGGACCAGTGCAGCACTGATACAGCTGGCAGAGTTGTTTATTTGAGAGGCTAAATTCAACCTTCGCTTGGTCGAATAACTTAATTGTGCTTACTGGGAGTCTGCTTTTTAAAAGGTTCAATTCTTTCTGCTGCCAAGAATCAGAGTTTGCTTTCAGCATGAAATTATCTCAGGGGAAGGCTTTTCTGAGCCAAACCAGTCCAAAAGTATTCTTAATTGCTTTCCATACTCTTGTGAAACATGAGATTATGCAGCAAATCCACATTCTAAACCACAAAAATTAAGGAGAGAGAAAGGTGAAAAAACAGCCTGACAAAGAAAAATAATAACCTTAACCACATACCCTAAATAAAAAAATGCAACTTTAGATGTTAAGAGTTCTTAACAATCACTGTGCCACCCATGGAAAACTACAATCAAGTTACATTAACAATGGAACACAGACTATGCAGACCTATTTTAAAAAAGAACATTATTTGAAAACTCTTTGACTGGTCTATACAGATATGTATTGTATTTTATTTGTAAATTGTCTCATAAATTTAACTGAACTTATAAGATAGAACCTTTTGAAGGGTAAATAAATTTTCTTTTGTCTTGATTTGTTTTTATTAATATGCGAGAAGCTTCAGGAAAGATGAGATTATCTTTCATGCTAGAATAGCAATGCTGATACAACAGTATCATAACTATCATTGAAAAAAATTAGTCTACGGATAGTTTTCATCCATTGTACTGAACTATAAACATATTTCTTCAGGGTTTGGCAGCAATGCCTCAATATGAAGGTAGACAAAATGAGCAGTGGAATACAGCTTCTGTACTCAACAGCTTTATACTCTTCAAAATGTCTGGGATTATGTCAGGAAAATTCAGAGAATTTCTCAAGTTTAGATAACAAGGAAATAGAAAGCTTTGAAGACAGATTAGTTAGAAACAGAATGCCTATAAGTATTATGAACCATTTAATATGGATATGGGTGCAGATGGGTCAAAGAGATATCAGTCTAAATCATACAGGATGTGACAAGTTTTGTCTCTTCAGTGATCCTTCTGTCAGCTTGAAAAATTTGTAGAGGAATTTATCTGGTTTCCTCTCATCTACAGAGGCATCTCATTCTGTCATTCAGTAAATATAAGTATCCATGCAGAAGTCTTTTCTAAATCTATTCACAAATAACTCATGAGTATGTCTGAAAATAATTGTAAGGGAAACTCTAAGCACTGAGGTGACTTAAATACTTACTTTAAAAAAGGTATCATTTATAAGTGTTCCCTGATCATCCTCTCTGTAAATGGAATACAAGAACAATCCATAATTAGTGGCAGCTCAGCTTAAAGCCAGGGGATGTCTATATACTAAGAAAATTAGGAGTCTGACATAATTTTTTCCAGACTCAAAGCAATTTTAGGTGAGACACTTGCTAAAACAGGCAGATGACAGGAACATGCAACACAGGTTGGCCAATGCACACCATATGAAATACTCCCACCTACAGTACCCTTACATCCTAAAATTAGCATGCCACTCACCAAAAATAATAACAGTTTTTCAGTACATGATGCCATTTCATATTAAGTTGGAATGAGTTGCACTGAAGCAATGCACATAGAAAAGTAGAAGATCCGTAGCCTCTCCACTATTCTGTATAAAATATACGATATCTACAGAACTCATAATCTTCTATGGTAAAGTGTGCCTGTTTGGGAGCAATTTAGAGATATTTAGCTGAGTCATCAGTTGGCAAGTAGATTTTATTAGCTTCAATGTCATTAAATAACTTAATATTAAATTTCTTCTGGATTAGACATATATTCTGAGAAGCTGGATATTTTCAAATTCAGATGATGTAGCACTGTATAAGCAAGTTACACAGCCAACATCTACCAGCACTGAGCCTGTCTGAGTTCCATAAGTGTTTCCACAATGCTCTCAGGCAATGGTGTGACTCTTGGGGTGTCCTTCACATAGCCAGGAGTTGGACTTGACCATCCTGATGGGTCCCTTCCAACTCAACATGATCTGTGAGGCCTTAGATTTCAGGCAGCACTGTCTGAAATACTAATGAAAATACTCTGCACAAAATCAGTTTAGCATCTCTCAAATTATTTTAAAAATAATTCCTCTCCAATAGTGCTGTTTCTAATGGAATCATCTGAAACTACTGATCACAGATAACAATATTACTACATAAAATTATTTTTCATAAGATTTTCAGAACACATCTTAATCCAAAACAATATCAAGAAAAATCTAGATTCTACAAAGTGACTTAATTTGGTAAATCTGTCTTACTTGAATTAGGGGTACTTTTAATAGAACCCTGTGTATCAGGGTTGAACTATTCACATTGCTCTTACTGTATGAGAAACTTGAAAGAATTTAGAAGGTAAGATGATTGATTGATTGATTGATTGATCTATCATAGGTGTACAGCATGGTACAGTGTCATGATATATATTTACTTTTAAAAACTGTTGAATGGGACATTGATGGAAATGCTGGACTGTGCACTGTAAGGTACCACATATTACAAATCCATCTGCAGAGTAAATGAAAAGGAACAAGGAGAGAAGTTCCCCAAACCTCTTTTTTCACCCCTCAGTTCTTTGAGAATTCAAATAGAAAGGAACACCAGGGCATATAAACTAGATCCCAAGCAGCTGCATCACTCCCAACAAGTACAGAAAAAAAGAATTTTTCATAATTTTCATATATATGGAAAAAGAACCCCATTATATTCATTTAAATTTGTATAAGAAGTTCAGGCCCCACATAATTTACCTTCAGCAGATCTGTACAAACATTGGAGTTTGTAGCTGAGGCAATAAAAAGGGGAAAAAATAGAATAAAACAAAAATGGGTTTCTCTTCAGCAAATAAGAATGACAAAAATTCTATTTAAGCTTTTAAGTTTTGTCTGACTCAAAAGGGCATTTTTTATGGTTTTGGTGTCACATTTCTCAATCATTTTAGAATTCGGGTCATTTCAAAAGAAAAATGTCTTTTTAAAGTAAAATTCAAGTAATTTAATTTCTATAATATTAGAACATTGTGTAGGCTCAAATACATTAATGTTTCCCTTAAAACTTAAGAACATTTTTATGTTTTCAAAAATCCCTTTTTATCCCCAACCAAATCTGTTTCCCAGACTGTAACCAGTTTCACATTTCAGCCTCTCCTTACCACATCACTGAACCTGTAAATCAAGTAAAAATGTATCTCAGAATATGTAAAATAAAAAGGTTACCCAGGGTAAATTACAATCTCCAAATGTCTATGCTACATTATTTCATACTGCTGTTCAGTGATCTTTTCTATCATTCCCTTTCCAAAGGACTGTGTGTAAGGGCTGTGGAAGAAGTGATGTAAACATTGCACTCAATAGTATTTTTCTCTTTCACAATAATTATACAGATAAAAAGTAAAAACAAGTGTGACGATTAATAAAAGATCAGTGAAACACTCACATGTAAGTAGAACTCTTGTGATGACATCTATAGAGGAACCTCCCTGGTAATCTTATGTTTGACAAACCAAAACCATGAGAGAAGAGATTAGAAGGCTGGACAAAACCCTCAGCCTAATGCAGCTCTGAAGGGAGCTCACACTTGGCAAACTGAGATGGGAAAAAGTTGTTCCACCCCAGTAAGACTGTCATAGTATACATAACTAAAAAATGCATATAGATACACCTTCATGCTCTGGTCACTCTTGAGATACTGATTTCCAAAGTCCCTTGGAAGATTTCCACGAGAACTGTATGGCTAAATCCCAGAGACAGCAATAAAAATCTCACGCATCCATTCAAACTATTTAAAGACCGTTTGCTTTTGTGTCTCATTAGGTACAATGAAATCTTAGATCTGTACTTGGACAAACTATACGCAATGTAAATGTAAAAGCTTTTCACACAGTGGAAAAAAAAAAAAAAAAAGAACAAAACTTAATCCAAAGTTTAAAACCCTCCTCACTATAAGTAAGCATTTTGAAAAATTTGTGCCATCCATGTTTGAACAGAACAGAAGCTTAAGCGTAACCTTGTGAGGCCTATTTTGAGACTGATAACCTTTTATTATCTAAACTCTGTTAAAAATTGGTTTCTTCTTTGTGTTGTCAAGTGGGAATGCTGTCTAGAGTGTGAGATTTTTCCCCCCATTGTCATTGATATTGTCTAATTTCAGCTGGTTTTCATCTCAGTTATAGAACCATGAAAAATAGATCAATGCAAAGTCTTGCAAAAATTGTAAACATTTACAGTTAGGAAACAGCAAGGTATTGTCACTCTAAATGAGCATCTTAAATTGTGATTAAAATTCAGCATTTCATAGAAACATTTGTTATGATACTTTTAAAATAATTCAAAATTGGCTTCTAGTAGGAAAGAAAACCATCAACTGAAAAACCAGTACAGTGGTATAATGCTTTTTATCCTAGTATTTTCCCAAATAGCAAGTTCACAATTCCTTTAATAAGAGCTCCTACAGAATTCAATTTTCTGAGGACTTTTACTTTACTTCATGATCCACAGCAAGAAGACACAAGAGAGTCCTTCCCCCTACCACAGGCCAGGACTCTTCACAGGTGTCTCACTCTAAAAATCCAGTCTGCCTGAACAGTTGTACAGGATGAGACTGAAAGTACATCTCCTCCCATAAATAGTTTCTAACAGTCATCAAAAGCTGGAGCCTTGCAAGAAGTTTACACAGAGCTGGTAAGAAGGTAAATATGCAGTGATCATTTCCATACGGTCACAACTTCTAGCAATTTGCATCTCAGTTATTTCTTGAGCCAGAGATGTAATTTTTTATTCTTCATAAGAACTTTGTGGAATTTTCTTCATGGAAGTGACCATTCCTGGGGTCAAGTACACTTTTAGAGCCCACAGCAATCTGTAGCAAGCAGTTCTATGCCTCTACCACAAACCATGCTAAGAACATCCTCTGCCTCTCTACAAGACCTATTGTTGTTCTCCTCTTTCTCCTCCACCCATACATACTTTGGGATTTCTTTCATACTCTTCCATCACTCTGTCCAACCTAGGGCACTTCTAAATATCCTGATCTCTAGCTGATCAGTCCTGCATGGAAGACAGCCGATCTACTATAAAGCCTGAACCCTCCAAACATTATGAATTACATATGCCACTTGCCTGTCATACCCATCTTGAGATCAAGAAAATTTCAGGGCTTTTCCCAAGGCAGACTTCCATCTTTGTAATGAATATTCTTGTTCTCTAGTTTTGTTATTTGAGGAAACAGTAGATCACATATTTGGGTTGAATATTTACAGTCTGGTGTACATGTTGTCTTACTGGTTTCCTAAATAGTTAAGATGCAAGCTCAGATAAACAGAGATCAATAGCACCAACTTAAATAAAATTCTGCATAAATTACACTCAAAAAAATCTGGAAGAATCCTGGAAGGATGCTGTAACATATTCCCTTCAACCCACATTGCTAAGCATACGAGACAAACACCTAGGAGTCATGACATTATTTTCAATTATCAGAGTTTGAGTGAGATCCCCAGCTAAGAGAACATGCTCTGCCAAGCGCCTGAAGAAAACCATAACCTCCATAGGGCATCACCTTGGAAGGTACAGGATCTGTTGAGAGCCTGAAGGAATAATTAACTAGAGATGGTCACAACACTGCAGACAGATGGCAAGGAACTAGCCAGGGAATGTAGAAGTTCTCCTGCAATGCCTTTTTGACAGTATCTTGCAGCCTCCCATTCCAGTGTAACTGCATACACTGAACCCAAACCTAAGTACTTTCCTCAACCAGAAGTCCACCTTTGTCACCATACCTGGTCTCTCAAAAACCTCGGGTTGAATTTCAAAACAGATTTCTGACTTTGGACAAAAACTTAAAGGAAAAGGTGCTATTAATTCTATGTCCCCTCTTTCTCTGTTACCACTGTCAGCCCAGCTGCAGCCAGGGAAACGGGAGATAGTATAGCATAGAACAGGGGAACTAAAAACAAGGCTCTTGCTGAAATGGAAGTTCAGCTTTATTCTTGTTCTTGGGATCCCATGGAGAAGGAGAGCAGGAGGGAAAGAGTATTGATAACGCACATCTTTTTGAAGGCAGGGGGAAGAGGGTGGATTACATTCACACAGCCAATAAGGAGAAGTGGGGGAAAAGAGGTAAGGGAAAGAAGCTTACATTCTACATTTTGGGGGTGCATTCTCAGGTCATACTGTTTTTCTAAATGCATCAAAACAAAAAGGTTTCTATTCAGTTCACTATCAGAATAATGGCATTTTCCAAAAGCATGGAAATTAAGTAAAGTTGATACTCTCTGGTAGCGGTTAATTTCTTTTTTCCACTTTCAACTTTCATTGGGAATCTCAGTCAATTTATATCACAGAGGAATCTGTCTCCTACCTACAACGGACAATTTGTCTTTTTCTGTTTGAAAAATACTCTCAAGAATGTGTCTCTACACCGGAGAAACAAGATTGCATTAGAAGTCCTGAGTACAAGTAATTCTTTCACCCAGATATCTTCTGGCATACACTGAATGAGATACTCAAAATGCCCATCAAAATCATATGCTCATCCAAAAAAAAGTTAGATTTACTGTCCATTTACAAATACATTTTTGTTATCAGAATAATGCAAGTACTCAGAGAAAGACATCCACACGAGGTTTTGTCAAGATCCTTGCTAACTTTAAAAATATTAAGCAAAATTTTTATTTGAAAATAAAAACAGGTATAAACAACATTGGCCCAGCCTTGTACTCGTACAAAGATCTCAAAGTTTTGTCACTTCTGCAAGCAGCACATTTAGAAAGACTTCTATGGAGGCTTTGAACCCTGAGTACTCACACATAGGTCTGAGGTCTTTTAGAATGTCACAAGTTTCCAGAAAGCAGCTTTAAAATCTGAGCTGTAAAAAGTATAGATCTCTGCAGAGATGACTGTTTTCCCTGAGACATTACAGGGTGTTTCCCAGCCTTTTTCAGAGGCTGAACAGCCATGTGCATTTCTGCTCACTCACTGACACAAGCCACTGTCCAAAAAGGTCTCAGCACCTGGTTTGGTGCAAATTGAGCCCACCTTCTGCTAAAGCAGCTAGAATTCTCAAGCCATAACAAGGGTAGCAAGTATATATTCTCAAACACTTTTTACCAAAGCTGGTAGAGATAGAAACATTGTTTCCCGCACCACTTTGACAATGCTATTATTTGACTTCTCAGCATGTCTTGTGGTTGATACCATCTCCCAAGCCTGACTGTAGTTACCCTTACACATTGAACAAACATTATCCTTCTCACAGTTATAATCTTGTTATAAACTGTGTGAAAACTTCTATAAAGTTACGCTGCTGGAAAGCAGCCTAACTTATCTACAGTTTCCAGGAGAAAACCTTCTTGTATAATGCACCAGGACAGACCCTGGTTCAAAAATAAAAGGCTACAATGTCTTACGTAAATCTGGGGGTTGAGTGAAGAAAGGGCAGTGATCTGGAGGTCATAAATATTCTGGCTATGCTCACTCCATATGCTCTGAAGTTCAACTATAAATAGCCTTCAAATTGCTACACACTTCAAGAAAGTTGAGTAACCCAGCTTTCACTTTGTAATGTGAGGGTAAAAGTCTAATGAAGCCACAGAAGGGCAGAGGAGAAGAGCTGCAGAAGCCATGTAGACATCTGCTGAAAGGGTCCTAGCTGTGAATTTCCATAGAGAGAACCAGCTGGCTTTAACACAGACAAAGAAATGAGAAAGTACAAGGCCAGCCAGAACAAGGTCAGCTCTGTGTGAGGAGCAAGCAAAGCAGATCACACTGACGTGAGTGGCCTATGGGAGGGAAAAAGGAACAGCCACACACACCTCTGCCTCCACACATCTAATTCCAACCAAATTCTACAGCCAGTTATGACTTTAGACTATTTTCTTTTTACATAGCAGTAAAAGTTTTGCATATTTATGTGTTTGGGATCAAAAGTACTGAAAACAGAAGCTGAGTCATCTGCCACCCCTTTCCAGCCAATTTATTAGTAAATTTTATTGTCTTTGAAACACATTTCCAAGCAAAAACTACTGATATTTTGGACCCTACCTGTAGCCTTCTGGTTCCCTCTTTTGAAAATTTTTGTGTTCCTTCCAGCTGCTGGCACTGCCTACACAAACCATTAGTCCTGGGCATCCCAGGTAGCAGCAGCTGAATTTGGACACAACCAGCAGCCCTTACTGTGCCAGAGCTGCTTCTGTCATACTGCCCTTGCAACAGCTCTCACTGAGTTCTCAATGTGGCAATGAAAAAAACTTTGTCATCTGTCTGGCTTCATGCACAAATGTCATCCATCACTTCAGAAATCACTTTTCCCATACCCTAAAATTACAATTTTGGATAGAGACTGAATTATAAATAAATATCCCAAGAACACTAAAATGAGAAGCTGACTTTTTTCCCCTTCCATAACATCAAAGCAGGTGAGCCACAGTAACAAACAGGAGAAAAATCTTATAAATATTAGCTACTTATTGATCACTCATATTAGCATGCTACTTTTCTTTTGACAGTTACATCTAAAAGTCCTCAAAATAGCCAAACCCCAAAAAAACCCAAGAAACAAACAAACAAAAAAACCACTGTATCTTACTCCTTCTTCAAGGACATTACTAAAAAAATCTAAATTTCAGTAATGTCCTAAGTAATCACAGCCCATTTAATTTGAAAATAAAACTTTTTTTTTAATGAACAGTCTTCTATTCCAGACAGTCAAAGAAAAGCAGATTATGAAATCTAATATTTGATCCATTTTGCACAGGCATGGCTCAGAAAACATCTATGCTTAGGCCACAGATCCATACACACACCACTTCCTCTCAGAAGACTAGATGAGGTAAGCTCATTGATCTAAGATTTTGTGGATTTAAAGTTTTTGAAGGGCAGCCAAAACTTTCACATAATTTTTCTGCTCTTTCCAGAACTTGAGGTTTTGCTTCTTTTTCCCTAAAATACTTAAACATATTTACATTGTAAACAACATTATGCTGAGGAGTGGGAAAGGTCAAAAAAACAAAGGCATCCTTAACATTTTGTTTTGTATTTCAAGTTAACCACAGAGGGCAGTTTTTTTCCTAAAAATAAATCTTGAGCTCTGTATTGAAAAACATTGCAGGTTCATTATGTTTGTTTGTTTGTATGTTATTTTAAATGCTGTCACATTCCTTTATCTGGCAGTCTTTGAAGATGCACAAGTTCAATTGCTTGGCCCCTGTGTTTACTATAAAACACTTTCTGACAATATGAGGATGACCTTTCTCCACAGAAGTGCCATCTCATGAACACCGTCCCTCCCTAAGACCGTTGAAGGAGACATCAGAACTGAAGTGGGTAATCCAACTGACTGCATAAAGATTCTGAAAGCACGCACTCGCCTTCAGGCAGAGCACGGGAGTTGCACGCTGCGCTGGACTACTCATCAGTGTTAGGCATTTACTAAGACTTCAAAGCCTTTTTCCAAGAGCTGTTTATACCCAAGCAGATTCCAAACAGGAGATGTTGTCTCCCATGGAGTATGTTTTTCTTCAACCTTAATTAGCACCGTGTCAAAGAACAAATTTCATACCCAACTTCTCTGTTTCCGGAGAAATTTCAGTCCTCCAAACTGAAGGGCTGAAAATCAGTACCTTCAGTCCAGACCTAAAAAAAATACAAAGCCCGATTTGTAAATCATCTGCCTACACAATGAGGGGTTCCAGTTTGCATAAGTCATCACTGGCACTCAGTAATTCCCTAGTGCACCTGCTTTAAGAAACACAGTATATGTCCTCAAAAGAGTACAGTAAATTTCCAACATACAGAGGCATCAACAATACAGCAATGTCATGAGATCAAACAGAATGTGTAAAAGGTACAGATTCAAGTACAGAAAAGATCCATAAAAGGAAATAGTTTTTTCTTTAAAATTAAAACAGGTCAATACAAATTGTCCAAGTCACCATAGATAACTTCATGGCTGTGCAAGTTCTCCTTTTTCATCTTTCTATCCAGCTTTGAAAATTGCTCTCCAAATTATGATGCCAAAATACAGTATTTGCCATAATTACAAGCAAGGTCACAAAAGCATTGCTCTGTAGAATTTTAAAAAATCCAACCCATATGAAGGATCAAAATCTATCAGTCCTAAACCACAGAAAAATCCCAAAGTTCGATGACCTGGTTCCAGGACTGGGCAAATTTTTGCTATAGCCAGGAAGGGGAATGGCTAGGACCCAGCGAAAACTACATACTTCATTACACCTCATGCCATTTTTGGGAGGGAGCGGCAGGAAGGGGCAGGGAAATGCTACCTGCAAGGTCGGCACAGCCTGGCAAAGGGAGTGGCCAGGTATTGCTTATTCAGGGGGTTTCTGTGTTCATTTCTTGTACCCCCCACCCCTCCCCCCATTCCATGAACATTGTTGCCTTCACTGCTTGTTCTCTTATCTCACTGCTGTTTCCAGTAAATGTTCTTATCTCAACCTGTAATCTTCACCTTTTGTGCCTGCAATTCTTCTCTCCATGCCACCACTGGAGCAGGAGAGAGAAGCAAATGAGCAGCATGCGGTTTGGAGCGTCCCAGTGAGCACTAATCTGGGGAGTACCATTCCTAAACTAAGACATTTGATCAGCTGATTTCTCTTTTCAGCCCAAATTCAGATACCTTTATGGACCAATAAAAACACCTGCAGAAAACACAGATTTGGCCCTCAGGGTAACATGCAACTATCCTGATAGTCTTGTCCCCCATGACCAGGAAAGATGATTCACACTCTGTTTGGATCAGGAAAGGTGAATACTGCTTCAAGGTTGTTTCACCAGGGATTGAAACAGTGAATGTCACGACTCAAAATGCATTGAATTTCAGTCCCTGCACTTAAGAGCCACATCTTTTTATCTCAAGGCCGTAACAGCTCTCTCGAGCATCAGAAGTCCACAGTGATCCTAACCTTGTAGCTGACACAACAGCATCCCCTGCCTTGCTAAGCTTTCTAACTAATGCACAATGGCAAAGGAACTTCTTGTCACCTGGACTGCATAACAGCCACAGCCACTGAACTAAATAAACTGAACTAGAAATGCCAACCCATCCTCTGTGCAATGAGCATGCAGCTCTTGCAACAATTTGTTTAGTGGACGAGACCTAAAAATGTTTGAAATCACATTTGGCTAGAAGACAAAAATTTCAATTGAATGAAATGGGAAAAAAGAAATTTGACACACTACTTATAAACAGAAAATTTCTCTCTCTTGGGAATGTTCTGAACAAGTCTTTGGAAAAAAAATCACTGCAGGTATCATTACAGTAACGGCGTGCAAAAATATTATTTAGGCAAAGGATTATTTGGTGAATGTGATTACCTTCTCTGAGTAGATTACTTGATTACAAACCTTAGTAATGTCCATCGCCTCTTTCCAGGACTTCATGACAGCTTTTTAAGCAAGCTGCACATCCAGAAAATTTTCAAAACTTCGACCTGTTTAGTGTAGAGAAGAATTTCATACAGATCTGAGACTCTTCTGGGCAGATAGATTAGCAAGTAGTTTAAGTTTGATTTAACTAGGGAACTTGATTAAAATACAGTGTTGATTTTTCAGCATATGGGCTGAATTGTATGCACATAATCTTGTTACATGTGCAAATGACAGTAAGTTATACAGGCTGTCTCACAATTTGCATATGCGATCTTAATTTGTCCTCACAGGAAGTTCCCACACGGAGTTGCTGAACTGCAAATTATAACAGAGGTCAATGGAAGCTCTAAGAACTTCATATCCCTAACATAAAGTACCATGGACAAGCATCAGCTGAAAATGCTGCACCTGCTGTCCAAAAAGTGCTTTGACTGGGGATGATTTGGCTTATTGGCTCTGAGAAAGACATCTGCATCATCCAAGGTGATAGTCCAGAGGTCAGATGGACACCACAAAAAACAAGTGAGCTCCCCAGAAAGCAGACTTCCTGGTCTACATTTAAAAGTAGAACAAAAATCAAGATTTTAGCAAGTTCTTCTGATGCTCTCTTCTGTGCTGCTGTGAAAAGGAAATAAAATTGTATGTAGAATTAAGTAACAGTAGAAAAATTTCTTCTGGGAAATGATGCTGATATACTCATTTGGGGAGACTTGTGAGGAAATGAAAGGTCAAAGTATTCAGAAGAACTTGTAAAGTTCTGCTACCTCCCTTCTATTTTATCATAGGAATGAAGACTGATTATAAATAGATCTATATGGCAATCAAAATAAAACCTGCCCAAAGCTAATAATGGTAAAGATTATAATTTAATGTAAATAGTGACCCCAACTTTTAATGTAAATAGTGACCCCAACTTAATAGTGCAATCTGCTTATTATGGAGAAAGAACTTACTGACTCTTGACAGATATTCACTACAAACAAAATATATAAATATCCTGATTAATATGGGTCCTACAAAAGCCACCATGCAAATAGCCTAAAAATAGGCTAACCATCAGATATCCTGTTTTAAAGCTGTTGTCACACAGCTCATGGGAATTCTATCCATATGCAGGCTCATGGCTCAGTCAAAACCTGGTCCAATATGTAATGGTGCTTTGAACCAGGGCTGAACAAAGTTCACCCCTCCTTCATTTTTACCTAAATAGCATTCACCATCAGTTCAGCTGTACAGAATGCTGATGTTAATTCTTTCTATTATAGACAGGCCCTAGGGTTTTAAACTGCATCCATCAATATATGTATATCTATCCACTCTAACATTTTAAGACAGATTATAGGTCATTGGTTTTGAAGCTTGCAATTGCAGTTGTCATATGATACCACAGATAATGTAGCATAATTTTTTAATTTGTATAAGCATTCTAAAGGAAAATTTAATTATTTTTTTTTTTTCTGAAGGATACATTTATAGAGGAGGACAGCTGAGTATGTAAAAAAGAAAATATTTATTCACTGAGAGAATTCTAA
Organism: Cyanistes caeruleus; assembly: GCF_971803275.1. Taxonomy (NCBI): domain Eukaryota; kingdom Metazoa; phylum Chordata; class Aves; order Passeriformes; family Paridae; genus Cyanistes; species Cyanistes caeruleus. The sequence goes on along the minus strand of NC_141704.1, from coordinate 50,102,346 downwards.
TCCTCAAATTCCTGCAGGTTACAAATTTACCTACCATAAAACATTTTAAGTCTGTACTACAAGCAGCAAGAGAAACCTTTTTTTTTTTTAAATGTTATATATTTGGTTATTTGCATATTTTCTTGCAATTAAATGGTAAAAATGGTAAAATGGTATTTAGGATTTTTCCAACCATAATTAACATTTTCTCCTGTTTTGCAATTAATTAGAAAGTTAGAAAACTGTATTACTAAATACTGCTTGGACATTTAATCTCTAATTAGTCAGATATTGATGTCCTGCTAATAGAAGTGTCCTGCAAAAAATTACTTCACAAATACAGCTATGGGAGGAATCAAAGCAGGTTCTTCATAAGAGCCTTGAAGACCCTCAGCAAATAAAAATACAGTCAAAAATTACTTTGCATCAACTGAGAAAACAGTAATTCTGGGGAAAACAAAAAAAAAGGGCAATATGGGGAGAGGGTACATTGCCTAATCATATCAGAACTGGGGCCCAAACATTCTATTTACTAAGTGAATTCAAATGTTGCTGTCTAAACTAAGAATCACTTCACCACAAAAATGATAAGCAAACGTACTTCTTCTGTATAAAATTCTCTGTAATTCTGTAGTAAAGAGTTTAAGAATCTAAGAAGTAGCAAAGTAGGTGTATTTCTTATATTACTTATTCCCATTCGGCAAAGGAAGGAGAGTTGCTTTGTTTTTTTGCATTGTTGGTCATTTTTTCCCAGTTCTATAGATGGATGCTATCCAGTGCCAATGAGCACAGTGGGAGTTTGGGGACTGATTCCAGTAGACCTATATTCTACAAAGAGCCAAAACTATAGGAATCACAGTTGAGTTGCTCATTAGGAAATCAAAACCCCATCCTTATAACATTCTCAGTATTTTGATAAAACACTAGTGGATGACAGAAATTATATACTTCCCACTCCTCGTAGTCCAAGACACATGGACCACTGCCACAGCTACAACAGTGTTATGACTTAGAGCTGTTATGACTTTAATGAGAGGCAGATGCAGTGAGGACTAAGGATTGAAAGATTCTCTTGCAGGAATCAGTCTTGCAAGTGAACCAAAGTAAAGGACGGAAAAAAGTTTGTTTTATCATCTGAAAGGTCATGCTAAGTGTCACTGTCACAAAAATACTTAATGCAGAATATGCCTCTTTCAGGACTTTGCATTTGGTTTATTGCTGTGAAATTCTGTAAGTACATTTCTACACACATTCAGTATATGGTTATTCATTCTTGTGGAAACTTTTTCTCTCATTTCCCCATTACATCACAGTCCAATAAATGCTTGCTCTGAAATTAACTATCCTTCTGGATGATGGTCTCAGCAACAAAAACTTAACTGAGAAATAAAATTTAGTTCATGTAATGGTTCTTATAAACTAGAAGGAAAGCTGGAATCAGGTTTTCCAGACCTACCTTAAAAGCTGATTATTTCTTTCTTATTAATACATATATGTATATTACAATACCTATATTATATTTTATTCTGTGTATATATGTGTAACATATAATATGTTATTATTTTATTATTAAAAATCTCTGATTTATCTTAGAATTATCAGAAATATTAAATCTAGCTTAAAGAGTTAGATTAACAGGCTCATAACTTGTGAGGTATTTCAGACCTCAGCCTAATATCCAGGCTTTCAAGGGGTAGCAGAGGGTTTTTTCACACACCAGGATTTTGTATTAGACTACATCATTAAACGACAGACAAAAAATAAATGAAAATAGAAATTTTAGCAGAAATTTCCTCCAATGTTAATTAGTTTTGCTATTGTTGTATATGATGCTGCTATTCTTTCTATCAGTAACATAGGCAGCAGTATATTCAGGATTACGGCACCCCCATTTAGGCACTGAAATATAAGTACTCAGTTCAGTTAACAAAGTCATAGGTTTGAAAAGACCTCCAAGACCAAGTCCAGCCTTTGCCCGATCACCACCTTGTCCACTCAACCACAGCAGTAAGTGTCATGTCCAGTCATTTCTTGAGCACCTCCAGAGATGGTGATTCCACCACTTTACTGGGCAGCCTGTTCAAATGCTTCACCACTCTTTCCATGAACAAGTTTTTCCTGATGTCCAACCTGAACCTCCCCTGGTACAGCTTGAGGCTCTGTCCTCTCGTCCTGTCACAAACTGCCTGTAAGAGGCTGACCCCCACCAAGGTACAACCTCCTGTCAGGCAGTTGTAGAGTGATAAGGTCTCCCCTGAACCTCCTCATCTCCAGGTTAAACACCTCCAGCTCCCTCAGCTACTCCTTACACAACTTTTGCTCCAGACCTTCACCACTTTCATTGCCCATCACACCAATAAGGCCCAGGACTTAACACAGTCCTCAAGGTGCAGCTTCACCAGTGATGAGTACAGAGGGAAACATGATATTTGACATGTTATTGATCTGGTACATCTCTTTAAAGTCCATCCAAATCTCTTAAATATTTTGCCACATTTAAAATGCTCACTACAAATAGTTGGTACAAATGGTACCTTTTAAGGCAAATTATTCAACTTACCCAACTTGCTGTGATTTGAAGAACAATTTAGTTGATCCAAATTAGACAGGCACTTTAAAACAAGCAGAATCACTTTCTAGGTCTATTGATAAGCAACAGGATTCAAGTGCCCAAACATCACCATCGAGAGCCACCTGAAATGCCTCGGGTGAAAGGAGAAGGGATCAGCAGATGTGATGCAAACTGCCTTGCATCTGATTCAGATGGGGTTCTGAAACCACCTGAAGTAGCACTTGGAGGCCAGACAAGATGCTTTAGAGAGTTTTAAATTATGTTATACACCTGAATCCTACCCTAGATCTCACTTTACTATGAAGCTAAAGCACTTACCTCCAATTGCAATTGGACACCTATTTTAGGTATCAATCTCTAGCTGAATCCTGCCTTCAATGCTCTTCTTGGTAGGTTATGACCACATTTCCAACACTTAAAGCAAAGCAGCACTGGACTTTTCTTTAAATTTCACAAAGCAGCAACAAGGTGACGTACAGCGTTTTACTTTTTGCAGAACACTGAAGTCTCTAAAGAAGGAGTTTCTTTTACCATTAAAATAAGATACCATCATTTCAAATGTAGCTTTGCAAAGGTTTATTATCTGACAACAAAATAAATCACAATTAAAGTTGTATTTACTTTTGCATAGCTTGTTGTTTTTGGGGGCATTTGAAAAAGAGCAGGAGATGTCCACAAAGGTGTTCTCTTCAGGTCCTGTATACTGGCTCAGGAATTTTATTTGATGATGCACGATTATTACTCTTCTCCAGATACCAGGAGGTTTAATACATTTTTGATCACAGGCTTCAAGATTAAAAAGAATAACTTCAAAAAATAAAATTACTACCATATGTTTTAACAGGCAAGGAAACATAATACTATGACACCTGTGAGACTGCTACGTCTAGCTGTATCATTCCAAGACACAAAATTTAATTGCTGGAAAAAGATATTCAGGCCAATCAAGTGACACATGGGGGTGGTAAAACACAATTGTAGCTGTTATGCAGCTTCTGGATATGATAATATCAGTGAAAAGGTAAATTCCAGCCACAGGTTTTATTACTGCTGAAAATGCTGAAAGTTGACTCCACCTTCACCTTTTCAGTCAAAATCAGCCACCCAAAGAGCTTTCTTTATATGAGATTCTCAGAGTGAATTTCAGAGTATCTGCAATGGTTATGTGAAGGGCTTGACTCTCTTTTCTCTGACAGATCTAGGCCATCTGAGCAGGTTTTAAACCTCCTTCATCACCTATGAGACTGAAATTAAAAAGGAGGTATGCAGTACTCAGTCTGAAAGCTTTATAGTATTGTAGGCTAGCAGAGAAACTGAACACATTAAGCTAACCATGAAAGGATAAGATGCTATTTTAAAAACGAGTTTTAATGATTGCAGTGTCTCTTGCTCAAGTCCTTTAGCCTTTACCAAAAAAGCTACTGTGTTACACAGATCTTTGAGCAACTGCAGAAGCCAAACCAATTTGGGGTACCAAATGAAGATGCAAGCTGAAGTGTAAGATAGAAAGAACAGACTGTATTTTAAATTCCATTCTATATTTGCTATATTTGATTCTTAATATCAAAAACAACTTTGGATTTTAAATGTTTCTGTCAGTTTTATTCAACCCTGACCACAAATCAGTTAGACTCACCAAGGAAGCCTGATACTGAAAGTCAGTGGAATGCAAAATGTTAGCTATGCTCAAAGACAGACAAAGGACTAGAGGTCTGAAAGCACTCTGAAGTACAAGGAAGTGCCCTCAAATGGCAAAGAAAGGGAAAAAAATTAGACCTAGTTCACTGCATATTATACTGTAAAATTAAAACTCTCACAGAAAATTACTACTATAACTTATTATGCTGATAAAAAGAAAACCAAGGAGTTGTGCTCCTTTATTACACCACTACTTATTGTAATTGGCATTCATTCATTGGAGTGAGGGACATTTAACTTAGAGATCGAATTTCTGTAGAAGAATGTATTTATCGGTACATAGAAGTTCCTAATTGTTAGTATATTGCTACTAAACAAAGACATTATTTCATTCAATAACAATTCTTTTAAAAAATAAAAAAAAGCCCTACTAAAAAAAAAAAAAAAAAAAGAAAAGTAGTAAAACAATAGATTTTGTTTCATTTTTCAAAGGAAGTATTTCTTGGGCAGAAGCCTAAGTCAAAGATTGTTTCAATTAAAAAAAAGAAAGAAATGGACATTCTCCTGTTCCCCAATTATGATTTTGTTTTCTTCAGTGCTGGAAAGCATTTACAAAAGTTAAAAATGAGAACGCCTTACAAACCAGGCTTCCATAGAAAGTCATAGGCAGACATGCTTTTCTACAATGCTCTTCTACAATGCATGGTGAGACATTTCTGGGAAACACTAATGAAATGTCTTCCAAATATATGAAAAGAGAATAAAATAAAAATAGAACAGAAGGCAGAGGCCAGGTACAGTTTCTTTCCTCCAAAGTGAAAACAACTACTCAGTGCCTGGACAAATTTGCATTTGTCCTGTAACAGTGTTATGTGAAACACTGTCTGCCACTAACCAGCAGAAAGAATATGACAGAGCATTCATCAAAGTACAAAGAAGTACTTTTCTTACATCCTCAGTTCCTTCTTTTGTTAGATTGTAGTCCCACTTGTTCTCTGACTGTGGCCATTACTGAAGTACCTTAACAGAGAAACTTCTTTACAAAAGAGATCTAACGGATAAAAACTAAAAGCCTTTACTAAGATCAGACTCACTGGAGAACCTCAGCTGATAAAAACAAAACAGAGAAACTGTTTGTCCACTATACTATTTTCTTTTACAGTGGGCTCCAATCACTTATTTCATGACAATTAATTAAGTTCAAGAATTGTCCTGATATGAAGGGAAAGGAGAAACTACAGCAAAAAAATTATTTTCAAACAATAACTTCTGCCAGAAACATATTGTGGGAACCAACTTATCATTTTATAGAGAGTTCCACCATCCATTTCTCTCTACCTCCAACACTACTTGAAGTCCAATACCTAAAAACATTACTGTAGGTCTGATTCACTCTTTGGCAAAGCCCAATTTAAAAAATGTTAATTACTCAACAAATAAGAACCCCAAAAGTGGAAAAACAGAAAGATGTACCTTTAAATCATTCCAAAGTTTCATCACTATTATGATCATCACTGTGGGTCTGAACCCCACAGCCCACTGCTGATCTAGGAATATTCCATATATACAGAAAAACTATGTATGATTTTCTCATGGTCTCAGTTGATAATGTAGACTGTCACACAACTATTCATATAAAGTCAGTACATTATGTTTTAAGGATTGTTATACTTACAGAGATGTAAATATATTTTACATGCAAAGGCAAATACCAGCTGTAAATAAAAAGAAGAATAATTATATCTATGAAGGGACAATAATTAAAAGTCATAATGGCTTGGTCAGTAAATGGAAAAGTGTTCTTTTCAGGTGTTAGATGAAAGTTATACAGATCTTCTGGGCAAGACCAGAATACACACAGAAATTAGAAGAACCAGACAGCTACAAATTGTCTCCTCAGGAAGGAAGCCATGAATTACCAACAATTATTTAAGGACACAAAAAAAGACACAGAGACTGAAATGTGCAGCTCATAGAATAGCTGAGCATGGACAAAGCATGGAATCATAGCTACTTAATTTTTCCAGTAAAACAGTAATGCTTTGGAAGGATTTGGTATATGCAGACTATTTTATCTCTTTGTTTAATGGGTAGGAAATTTGGGAGACTAAAAAAATACTTTGCTTTAAAAATCTGGCTTTGAATCACCTGAATCATTCACTAGTGAGAAATATTTTATTATTTCAGCTGACAGAACTAGGCCTGTCATGTTACTATGATAAGAAACCAGAGAAGATTGCAACTGAACTGAAGCAGTGCTGAACCAAAAAGTTGCAGAGAAATAAGGGGAGAAGTAAAGCCATCTGCTTGACTAATTACCTTACACTTAGCTATTTTCTCACAGGGGTGCAAAGGTGCATAAGGCACTGGTAAATTGTGATCTTACAATATCCAAGACAGAAGGGAATACACAATATACCCTTCTGTTACAAAGGCAACAAGGATTCTATGTAATACCAAAACTTCTCAGAATATTTTTCAATCATATGTATCTTGTATTCATCCTGAATCTGCATTTAACATCTACAGATTCAGAGAAAGGAAATTTTCTCACAGGAGTATTTTCAATATTGTTCCCACAAAGTAACTGTGAGAATGAGGTATGAGCTCTGATATGCAACAAATGAAAGGAGTCTATCAGACTGTTTTACAACAGCTGGGACACTTCTACTAACTCCCATGGCAGTTCTCCTTCTGTTAACCATTTCCATATTTTGCCTAAGTGGAACTCAAGGTAGCAAAAACCAAAAATATTAGATTTAATGGAATTCATGGAATTAGAATTTACCACAAGGTGATCCTTTGGCAGGCTGCATATACATTTGGTTTGTATCTATTAACTAGATATAATTAACCACAATGACAAAAATCAGGATTATATAGCCTGCATTAGCACATATTATTAAATTTAATAAATACACAGATGTAAGGGAATCCATGAGTCACAAATGTTGAACTCACTCCTTCGTTGTAACTGAGTCAGCTGCAATTTTTTCCAGCTTGTTATTAGACAACCACTTAATTTGAAAAATTATCATAACAAACAGAATATTATCATTACCAAACGAATATATGAGAATAACATACCAATTCAAAAATGTTCATATCTTTTCAATACATGTGGAATATTATTTGTGTTTGTACTCAGATTTACTCTAAGCATTCTCCTGGGTGAAGAAAGTATATAAACTAATTTTTTTTTTTCATTTAGACAATGCAAAAACTAACTACTCAGCCAGCCATGTATCTACCTCCATTTTTTGTTCTATTAAAATAGCATATGCAGTAGCTTTGTCTATGTTATTGATGACACCTTGGTGGCTATTGGACTGATTTAGTGGTTCTTAGGAGTTTCCAAATATAAATGAATCCTAATGAGATAATCCCTAGTGCATGGAGATGAAGGAATGCAATCTAAATAATGCCACTTCTGTTGCAGAATTGGTTTCAAATTAATTGTTTCTTTCTAAAGCTATAATTATCGGGAGGAATGCAGTTAGTCAGAAAAAATGAAGTTAAAAGGTGCATAATGTCTAATAACTCATTAAATAGAAAATACATTGTAAATTTGGGAATCAGAATGACTTGCAGCTAACTGTGAGATGATGGGTCATGCACATGAAAAGAGACTTTTTGGCAGGAAAGCAATTTGGTAATGCTGACTGCAGTCTGCCTTTACTTGACATTCGGAAAGATCATATGACACCAATGCAGATGAGGTGAACAGTGAAGACAAAAGGAAGGGCAAGAAGAACTAGAGGAGAAAAAGTTAGGTTATGAGCAGCTGAGGCATGATGAAGAAGGAGAGATTATGAGTGTCATTATTGGGTGTTCAATTTTTAAAGTGGAAATGGGAACAAGTGTCATATTAAAGAGACTTGGAATATTCAAGCAGCTATAGCAATAGCTAGGTCAACATTTTTCTCACAGAAGGGTTTTATGAAGAGTTCATTTGATGAATAATTAGTCATTTTTAAATTTCTCTTCCAATGAAAAAACACAGTAAATATGTATTTACTCTATGTCAAATATATTTTTTAAATAATGCAACAAAACAAGTCCAAAGACCATTTGAAATACTTAATAATAATTAAGCTGTCAAAAAATCCTCAAACCTAAAACATTATATCACAGCCTCAGAGGGAAAGAAGCTCAGAACAGCTGATTTAGGCTTAAACTTTCTCCTAGTACATTTTCCACAAGCAGCAACCTCAACAATTACACAGGGGGACGCAGACATGATCAGAATGGGAGAAGGCAGCTCTGTCTTTGCATGTACACAAACAGGTGCATTCCACACCAGCTTGCACAAACACAGTCATCTAAAGTCCCAAGGCAATGTACAAAGAACTGCAAGCTGTGGGCTCAAAATCACATCTGATGCAAGAAGAGAGAAGGGGAATAAAGTTACCCAGAGTTACATTCTTTTATGTTGTTAGGCTTTGGTCACAAGCTGATCTATGTGGTAAAACAAAATCTGGAGTCACCAAAAATACTTCTAACAATGTACTCTTTTATCTGGGATAGAGTTACCTCTCTTAATAGTAGCTCATTGCGTTTCAGATCTGTAACCCTGAAGAGACAGCAGCCATGGATAAGGCCACAACACAGCAGGTACACCCCTGAAGGGGCTGTGGTCCCAGGATAAGGCCATACCAGAGCAGTGAAGCACACTTCAGAGTGACCACATCTATGGATTAGTCCACACTGCAGCAGATATGTCCCTGAAGAGGCTGTGGTCTATGGACAGACCCATGCTGGAGCAGCAGCAAGCACAGAAGTTCGCTGCAATGTAAAACCATACGGCCTGGTCCAAAGGGGCCAGGCATGAAGATTGTAATAGATATACATTTAATTGCCATTTAATTTGACTACCCATGATTTGACTTGTGTGTTACAGCAGGAACAACCCAAACCAGTTGAGGACAAGCCTTACAACAACTAGTGCAAGTGCAGCAGTGACCCAACCTCAGCTGGCTTTTGTGCCCAGTAATTCCACACAACCACCACCTCTCCTCTCCTGAGTGATCACCGTAACAAACAGTATCAAAGTCAAGAACTAGATGAACTCAATTGGCATTTTATGGACATTATATACTGGTGGGCCATAGATTAAGGAATAATACCTGCATATATTAGAGAGTGAGAAGTGAGAAGGGGTGGTTAATTGAGACAATATTGGACAATATGGGACCTAAGCATGATGCAAATTTAAAGAATAAGTGATAGAGATTGTACAGGGTTTGGCTGGAATGGAGTTAATATTCTTCAGAGTAGCTTTTAAGTTGGTGTGTTTTAGACTTGTGACTAAAACAGTGTTGATAACAGATAACAGATAACAGAGATTTAACACTGCTGAACAGTGCTTAAACAGAATCAGGGCCTTTTTTCTGTTCCTCACATTGCTCCACCAGTGAAAAGATTGGAGGTGCAGGACTGCTGACCTCAAATAGCCAAAGAGATACTTCATATCATATGAGGTCATGCTCAGCATATAAAGCTACAGGGAAGAAGCAGGAATTGGCATAGATTTCACAAGTCACTGCTGCACATGATGGAGCCCCACTTTTCTGGAGATGGCTGCACCCCTGCCTGCCAGTGTGAAGTGCTGAATGAATTCCTTGTTTTGCTTTGCTTGTGTGTGCAGCTTTTGCTTTACCTATTAAACTGTTCTAACCCACAAGTTTTCTCACTGTTACTGTTCCAATTCTCTTCCCCATCTCACTGTGAGGGAGTGAGAAAGTGGCTGAGAGGGCTGAGCTGCCTACTGGGTTAAACCAGAACAATCACAATGACAATGTTTACTAACAGAATAATAAAATCCCATTGCCATAAAGGAAAAACTAATCTGCATTAGGGAGAAAAAATCCAATATTTCCTAAATCAGAAGTTCAACCAGGATCCATGGCCACTTCTTTATTTGAACATCTATTGCACAAATACCAACATAATGCCTTCCTTATGAAGGTTTGGACACCTTGGCAGTAATGCATTTTAAATATTACCTTAATTCCAACAGAAGGTTTATCCCTCGTGAATCTAGACTGAACAGAAAAAAGCAGGATCATAATAATGAGAAATGTCAGTGTACTGGCTGATAATACCATATCTAAATTTATGGCATTTTATGTTAGCATATAAATACAATATTTCTTGTGTCTTGATTCCAGTAAGCCCATAGAACTGAACTTATCTCTCTGTATTTGCTGCTGTTACCGGATCTTAAGATAAAACTTTCCATCTTGTTTAATAATAGCTTATTTTTTGCAATGCATAGATTGAATTTTTTTTACAGTAAATTTGCACAGGTAGCAGAGTCTGAAGAGAGGATATACCCTAGAGAGGGTATTCTTCTCTTGAAATGATGCTAAAACAGATCTTGTTTCTGCAATTAGGCTCAAAATATGACCTAATTTCCTGCACAAATACCAGAACCAGATATACTTAGTCAGAAACTGCTATTTTACTTTGGTTCCACACCAACAATGCCATATTTGAAAACTTACACTATTGTAATGGTAGCCTCTAACTCTGTATTAAAGAGTACCCATCTACCTGTAGAATCTTTCTGAAATTTACCTGCTGTTTTATAGTCTCTCTTCTGAATATAATGGGATTTAAGCTTCATAAAAGGTGTAGGAGTGGTAAACCACTGAAATCAAGCTCAAGTCTTAAATTTATATCCAGAATACAGACACAAAAATAGTTGTCAAAACAGCACCCCACCTACATGCCTTCCACAGAGATCACCCTAAGCAGTTAGCAATATTTATCCAGGCTCACTTCACAAAAGACTTAAATCACATAAATAATTTGACTGACCACATTGAAGCCACACCAGCTGAAATGTCTCTCATGATCAGACCTCAAGTTTTGCCTCTCTGCACACAGCAAGCACACATCCTAATTCGTCCCAGTGATGACTTTCGGGACTTGGACATTTCTACAGTTCAAATCAAACTAGGACTACAAATTCATCTTAGATAAACCATGAGACAAGCTTCAGATGGTACTCACTTTCATCCCTCACTGAAAAAGATCCACATTTCAAACAGTTTACAACATATAAATAGCACAGAAAGATATTACCTTTCTTCAGAGCCATCGAGCCATTCTGTGTGACTTTGCAGTGTCATGAAATGCAATAACAAAATAGCCAGTGACAAATTATGGTTGAGCCTAGAATCTGAAAGGCCAAACAGATATCTTAAATGGGAACAAACACTGAAAGTCTCAACCAAAAGGGGACCTAGAGTACATAGTTTAGATGCAGCTCACACTCTCCCAAATGCACAGTCACGAGGTCAAAGGCAGCACCTGTCCTAAGACTGTATGACTGCACGTCAAAGGCTTTGGTACAGGTTCTCTCATACACAGTTTCACATGGTGAGGGGCAAGGCAAGGAACAACCTGTAACCAGGAAAATGGTCCTGTATAAAGATGCTCAGATGATGAGCATTTTCAGCATGAAAATCCACTGGGTGACCCAAGGACTGAGCCACACCCTCTACCCCGTCCACGACACAGGCTGTCAGAGATGAGGAAGAACACCCTCTCCATAACTGACTGCTATGTGGCAAGATGGATCAGAGGCCACAGCTCGGCCTTATCAATATGTGATACAGAAAATGCAGTGAGGGAGTAGAAGAAATCCAGTATGAGAGTATTACTGCAAATGTGAGAGACTAGTCAGATCTGTGCTCCTGTCTCTAAAAGAGCTGGTGTGAGACTGCATGTTACTGACAGATTTATTTTAGAAATGTTTTATATCCTGCTTTTAAAAGAGAAAAATAAAGCAAAAGCAGTACACTAAGCAATTGCAGTTTGGTTCTTGCAATTTAGTTCTTGGAAGATAAATATGCAGTACTGCAATACTGCCTCCTTGCCTTTCAAGAAAGAAATTGCTTTATTGGATCAAGACAGTGGTCCATCTAGTTCAGTACCTCATCTTCAAATACTGAACCTTAATATAGCAACAGAGGAGGCAAGAAATATTCCACAGAGAGAAAGGCCAGCATACAACCAAGACTAAAAATTTATCTATTTTAAAAGCCTTTGATATTTCCTGACTCATTTATTAATAATTTGCTATTTATACAACCAGCTAGGTTTGTTGAGCTGTGATTGTTTATTATTTACTTGTGAAGTTTGCCAACGTAAAGCACCTTCTGCAGCTTCGGCTTCATTTTTTCACATAGGCATAGAAGATTACCAAACACAGGAGTCAAAAAAAGCTATGTGTGCTTTCATCTGAGAGCTACCCTGTACCATGGCTTTCCCCTTGGCATGGTTAAAGGGATGCTCACAGCTGAGGCGGCTGTATATAACGCTGTCCTGGTGCCAAGAGACCTGTGTTCAAGTTTCCTATTACAAGATCAGCAAGATGTGAGGTGAGACAACTAGAAAATGCAAGCTATGAACATAGTAGATCAGGAGGTTTGATAAGCTTCAAAGATGAAGGAAAAAAAAAAAATAACATTTTCTAACTTTTTACACATGCAATTATATAAGTGATTCTTCCATGCCACAAAACATACAGGAGCTTCTCTTACAAGTGTTTAGTTAAGGACTAAGGCTCAAATCCGTACAAAGCATTTTCCAGGGCTACTTCAAGCAACAGCTACAGCTGTAGTGCAATTCTACAAATCACTCTACTGATGTATTCAGACAGAAGAAAAAGCTAAGAAAGCTTTTTTCAGTGACTTCATCCCATTTTATCTAACTATGTAGTGCCATGCCAGACCAGGTAGTTATGCTAACTACCATAACTAGTAAAGCATAAGGTCTTTGCTTTCTCCTTTCTATCTCCAAAGTGTTTTTCAAAACTCACAACATGAAAGAAGCTGTGTGAAGATGCCTTGAATTATTTATCTTAAAAATGTGACTGTTCTGCACTAGTAGTATGAAGAGGTACATTAGGTGGCCATTATTATTTTGTTATCTCTTTTGATAAATAACTCACTACATATGGCATACAAGAGTGGCTGGCTTGGGTATATAAAGAAACAAAGCATAAACTCCACTATCTCCCCAAGTTCTACCAGGAGAAAAAGGAGATAGCTCTGTAGCTGTCACCAGGAAAAATGAACAACATTACTGTTGATGTTTCCACATTCATTCTTATGTCTGGTGAATGCTATGTGTGTGAACTTAGTCATGAGGAAAAGTGTTTCAAAGTTAATATTAACAGTTTATAAAACCAAATCACTGAGCCAAATTTCCTGTTGAAATAGCCCTAAGAGTGAACATGTGTTTTTAAAAAAAATTCAAATGTGAAAGTGTGTGCTTACATTAGACTCTATGAAGCTGACTGAGTATAGTATGTAATTGTTTTCTCATGCTTTAAAAAAAAAAAAAAAAAAGCAAAATCCTTCTAAGTACACTCTTAAATTCAGTGATCTAAGGATAATGGAGCAAATACTCCAGCTGGTTTAAAATGTCAGAGCTACAACTACTCCAAGGGAGCAATGAAAGTCTACATCTGTTGGGGATATACCTCAACACAAAAATGATCATGAACAGGGACAGGTCAGTATTCAGTTCTGCTGGCATAGGACCTTTCTGTTACACTCATCCTTACACAACTTTTGCCTGAATGCCTTCAAAATTCAGCATTTCAAAAGGTAAATGAAAAATGTATTTTCTAATAAAAAGCTGTTGGTACCTGAATTACTTGGACATGCAATAGAAAAATGATGAAAGACATTTAAATGAGATGTTCAAATACAGACTGGAAATATGAAACTGAAGACTAATTAATTAGATTGTAGGGTCTTCTGTTGCTTTAGCCTCTGTATTACCATGCAGTCTTTGTTTACTGCCATTTATCTTCTTTGTTTGATGACACTTGACTAATAAATACATTGATGAATTGCATCTGTAAATGCCATCCATACATCACAAAAATAGGATGTACTCAGTGCTTCTGGCACATTGATGCTAAAGGATTTTGTTTTATTTGAACTTTCAGTACTTAACAAAGGAAATATTACTGCTCTGCTGGATAAATTTCCTGATTTTTATTTTAATTTTCAGTGAGCAAACAGCTGCAGAATAATGTGACTTAATGAAGCATTTCTAATAAAATCCTGCAGAAGATAAAACAGAGGCATAGAACCGCTTGCTCACTGATAGTTGCATCGTTCAGAATAATTTTTCAAGATGGTGATCACATTTCTGTGTAGATGAGTATTAGGTATTGTGATTTTCTGTCTTCCAAGTCAGTGATTTCCTTTAGTGAGATAAGTAGTTTAGCACTGTTGCATTACTTATTTATAGTAAGCAAAACACACAACATAATAAATGCAACATCTTTCTAGTACATTATTTAGGCTTTACACTGGTTGGTAAGTAGCAACACAGACAGCAATAAATTTTGGTGTGAAGATGCTCAGATCTGAAAAACTTCATGGTAATATTTTGCTTACCAAAAACATACTGCCTATATTTGTAAAGATGCCCTTTATCAAGTCTGTCATCATCTGTGATGAAATTATAAAACTTCCTGGCTGCTACATTTTTCTCTGCCACAACAATTCAGTGTAAAGTATTATTTGCTTTATTTAAATCTAGATAGGGCTCAATGAATCATCACTTTGCAAGCTGCCAGTAAAACAATCTCCAATATCCATCTGTACACACATCTATTTACTTTCATTCAGAACAAGTTTTTCATGTATTCCCCACCAGAATAATCAAGCGCTCTACAGGCATCCACACAAAAAAGCTGAGATCCCTCAGATCAAAAGAGAGGTAAAAAAGTTACCCTATGTGTCCAGTATGATTAAAGATATGGACAGCTTAGTCATCATTCCCTGATTAAAACAGCAAGACAGAATCAAGATTTTATCTCAGTCACCCACTACCATCAGTGTATCTAAAATTAATATCACATTTTTGAAGGACCTTCTATGTATCAAAAAATATGTAGAACCAATGAGCAGTAAATCTGATTTGTTGTATCAACTGAGCAAAGCTTTCCACTGAAATTATGGTACTTAGGTAGTTTACATTTGTAAGAATAACTACTGGAAATTGGGACTATGTGAAACAAAACCCACACGGTTTTCAATACTGTCTCAGCAGCATCAGCTCTCTGAAATAAAATATAGATAGTGAAATTTATATGAATTACGTTACTAGTGTTAATTATACGCTCACAAAACAATTCAGTCATCAGTATGAGATGACAGCACAATTACTGTGAAAAAGTATAATGAAACTTGTAACCTTTGCCACCTCTGATAAAAACACCTTAGTATGCTCTTTCCCAACTTCAGCTTAGCTATCCTCCTAGTACCACTGAACTACTGCTTCAAGTGTGTACCCTACAGGAAAGAATCTTAATTTCTCAATTGGACTTAAATTAGCCCATAAAGTAGCTTTAAAGTGTTAAACATATAGTAGGCTGAATGCTAAAGTCTGAAATTAGTTGGTAAGACAGAGAAACCAGATAACAATTATCATTTAGTCAATAGTAATTTGTATGTATCCACTGTGGTGCAAAGACCCTATGACCCCAAATCCTTTATGGGGTTTTCAGAGATAGGAGTTGAGTATGTTTATTATTTAAATTGACAGTTCTGCAGGAGTCAAAGCACAGTTCTTTAAATACCGAGCCAGTGTCTACTAGGGGGAGGGAGGTAGAACTGAGGTACTTGAAAAAAAATACTGATAAGCTCCAGGCAAAAGCTGGAAAGAGAGAACTGTAACTACACATATAATTTAAAATGCTTTAAGCAATAACTTTAGCTCCCGAAGGAATGAAACATACAGAAGAGCCATGTGTGGCAACTCCTAACAGGGCAGTGCAAGCTCTTGCTCTTTATTCTTTGCATTGATAACCTGGTGTCCAATCCTACAGCTCCACAGGAATAAAGCAGGTTATTTTAAAACTTTCTCTTGCTAAACTATAAATGGGATGGAATAAGGGAAAAGCCCTCTCTCTGTGGCATACAGAACCTGCAACATAAATTTAGTAGCTAAATAAACTCACTGAGATGCAAAGTAAGCAACGTGGATAGAAAAGGTATGTTTTATACTATATACCCACAACTTGGAGAGCACTACACATAAAATGAAACGGAGCCATGATTCTTCCCTTTGTGGCTTTTTTTGTTTGTTTGTTTTTAGAGGACGCATAAAGCGACTGCCCGCTCCTTCAGCCGCTCTCTTGAAGGCGGCCGATAAAGCGTCTGGGCAGAGGAACCCCCAAGTGCCGAAGGTCCTGTGAGTTAGCAGTCAACCTTGTCATAAAAAGTTGAAAACCGGGTGGGTTCCCCTGCTCCCCCCGCATCCCTCTCGGCTCTGCTGATCTATTCTTTTAAGTAAAATTAAAGAAAATTATAAGGGAAAACAAAAGTCTTGAGGGTCGCCCGGCGAAAGGCTGCAGCCCGCTGCTCCAGGTGCCCAGCAGAAGGACGGCAGAGCAGCTCTTCTTCACATCCGCCTTCGTCCAACTTTAGGGCAACGGGAGGGTGCAGCCGCTCCTCACACCGCGCACCTGGCCCCGCCGCCCGCGGGGTCTCCGCCAGCCGCCAAAGGCATCTCCCGGCGGCCCCGCCAGCGCCCGGACAGACACACACACAGACACAGACCCCGGAGCGCTCCGCTCACCTACCTGCAGTCCCGATTCTTGCTAGAAACGCCTAGCGATCGGCCGCCTCCCGTCCGGGGGCAGCTCCAGCCTTACCGCCCGGGCATCGCCGGCACACGGCCCGCGCCCCGCCAGCGCTCGGGGGCATGGAGCGGCGCCGTGCCGCGCTCCGCTCGGCTCCCCTCGCCTCGGCCGGGCTGGGGCAGCAGCCGTCCGCGGGGCCCGGCTCTCTCCCCCCGCCTCTCTGGGAATACACCAGGAATCCGGCTAAGAGATGCTAGAGGAAGGGTGAAGTAACTGGGAATGGAGGGAAGACTTGAAGTGTTTCTCGTGCACGATTTCAGAGTATTAAAAAAAAATTAAAAGATAAAAAAAATACAGAGGACGAAGTACGGTTGAGCTATCGGAAAAGCGGAGATGGGAAAGTCCTGCAGGCCAGTACGGCTCCGGCCGCTACGCCAGCTGCGCGTGGTCCCGATTCAGCACCGCCGGCAGAGGAAGGAGGAGAAGCCGGCGCGTCCTGCAGCAGTCCCTCCGTTAGAGCATCTCTGATTGGTGTGCCTTCCACACACACAGCACGACTTCCCCCTCCTGCTGCCTCCTTCCCTCTCTTGGGAAAAGTAATTGGAGAGCGAGAGCTTCACCTTCAGCAGCTTCAGCAGCATCAGCCGCCCTCGCCCAGCCTGCGCGCAGCGCACCGCGGAAGGGCGCGGAGACGCCCCGGGCGCCCGGACAGACAGAGGCAGTTCCAAGCGCGCCCTCCGCGGCGGGGGGGAGGGAGGAGGTGGAAGGAGGTGGGGAGAGGGAGAGACGCCCTTCTCCTCCCCCGTATTTACCCGGCCACTCGCGGTTCTCCTCCCCAGCCCTTATGAGGGAGCAGGTCCCAGCGGCCGCCGTTCTGTCTGAGCGAAGAGGGGGCTCAGCCGGCAGCGCCCACCGCCGCCGCCCGCGCACACCCGGGCTTGGGCCGCCTCCCTCCGCAGCGCAGCTCTCCCGTCTCTCCTCTCCGCACACCCCGGGGCGGGGGTGCGAAGTTTACGCACAGGCGCGTGTGGCCGGGGAGATGCCCGCGGACCCCCGGCGGCCCCGCCGCAGCTCCCCGGGACCCCTCTGCCCCTGCGGCGGGACGCTGGGCGGGCGGGCAGGGAGCCACCGAGCCGGGCAGGGCAGGGCAGGGCAGGGCAGGGCAGGGCAGGGCAGGGCAGCTGCCCCGGGGAAGGGGGGCCGCGGCTGCCGGAGCAGGGGCAGGAGGGACGCGGCGGCGCCGGCGGCAGCCAAAAACTGGCCTGTGTCTCCCTCCAGAGGGAGAAGGGAGTCACGCACCGCAGCTCCGGCGGCGGCACAGCCCAGGGCTCGGCCGGGCCTCTCTTCGCTGGGCAGTGGGGTGGCGAGCTTGGTCCGTGCAGCGGGCTCGAGAGGTAGTGAGGAAAGGTAGTACGGGTCGGGTCGTGACGGCCTCTTGTTTCTCTCAAGACACCGTAAAGACGGCTGGAGGGTCGCGGTCGTCTGCCACGACTATTCATTAATAAGGGGATGTGTTGCTGAGTGAGGAGAATTAAAAGCAGAGTTTTGTAATTTATTTTGCTGTGTTCTGTGCCGTTCAAAAGGCGATGCAGAGAAGTGGAGAGAGGTAAAAAAGACGAGAAAGAAACCTTGTTACAGTGATATGATATCAGAGTTAAGTTCTCAGTTTTGTCCTGTAATTCTGGCCCACTCCTAGATTAGATGGGGATGAATGCATGTTGGGTTTTATTTTCAATTCTACAAGCTAGTAGAATTTTACATATATATATATATATATATATATATATATATATAAATTTTATATATAGACCAGTTTTCAGAAAAGAACCTTTTGCTCAGTCCTTAACTGTTACCACATCTTACACGATGTTCATAACCAGCTCTGTCAGAAACAGAGGAGGGAAATGAAACAATAATTTTCATGTTGTTGTTGCTAGAGTTCTTCCATGCAAGCGAGCATCTGTAGAATGTTTGAACTCGTCTTTTTTTTTTTTTTTTTTTTTTTTTTTTTTTCCAAAGCAGACCAAAAGATCCATGCAGTCAAAAAATAAAGAAGCAAAACAAAGGCTTAATGTTGACTGCTCTGCATGGAGTGATGCAGCTGTAGGATGAAATACAAAGAGGCTGGTATTGAAAGGGCAAGTTAAAAGTAGCCAGGTATATGGCTGTCACAAGCGCTGTTGCAGAAACCACTGCAGTATGCACACATGCCTGATGCTGACTGCAGCCAAATTAAAAGGCTGCTAGTTGTAAAGACAAATATGATCTTGTCTCATTCATTGGAAGCTGATACAATGACTTCAGAATTTCCCTGTTTGGTAACCACATTTCTAGATTTGCAGACAGCTAAAAAAATGATTTAGCGGGAACTGGAAAAAGCCAAGATTATGCTTCTGTCAGCACCACAATTTCAGGGAAAGAGATGTATCCACACTAAAGTCAATCCATGGGGGATGGATGCTCCTGCCCCACCAATTTCAAAAAAACAGGTGTCCTGAATACATAGTGGAAAGGGTAATCTTTCCAGCTCCCTGCCTCAGTGTAGGACCACAGGTAATGCTACTCCATTAAAAACAGTGAAAGCAAATTGTGAAAGCAGTGAAAAATACAACTAGAGCAACTAAAATGCAACTACAGCAGCTGTTGCACTTCAGATGTGGCAAACACCTTGTTACTATAGGGGCACATGTCTATCTTACCTGCATGTACCATCGCATTCAAGTTGACTACATGTCCTAAGACCAGAGGACACTTGCTAATTTCACATTGGTGATCTGCTGTTGCAGAAATCTGGTAAACACATCTGAAGACACAGAACTCTTATCACCATGCAGGAACAATAAAGTCCTATGCAAACAACCAAAGAAAAAGTAGCAGACAAAGCAGTAAGTAAGCTGACCTGTTTTGAAACCAAATAATTTTGTCTGTGAAAATACTGAAAAACGTAGCCTTTGTTTATGTCATGATGCTGCTGCGCATGAGCAGTTCCAAATCTCTTTGTACAACGTCTGAAAATCTGAACAAATCTGCAGTACTCACACACAGCTTGCGTGACACCATGCATATGAAACATGTCCTGAAAGACATGCTTTCAGAAAGCTTCTCTGCTTGCTTTCACAGTATGGTCAACACCCCTGGGAAGAACTGAAACGATCTGTTGCACCTATAGAGTGCAGCTGGTTTTACAGATGCTTACTTGGTACGTCTGACTTATCTCCAAAGGTGCCTTTGTACATGCTGCACATGTACGACATGATAAATTTACCATTTTCTGGAAACACCAGATTGGCAGTCTTTGTCTTACACAGCCTGTATTTATATCTTTCTGACTGGAAAATCCCCAGCTTAATACTGTGGCCTTAGAACACAATGCAGTTATGAACCACAATTATTACATGAATGTTCTCTCTTTATTCCTTCAGCTGGTTTCATTTTTGAGTTAGTGTCACTATTTCTTACTTTTCATCAATTTGTTGGTCTCTTCCAACTGCTAAAAGACATGCATAAAACATGAAAATGGGCATTGGAATTTGCAACAGGTGTAGTATTTGGAACAACTTCAGCATTTCCATTTCAAGGTGAATAGCACAGCATAAAAATCAGGAAATTAAAAACTTGTTTCTGACTAGTTATGTGGATCTGTTGTTGTATGTGTATGCGTACTTCTGTTCAACTTGTTCACCAGCATCTCCTGGCATTTTTCCGCAAGAATGTTCCCTAGCCAATCTTGTACTGTTGTATGGGGTTATTTCTGTCCCAGGTGCTGGACTTGCATTTGTCTTTGAATGTCATGAGATTTTTGTGAGCTCAATTCTCCTGCCTGCTTCCAGCCTTCTGTGCAGCAGCCTCACCCTCTAGTGTATTGGCAGTTCCTGGCATTTTGGTATCACCCGTTGGGAGAGTTTGCCACTATCATCCAGGTTGTTGGTGAGGGCTGTCAGCAGTTCAGCTCCAGCACTGAACATGGGGAAATGCCACTAGTGACCAGCCACTGCTCTTCAAGCCGTGCAGTTCAATCAATCCACTCCCATTTTTTAAACTACCCGTCTAGCCTAGGTCTGCGTAGCTATAAGGATGCTGTGGTACACCATGTCAAAAGCCTAACTAGACAAGACAAACATCCACTGCTCCTCCCCAGACAGATAGCCATTTCATTGCAGAAGGCAATTATGTTGGTCAGGCAGAATTTGCCTCTACCAAATCCATATTGGCTATTCCAAATCACCTCCTTGCCCTTCAGGGTGTGGAAATTACTTCCAGGAGAATCTTCTCAATAATCTTCCTCCAAAATGACATGTAGTTCCCCACATACTCCTTCTTGACTTATTGAAATTGGACGTATTTACTATTTTCCAATTATTTAGGACCGCTTTCTGTCACCATGATTGTTTGCAGATGTTAGCAAGTGGAGTCATAATGACATCAGCCCACTCCCTCAGGGCATTTGGACACATCTGGTCCCACAGCAAGTCCACTTTGCTTAGATGGTCCCTACTGACTGTCTCCTATCAGGTGTGATACTTTCCTCCCCCAGATTCACAAAGAAACCCTCAGATGAATGCTGTTTGACTTCCATGACTTACCCCATGGAATATCATATGATCAGGTCTTACGCTATTTCATCAGAAAGAGTAAAATCCCCCAGACTGTGAGAACTGTAGCTATTTTGAAATATAAAGATGCTTCTTCCTTATACTTTGTAAAGCACCTAAGCTCCCTAAAGGGGAAAGATTTAAAAACCTGCATGCCTCATTTCTCATTTGCTACCTCCTGACAAGTCACTACTGAGCTTTTTTGATATTTTATGTATCATCATAAGGCACCTTATTTTCTCTATGCATTTGAGATCCTATGTTGCCAGGCATAGCTTCTGAATCTTGCTTTGGGTGAAGCACGTACAAAAATAATAGGTGTTGCAGTATTTTATGCCATTCTACATTTCTTTTTGAATCTAGACTGTAACCCCTGTGAAAAGCAGAAAAAAAAAGCCAAACACCAGAAGAATTCAGATCAAAAGTAGAACAATATTTGGCCTTCTTCACCTTTTGCATTTAGTCTCAAATTTTCTTTTTAACCAATTATTGACTTGACTATATTACATATTTCATAAGTAACAGGTCTGAGATTTTTTACACCAAAAGGAAGAGTCCATAAGCCAAATTCTTGGGGTTGCCTATGGGGCTTTATTACATAGCAAAACTGTAAATGACAAGAATATTAAGTGTAGTACCATCTTCTTATTTAAGATAGAGTAAGTATTATTCACATGTTTGGGAAAAGCCTCAAACTATTCCAGAGGGCAATATCAGCCATTTTCCCTTCTTTTTTCTATTTAAAAAAAAAAAAAAAACAAGTTTTCTTCTAAAACATCCCTCTACCTGTATCTGTGGGACTTGAAACAGGAAATAGAAACAATCACTAAATCAGGCATCCAGAGAAAGAAAAACAAACAAGCAAATGAATAAAATCAGGACCAAAATTGTTCATATACGTCTGGCCTTAATTTGGGTTACTACATTACAGAGGTCATTAGTGCATGCATTTTTCTTAATCTGTTACTATATGATATTTCCTATTTTCCTGTGTATCAAAAAGCACCAACTCTTGCAATTATGCTACAAAGAATTCCAAAATTAATCAATGTTTTATCCTCGGTTATAAGTATGTTTTGTTGCAATTTTACATTAAAGATTACATTATGGACAAAATAGGAAACAAAGCAGACCTTCTTATCTAATGAAAATTTTAATTCCATTTTAAAATAAATGGAATTATTTTCAAAAATATGTATTGAACTATTTTCATGAGTTATGTTTACATGATTAAATTATATTAAAGGAGACCTTGTAAAAACAGACGGTTAGGCAGACCAATAGTAGTAAGCAGGTAAGTAAGATCAATGTGATTTAACAAAACAAAACATACTTATTTTTGTCTGAAACCTCTTTACTGAGGGCAACCTGTGTTGGCAGTCTTGTGAACTCATCTACAAAAAGGATTAGACTTCACTGTAGACATTCATGGTGCCATTTATTATCTCATGATGCAGCATTTTCTAATCTGTGCAGTGTTGTTTTAAAAACAAGCATCACACTTTCTGGTAAAAAACATGTCAAAACTTACTAGCCCAGTACTACTCAGTTCCTTCCCAGCTGGAGATTAACTAAGGCATTGTCAGATACATTGCTGAAAAACAAAAGGTCACCCGGGTTATTTTTCCCCTATTTAAAATTTATAAATCAATTCTTAAACAGTATTATCCAAATTTCAGAAAATAAGTTTAGTGAAAGGTAAAATTCATTAAATAATTAGATAGGAATAAGTTGTTCTGTTCCCCAGTAATTCTTTCTGATTTTAAATCTTTCTTCCTCTAAGTTTTAACCATCTATGTTTTAATAAAGGAAGGGGGAAAAAAATGCACTCAGTCTTGTGTATGTACATTAAAAAACATTACAAGATGGCCTAAAGGTTGTTGAAGACTTTGCATTTTATGGTGTTTTAATAGTAAGGCAAAAAGATGTATTTTTATATCATCTTTCTGCATATTGATTATGGGCAAAGTAGAGCTTTTCAAGAGTCAAGAGCAGAAGTAGTATTATTTAGAATATTACCATATTTATTCCAAAACAGCCTTAATCTGAGGGGGGAAAGTGGGCAGTGGAAAACAAGATGGGACCAAAGCATGAATAGAATGTAATTTTTAAATGTTCTGAATTGCAGATTTCAAGATATTTTCAAATGCATGACCAAAAGGAAAAACTTCTTATTTTTTTGAGAGAACTAAAGAGCATTTCAGCTTGGCTGAAGACAATCAGCTATCAATTCAGCATGAAAAAATGCCTCTGATTAATACAGAATCAAAAAAAACCCAGTCCATATATATAAAAGATTACATTATCTATTTAGAGTTGCTATATCTTTCTATGAGATTACAAATGTGGGGCTAATGGATTACACAGTTAATAGTCTGAATATAAGTAATTTCTCTTGTGTAAATATGGCAGAAAATTATATATACCTAGAGAGAATTACGGCCCCTTAGATCTTAGGATGTGCAGGGCTAGGAAATCAGATTGACTGAGCTTTGCCTTCTATCTCAAGCCTTTCCTCCATCATCACACATGGCAGGAAAAGCTAAAGGATGTGTGCCTTTGAATTTTTCTGCTTTTATGGCTCTCATTGACAGATTCCTTTGAAGGTAGCAGTAGACAGCCTTTTCAGAGCTTGGGCTGCATGAATGCAGAGCACTATAATGCTGTGGTGGTGCTCAGAAGTCTTCATGTGTGCCTCATTCCAGTGTTAGAATTAAGTCCACCCTCACCTGACCAAAGTAAAATTATACCCACACTAAACAATCACTTGTGGATGGACATAAATGACACCACCTGACTCCTGCACATGCATGCCCTGCCTGGCATTCATCGTCCTGCCAAAGCGCTTACCCTGTGGGACTGAGTGCCTCACTTCTGGCCAAGCTGCACAACTCCACCACCTGCCAGATTGTCTCACGTAGCAAGTCAGTTCAAATTTCCATTTCTTTCTCACCCACAGGGCATGGTAAGCATAGCATAAGCATCTTGGATTGATCTTGGATGTGTGTAGTTCTCATTTGCCGAAACACAGCCCAAATATAATGTAAGGATTATAAGCAGTGAGGGAGTTCTAGAACCTTGGGCATATATCTTCTATGGTCATGAGAATAATTTTGACATTTTCGTTCTGACCAATGATTAGTCATGTATAGTTTTTTTCTAAAAATATATTTTCAAACCAGTTGTTTTTGTGGTCCTGAAATACTGTATTCATAATGGGCAAAATTGGAATTTTTACTTGTGGTTGGGGGACACAGATACATAGTAGCTGCAGTGTCAGGCAGGTGTGCTGGCATTTGGCAACTGGAAGCAAGTTCAGTTCTTAGAGCTTGGTGTGGAAGCGTTTTCTTTTTCAAGAATTACAGTTCTCTGCTGTACACAGCAGGCACAGCCCAAGATGCAGAGAGATGCTGCTGCCAGTGCGATAAACCCACTATATGAATCTTCTTTGTTCTCCTTCCACTTTAAGCTTCATGGCATATCTGTTGCTCCTGACAGCCACCAAAGTTACCCCTTATCCACAACTGCCCTGGTTTTCACTGCCGTCAAGCACCTACAAATGTCAAAGAAGTCCATAGAGTTCTGGGGGAGGGATTTCCGAAAAGTTCAGAGCAAGCATTGCAATGGAGAGGTTTTGCCAGCAGATGTCAGAAGGCAGAGCGCTGATACAGCCTCACCAAATCCTCAAAATATCATTTCGGTCCTTTTATGCTTCCCCTGCCTGCCTTCTCCACTCCTTCTCTCCTGGTACACATAACAATACAGAAAGAAAATCATTAAGGGAACAGCGGCTGGAGGTTTTTTGTTTTCATCGGAGCCTTACACAGATATAGAAGATCCAATACCCTGTTAAGCTTCACGTCACATATGCAAGGAAAAAACGTTGTCTAAAATTTGAAGCTGCTAAACAAGCTGAATGATAACAAGTTCTGTGAGCTCTGAAACTAATGAAGTCTTGTTTTTTTATGGATTTTATCTCATGGTTTATTGAAGCATTTCCTATGCTGTGAAACTTCAGATCTTTGCCCTTTTTTTTGTAACGGTGATCCCAAGGGACAGATTTTCAGAGAGATGCTGAAACATCTTTCTGTGGCTTTTTTTCTTTTCTTCCCAGGCATCCTTCCTTAATGGAATTGAATAAATTTAAGACTACTACCCATCTCTCAAATTTCGTAGAAATCACAGGGGGCTCCAAAATGCACAAGGCTTTCATCTATAGGAAACCTAGCAAAAGAAAATGCAAGGACAGCTTAATCTATTACAGACTCAGATTAATGAGGCCATTTATTTCATAGTATAACTCAGCTAGAATTACTTAAACACCTTAAATTTCACTGGCAATTTAAATGTTCCATTAAGTATTCTGATGATTTCTCATTTTCCTACCGGATTATGAATTTATGGAATATACATAAATGTGTCTGACTGACCATCAATCTTTGCTTTAAAACCCTGTTCCTGTGACCACATGTTAGTAGGTTACCTCTTCTCCTTTGTTTCTCCCTCCTTTCCAGAACAGAGAGTAGGAAGCATGAAATGCCATCCTGTACATCATTTCCACATCCCCCCCAGCACATCCAAGCAGGCATTGATAACACTGAGAGAGAGCAGATTTGCCTTCTACTGATGTCCTGTGACTTCCAGCTGAAGTTACTCTGAATTTCTACAATGATCTCAGCAAGCATAAAATTAAATGCTTGGTGCTTTTCTCTTCATGTAAGCTTGTGCTTATTCCAGGTCTTTTGATTATATGTGTTTTTACTATGCCAAATTAATGAGCTTTGTTTTATTAATCTACCATAATTTAAAGCTTTGATTAGTCTAGATCTTAATATGTTCATAAAATTAGTTTATTTATTAATTATTGTTTAAATTAACACCCTTAAATTAATATCTTCACATGGTGAAGCTGGTTTTTATTGCATTATAATGGTTACATATCCTTCCTGACCTGAGATTATATTACATCATAAACATATAGCAACAGATTTAAAAAATTAAATAGAACTTTTATGAAGCATGACTAATAGTCATGTGGACTCATCTATGTTCATCCATAATAATGATCGCTTTTGATCTATTTTTACAGAAATGGGTCAGTTCTGTGAAAATTTAGGGTGTAGCTAAACACTCTGACAAGACAGAAATGTTAAAATTTTTGCACTTTCACATTCAAAATATCATCCTCAGCAGATGAATTAAGAGCCATTTCAGTGTCTGGTAACACAACCGTACAATTTGTAATGCAGTTGTGGCTGTCATAGCAAGCAAAATTTCTTAATGGTACACCTGGAAACTGCACATATATGTGAGAGCAAGCCAATTTACTTTTAGTGTAAATAGGTTTGAGAATGATGATAACAATTGCTCGAAACCAAAGTCCATACACCTTATTAATTTTCTGGAGTTAGTTTTGGGTGTGTTGGTTGTGCATTTTAGTGACTTTTTAAAAATAATGTAATATCAACACAGTACAAGTCAATACAAAACTTCACCCCTCTCCACGTTGTCACAGCTAATGCTTACTCAGCTCACCTCCACTCTGACATCCCTGTCCCAGTGCAAGTTCTGTCTGTGAGGGTGAGCTTGTTCTTCATTTTTACTCCTCTCCTGTATTATCTAGGGTAACACATACTCTAATTACACCTTTTTAGGCCAGTGAGTCCTTTTATGGAGACATCTGTATCAACAGAACCACAGACAGAAATGTCTGTGATTGTTTTTTTATGACGTTTTAATGTCATAGTTTTACCATGAGACAATATTTTTAAAGTACTTACACTAGTCTTCAAATGCACATCCTGGTTATCCTAAAGAAAAGTCAAACCAGCTTACTTGAATTGTCTCAAGAGTCTAAAAGCAGTTTTCCCTCTTGGCCTCAAAGAGGCCCTCAAAGAGACAAACAGGTGGACAAGAAAAGATGGAAAGAGACTTTCCAGCACAAACTGAAGAGTCTTGGATTGTCACAGATCAGGAGGGAAGAAGAAATGGTCAAGAAAAACGGTTTTGCTTCTAGGAGCATAATAAGTTAAACTGTCCCATCCAGTCCAAACTGAAAGCACTCAAGTACAGTGGCTTTCTAGTGTATAGAAATCCAGACCTTCAGATGTTTTCCTGAATGAAAGCAACAATGAGTTATACCAAGCAAATTACTGTAATTCTCTAGGCTGTTGGATCCACCTAAATCTACCTGAAGTGTGTGTGTGTGTCCTGGGCAGATCATGGAGGATCATGTTCCAGTATTCCTGCTTGAATCAATAAAAGGTACAAATGGCTGGGGAGATGGAAATTCACCCTTTTCTCAGAAAAAAAAATAATGCCATACAGGATCCTACCAAAATGACCAGGATGCAGAAGTGTGGATGACACATTTACTTTAAAGAAACCACAGCCCCATCCTCAGTTTAATTGCTTCTAGCCTCAAGCACATTTTCACACCAGATATTTTCCTATATATTCACACAGATCACCCCAAAATAGAAACGGTGAGGAGAGTTTCTGTGCACCTACAAGATTAATGCACTGAAAATGACATCTCAAGAGGTAAAAACGTATCCAGCAAAACTTCACCATAGTGGTCTGCTTTGTATCACAGTGGTGGGTCCTGTGATCAGTGAGGACAGCACACCTTCCTTGTGCACAGCCAACCCCTTCAGCCAAAATACTCTCTTGCACTGTGATACAGTCAAGGGATGTTCTCTAAAATGTAGAAAACTGGGTCACTTAATATGCAAATATTAATGTCAAAATAAAATAAATTTTAAAAAATATAAGTATGAGCACAAAAGTTGTAGGACAGTGATAAGAGGGTGTTCTGACCCTGCAAAAAGCAGGTCCCACTCCTGGTGCAAAGGCCTGGCCTCTCCAGAAACTGTACTGCTCCAGCACGCTTGGATGCAGGGAAATGGAGTGAGAAGAACAGGGAGGCATGAGGTAAATGGGGAAGCACCAGGGCCTGGGGGATGTGTCAGCTCTGACCCATAGCTCTTTGAAACCACTTCTGCTTCATTGTCACCTCAGGAAAAATGAGAAAAAGGAAAAAAAAAATACAGATGTTTTATGTATTTGTTCAGAGATCCTTGCAAATTCAAAAGAAAATAATTTAATTTTACAAGGTTGACTGTCAATCAGTGATTTTTTTTTATTACATTATAGGTTAAAGGTCATTCCAAATGTCAACAGTCAATATCTGAATAATTTTGTCAGTATCTGAACAAGGCATGAGTCTGACCTATACTGACTGACCATCCCAGTATTTCCATGTACTATTTTGTACTTTTCCATGTACTATTACAAGAGGCAGTTTGATCCCACTGCAGAAGCTGAAAGAGGCTTTCTGTGCAAAAGGTTCCAGGATGACTGGATTGTATGTAGATACCACAATTTGCCATTGTTTCCTCTCACTATACTCCTGCATGCACACAGCAAGGGACAACACTGGCATTCATTAAAACAAATGTACTTTTTCACTTACTCTGTGAAAAATTCTCTAATCACCAAAAGCTCCTGTAGCTTCTTCTGGAATGCCAGAGCAGCAACTCAAGAGTTTTTCAATTTCTAAAGCTTCCCTGTGTCTGAGATGTTTTGATCAAAATATTTATTTTTCAGTCAAAATGTTTTATTTTTCCTTTTACAAATGCACTGACACTCTACTTTGAAAATTCTTTGCTTTACAAGATTGTGTGCATATATTTTCTGGTTACAGTAAGTCTAACCAGATTCCATAGTAACAGTAATGCTTTATTCTAAAGGAGGTTTGAAAAAGGAAAGAAGAAACAACATATCTAAAATTTAGAGTATTAAAATGTACCTTTATGTAATTTTGTGTGCCATGTATAAAAAAAAAAATTACCTTCAATGATATATTTCCTTAATGGTTATAATTCATACGCATACATGTTTGTGCATGTAAAATGTGAAGTTTTTCTAATGTATTTGGTATATTGCTGCATTTTCTGCTGCATTTCAGTGATACTTAGTTAATGAATTGAATGTGAATTTATTCATACTTTAGATAGCCAAACAGCAAAAATATGCTGAAACAATTCTACTTGTGCCAACAACATTTAGTTCTGCAACTTGTCTGTTGGCTGTATTAGGTCCTGCTATAAATCTCAGCATTATCTCCTTCCACTTAAGTACCAATTATTTTTCTTGAATAGGAGTCTATTTTTAGCATACAATGTGCAAATCTTACAAAACCTAACTTCTATATTGTGTTTAGATTTCATGTATCTCCAACACCTAGTGCTTAAAGCCTACATAATGAATCATCCTTTTAAAACCATGTCTCTTCAATTACATTGTTGACAAGCTCTAGGCACAATTAATGCACTTAATTTTATCTCTTGCCTTCAAAACCAAACAGCTCATTTAGCAACTACACAGGAGAAAATTTCGATTAATTCTGATGTGCAAATCAAATACAGGAATTGATAATAATTTTGACATACCAGACAACCATGGCTAAAACCATCATACCTTTGAAATTAGTTTCTGTGTTTAAAATTCCTAAAGGACAAACATTTGTGAATACACATAAAAATGCTGACTAATTTGTAGCAATCTAAAGTAGGATGGAGTTTTGTGTAGAAAAAACATTGAATTAAGGAAATGGGAAGTAATTTCATCTTGTGGAAAATGGGTAATCACTGTGTATATTAATATCTGATCAGATCATTAAAAAGCTTATTTTTCAGACACTCTTATTTCAAGTCCTAGGCCATTAGAATTTAACATTTATTTAATTGTATGTTAAGCACATGTTTAATCAATAGGAACACCATTTATTAACTACATTTGTTAATGTAAAATATAATTTTAATATTTCTATATACCATATTTAGAACATATTTCTTTTAATTCTTTTCATAGTGTTATTAAAAGTCATTCCTCAGGAAATTAAAAATAGAAAAAGAATGCTGTCCATATTTAAAAAATTCAAAATTGGAGAAAATGGAAGACACTGGCTTTTCTTCCATTGTTATTAAATTAGAAATATTCTTGGGACATCCTTTGTTAATCTCACAGAACTTTTTCTATCATCATTCCCCTATATTTACATCTATGATCTTTCTGACTTAATCTGCCCAGGATACCTGATCCTAGACTTAGAACATGAAGGTGAGAAGGGGAAAGAAAAACTGTGCATGTAGCTTTATACATGCTTAAAAATTATCCCTTCCTTTTTCAACAGGCTTTTTCTCTCATATGAAAGAGAATTTTGGTAATACAAATTACTAAAAATGTAGAAAAAATTTAAGTCTGATTAAATCGACTGAATAGAAAACCAACACATTTTTAAATGTTGGCTTTTTTCTTATCCCAACAAGTGTTATTGCAATAACAGCTAGTAATTTCAATTTCATCTAGCTGAAACAAGAGTTTATATGGCTGTGTTCAGCCCCTGTGAATGAGGTAGATGATGCACAGACTGGATTAGGAATAGGATTCAAACCTACAATGCAGTCATAGTTTCATGTCTGGGACAGAAATGGGTACCTTAATTATATGCTATTTCTTCGTCTATCAGTCTTTCAAATTTATCCTGCATTTTCCTTCTCTCTTTAAAAAATATATATTCTTATCTGCTTCTGTCCATCATTCAACTCATGCTTTCTTGGGTTACCCCAATTTTGTTACGTACCGAATTTTTGTTCCCGTATCTTCCCCTCATGTTTACCTTACATAAGCCCTGCTTTGTCTTGTTTAACTTTAGCCTACAGTTATTTCTGCTGTCTTGGGGTTTTTACTGAACTGTTTAAAAGAGGCTTGCAATTCCATTACTATTTAAAAATTACCAGCTTCCATACAGTAAAAAAAAAGGATAGGGAACAAAATCGGCAGTGGTGGCACTAGTAATGGACTTTTTGCTCCACTTCGAATTCACAAAAACATATTCAGCTAATAAAATTAGCTCTACAATGGTTTCCATCATATTTATCAACCAAAAGTGAAATTATCTATGTTTTCCTAACTGGATGTTTGAACACTACATAGAAAATACACTCATCATATCCATTTTAAAATGTCAAACTCTGTGTCTGATGCAGTTTCAAACTGAAAAGGAAATTCATGTGGCCACCAGTGGCTGTAAGCTCACCACAGACCACTGGAAAGGAAAATCTGAATCCTTCTTTTCCCCCTCCACAAATTCCCAGAAGTGGAGTAGGTGGTTGTCCTGGTTCCAACCTGGACTGGGTTCATCTTACAGTAGCTGGGAGGGGCCATGGCTAGGACCCAGGATTTATCCTGTGCCACCTCATGTGCTTGCCAGGGCAAAGGGAGCCTCTTCCTGGGCCAAGGAGTACCTTCTGGCCAGCTAAAGAAGCCACAGGGAGCAGTGCTGTGGCGCTGGTTCTGGGCTGGAGGGAGTGTTTGGGGTGGTGTGGCTGTGGTCAGGTCGAGCTCTTCAGTGAGCAGTTTTGCATGTGAATTGCTCTCTCTCTTTTGAACACTCTTGTTATTAAAATTTTTGCTGTTATTGTCCATTTTCCTAGCTCAGTGCTGTTTCCAATAAATTGTTCTTATCTCAACCATGGTCTTCACCTTTTGGGCTTCCAATTCTTCTCTCCAGCCATGCTGCAGGAGATATGGGGGAGTGGAAGGGAGACCAAATGAGCAGCCTGTGGTTTGGAGTCTCAGGGGGAGCACTAAATTTGGAAGTACCACTCTTAAACCATGGCAGTGCTCACGAAAGAAAATAAAAAGCAGTGAAGTCAATTATTCTATATTACCTGTGAGTGAGACTTGCAGTTGTCTGTTATTTTTACAGAAATTATTGTGTACATAAGTTTCTACTACGGAGATGCAGGGCTTCTCATATCCCCAAAAACCAAGTCATATTTTAAGCTTCATTAGCCAAGTTCACTAATTGACTTGAAAACAACAACTGAGAGCTTAAACTCTATGTTGTATTGGGAATCAATAGAATCATCCCTTTACACAGTTTGTTATATGCAGCCCACTTGCTGAATGTTTGTGCTGCTATATACTGTATTAATTGCATCCTTTTTTAAGATGAAGGTTTAGAGCCACAAAAACCATGTTTACAGAAATTCATCCATTAGCAATGAAGTCAGGCAAGGACGAAGGCCCACTGGTAGCTGGAAGGGCTGCTACCTCAGCTAGCTTTACTATGTCTTGCATTCACTTATAACACAAGCAGTAAGATACAAATCTGTATTGCAAATGCTTGGGTTTCATTAGAGAAAGAAGGTGTAGTGGTTTAGGTCATTCTTCACTATGTCCAGTGCTGTTTCTGTTTAACAGGCAGCTTAAAATTTAAAGATCCTTAGGCACGGTCTAGGACAGAGGTACTTGGAAACAATTCCTTGCCCACCAATAAAGGAAATGGTAAATTCATTTTCCAAGAATGTGAGTTAAGTTTTGGACACTGTTCCATTACGAAAAACAATTGCTTCACATGAAGCACTGGTAGGCCCAGAAAGAGTCTTACTCTTGGCTCTCCGTGGCAGTTCTTAAAGTTCTTCAAATGGCACACTGTATGCTTTGCTGTCTCTATTTGTACCACTTAATACCTGTGTAGTACCACAGACAGGCTGAACTCAGGAATAGGAGATCTTTAACAGAGTAACTGCAGTTGTGCAACACAAAGCACAGAGGCTCCAGGTGAATCTTTGGCAAAGTAAGCTGTTGATGGTGCTGCTACAGCCTGATGAAAAATGAAGCTGTTTTCCAGCACCACAGACTGAGAAATATTTTCCTCAAAATTTCCATGAAAATATAATTTCTGTATAAATTCAATTTTGGCACAGAGATAACTTTCAGAGTGTAAACACTGTTCTTATCTGTCAAGCCCTGGTGTGTGTGGGGTGGGAACTTGTCAAAGTTCTTTCTAAACTTGGAGATTCTAACCCAGAAGTTTATTCCTGTAGTGGCTGGAAACCTTCTTCTTGTTATTCAGTTAAGTTTTATCTCATTAAATGTAGCGATTAGATCCACAGCTCTCCATAACCTTTATGTTTTACTTCCTTGTCCCTCCTCCTGGAGTTTCACCTTCTAGCTCTTAGAGAAGCCATGAATGTCATTGCCAGTCGCTCTGACCTCCTGAGAGGTCTTACATATTCAACACGATTTTCATATTATAATTTTGTTTTTATTTCAATATCATCATCCTCACTGATAATCCTGACAAAATACTTAGTTAGCTTTGTACTACCCTGTCTGCACAACAGCCTTGCTTTCATTTTTTTTTTGCAGTGCACATATCTAAATAGCACTTTATAGCACTATTTGTAACATGTATAGATTCTATGTGCTAATTAGCTATTAATGCCTAATAGCTTGTAATACTTAACTGGCAGCCTAAGATACATTGCTGGTGTCAGTCACACAATCCGGCTGGGTGTAATGCATTAGGAGGAGGAAGGGGGCTAGGTGTACAATTGCAGGCATTGCCCTTAACGCCAGCTAGATCTACAAGAACGAACTTTTGTTTTCAAATATTTGTAACCGGCACCCCAGCCCTAAATCCCTACAGCGTTTTGATTCTTTGAAATCTCTATACAAACGTGAAGACAGAGAGAATTTGGTTATGTAATGTAATACGTGGCACTTTTTATTTTTTTTCTCTTTGTGTGTATCTGAAATGCCAAGCAACAGGTTGCAGTGTTTGTACAAGGCTCAGGCAAGAGCGACTGAAACAAACACAAGTTATCCCTCGGTTTCTGCAAAGGTCTGGAAAAGCTAATGCGGGTGACACAGACTATTTAAACGCACCACAGTATTTGCACAACACACACCGTTTCATCATATGAATTACGGTGATCCAAACCACTCATCCGGTAGCGAGGCACAAGGGATCTAATTACACCTGCGCTTCGGTCGAGGCGCTGAGGGCACACTGAAGGCACTGAGGGAAATGTCGCCGCCCGTCCCTCCCCGGGGTGGGTGGGGCTGGGGACGGGACGGGTGAACGGGACGAAAGACCTCCCGCTCGCTAGGGGGCGCTGCACCGCCCGGGCCCGCTCCGGCCCCCGCCCCGCGGCTTCTGGGAAGGGCGGGGCGGCGGCCGCCCCCTGCAGGCGTCACTCCCAGCATGCAGCGCGGCGCGCTCCTGCCCCTGCCGCCGCTGCCGCTGCCGGGCGGAGAAGATGGCGGAGGGAGGCGCGGCGGATCTGGAGACCCAGCGCACGGACGTCGCGGCGCTGCTCAAAACCGCCCTCCGCAAGGGCGACACCTGGTGAGGGAGGAGCGGGGGGGCTCGGGCGTACCGGCGCGGGCGGCGCCCCCCGCCCCCGGGGCCGCTTGGCTGCCGGAGGGACCGACCTCCTTCCCCTCGCCCCCCCACCCCGCTCCCGGGGGCGGCTCGACGTCCCTCCCGCTGCCGGGAAAGTGGAGGCGGGTGACAAGGGCAGGGAGGCAGTGCTGTGCCCTCCGCTTCCCGCCGCTCGGTTCCCGCAGCTCCTGCCAGGCGGGGAGCGGCCGCCTGGGTGCGGCGGGGCCTCGGCCTGGCCCGGGCTGCGGGGAGGCACCGAGGTCAGCGCCCTGCGGCGGAGGGCAGGGAGGGAGCGGCGCGGCTGCCGGGGCGCGCCGGCGGGTGGCAGCCCCGGATGGCGGGCCCCGAGCCCGCGGCGGGCTTGTTTTGACTGCGCGAGGAGTATTGAGGTGGGGACGAAGAAGAGCTCTGCAACCAGGCGTTTCTTCCATTATCCGGGTTGAAATGGCCCCGGCTTCACCTTCACGTTGTCAGAAATGGTATCTCTGCCCTGGCCTAGGTGCCCTGATGCCCGTCCGTGGCTGTGATAAGCCTTGAGTTGGAATTTTATTGCGACTGTAAACGTGTTAGCTTCCTAAGAAAGAGCCCCTGAAGGTGTGAACGGACCTTTATGATACCTTTTCGACAATGAACGTTTGAAAAATGTGCTTTTCTGGTCAGTCGTAAAATATTTCTTTGTATGTCATACAAATCGTCAACAGAATAATTCACGGTTGAAAATAATTAGGTTAAATAAGCACCCCTTTTTGCCGTGTATTTGGTAATTGAGCTTTTATAGTTGTAGTTCTGTGAGGCAAGGAAATGAGGCCTTTTTTTAGGAGGGAAAAAAATAAGGAACTGACACTCTTTCACGACTCAACCTCTTCATCTCTTCCTGTGTGAAACTGTCACCCAAAGACAAAGGCTGAAGCATTAACTTACAGAAAATTAACTATGAATACACAGAAGTAGAACTAGCCCACCTCATTTCAGCTGTCATCACTCACTGTTCCAGTTCTATAAAAGACTATATTTAACAGTGTTGATACTGCAGCATGTGTCAGAAGCATACATTCTGATGCATTATTCAAATACTGCTGAGTGTATGTTCAGTTTTGGCATACGAACAGACTGCTCTTGAAACTGGAAGAGTGTAAGAAACTAGAAAAAGGAAATGAATTTGCATGGTAGTGTTGAAAATGACCGGTGGTAGTAAAAGTGTGCTCAGGCTTAATGTCTTTCAAGACTGTATTTTTATGGTTCTGTTGAGCAGTTCCCAGTTCCAAAAACAATGTTTCAAGCAGTTAATATTGTTCAAAGTGATTGTACTTTTATTACTAGTTGACAGCATGACCGAAACAGTAAGTTTACTGTGCTGCGTACGTTTTTTAGTGTGTTCGATATTTTATTACGGAAGAATCAGTTAGGTGGGAAAATCTTCTAAATGTTCTGTGAAAGTATCTAGCTGTGACTGACACTGATATAAGTCAAGTGTTTTAAAACTGAATAAGCTCCAGCGAAGTCCCATTAAGTTTTACCTATGAACTGTTAAATCGAGCTATATAAATGTGTATGCTTGTGCATTCATAGGATTTATGCTTTGAGTGTGCAGCTGTCTTCACAAATTAAAGGGTATGTTTAGTCCAAATGCTTTTTTAGAGGTATTTGTCAATGGATTTTTAATCTTTTGGGACAGTAGTAAGGAAACAACAGTTAAAGTGCTGTAAGCCATGATTCAGAATTGCATTGATTCAGCAATGGCATACCAGCTTGTTCTGTTTGAGCTTTAAAATACCCAAATGCAGTCCTTTTAAAAATGCTGGCTTATACATGGAAAGTCTTTTCCATGCTCTCCAGAATTTAGAGTGGAGAGAGCAATAAGCTACATATGGGAAGTATAAAGCTTTGGGGGTTTTCTCTTAAGAAAAAAGCAACTGAAGAATGAGGCAAATCTTAGAAGCATCTGTGAAGTGGCTGATGAAGTACTTCATGTACACTGCAGAGAGAAAGAAAAAAAGTTGACTTGAAATGCTATATTTTTAGAGTTAGGTATTGGAAGAAGAATTGCTAGAATTAGAAAATAGTTGAATAGGTGGTTTGGTAAGCTGTAGAGTTTGTTCCATTAGATGTTTTCAAGGGTAGCTTGGGAATTGTAGGCATTAAGCTGTATTGCTCAAATGGACAGACAAGATTAGTCTTTTAATTGCTTCAACTGCAGGGACAAGATTTTGGGCTAGTTTGTCTCAGTGATCTTTTTTGCATTCTTTATGGCCAGTTAATCAATTAAACTCTGAGAGACTGAGGATTATTCCATCTCTCCATTTATCTTATTTTTCCAAACATACATTAAACAAACATCAGATTTTTCCAATAAAGAACTTCCTGTGAAGAAAGAACTTACTACTTCTTTTGAATAATGTCTCCTTTCATTAGTATGAAAACTACACTTTTGTTCCACAGAGCTTGAATTAATGTAAGTTTTACTTCTTGCAGTATTGTCCAAAGGATCTTTGGGTTCTGTGGTTGAAAGACCTAGACTTATGCTTAGGAAAAGAAAAAATGCTGCATTTTGTTGTATGTCTCCGTTTTAGCATCCATACAACTATGTCTCACTATTTTGAAATTCTACTGGTGCTTGACAAGTGAGGAGAATTTATTATCTGAGGAGATTTTACCCTCTCATTTAGAATGACAAAAAATTATTGGTTGTTACAGCTGCAGACAAATCTGGGCTCAGTGTCGTCAGAACTTGAAGAGCTGTTGATGTTCATCAGATTTTTAGGCACAGTATAATTTGTGTGACCAACTGGTCTTGATGATGTCATTTAATGCCTTTGTAGCTGCAGTGATATTTTTGAGAACCTTGCCAGGTTTTTTTGTTTTTACAGTATCATGGAAGTACAGTTTTCAGTACTGAAAGTTACTGATCTTGGAATAGTTTTGTTATAGAGGGGAAGAATGTTTCTCTGTTTGACTTATTGGGTGATTTCTCTGTTACTTCTTCACTGTATTAAAGGGTGATTTCTTGATTTTACCTTTAAAACCACCTTTTGCTCTGACTTCCCTGTAGTTCCTGTTCTTTTGTGGCTGTCTTAGTCAGAGATGTTGTCTCAATAGCTCAGATAGGACATTACAAATGCTTTCATACTTTTGACTGCCTCTTGCACATACTGTCCCTCCATGGTCTAGGATATGTAACCACGTTTCTCACCTTTAGGTATCACCTGCCAGTAAATGTTTTACTTAAAGTAATAGTGACTTAAAAATAGCTAACAGCTCAGCAGTCAGTTTTACCACTGATTCTCTCTCTTCATCCCAGGGTTTCCTCACTGTGCTTCTTTCATCTACTGCTTGCCATAACAATTTGTGATCTGATGATAAAATAGAAGTTACTTGGATAACAATTAGACACAGTGAACAAAAACTATCACATGGAGTTTTAGTGGCTAAGGGAACAATTGCAGTCATTAGATGTTTGAATAGGGAATACCAAGTAGCAGTAGAAATATGTACTGTATACAAAATGTATTAGTGAAACCATTCTACTGTCCAGTTCTGGTGTCCACATGTGACAGAAGGTGTTCATTTAGATTAAGTTCAGGCATCTCAAAATCTCACAGAGCAAGCAGAGGCCTTGTCTTTCAGAGAAGAGCTTAGAGAACCTTTATCTGTTTTCCTAGAATTTTGGGTTGTGTGCTGAAATAGTTACGTAAGAGGAAGATGTCTTCTAGGATAAAGATTTTTTAACAAGCAGATAAAGATTTAAGACACTATGTAAACTGGAGCTAGTCAGGTTTAGGCCAGAAGGAAGATGTTGATTTTCAGCCCTGTTAGCCAATGAATTTTGGTGCCAGTCACCACTTCACAAGAGTGATGAGATAGATTCTTAATCTCTTCTTGGTTTTTAGGACTTGCAACTTAGTAAAACCACAGCAGTATTGTTTCTTTAGTTTTCAGATGTGTCTGATACACATCACTTCTGAAGCTCTGCTGAACCTAGGTAGAGTACTGTTGTTATCCAAGGAGTACCTTTCTTGGACAGTGAAACAAATGTTCTTTCCTTAAACTGTGGGAATTTCATTGCCTTTTCCATTGTTAATACTTGGTCACTGAAGAGAGTAAGTAAAAATGAAGTGGGGTAAAAATCCTTTCCCGTGAGTGATTAGTAGATATGTAAAGTTCAACCTTAAAGGACTTTTCTTCCAGAAGTTAATTTCTCTGCTGAACATAAGCATTTTATTTCTAGCTGCAGTGAAAACTCATGAATCTTGATGAACAGACGTCTGTAGCCCTGCTTAAAAACCCTGCAGTGCCCATCATTGATGACAGCCTTGATGCTGAAGTGCTTAGCTTTGATAGCATTTTACACAGTGGTCTTCAGAGAACATGCTGAGTTGGAAGGGGACCCACAAAGATCCTCAAGTCCAGCTCAGCCCTGCGCAGGATATCCCCAAGAGTTAGGCCATGTACCTTTTTCTCACTACTGTCCTCTCAGTGTTTTCCACATTTCGTTGTCCATCATTGCATTGTACATGAGCAGAACCTAGATTGGAAGTTAATGGAAGATTTTACTTGATTTTACTGAGGGCATGATGAGAAGTTATGGACCTGGACTTCAATCATATTCATAATGATATTCTAAATTATTTTGATAACCTCATGAAATGAGAAACAAGGAACGCTATGTCAATATTCCAAGGATAGAGTAAGAGTTGGATGGGCTTGTTGTTTTTTTTTATTCAAATGAGGTTTAAGTTGCTGATTTTGACTTTTAAATCTTGTGGTTGAAGTTTGGTGTTAGGTTTCTCTCACTGCCAGTGGAATGGTGCTGCATGTGACCAGTGGCTTACAATGATTTAAATTCTTCTGGACAGTACTTAGAGTGGAAATTAGTAGATGCATTTTTATTGTGTTAATTGATTAGGTGGGGTGAGAGCATGTTAAAATCAAGTGTGTTCCAGGTTTTTGCCTGAAAATTGATTTGTTAGATTATTTTTTAATGAAAAGTCTTTACTTAAATGGAGAATTTCTAAGAGTATACAAAATACTTACATGATTAATATAATATTCACACTGAAATTTTAACATAAATTTAACATAATTTTTGACATAATTTTAAATAAAATTTTAACATAAAATTGCCCTCCACTAATTTTGACTCAATCATACTTTTTGGTCTATCTCTTGGTGGTATGGATGAAGAGTGTGCTGCTTAGGCTACTGCAGCACATTATGGGAGTGGAGCTTATTGTTTGCTGTAGTGAGAATTTGATTAGTTGATTTGAAATCTTGGTGCATTTTATTGAACTAAACACTTATTTCTGAAGAGGAGTCTGGAATACTTAGATGGATTTCTTGAAAATGGCAGGTAAACTATATAATTTATTTTGTCTTTGGCCCCTGCTTTTTTTTCTTGTGTATTTACCTATATTTTGAATAAAAAGATGGTATGGTTTCTGTGATAGAGTAGAGTAATTATTGCCATTTTGAACTTGAACTTGTTAATTCTGGAAGAAAATTGAATTTGAAGGCATCCATTAATTATAAGTGTGTTTGGTCAAGCAAGTTTTGTCACCTTGAAGTGGAAATACAGATACAAACCCATTCTTATATTTGTATTTTTATAGTTGTGGTTGTGCAAGAGCAAAAATCAGATGCTGTGCCTTTAAGCAGAAGTCCTAATTTGCTTTCTGCAAAACAGTTGTTCCACTTTGTCCTCTGTATTGCTTAATCTGTACTCATGCACTGTGAGGAGAGTAAAAAAAGTCCTCACCTATCTCTCTGGACAATTTGCACAGTTTTACTGTTAAAAGTGAAATAGCTTCTGTTCAGAAGATATGATGTCCCAGCAGTATACAGTGCAGAATGAATGTCTCTCTGGGAAATGTCTTTATTGCATATTAAAGCTTTTTGTTTTGATTTTGAGAGCTGGTATATTGGTCAATATAAATAAATCTAGGTTACAGGTTAATTTTTTCTATATATAATTGTCACAAGCATTCAGAATGCTTTTGACAGCAGTGGGAAATACCAAGATCTTAGTCATACTGTTCAGATATTTTTCTATCAACTTGGATGTTGAGGTAAAGAATGAATGCTGTTCTACTTGTGTAATGTTTCTATAATGTTAATTAGGTTTATTAAGTCAAAACATGCAGTAAATCACAAGTGAACTTGAATTACATTAAAAAGTTACAAACCATGGGAGAATTTTAGAAATCGGTTAGTAAGCTTCCTGTAGTATTTTCTTTTGTTCAATGAACAATATCCATGTAGTCATGCAGCTGTGAAATTTTAAAACTTCCATAAACTTAAAATTGATTTTTATTATTTGTTGAGTTTTTATTTAAGACATGAAGGTGTATTTACAAGTCTTGTAATAGCTTCAGATTTTTGTGCTTGTAAGTTAATCTGCAAAGGCTGTAAGTCATCCTATTTTGGGCTGCCTTGAGTCTCTACAGTTGATCTTTTGGTCATACATAAGGATACGATATTTTCTGGTAAATTTAACTGGGTGACCCCATTTTATTGGATTTGCATGGCAGAGTGTTGGTAGCAGGGTTGCTACAGGGGTGGCTTTTAGGAGAAGCTGCCAGAAGCTTCCCCTAGGTCTTAGAGAGCCAGTGCCAGCCGGCTCCAGATGGACTGACCACTGACCAAGGCCAAATATCCCAAATTGAAAGGGACCCATAAGGAACATCAAATCCAACTTCCTGCTCTTTTCAGGACTGCCTAAAGCTAAACCATATGGCTAAGAGTGTTTTCCAGGTGATTCTTGAACTGACTGGCTTGATGCTGTGACCACTTCCCTAGGGAGCCTGTTCCAGTGACTAGCCACCCTCTCAGGCTTTTCATGATGTCAAGTATGAACTTCCCCTGTTGCAGCTTCATTCTGTTTCCATGTTGTATTCCATTATCTGGCATTCCAGAGGATTCTAGAGTATAAATTGTCCCTTGTATATGATAATCCACTTCAGACAGGCAAGGAACATTTTACAGAAGAGAGCAGATATATCTTATGAAGCAATCTGAAGCTCTGCTCAGAAGTAAATACTGGGTAATGAAGTAGGCCAGACTTGAATTGAGAACATATTCATGTGTTCTATAGTTCTTGATTCTACTTGCACAAAGAAAATTTTAGTATACATAATATAACCAAGAAAAAACTCCTAAAGCTAATTAAACTGTACAAATACTTCCAGTATTGTTAATACTGAAAATTCCATATTTGAGTATAATTTTCAGCAAATGGTACGTACGTGTATAGTTATGCTTACTTTTAGGTAAAGGTTTGGGACTATTCCATTGTTCTGTGTTACTGACCAGTTGGCTCTAAGTGACTTGGTTGTACTGTTTCCTACAAACAATTTGAGGTTACTGATTTATTTGAAATACCTATAAATGTCAGTTATCTGCTGTTTTAGAGTTAACCAGTTCATTTGACTGTGCAGTTGTCTTAGTTTTTAAGGTTTGCCCCTCAAAGCAGAATATCTAGAAATTTGAACTGTTCTTGAATTTAATCTTTGTTCAAATCCTCTAAATTTGTTTTACGGCAGAAGATGGATTGGTTATCCTGCTCACTAGCTAAACTGATGACATTCCAGAGAGCAAAGTTTGTGTTTCCTGGTTGAGTGGAATCTTGATTTCATCAGTTAATAAACATTTCATAATCATAATTCTTAAAAGTGGACAGGCCATACATTTTAACTTTGATGGGGAGTTCTGGGGTAGCCTTCTTGGTCAGGTCCACAGTTCAGAAAACTATTGCAGCATTTGGATCTCCTTCCTGCATTAGGTAATAGTAACAAAAATAAAAGCAAAACATTGTACCAATTTTAATGTAAATATATGTTGGTCTCTGTTTTACTAATGGATGGTAAGCTATTTTTGTATCTGGGACAACACACATTACAGGGAAGTGTATTTGGTCCAAGTGCATGCCCCAAGTTTTTAATATTTTTTCCTTAAAAAAGGATCAGATATCATTTAAGAAATGAGGGTTTAGCAGATATAGTTCTGTTTACTTGAGTTTCCTCTTAAATTGGACGTCCCTCATCGATAATACTTAGTTTTCAGGTGGTTGATTGTATCATGGATATTATGACACTGATGAAAAGATAAATTAAGTTGCCTTCCAGTGGTTTGCCTTCTCTTGTGCAGATGAGTAGTCTTGTTGATCCTGGTGAGAATGCTGTATTGAATGTGTTTTTATAGTCAAAAGCTTTAAGTTATAGATCTTTGACTTTTCCCATTAATGCTAAGAAGTCTGGATTTAAGCTACAGGAGTGCTTTAGCAGGTTGATTGGTTTGCCTTAAACTGAGCATGGTGTAATTGTGCTCCTTTTTTTTTCCCTTCCCCGCCATAATCTTTAATGTGGCATATCCTTCTTGCGTAAAATGAGGATAGTATATGGCATTTGAATGCAAATTTCTGGTTTCCCTAATCTTACTGGAAAAGTAGTATTTCATGTCTTGATTAAGAGCAAATTCTTGTAATGGGGTGTTCTGGTTTTGGTGAGGACACGGTGAGGGAGTGAAGCCGGGAGGCCAACCCTGGGTATATCCAAGTTATTATGCTCTAGCACCCCCAGGGGTGGGAGTCAAGGGCTCCTGCCTGGGAGAAGAGGGGTATGGCTTCGGGATGGGAAAAGGTATGGTGGGAGGGGAAACCCATCCACCATTGTTCACTGTCCCCCAGGATGAGCATTTTGTGTGTAAGGCACCCTCTTTTCTACACCACTGTTATTAATATTGTTGCTGTTACTGTTTGTTTTTCTTATCTCATTTCTGTTTCCAGTAAATTGTTACTATCTCAGCCTGTAATCTCTGCTTTTTAATGGGGTGGGAAAATGGGAGCAGTTTATGGGGTTTTGGGGTTTTTTTATTCCAAATACTAAATTGGGGAATACCATTCTTAAACCAGGATAGGAGATATTATGGCTACTGTGACTGTGTTCAGTAATACCTCAAAATAGCTTTTCTCACCTGTACCAGATTTCTATTGAAGCAAAAGTAGTAGAATGTTCATTAAAACACTTAATATTGATAAAACATAAATACATGTGTATATGCACATACATGCCTATAGCCAGTGATTTGCTGTAAGAATTCACATATATATAGACACATATATAGTGTCTGCTAGCATTTTTCAAAATTCATACATGCAAATTTTTTTTCTTGGCTAAGTAAATTCAGTAAATTTCCTTTTCCATGTAATGCAAGTTACCTCTACTTTGAGGTAAAGGAGCTTGACTGTGCTGTTTAGTTCTTATCATACTTACACACTTGAATGATTTATAAGTGGCCTTTCAACTTCGTTTTTACAAAAAATACTAAGCTCTTATTTGAGCCTGGAAAGATTTCTAAATTGAAAATTCTGAAATGTGAAGGGAAGTGATGAAAGATTTTTTGCACTTTGTGTTAGGAAACAGAAATGTTACAACATTTCTCTTAGGGAGGACCCTAAAGAGATACTGCACAGTAAATTTTGGTTGATGGCAAAATTAATTGGATATGGAAGAAGAAAGCTGATGAAATGTTGAAATAGATAGTGTTGAATATCTAAAATCTGTAAAAGTGGACCCCAGGCTTTCTCACACTTAAATTTTATTATCAAAAATTTGTATTAATCACTCTGTTACCTAGGGTGTGATAAGACATTTAACACAAAGCATTTGAAAAGTAAAATGATTCTCCAGGCACAGTAATTTCTTTGTCATTAA
Source organism: Cyanistes caeruleus (assembly GCF_971803275.1). Classification (NCBI taxonomy): domain Eukaryota; kingdom Metazoa; phylum Chordata; class Aves; order Passeriformes; family Paridae; genus Cyanistes; species Cyanistes caeruleus. The sequence continues at coordinate 50,058,002 of NC_141704.1, read as the reverse complement.
TTAAAGGCAGTTTGCCTGCATGATAGTTTTTCTTCTGTGTAAAATTATATCATTCCTTCTTAAGACTTATAGTTCATTCAAATTTAGGTCAAGAAAGTAGAAGCCAGTGGGACGAGGTTAGCAGGTTTGGTGGGACTGCATTCATGACCACACACAGTTACAGCTCTTATGGAATATAGCTGGATGGCCACAGCAGAAGAGAAAGGGGAGAATGCTACTGGCCTTAAGTATGTTCATGAGAATGGAAACTTAGTGTATAAAGCAAGTCAGATTAATCAAATTCAGCTTCATGTTAACATAGTTGCAAAAGGTTTGGGACCGACCAGGCAGAAGATGATGAATACTTCTAGGAAGGAGAAATAATGCATATGGTATCTTAAAAAAAAAAATAAAAATCTGAGCATCACTGAACAAATTTGGTATCTTGATCTTAAAGAAATTCTAGACAAAAAGGTACGAAATGTAGGTATCACTGGACTTGGTAAAAGCCAGACTGTGACAACAGTTTAATCTGGGTAAAAATACTGTAGAGCTGAGATTAGAGATATAATCGCTTTATACGGAAGTGTGATGTTGATAATTATTTGTAGGAGGAACATCTAGTCCTCTGTCAAAAGCAGAGCATTTACTGTTTGTGTTGATGTTGACTCAGAAGAAGAAAACACGCTCTCTTGTTCTTGACAAGGCATCAGAGTTCTGAAGTTAATTTTAAGTTGCACAAGAATGTTATAAATAAAACTCCAGCAGTAGACAATTCCTTATTAAAAGTTCTCTCTCACTTTTTAAAAGGCTTTCTAATTATAGAGATTTAACTTGAATCTCCCAAATTCAAAAATCAAGAGTAGGAATTAAAGGTGACAATCCTTCATGCTAAAAAAGGGTTGGTTTTTTTTATTTTCTTTTTCAACTTACCATTTTTCAACCTCTGATATGTTGTATTGCCAGTCTTGCAAAAACTGTACCTGGTGCTGTCAGTGAGATATTTAACTGACCACAGGTAAAGTCCTTGCTGGTAGGAGATGCTGATAATGGTTAGCAGAGCAAAGAGAAAAGCATTGTCATTTCACAGGGCTGATGAATGCTGGTGCGTTATCATGAACGAGGTAGGAAGTAGTAGCATGCCAATAATTAATAATATGTATGTCTTCTTCCTTTTAAGGTATCTAGTGGATAGTCGCTGGTTCAAACAGTGGAAAAAATATGTTGGTTTTGACAGCTGGGACAAATACCAGATGGGAGATCAGAATGTGTACCCTGGTCCTATTGATAACTCTGGACTACTCAAAGGTAACTGCTTCTCACTGCAAAATAAGCCAATTGTACATTAAGTGTGAAATTGTCACAGGTAGTTCATCTTTTGAAGCTGGCAGTGTAAATGAACCTCAGCATATACAAAGGTAAAAATTTGGGTTTCTTTTCAGACCATGACAACGGAACTGGAATAGATTTCCCTAATAAATCACAATTTTTTAAATATAATTATTGGAACTTCTTTGTGATGGTAACAAAATATGGAATAATGTACAAATTCTTGGTTTATAATGAGATTTTGAGTTATCCTGAGAACTGAAAATTAGTCAAGTTACCAAAAAGATAGCTTGAATTCACTATGATTTCTCTTTTTTGGTAGTTTAACCAAATTGGTTGATTTAAATTAAGATTTTTAACTTGAATTCTAAAACTTACTTCTGTAAATGAGCCCCAAGTCTTTACTTTAGTTCTGGTACAATTGAAGCAGTGGTATTATTCAGTTCAATGACTTAAGTTGTGTAAAATGATAATTTTCTATATTCTTTATGGTCTTGTAAGGATCTTAAACTCTGTCACTACTATAATTACTCAGGTCTGACTGACTTTTGCTGAACTGTGGCCAAATTTGTGAACACAGGTCTCGGAATACTCTCCCACATATTTTAATCTTCACATCAAATTCTGTAATTAATGTCCAGTATCAAAATACCATTAAAGCTGTTAATACTTAATCTTCAAAATCTAGTAGATAGAAAACTGAGCAGATGATTAATTGGTTTTCTTCTTTGCAGTCACAGGTAATGTAATAATACTGCTTGTTCTATTGGCACGTAGTAATACCAGTTTTTCCAACTTCATGGGGTTTATGATGAACTCTTGACTTTCTTAATTCAAAACTTCTGTATTTAGTATCTCATTATTTTACAAATTAAATGTTAAAGATGATTGTGTCTTTCATAAAACTTGCTGTACCATATTCTACTAATTGAGTGTGAATGAGTGTGTACATCTGACACTGACTAGTGCCTTTGTAGAAGGTGCTGTATTGTCATATACGTCAATATGTTGTCTTCCATCCAGAAACTTTAATGTCTTTTTGCCTCAGGTGAGTGTTGAGTTTTGTTTTCTGAAATATGAGGATTTAGATTTTTGTGCGTTCTTGTAGTGAGGCAGGGATGTGCAGGTGATACATCTCAGTGACATCAGATGTAGCAACATCTTATCCTCAGTGAGGTAGTATTAGCTTATTCTCTATTTTGTGTCTTCCATTTCAAAAATAGGTGTTTTCTAGTTGTGCTAAGCACTGTTAGTTTATCTGTACCATTTATAATTCAATCTACATACATGTTCAGATTATGTTTAAAGTTACTGTTGTCATCAAGCTTACTTTAGGATTGGCTGTCCAAATTTGAAGTCATGTTAACCATTTTCCTGAAAGCTTCTGAAAACCTGTGTTCTGTTGTTTTGACACTACCAGCGTCCCTTTCAAAATAAACAGCATCAGGGGTTGTGAGCTTAATTTTTTGCTCATTCATGGTTCTAAACTATAGCTGTACATTGGCAGTGATTCCATGCAATCAGTTACCCTCCAACATCTACTATTCCTATTAAAATTAAAGGCATTAGTGCCCAGCAAATAATAGCTTTCTCTTTCACCCACTGCAGAGCAACAATCCTCTGTACTAGGTTTTCTATGTAGCATAAACTGACTCTGAAACTGTTTGGATTTTAGTCTTGTCTTTGGCACAAAGTTATGCCCTAGCTGCTCTCATGCTGCTCTCCTTAAATATGTGCATTTGATACAAAGGATCAAAAAATCTAAAATGGACATGCTTTCTCAGATATTCTGCTGTGTAATGCAGTGATAAGGAAAACTGTAATTGAATTCATGAAAGACTGATTCCAGGAAACTGAAGCAGTATGTTGTGCTTATATTACTTAAATGCTTCTCCCTTGTTTCCAGAACATTTGGATAAAGTGAGAGCAATGAAAAGTAACAGGTAGAGATTTCAGTTAATCTCAACATGTGCAAAAAATATCGAATGTGATGTAATGCACGTGTCATGTTCAAAGGAAGAGATACATCGTCAAAGTGGGCACAAGGAAGGAGGTATTTAGAGTAGCTGATTGTTTATCAAAGAAAATGGTGTTGTATATGAGGGACTGAGTTGTCAGAATCAGGGAATCTGTTTGATAGTTCGGGAAAAAAAATAACCTAAAAGAAATGTTGGTATTTTTAGGAGATAATAGAATCCAAATTATACCTTCTTACAATATAAGATCAGTGCAGAAATACCATATGAATCTTGTGAAGAGTTACACAAACTTGGAGAAGTGCTTGTGGATTTCTCACACTGTGCTCCCAGTTACAATGTGATGCTTCCATATGGAGGGACAGCTGCCCTAAATGTTTGAAGCTCAAAGTGGCTCACATCTGGAATCACCTCTCAGACCTAAAAGACAGCTGCTAGTAATAAGGATTGAATGAAAGCTAAAAGCATGCTGCTTACCTTAAGAGATTCCAAGTTGTGCTTCATTCAAGTGCAACATCTCGCCTTCCCTGCAAGGAATTTTGTAGTGACTGTTTCCAGAGCACATAGGATCCTTTAAATAAGAGGTTGTACCAGGCTACTTTCCTGGTCTGACACAGGGTGAATGACTTTAAACTTTGTTTTGAATCTACAGTTAAATACTCATTCTCATTTTCAGCTGTGGAAATATCCATGATGATGTGGGAATATGTGTGAAGTGAGTGGGAGAAATGAATTGGTTTCTCTGAAAGCTAGGAGGATGGTGTATGATAACAAACTAGGGGCTTATAATTGCATGGCAATATAAAGTTGTCACTCATACAGTAAAGGAATACCACCTGTGATAGGTGTACTAAGCATGAACTGGATAGTTTGTCTACATCGTTTCAGAAGACCTGCTTTGAACACCATAATACTAGTAACATAATTGTGACTCAAAGTGTTTTGTCTGTTGTTCATGTGAAAAATGTTACATTAAAACCTCAAGTACAGAATTCCAGTATTCAAGTGAAAATAACCTTTCTCTTATAGATGGTGATTCTCAGTCTCTCAAGGAACATCTCATTGATGAGCTGGACTACATCCTTTTGCCAACTGAAGGCTGGAATAGGCTAGTGAGCTGGTACACACTAATGGAAGGTCAAGAGCCAATTGCACGCAAGGTACTCTAACTACTGGGATGAATATGATTCAGACGTAGTCCTGCAAGTATTTTTTTCAGTTTGGGTGGAAGATGGAGGGAGAGAGCAGTGAAATAAGAGTAACTTCCATTCCTCTTGGAAGTAGGTAACTGGAAAAATACATGGAGTATAATGAGTGGCCAGGTAAACTGGCATAGCTTTGTTATTTTCTGGCAATATGAACAGCAGTTATCCTCTGAGAAGCATATTCCAGTTCAGCATTTTTATTTCTGATGCATTTGTCATTCATTATTATTTTTCTTGTCTGCCTTTATGGATTGCTTTTTTTCAGAAACGTGATATTATACTTTTCTTTCATCCCCTTGGTTACACCAGCTATATTTGAAACTTGGATCCAAATTTTAAACTGATAAAATTTTGTATTTGATCTGTGTCAAATGATGTTAAGACTTCTTGTATGTACTACCACTAGAGTGTAATTTTTTATTCTTACAAGTGTCTTGGCCATACTGCATAGTTTTGTTTACTGCCACTATTTTGTTGTGACTCTAGTAGATGAAAACTACGAAGCTGCTTGAATTAAGAAGTTTTTGTTTAAATACCATGACTGACAGTCATTAAAGCTAAGACAAGCAATGATTTTTTTCCCTATGGCACATACATATAAGTTATATTTGTACAGCAGATAGCAGATCTCTCCTAGCAATTAGCTGGTGGCTGTATTTTAACCGTATTTGTCAGATGTATCACATATCAGGCTGATGGTTATTTTTGGAGCAGTCTACATGACTAAGAGTACTGCAGTTACACTTTGGAAGATGAAAGGGAATAACATTTAAAAGGTGACCCTGAATATTTTTTTTCTAAATTTTGCTTTTATTTAAAAACAAAAACATCCTGTATATTGAACTATTCAGTAATCTGTGTTTCAAAAATGAACATATAATAAACAACTGTAATGAGTGGGTAAAATCTTAAATGAATTTATGTGTTATCAGAATGTAAGTGGAAGGTTTTGTTTAAAAATGTGATAGTCAGATTTTACTAGTATTATATTTTTGATAAGTACTCTCTAACTGTGAAAACTTGTTCTTGATGTTCTGAGGAAGTAGTATGCAATGAATGTATTTGGAAATCAGAGTAGCTTTGGCTGTTTTTACTTTCTGATCAATTATCTTTGGATCAAGGTTGCATAGTTGTGATTTCTGCTGTACTTAACACTTTGAAAGTCGTGTTATGCGCAGGTAACACATCATCATGGAAAAAAAATACTTTCTAGTTTACTGTATTACTAAAAAGTTATAGGAGAATTAAAATAGGAGAATATTTTAGTTCTAGCTTTTTGCATTTGTTGTCTTCTATTATGTGAACTTCAGTTTCTTGAAGAGTTCTCCAAAATATTTTGAAGTGTGTGTATATGAAAACATTCAGACTGATATGTGATCCTGTTCTGTTTTTCAGGTCGTTGAACAGGGTATGTTTGTAAAGCACTGCAAAGTAGAAGTATATCTAACAGAATTAAAATTGTGTGAAAATGGAAATATGAACAATGTTGTCACACGAAGATTTAGTAAAGCTGATACAATAGGTAAGCACCACTATTTTCCTAAAAATATGTGATTGGTACTTGTACGTGTAACAAGTTCTGAATAAATGTCTAGATAAAAAAATAGATGGGTGTTTTGACCATTAAAAACAATGGTGGGAGTACTTTTGTCTGGGTCAAAGTTAAAAGTTAACAAATTGGAATATTGAGAGGGTTTAATGCAATTTTAACAATATAGTTGTATGTTCCATTATCTAAGCATCTGCATTAACTTCAGAGGTTTGAGCTTTTAAGGAACTGAATAGTGCGATGCTGTTTATTTGATTTCATAGTATTTTTTCTTGGCTTTTGATGTGTAAGAAATAAATTTTTTGTGTTTCATTAACTAATATGTACTAGTCATATATATGAGGAGATGGATATATTACAAAACATGTGAAAGAATTTAATAAGTTAATGGCTAAAGGTGACCTACAAAGGCAGCATTCTTCACATTGTGAAGTGGCAGGCCAGACACAATCTTTTACAGTAACTGAATCCTCTATTAAACCTCTAACTTACCTTTATTTGTATTTATTTAGACTGCTCATTAGGCATTCTGTCACTGTTTGAAACAGTATTTTGATAATGTATTCGACTTTAAAAATAACAATCAGAACATTTTCAAAGATACTGCTCCTCATTTTTTGGTGTATTTGTGCATGTGTATCTGAGATAAGAGTCTTTCAATCATCTGTATTTATGCAGTTTTATACTTTATGCAGAATTGTACTTTATGCCCTTGGCACTGTATGCCCAGCCATAACTTTGTTTACATTTGTTGACAGCAGTGTATGTTTTTTAGCTTTTGCTTCTCTTCATGTTATGAGTAGTGACTTATACTTACCAGCCTTAAATTCTTTGCAGATTGCTTGCTTTATAACCAATTTTACTTTACTTTACAAGCATTTTACTTGGTTAAGTTTCAATATTTAAGTTAGACCTCTTGTATTAGAATAAAAGCTTTAAAATTGTGAAAATTCTCCTCAAAACAAGGTTCGTGGTTTGTTAATTTGCCTTTTTGAGATTTCATTTGACTTGGGAAGTTATACTTCATTATTTTCTGAGGAAACCAGAAATTTGACAAAAGCAGTTTAGCGTTGTCCTTCCCTTAGGACCAAATGCAAGCTATTTTGCAGCTATACTGAATTTAATTGTATCACTGAAATTATAGGTAGTGTATGACTTTTCTTTCTCTAACCAAAAGCAGGGCATTTTGGAACGACTGTTACTTGAAGGTATATTATTTTTTTCTTAGCAAAGAGAGATTGCAATTATGAATAAATTGTTGTAAATTAATATGAATAAAATTGTAAAGGGTAATGAGAAGCAATCAGAGTCACTGTCAATCCCTTTCCAGACACTGGCCTTGTTTGCTTTCCTGAAACATGGATGATAGGCTCCTGGAAGCCTTTAAAAACACGCCCTTCATGAAATTGAAGCTTCTTGTGCAGAGCACAAAAGCAGAGCCATCCTAGCCAAGGCATCCAAAGGAGTTTGTACCTTAGAAGAAGAGCTAGAAAAATTCAATTCACTTTAAGAGTGAAATAATAACTGATCCCTCTTATTCATTACTAAGATTGTGATTTTCCCCCCCCCTCTATTTCTTACCTTGAGTATATTTAAGATAGTTCTGGAATTCATCAAATACTCAGCTGAAATGCTTATTATTTCAATTAATAATATGCAAGAGGGATCTTATAGAATCTTATTTTTCCCTCTTCCTTGTATATTCCAGTAAGGGATGCATTTTTATTATAGTTGCAGAAGGCTTGTGGTACAAAAGAGTCAATTACAGCCCCACAGAAGTGAGTAGGTACTATGGTCATTTCAAGAAATTTTAAATTTTCTATCCACCATCATTGATTGTATTATTTACTGCACTTAAAAAAAAAGTACAAGACCTTCCTTAATTCACAAAACTGGAGAATATCCTAATATAATACTCACCTATCAGTCTTCAGATATGTGTTATTCCTGGAATACCTTTGCTTTTCCACTCAAACAGAAGCTAAACTAAGCTGTATCAATAAATTAGTACAGAGTCAAGGGCAGACCTAATAATGCCATTCTCTTGCAATGGTACTAGTCACATTGGACATGTTCTTTGGACCTTCTTGGGAAACTCCTGTGACTGAGGACCTTTGCCTTGGAGACAGTGCACAGTGACTTTGAGATTGATTGATGACTAGCTCTCTTGGGGGAGAGGGGATTAATTCTAAATGGAAAGTGAGTTAGACAATAGATGTAGTTGAGGCAGCTTTCCAGCCAAGATGCTGATCCCAGAGAGCATCAGGGCTTCTGAAAATGAGTTAATGATCCATTCAGGAATTTGAATCATATGAAAGTATGATAGAACTAAGTCATCTGCCTAGTATGTTAGAGTTTTACAAAACACAAAATGTCAGAAAGATTGTCTGTAACCTTGGTTATGAACAAATAGGAGTCAGATTGTGTCTACAATGCCATAAAACAATTCAAAAACTGAGCTGATGAACTTCACAGAAGATTATACTAGTGGCTCTGCATCTAATGGACTTTTGCTAGCAAATTGCAAATTAGTAAATGGCATTGATTTATCTCCCTTTTATCTGCTGCAGAATACAAGAACGTAAATGCTTGCCACCCTTGGGGACTATTTATTCTGGAATCAATGACTAGCCTTTTCCTTCTTTATGAAGGAGTGATGACTGTTGACTAGTTCAGACTGACATCTTAACATTAACCTAAGAGTTTCCTTTAGCCAGCATTTGTGATAGCACTGGCCTTTAGGAGCTAGGATATGTTTGTATTATTCATTGAACTTTTTCAGCATCTCATCTAGACTGTTCCAGGAAGTCTTTCAATATAGTACTTAAAGCATGCAGTTGTTTTTAGGAATAAGCTGTATGATTTTTAACACTATAGGGTGTGATCTGTATGGAAGCTGTAACTTTTAACTCTCAAATTGAACTATCTCAGATGGTGGGTATACAGCTGATGGAGTGAGAGGTATCTTAAAATCACAGTTCTTCCTGTCTTTTTTAGATATCATGCTAGCACTAATCATGTAATACACTGGATGTATAGAACTAAAACTCCCCAGGGAAGTGCTGGAGTCCCTGGAAGTGTTTGAGAACTGACTGCATGTGACACTAAATGCTGTGGTTTAATTGATAAGCTGTTGTTTGGTGAAAGGTTGGACTCAATGATCTTGCATGTCTTTTCCAATCTTAATGAATCTCCTGGAGGAGAACCCCATACACAGTGTGACTCAGTACTTATTTGATACGTTTCCATTTATGCTGGAACAGGTACTTCCACTTTAATTCATAAGCCAGCACTCCAGTAATACTTGGTGGGGATGGAAGGAAGAATTATAAAGGGTGCATAGGTTATCTGTTCTTGGAAGTACATAAAAGAATCTTATTTACACAGGCTCAAAAATAGGCATAATAGTCAAGTGGAACATGCTCTTCCCAGAGTCTTGGGCATAATTTGTATCCAATCCAATAAGAATGATTCTTCCTGTCTTGTAATAGTTCTGTAAGCAAAGCTGGAATATATTAAAAATTAACATAATAATGTTAGCTTAGTACTTGTGAAGAAAATGACCTGCCATGCCCAGTTAATTAATTGCCATGATATTAATAGAATGAAAAATTATATTTTGTAAATTCTTCTTTTAGAGAAAGCCATTGATTAATTTCGATTTTCTACTTTTTTTTAACAAGATTGTTGCTGACTAGCTTCATTCTTATATTCAGATATAATTATTTTAATTCATTGGTTGAGAATTGATTCAGACAGTACATGACTTTTTTTTTTTGAAAGCAAACAAATAAGTCTGTTGTCTTATCACATACCTTGTCTATATATCATCTGTTACAAAAACAGATGATCCAGTCTAACACTTGCTTTCAGACTAAAATGTGTGATAACTAGCATAAAAGAAATTGTATTCGGTTACCTACAGTATCTACAAATATTATTTTGGCCCATTGTCATACATTTCACAATGGACTTTTGCAAGGTACTTAAAAAAAAAAGCAGCCAAGTGGGATTGCTGTGATACAGAACTGTACACGTTAGTTTAAAAACCCAATTTTTTAATAAACTCTACTTTTATGTTAGGAGAATAGTGTTAATTAAAAACTTGTTAAATTGTACATAAATTACGCTGCCTTAAAATTATGTTACACTGATTATATTTCTTACATATTCTATATATTTTTTTTATATGTCAGGTAGAGTACGAGCTGGTAGATCTTTTTTCTTTGAATCTTTCAGGGATGTAAAGTCTTTCACCTTCCTTTTAGAATAAATTTATGCACTTCAGTGTTACAGAGTACTCATTTAGACATGTGAATTAATCTTTATATCTATAGTATATACTGTGGTTAGTGCTAATTGCACTCAGATATGAGTAGAAGCATAGAAACAGAAAAGGGTTGATTTAGGGAAGAAAGTGACTTCCTGCACCTGGTTTTGCTACCAGTCTCACTTCTGATAATTTGCTAGCTCCCCACACTCCACTGTTAGCACACTCAGAAATGAGTAGATGGCTCCTGTCTCTGTTATTTATCAACTTCTCTTTATTTGGCCTGCCTTGCTAAGATAGATTCAGTCCTCTGTTTCCATCTTAAAGGCAAGCTAACCAGTAACTTCGTGTTTGTCCTACAAAATGATGCAGTTGTGTGGCAATTTCTCAGATTCATTCATATTTTGAATATGAGGAGACGAATTCTGATGCTTTATTTGACCTTTCACTGTTTGTATATTGAAATGTTAAACTTGTGTTCTTTCCTTCACAAAACAGACACAATTGAAAAGGAGATAAGAAAAATCTTCAATATTCCAGGTGAAAAAGAGACCAGATTGTGGAACAAATACATGAGTAATACTTTTGAACCTTTGAATAAACCAGACAGTACCATACAGGATGCTGGTTTATACCAGGGACAGGTACAGTGAAACATTTTCTTTTCTTGAATACATCTATCCTTTTGCTCATGGAAGTGTTGTTGCACCCAATGATTTTGCTTCTTTTTGAATGGAAATTGATTTCTAATAGATAATGTTAAGGATGGAGGATTTTGTGAACAAATTTGTTGAAATTAAAGTAGTCTTGGTGTGTATTTTCAGGATTAAAGACTGAGAAGAGAGATTAAAGAGAGGATTTAACTCTCCTGATGAATTAAAATTAAAAATTTTAATATACTTCTAAATTTTAAATTTTATGTTTACCAAATTTTATTAAATTGCTGGCATGAATTTGGTAAAATCTAAAATAAATAATTATTCCTAGGATCTTAGATATGTTCCTATAATGAAACTCAAAATCTGAAGAACTTTTAAGGTATTCTAAAAGAATGTCTTGCACTCACATTTCATTGTCTGGTATTCACAAACAAAATAACAAAAAAATGAAAATGTTTTGATAAGAATGACAGAGACAGATGTTTGTAAACCTTCTTTAACATGGGACAGTGTCATAATTTTAAAATCATCACTTCATAGGAGAATTCCTGACAAGATGAATTTTATCTTTCAAGATGAATATATGCAACAAGCATTGAACATTAAACTACAAAATATAAATGCAAACAGGTTGAGCAATTGCATTAATAGAATAACTTTTCAGTTTATTGCACTGATCCTTTAGTCTTCAAATAGAGTTGAATGTTTCTTCAACAGTTGTAGTTCGTGCAGTCATGCTACAAATGTGGATGGATGAAATTTGATTACATTGTTTTGGGCAGGATTATATTAAAGTAACTCCTTTTGCCTTGAAATACTTGACTCTAACCTGCTTCTCAGCAGTATTTATGCTGTATTTCAGTTTTCTTTTATGGCATATAAGGAAGGTAATCAGTGCACCAAAATCACAAAAACTATTGTGTCCTTTAATTTCATGCTGCATGTGCTTAAACTCTCACACAGATCTGTAATTTTAACAGTGCAGAGATCCTACTGGAAGAGCCCATTATCTCCCATAAAAGATTCACATCAAATATGTAACTTGCAAATTGCCTCTCTCCCTGTGAAACATTAACTATGAAGCAAGCATAGTCTAACAAAGCCATGACAAGATCTCTAGGTGACATCTGTACTTTGAGCAAAACAAATACTGTTTAAAGCAGAGTTTAACCAAGGTTTATGAAAATGCTAAATGTCATGGTAGGCCATATGTGTTTAGTCAGTTGTGCTTGTTGACACAACACATAGTTATTTTTCTTGCTGAGCTTCCTAATGTAATAATATTTATTCTGACTATTACAGTCTGTCTAACCTAGTAGTTATAATAGTGTATGTGATTGAGTAAATTAATGCTTTGAATTTATCAGTTAATTTCTGAAGCAAGCCTTTAGGGATTCCATTGAACTCTTCAGTCTAAATCTACTTTTTATTTAATAACCTCTGAGAGCCAGTCAAGGAAGTATGGCAGAATCAGTCTTTCAGGATCAATGACCAAGGATAGCAGACTACTCTGTTCCTGGTAGAAGCTGATCATGATAGAAGGCTTGTTTTCAATCTCATGTTCAAGTGTGTTCTGTCTGAAAATGTGATTACATCTTCAGGTGGCTTATACACAAGATTTTGAACATTAGTACATACCTGAATTTATGTCACAGTGTAGACACATACAGGCACATTATTATTAGTGTCCAGAAACATCAGTGTACAGTTGTGCAGAATTGATTACATTGGAAGTGGGGAGCTGAATTCAGTTTAAATATTGGAGTCTAGTTGCCATTTCAAAGGATCCAGCTATCTCAGCTGTCAATCCAGAAAAAGGCATGAGCTGTTTGTAGGTCCTATGTCATGTCTGCCAGCATAGGCCAGATATCTCAAATACCCAAAGGAGTTTCAAATGACACCTGATGCCTGTGTTTGGGACTGAGTGTCCTGTACTCCTTTCCGTACCAATAACAAATTGAATGAAATTAATTTCATTAACCAACTGTATCATTGGAAAACTAATATTAGATAAATGCTTTGGTAAAATATACAGGAGTAACCATGCAGGTACGATTTTCAGGCAATCGAGGCAGAAAATAGTTTTGTTTGGGTGTTTTGGGTTTTTTTTCTTACCCATCAGCGTGAGGCAAAATTCCTTCAGGAATTATTCCTTCCTTAACAGGGCTGTTGTATAGACATGTGATTTCTGTAGATTCACAGGTGCTATTTGAACATTGCAGGTCATCTTCTGACCTCTTTGAGAGATAAGTGACTTATCCATCCATCCATGGATTGTAGAGGAATAGAAATATCAAGTGACTTGCCCAAGTTAAGATGAGGGATGAAAAAAGTAGAGAGGAAGGTGCAGCGTAATGGATGGAATATGGAGTGTAGTGCAATATTCTTGAATCTCAGTGAATAGTATCTTAAATATCAGTCTTTTCTCAATCACATGTCAGCAAATCCATTAAAAAGACAGAACAGAAAGGAATCTATCTGATGTTTTTATTTCAGTTTTCTTATCACACTTTCTGTGGTAGGTCCTGGTGATAGAACAGAAGAATGAGGATGGAACATGGCCAAGAGGTCCTTCAACTCCTAAGTAAGTTATGAATTCCAGTCACATCATTAATTTGCATATTATTTTGCTTTAAGAAAAAAAGTTTTTTAAAGTGGTATTTTATTTTGAAAACCAGACTTTAGATATTTTAGTCGAAAATATACTTGAATATATTTGTTCTAAGTGCTGTACATTGTAGAACATAGCATAATAATGGTGAATTCCTGCATATTTTGCTGCATATAATTTCCTGCATATGTTGCTTAACCTTGTTGATTTCAACCAATGATGTATACATTATTCTGCTTAAAAATGGAAAAAAATTCCATAGTAGAAAACAGTAAAACTTAGCATATTTTACTTAGATTTTGGTTTCAAAGCATGGTGTATTAGGTTAACACAGATTTTATCAGTGTTTTTCTTATATGTAAATATTTTCATGGATGGCTTGTTCCTTTTGCCTCCAGAGCATAATATTTACCCACAAAGTTTATTTAAATTGCAGCCTACATTATCATCATGTGGCTTTTGTTCTTTGTTGGGCTGTCATCAGTTAATGCAGGATGATGTTGGTTTTGTTTTTCCTATTGCTGTTATCAACAGCACCTTGATAATGCAAGTGAATAGAAAGAAAGACTTGTGTTTTCCTTCATTTAACTGTTTTTAATGTTTTTCTAGTATCTAAATCATGTTCTCTTAATTTTGAAGAACAGTTGGAACCATTTAATTAATATGATGTTAGCCTTACAAATTGTTAACTGTGCTTTTTGCCTTTGTTGACTGGTTCTTGATTATATCATTCATAAAGGAGTTCTTTTAATTTTTCTTTATTCCTTTTGAGATGACATATGCATGTAGTTAAGTGTCACTGTTGTTCTAAAGTATTTTTATAGTATCATTGCTTATCATTTGAAGGACAGTGTTTCTTTATCTTTGGTGTTTTATCTCAAGCACATACATTTGAAACACTAGTTTCCATTAAGTTATTTAATGAAGTCTGAGTTCAATTTAAGATCAGTATGAGCAGTATAATCTTGCTTAGCAAAATGTTGTTAACACAAGGCATTGAGAATGTGGAGCAGTGGAGGAAGACTGGGATGCTAAGTACTTGAAGTTTAATCTCTGACCTCAAAAAGCATCTAGTAGAAATTTAAATTCTTAGCCAAATTTTAGACGCATCTTTCAAAGGTTAAAAGAACTCACATAGCTCACTGTCATGGATTCTTTTGGAAATTTTGGTTGGAAGATATTCTGGTGATGATATCTGCTTTTTCTTTTCCATTTTATGGAAAGCATTTAGGAGCAGTATATAAATTAAAGACTATCTCCTGAAAAATGTTTGATCTGAGGACAAATAAAATGCTAATTCAGAATGCTGGTGTCAGCAGAGGCTGTAAGTAAGCCAGCAAATGAGGATGAATAGTTGTACTGTGAGTTTGGGGTGTGGTTTTGAGATCTGGCAGCTATCAGAAAGTTGGGAATTTGATATTCAAATACACAATAATAATGGAAAGTTTGCAAAATTTAGTGAATTTAAATAGCAGCTATCAACAGACAGTAATACGACAGGTTTTTACATCTGTTTAAAACTTCATGAACTGTATAATAAATATTTAAAGGGATTGACATACTAAACACTTGCTTTAGAGTTTTCCGTGTGAGGTCCATTAGGAGTATTAGTTTGTCAACAAAAATAGTATAATCCGCATACCTTGATACAGCCCTATTACTGGTCACACACTGCCTTACTGCTGAAATTACCTCTTTGTAGTGCTTCTTTTTGAAGAGTAATTTGAAATTGTAAACAAATTCTGCTTTCAAGGTATAAAAGGCCATATTTAGAAATGTCAAAATATAGGATATTGGAAAGCATGAAGGATGATAAAGCTTGAAAAGGCAGGATCATTTCAGAACATGAGCTAAGCTTTTCTACAGATTCACAGAATAGTTGAAGTTGGAAGGCATCTCCTCAGAATCTCTGGTCCAACCCACTTGCTTAAAGACAGAGCACCTAGAAGAGATTGCTTGGGACTGTGTCCAGATAGGTTTTGAGCATGTCCAGGGATGGAGGCTCTACAGCCTTCTTGGAAAACCTATTCCACTTTTTGATAACTCCTATTTTGAAACAATTTCCTTATATTTACAAAGAATTTCCTGTACTTCAGTTTTATACCTATGGCCTCTTCTTTCAGTGGACATGACTGAGAAGAGTCTTCATCTTCTTCATTCCTTCCCTCTGGTTATTTATACATGTTGATAAAACTGTTCCGGAACCTTCTCTTCTCCAGGCTGAATGGTCCCAGCTTTCAGCCTTTCCACAGAGGTCAGATGCTGCAATCCTTGATCACCTGTGTGGTGTCTCACTGGACTTGGTCCAGGATACCTCTGTCCCTCTGGTGCTGGGA
This sequence comes from Cyanistes caeruleus, assembly GCF_971803275.1. Taxonomy (NCBI): domain Eukaryota; kingdom Metazoa; phylum Chordata; class Aves; order Passeriformes; family Paridae; genus Cyanistes; species Cyanistes caeruleus. The sequence goes on along the minus strand of NC_141704.1, from coordinate 50,042,088 downwards.
AGTCCAGCACTCTGGGAGTGTGTGGCCAGTTGTGAGTGGAGGAGAAGGATCACCTCCCTTGACCTGCTAGCAATGCTTTTCCCAGTGTAGTGCAGTGGGCCAGGGTGGTTGGTCCAAGGGCACACTGCTGGCTCCATGTCCAGCTTTTTGTCCAGCAGGGACCCCAGGTGGTTTCCTTCCAAGCTGCTTTCCATTTTGTCACCTGCTCGCATACTCACCTCTTCCTGGTGTATTTGTTCCTGGCATTGTTCTTCCCCAGGTGCAGGCCTTTGCATTTCCCTTGACTGGACTTCATGAGGTTCCCATTTGCTCATTTTTCCAGGCTCTTGAGGTCTTTCAGAATGACAGAATCTATATTGTGACAACGGAGAAAGTGAGAAACAATTAAGATGAAAAGATGTTCTGCACATTTTCCCTGTCTTTTTTTCACAGAAGTGTAACAGCAATTTTTGTATTGCTTCTTTTTGCAGTTTTTCTGTATTCCTACCAAAGGTGTTGAATGCTGTCAGTTTTTCATGAGAAATATGTTAAAGGTTTTTTTAAAGAGCATCTTTTCTTCTGCAAGAAAACAACATATTTACTTTGAAAGTGGCCAGATTGGGACCCCTCAGTTCGGTACAGGAAGGAACATTTTTGAAAGTGTGAATTCTGTTTTCTGAGGAGTATAATGAATTGTACAAAAAAAAAAAAAATCATCATAATTCTTTCTGAAATTAGAAAGGAGTGATTTTAAGTTTGAGATCCTTTTCATGTAGGAGCAAAGACCATTCTGTGCACCTTAATTTCTGCTCTGTGTTTCAAGCTTGTCAGTGTTTGCATTTGTTTTATGTATACTGTTCTTCTAACTTCTGAATTTACTTAATTTTGGAAGTAATTGCAACATCCACTGGAAAAACCCTGCAAGATTTAATGATACTTGCTATCATGTTGTATTTTAATGCTGCTTTAAATAGTTCTGAGTCTTAGGAAATTTTTTGTCTGAAAGTATCTGAATGTGTACACATTCTTAAACTGTTTGCAGGGTCAGTCAGGTTTAGGAATAGCTGGATTTTTTGCTTTCCGAGAGGTTGTTTGTATCAACTGCTGGGATGATTTCTGCTCTGGGAGGTTGACTTCTGTGAAACTTTCTTCTTCAATGTCTTAAATGTCACCTGCTTCCAAATGAGGTATTACTTAGCAGTAATAATAATTTCTGCAGAAAATTTTGTTATATTAATGTATCTGTAAGTAGCTGTCTCCTCAGTGTCATACACACAACAAACGTACACGAAAATACAGATCCAGTTGTTTTTGTAGCTTAGTTGCTGCTGATGGCAGTATTTAATGAAGATTTGAGATCTCTGTGCAGACTTTTTTTTTTTAAATTTAATCTGTGTCCTTAAATGGGAAATTATTCCATTGGCAGAAAAAAACAACTAATTCTGTTTGCATGGTTTATTATTGTCAAGATGGTGTTTTAAACTAAAAGATAAATGTAAATTTTAAAAAATGTAGTTCAAGTTACTTAAGGAACTATACTACAAAATCAAGTTACTTAGGTTGAGGAAAAACTATACATCACTTAAAACCTTTCAGCCAGTCTGTGATTATAAGACTTGCGGAGAAGCAAGGAACTCAAGTTTTGATATTCCATTCGTTACCAACTGAATAGACAGGACAGGGTCTCTGTTAGTTTGCTGTTAAGAAGTTGTTGCCTGTTTATATGGAAATAGAAAAGCAAGTTAGGGAAGCGTACAAAGAAACTATAAACTAATAGGTTATTTCCTTCTAATTTTAAAAAATTGTAGCTGAGTATTTTAGAAAACTTAAAAACAAGTTTTAAATCTACTCAGCCATCCTATTCTTTAAAAATGTTTTCTATATGGTAAAAAACTAAGAATTTTTAATTACCTATCAATCTATATCTCTGTGTGTGTATTAAAAGTAATGGATTTCTTTCTGATATTTCCTTTATTTAGATATCACTTTAGAATAAGTCATCCTAATCAAATAGCTGGCTAGATAGCATAATTAACAGATGGCCTGCTGTTATCTTTAAAATAATTTTCGTGTGTAAAAAATTGTTTAAAGTTATTGATTGGTTGGGGCGTTTTTTGACAGTACAGAAAGGTGAGACTGTACGCATTCATAGCTTAATTCTTATTCTCCTTGTAATAATGAACATTTTCTTACAAATTCTTTCAGATTTTTTTCTGGTTCAAACTGTACACCTTTTTATCTTGGAAAAGCATTAAAGGCCTTTTCTCGGGTTGGACCCCATAATGTTTGTTAAGAGGAGGGAACAAATGGATAAAATATGTTTAGCAGTCCTTTTTAAAATAATATAATGCCCATTTATCCAAGTTTTTTTAGGAAAAATATATCCATGAATCTTTGAAGGAAAAAGTGTGCCTGGTTTTTTTTTCCCTGAGCACTTGCTACTCAGACAGATGTGCCTTTCTACTGACTTTTCTGGAAGAAAGAATTGTGGTGTATAGAGCTAACTGGGGACTTACTCTGACATCTTAAGTTGTATAAGCAAGAGCTGTCAGCTTGTTTGTCAGCCAAGAGCTGGACTGCCATTTGCTGATAAATAATCCTTGAGATAACCATGTGTCAAGCTCCTGTAGGTAAACACCAAACATAGGTGATGTTCAACAGACATTTTCAAGTTAGTTTAACAAGCATGTTCATTAATACAAATTAATGGAGGATTGAAAGATTCTTAGCAAATGCATGTCCCAAACACTAATTTTTTTTTGATTGATTTATGTTAAAATATCAACCTTTTTATTGCAAATTCCCCAAAGAAGTGTAATTAGCTGAATTAGTGAGGATTTGTAAGAAGAGAACAGTCTAACTAAAGCTTGCTTTAAAATTGTATGCTAGCCCAATCATAGCTACAGCTTCAAGGAAAAGAGTCCTTGGTAATGGAAAGATCTCTTGAGATAGTCTCACCTAGTTCTCCTACTCAAAGCCTGAGAAGCTGTAACAGATTGCTTAGACCATATCCAGGAATATTCCCTGTTCAGATGGATTTTTTTTTTATTTTGTTTTATGCCCATAGACTTTTGTCTTTTTGATGGGCACCATGAGAAGTTCTTACTCCATCTTCTTCATTCCCTCCCATTGGGTATTTTATACAAGTGATAAGATTGTTCTGGAGCCTTCTCTTCTCCAGGCTGAATGATCCCAGCTCTCTCAGCTTCTTGACACAGGTCAAATGCTGCATCTTTGTGGTGTCTCATGAGTCTTACTCCAGGACGTCCCTGGTACTAGGGAGCCCAGAAGTGAACCCAGCACTCACTCCAGGTGTGTGTGGCCAGTTGTGAGTGGAGGAGAAGGATCACCTCCCTTGACCTGCTGGCAATGTTTTTCCCAGTGTAGCACATTGGGCCAAGGTGGTTTGGCCCAAGGGCACACTGCTGGCTCGTGTCCAGCTTTTTGTCCAGCAGGGACCCCAGGTGGTTTCCTTCCAAGCTGCTTTCCATTTTGTCACCTGCCCCTCCAGGGGTAGGATTGAATGGTTTTCAGTCCATCTCAGTGTACACTTCCGTAACCCATGTTTCATCCGCTTGTCTATGAGGATGTTGCAGGTGACACTGTCAAAAGACTTGAGGAAGTTGATATAAACCACACCCATTGCTTCCCCTTCATCTGCCAATATAGTATGAATCTCTTCTATAAAGAGATTACCATCAGGCTCATTAAGCAAGATACCTACCGTTGTTTTCACTCAGGCACTTTCTGTTCACATCCGACTTAGATCAGAAGCTCCTTACTTGTACATTCAGGCTTCCTGCTGCCTTTGCTTGATTTTTTTACTTCTCTGGATGGACCATTATTGAGCGTAGAGGACTTAATGGTCTTAAAAGTCTTTTCCAACCTGAATGATTCTGTGAATACCAGCCTGTTCTCTTGGGGCCCCCTCTTCTCTCCAGGGTTGTATCCAATGGCACTTTTCCAAGCAGATCCCTATAAAGGCTAAAGTCTGCTCAGCAGTAATCCAGGGATGTGTTCCTGTTTTCTGCCATGCTGTCCCTCAGAATCTCAGATTTCACCATCTTAAGGTCATTTGGGCCAAGGCCCCAGCCTTCACATTCCCAACTAGTTCTTCCTCCTTGGTTTTAAGTATCAAATGCAGCTGAGAAGCTCTCCTTGTTGGCTCCTCAGTTGCCTGCATCAGATAGTTGTCACTGCGTCCCAGAACCTTCCTGCATTTTTTGTGCCCTGCTCTGTTGTCCTACCAGCAGGTCCCCTGTAAGGACTAGGGCCTGTGAATGTTAGACTCTTTCTTCTAGTTGTCCAAAAAAGTCTTATCTGCCTTTCCTTGTCCTGATCCAGCCAGTCTGGATACCCCTAGAGGAAAAAAGACTGTTCTAGCTGCAGTTGTTTTTGCTTATGTCTGTATTTGTCTCCTTGCTGTTGGTCACTAGGGGAATTCTAGTGCAGTTTAACCATTGTATTAATTAAGTATGTGGGAAAGTGAGTATCTAACGTGAGTTACCATTTATTTTGGCACACTACAGTAAAGTGGGTTTTATTAACCTGTCTTTTGCTGTTAAAATGCTAAATTAAATAATTTTGTGGAGGTTGGTTGTTACAGCATTAAAAAGTTACTTTTCAGAATTACCTGTTAGTTTCTGATGCTGTTGTAGCTATGTTGAGAATTAGGTTTAGTCTTCTCCTGTATTTGAGAAGCAAGCCATTTACTAATTTAGTAGACCTTAATTGGCTTACTCGGGTTTATTTTAGCTTTTATATATAGCAATTACACGTTGAGTTTTAAAATTTAAAACTGTATTGCATTTGAATTTGGTTTAAATTAAATAAAAGCTTCAAATTTCTTTTGAGAAGTTCAATTTCAGTTCAAAATTATTAAAATCAAAAAACTTCTAATAAAATAAATACATATATGAATGTCATAATTTAGCTATTGCTCTGGATTTAAATGGGGTTAAACTGACTTCAGTTAAGTATCTTTTGTGGACAGTCTGTATTTTACTTCTCTGAAGACAGTAGTCAAAGAGAAGGGTTTAGACTGATGAAAGAAATTACAGGAAAGCTTTGTTAACGTTGATCAGAATACTTGAAAAATGAACTAGTGTTCTTCATGTGGTGATACATAGAAGGGACAGGGGCACCTTCAACTGGACTGAGTTGCTCAGAGCCCTGTTTAACCTGACCTCAAACACTTATGGGGATGGGCCATCCAGTTTCTCTGCATAGCCTGTTCTGATGCCTTACCATCCTCACAGAGAAAAATTTCTTCCTAATACCTAACCTAAACCTACTCTTCTTTCAGTCTGAAGTCATTCCCCCTTAGTCCAATGACCACATGCCCTTGTAAAAAGTTCCTCTCCAGCTTTCATAGCCCACTTCAGGAACTAGAAGTCTACTCTAAAGTTTCCCCAGAACTTTATCTTACCCAGGCTGAACAGCCCCAACTCTCTCAATCTGTCCTCATAGGAGAGAAGTGCTTCAGGCCTCCGATCGTCTTGTAGCTCTGCCCTGGACTCACTTCAACAAGTTCATGTCCTTATTGCTTATGCCTCAGAGATGAGCACTGCACTCCAGGGGGATGTCACAAGAGCAAAGCAGAGAGGAAGAATCACCTCCCTCACCCTGCTGGCCCCACTGCTTTTGGTGCAGCCCAGGATATATTTGTCTTTCTGTGCTGTGAATGGATTGCTGGGTTACGCTGTGCTTCTCATCCACCAGCATCCCCAGTTGTTTCTATTCAGGGCTGCTCTCAATTCATTCTTTGTGCAGCCTGTACTTGCGGTTGGGATTGCCCTGACCCAAGTGCTGGACCTTGCTTTTTTGTTGTTGAACTCATGAAGTTTGCATCAGCACGTCTCTCAAGCCAGGTCCGTCTGGATGGCATCCATTCCCTCCAGCGTGTCAACCACACAATACAGCTTGGTGTTAACAGCAAAGTTGGTGTGCGTGCACTAATCCCTCTGTCCATGTCACTGCTAAGCAGCACTGGTCCCAGTACTGATCCCTGAGGAGCACCACTGGTTTCCGCTTGGACACGGAGTCATTGACCGCAACTCCTTGAGTGCAACCATCCCTTATCTGTCAAGTGATCCATCTGTCAAATTCATGCCTCTCCAGCTTAGACACAGTGTCTAATGCTTTGCAGAAGTCCAGACTGATGATGTCAGTCTTCCCTCATCCATGTCTTTAACCCTGTTTTAGAAGGCCACCAAATTTGTTTGATTTGCCCTTAGTTGACAGTATGTTGGCTGTCACCAATCATGTCCTTGGTCTTCCTGGTTGGATGGCCCATAGCAGACCACTATAATCTTGTCTGTCTCTGTCCTCCATTTAATCCTTAGGGATCATAGATTGCTAAGAGGAGCTCCCAAGAGGTTCCCCACCTGTTCTTCCTAAAGAGCCTTTCATTCCAACACTCCAGGCATAGTAGCCATCCCACCATTTATTTGCCTGTGATAGCAGTAGGATCATACCCCTCACAGGCATATGCACATCTCCAGCTCCTCTTGTGTTTTGCCCATGCTTGTGTGCTTGCATGGAGGCTTTTAAGTGGGGCCCTCAACAAAGCTGAGGTGCTGGCTGCAGTGTCTGGGATTCTTTTGGGCTGTACTTCAGCTTCATTACTCCTGACCTCCAAACCATTTTCAGGCTCTGGGCAGCAACTCTTGCTAGCTCTGGCATCAAATTTATGTACGTAAAGTGGATTGAGGTTCCCCTTCCACAGCAACTTTTCTTTTGGAAAAGGTTTATTGATAGAAAGTTGTAAATAAATGTGAAAATATACTTAGAAAATTCCCAGTGTAAAAATGTTTATTTTCTTACAGAGTTTAGTTCTTGAAAAGTGCTTAAAAAGTCCTGAGCATGCAGAAGTTCTCTTAATACAGTGATGTGTATTTCAGAGCTTTTCAATGGCAGTCAGAACTTCAATTCAGTTGGAGTTACACAGAGCCCACACAAACAGGAAGTAACATGAACTCCTTTGAGTATGGAGATGCACACCTGTAAGATTTGCTTGAGAAAAATACACTGCAAGATAGTTGAAAATACTGTATTTATTTGTTATATTCAGAGGTCTTTATGATGTAAATTATCAGTATCCTTTATTTTAAAGTAGTCTAAATCATGGGGATAAGTGATAATGCTTCTACTTTGGCAAAAAAGGTTTTAAAAAATTTAGTATTGTGCATAATATCCTGAAATTTTCTAACAATATTACTGAGGCAGTTTTAACTAAATGGTTCCATGCTGCTGTTAAATTAACCTTGAAGTATTTATCTTAATATTTTTTATCTCATCTCAACACCCATTTAGTCTGAAATGAAAAACTAATAAAATTCCCACATTATAAATTTTACACTTTCAGTTTTAGAACATCAAAATATCTACAGTCATTCTATAAGCTGAAAACAATTTTTTTAGCGCAGTGGCCTGTACTTTCTTTTGGTTTTTAATAGCTTTGTTTCTTCAACAATTTCTGAAAGTTTAAGTACTATGAAGCATTTCAAGTTTTGAAAGACAGATTCTGAGGGCTGCATGTCCTGTGTATTTTTAGTGCTTTGCCCACTTTAGAAACGTATTTCTTTTCCATGCTTGTTTATCTGCCTTGTTCATTTGTTATCTTTCTTTCATAGTTTTTAATATCTCAGCATTTTTGTCTAATTTATCATTTTCATATTTTTAAAGGTCCCCAGGTGCATCCAATTTTTCAACTTTACCAAAGATCTCTCCATCTCTATCAAATAATTATAACAACATGAACAACAGAAAGTAAGCAATATACCTTAAAACATTATTTAATTAATCACCACAGTGTGATATAAACAAAGTTCAATGTTTTATAACTCTTAGCTTAAGGATTTTGAATTGATTTGCACTATTTGGCTTGTGAATTGTTACTGTTTATTGTTTAATAGTAGGTAGGTAATGCTGACACCAAGAAAAGAAACAACATTAGAGATGTTTGTAACTCTTCAGCAGGGAAGACACTAAAAAGACTTTTTGGTTGTCTATAAGGAAAGGTATAGACTTAATTTAAAGTTTACCATTCTAAAAATACATTGTTGCTATTATCCTGTATGAATTTTAATGGACAACAAGGAGAGTAGAAAGTACTTACCTTTACAGTGATCATATTTTCCATTGTTTATTGCTCCTAAGGTATTAGAGCAGCATGTGACATCACACTTAGATTTCAAATCATGACAGCTGAATTGTGTTAGCTGTAATGTAGCCAACAGCTTAACTTTTGTTTCTTAGTCCTAGAAGACTTGAGAGACATCAGGCTGTGTGCTTGTATATTATAGTGAACAAAGGCTTAGTAAGAGATTGCTCACTTTTACATGCTTTCTCCTTTATATTCTGAATTAGAAGGTTTTTTAAATAAATAATGTGATAAAACTCTGAAAGAAGAGCTTTCATACTGCATTGTCCAAATTTTTGTGTAATTTTGTAGTTGTTATTGTGCACAACTGTAAAAAAGTTAGTGAGTATAGAAAAACACGGAATTCTCTTACTTGAACAGATAATGGAGCATCTTTCAAATGCCTGAAACCAGACAGCACTCATCTTTATGCAAGCTGGGGGAAGTTGAAGAGCTTTATTCTTCAAATTCATTCAGATTTTTAGTTAATTTTTATTTCAGATTTTTATGTTAACAAACATGCATTTTGTGATCACATTTGAAGATGTGCAGTGGTATTGCCAAACCAAATGCTTAACAGTGACCTTTTTTCAGGGAGTTGTGATTTTAAATTAAGCCATCATGGCTTTCTTTTTTTCTTGTGGTTTTTTTGTTTGGTTTTTTTTTTTAATGTTAGCTTCTTGCTAATGATGTAGCTATTTCTAGGAGGCACCTATTGCCAGGTCTTGCAGCTTTTAAAGATAGTTTGTTCACATGATTTACCTGTTTTTAATTTTATTTCGTGGTCTATTTTGGAGCCAAAATGTGAGCTTTTAGAACTTGAAGAAAAATTCTGGGGTTTGGAGGTATGTTTGTTGTTATTTTAGAATTTATGATTTTCAACAGAAATACATGTTTAAAAGGAAGTCATATAAATTTCAGGTTTCATAAGGAATTGAACCTTCTAAGTGATTTAACTATAACTTAAACATTTGTAAATCAGTTAATAGGTACGTGTACTGTGTAAGATTATGAAATACCAGTCATTTTTCTCTTGTATATCAAAACTCAGTACATCTGGATGTTATGTAAGACAGCTACTCAGTGCAGAAGTATACAGTTTTCCTTACAGCGCAATAATCCAATTTTGATGACTTTAAAATATTTTATAAATCATGAATTTATAATTTAATACAAGATGTAATGCAGATGAATCTTTAGCAGCACTTATCTCAGAGTCTATGTTCAGTGATGAAGTCATATCCATTAATATACTTTGTACCTTAAAGTACATACTTTAGCATGAAGAATTTTTGGCTTCAAATACTAAATGGAAAGATATATCTCTCTTTAATTCTCTTATATAATTGTGCGTTAAGGATGTTCCACTCTTCTTGCAAATATTTCCTTGTCTAAGAAAATACTTATTTTTCATTAATTAATGCTGTCTTTATTATTTTCTTACTTAACCATTTAATGTCAGCTTTGTCTGGATTTCCAGGCTTATGCTCCTGCCTTATTGCCTCTCATGTTCCACATTGTCCTTAGTACATTAGTGAAGTTATACATTTGTGGCTTTTTAGGATCTGTTGGCATCTCCTTAAGAGCATGAGATGCTGTGACTCTAAAGGAAATATCAGCATTTGTTTTGAAGATACTTTTAGTTGACACATGTAATTTATAAGGCAGGAAAATCAAACAACAGGTTGTGTGTATTAATGGTCATATATACTAGTTATTGTAAACCTGCTTTTGCAATTACTAGAGCTCACCTATAGAGTAGAAATTTTTAAAAATCTGAAAGAATCAGATTTCTTTGTATGGTTCACATTTCTGTAATGTTTTTCTAATCTAGGAGGTGTTCTGTGTAAGAGTAAGCCTCAAATTGGTAGATACTTAATTTTGTGTTGACGTAGTCATACATTAGATATCAGAAATAGCTTGTGCAAATTTTATCCAGTCTGAAACCTTCATTTCTGTAAATGTGAGTTTGCATTTGATGGAATGGAGGATTCCAAATAATTGATCGTTGGCATTCTTTTGCCTTTACAGGTGATCTTGTTGAAAGAATGACATAGGAGGATTAGCATAGTAAGTGTTAGTGGATTCAGAAGAGCAGGGAGAGACATGCATCTTTTAGGTCATATTAGAATTTCTGTTTATTGCTGTTAATAAAGCAATACATTTCATACTACATATGCTGGTTTTTAAATTATATGGGATGGGGATTTAAAGCACCTGATCAGGGATTTTGCCTGGGGAATTAAGTGAAAAGTTGTTCTCCTTCCTTCATTTGTAACCATTGCTTTAGGCTCCTAAAATGACTTGTTTGCATCATGTAGTAGTATCTGCCTGTCAAGTCAGGTAGCTGGCAGCTTTGTTCTTATGCTTGGTATATTTCAATATGCTTATTCTAAGTAGTAGAAGTATTAACTACGTTACATTACCTCTAGAAACAGTTTCTTCATGTTGCACCTGACACACAACCAAATATTATAACAAAGGCAATTTAAATAGAGTATAATGTTATCTTTTGCTCTCCAGATAATGATAATGAACAAAAATAAAGATAGTAATCCTTTATGAAGTGGCATGGGCCTCTCCTGCTGCTTCAGGTATTTCTGAAGTCTGATAAAACCTGATAATAGGTTTCTTAAAGAGGCAGATAGATAGATAGATAGATAGATAGATAGATAGATAGATAGATAGATAGATAGATAGAGGCAGTGTATTAAAATGGTTGAAATATTACAGCACACTGTAAGTCTTCCAAACTTTTAATTTTCTCGGCTCATTCTTGCAACTCAAATTCCTTTATGTATGTACTTGTTGGTACATGTTGGTACATGGCATTCCACTGTCAAGTTATGTCTTTTCCAAAACTAGTGATGCTTTTCCAGTCTTCTCTGTTCAAAATACATGCTTCACCAAACTCTAACTGTACAGTGAGTGCTCTGGGTTCATCATCACCATTTGAAAGCTGCTTTGTGATTTAAAGGCACATACAGATGGTACAAACAAGTCATTTCAGATCTAGCACATGCAGTTCAAGATTTATAGATTTACAGATAATAAAATCTGATTTGGAAGCCTCCTTTTACTGTTTTTGCTATTTCAGAAACTCCGTTCAAGGGTCTGAAAATGGTTTTATGTTTTCAAATCTTGCCTTAATTTTGTGAAGCAATTTTTTCTAAGAACTATTAGTGTTTTCTTTCTGTTACTGGTCTTACTTGACTGGCTTATCCTAATACTACCTCTCTGCTTTTCCCTGCATTGTTCCTTCATTAAAGGTAGGAAAGTTTTGCAGGAAAAGCAGCTGTAGGCTTGGGTACATGCAGTTATTGCAAGTTCCTTTTTTTAGGATATTTCTGTTTTAATTGAATTAATGTAGATTTACCTTGCATCTTTCCTTGCTTTCCATTGTTAGGTACTTACTGTTGACTGTCAATAATAATTTCTTTTTTATCCAGTTCAAAATCATGAAAAGCAAAGCAACAGTGTAATGTATATAAAAAATAATTTTTCCACAACAAAACAGTTTGCATACTGATAGAACTGTAAAGAGACATCTCCTAGTATCTTGCAAACAGTAGGCAGTGTTTTGTAGGATATGTTTTGGTAAAATACGATAGAACCATGAAAGAAAAATGTATTAATAGACCTGACTCACAGGATGAGTGGTAACCTTAATCTCTAAACCCCCTCGAATATATTTCTGTGGGCCAGTGTAGAAGATGAAAGAGCTCATAAATGTCTTTCCCTTTTGAGAAGTAAACTGACAGTTTGTCCCTTAGAGCAAATGCACACTGCATCTATCTGCACTGCAATTATCTTGAACTAAATTATCATGGTACTCAGCTAATTTGAGAATATCTTTCACATGAATAAGCTACAGCCACAAAATACCAGTTGCATTTCCTTTACTTCCTAGTGTCCTTCCAAAGTTGGCAATTTGTGAGGGGGGGAAAGCTGCAGAGAAGGAAATAAAAATTAAAATCCCCAGAAGAATTAAATTCAATTTGTTCATTACCTCTACATCTCCTGAATTTCAAAGATATTTCTTTCTTTGTAATGCAAGTGAAAAGTGTTTTCTGTAAGCCAGGTAAGGACACCAGTAGGAAGGAAGCAAGACTGAAAATAAAAGCTTGTTGTGTACCCTGTACATGTGCATTTCTGTTACTGCTGTGCACTGTTGGGTTGGTTATATTCTGGGGGTTGCATTAACACCAGTGGCATGCTTGTGGTTTTGATTCCTGGGGGAACTAAGGCTTGCCAGCTTAAGGGAATTGGAGTTCACTGTTCACTGCAGTAACTGGGCTGCAACTGCAAAGGGAGATTGAAGGTAATTTTTCCTAGGGATCTCTCATATGCGGGTGAACACTAAATTCATAGGGTTTTTTTAATTGAGAATGACCAGTGAACACAATACCTCTTAGCTAGTTTGGGGGCAAACAGGAGCAGAGAAAATGCATATGTATAGAAAAGGGAAGGACTAATGGGAAAGTCAGCTATTAAAAGAAATGAGGAGGTGTAAAAGTTTGATAACAGTAGCTTTATGGACAGTGGAGCTATAAACAACACAAATTTCTAAGACCGTGGGAAGAAGGAGAAATTTTCGTCCCCTTCTGTTTGAAATTTTTGGTAACTTGATTTAAAAAACAACAGTTATTTATGAAAAGTGAGTAATTGTGCATTGAGGAGATAGTTGAAATTCAGTAAAAGAGCATGAAAGTGTTCAGGAGTAATGGCTGGAGTGTAACCATTGGACACATGCATCTTCTGACTTTTGCAATTACAAATCTCAGTTATTTGTCAAGATTGATTCTTTGCACTGCATATTTTTCCTTATCATTCTTAGCAGCTGACTTTCAGATTTTTGTTTATGTTGCTTTTAATGTGAGTGGTGCTTAGTAGCTGCAGAAATACTCCTGAACTTTAGCCAAAGCTGCTGTCACACAGATTTCATTATGATCAGTGCCTGAAATGGTTAAAGTGGTTGTTGTTGCTTAGTTTTTTCTAACATATTACAAAACATCCTCTTAGAATATTTCTTTGCCTTTCTACTGTTCCCAGATATGCTCACTTTACTGTTTTGAGGGTTAGTTGATATTTGATATTTTTGTATTTCATCTGGAAAGAAGTTGTTTCAAATATCATCATTTTACCTATTTCAGTCTTGTGCAGTTTCTCCAACCAGATGCAGCACAGATTTATACTGAAGTTGTTGCAAGGCATTTTGCGCATTCCTTTACCTCTCAAGGCTTTTCTGCATTTGCATGCTGGATTGTGCTGTCCTAGCAGGGAAGCTATAAATAGACTGTCTGATGCAGTGAGGCAGCTATGCCACAGTGGCCTTGGAAATCTCAGCTTTCACCTGTAACTCTGCATTCCCATTCCCACCGACCTCACTCTTGCAGTAGCAGGATGCAAAAGGAACATAAATGATTGATTGCTGCTGGTGGTGTCTAAAGTCTGAGTGTTTTAAATACGATGGAGCAATGAAGAATAGAGTAAGCTGTGAAGCTGCTCCTATAAAAAAGGGGTAGGGATGTAATAATCGCAGTTACTGCAGTGCATTTGATTTTGGTTGTTTGCACAGGAGAATTCTAAATTGACATTATTGATGTTACAGAAGTTAAGTGTTTTAAATCTTTACTTGTTTGCAAAAGTTAGTTTAAAATTTTTAATCATTTATGTTTATAAAGTACTTGTATGCTTTAAAGTACTATAGAGTACATGTATACATTGTGAAAGATGTCTTGTTCTCTTACAGTGTGAAAAATTCAAATTATTGTCTCCCATCATATACGGCTTATAAGAATTATGATTATTCAGAGCCAGGAAGACACAGTGAGCAGCCAGGCCTGTGTGGCCTGAGTAACTTGGGGAATACATGTTTCATGAATTCAGCAATTCAGGTATGTACTTTAAAATAACATCAGCTAGTGTTATTACTTGGAAATAGTATCTTGTTATTTTGTCATGTTTCAAAACTAATATTAAGAGATCTGCAAAGTAGCAGGATAGGATTAAAAGTGAAGAAATAATACATCTTTATTGGTATACTTTAAAAGTTGATTTATATAGCTGCATTTATAATGGTCAGTGTCAGAAAGACATTTGACCGGTGTTCTACATGAGTCAACTCAAAGTGGGATTCTTTGCTTTTTGTACTAATTGCCGTGCACATATGTCACAAAAACTGCCTTTTCCTTTTGAAATGCACTTGAGTACTGATTGTAGTACAAAAAAAAAGTGTCAAAATGTAGATGACTGATAGCTTACTGGGTCTTTGTTTCTGACTCATTATGTACTTTTATTGCACAGGTTAACATTTAGGAGCCTTGGAAAATACTGTCCTTTGACCTTTCCTCTCGGAATAGCTGTTTCATGGATGAGATATTTTACAGGAATGTGTTAGCTTGTTTCTTTGCTATAAATGCAAGAGAAATACTAGTATATCTACTGTTCCTCTACCAAGATGAAGAAACCTTACTGTTTTAATTTTAAATGGAAGCTGCAGTTATAGAATAGTTAACAGTCAGAACTAGGAGTTTGGTTTGGTTTTTGTTTAGATCTTGAACTCAGTTTTTGTCATTAGAGCAGGCTTCTGTCAAAAAACTGTTATGTGTATTTAAGTTCTTGTTCACATATTTCCTTCTGAGTATGAAAATATTAGATCTTGACCAAGTATGCTGCAGAGTTATCCTCCTTTCCTCCTTGGTCATTACAAGGGTTCCTGGCTTATGTTTGTGATTCCTTTTATTATAAATTTGAGAAAGAAAACCCAAAAACACAACACAAATGTTGCATTTCTTCTTTAGCCTGTTGGAGTAAAAAAGGAATTTCAGGTACATTCATAAGCTAAGTTTATGAAGTTGTTGAAATTTATTCAAATTAAAAAACGTCCCAGAGTGTCATAGTGTGTGTAGATACTTCTGTTCCTTCTTGATGTTGACAATCTGTGAATAATTTGGCCTTATTTTTCTGGAGCCTCTGTTAGGTAGCTGCAGAGAACCCCAAGCTCTCCCCTTATTCTTGCCTTCTTCAGGTCGAACTAGTGCATACAGCTCTGCCTTTCTTTGTTTATTGCTTTGCCTCTTGACCATGTTGGTGTCCTTTCTCTGCTCTTTCTTACACCGGGGAGCGTAAACAGGACAGTGCTCCTGCAGCAACCTCACAAGTTCCAAATGGAGGGGGTGATTTGCTCTCCTTTGCCTCTGACTGCAGTTGCTAATACAGCCCAGTTAGCAGCTGGATACCTTTTCCATGGGGATGAGCAGCAGGGTCACATTTCCACAGAAAAGGACCACTGGGTCATATGATGCAAAACAGCTTTCCAGCCAGTCAGCCCCTACCTGTTACTGGTATATAGGGTTATTCCATGTTTATTCCATACTTACTATATAAGGCATCCATAAAATTAAACTTGTTTCTAGAAATGTTTCCATGAGGATACTTGAAGAGAAGTTGAACAGTGCAGAAAGTAATTCAATATTTTTTTAGCATGCTACACAAAAGATGGCTAAACTGAAAGGGGGAAGGACGCACATTTTGCATAGTCCATTCTAATTAAAAATGCTACACATAACCTCTCTTGATTACTTAATTACATCATTATGCTGTTGGAAAGAAACACATGTGTTTTTGTCTAGTACATCAACCAGAATTATATTTTAGAAGTTGAATTCAAAGAATATTCCTGCTACAAAGTGGAAGGGTTTTTATGATTCTACCTTGTTCATCAAGCTATGCTGATTAAATAAGGATAATTTAAATTACTTATTCAAACCTTAATTGAACAGGTATACTAGATTTACATACATGTAATTCAAAAGTAACCTTTTAGGGTAGGATTCTAAGCATGAATTGTTGCCTTTAGGAGTCTTGCACAGCCTAACAAACTTGTTACACGTCACATCATTATCCCATTGTGTTAAACAGTTTTAATTCTGAGGTCTGCATTTGAAATAATATCAGCTTTGACTTCATTGCTTTTCAGTTACATCTAGAGAATTAAGTTTTCAAATAAGATCTGAGAAACTATAATGGAAATTAATAAATACAGGTTTGCTGGTTACTAAAACACTGATTACCAGTGCTCTGAGTAAGAAAATGAGGTGTTTATTGAGTAGTGTAGATTTCAGTTGGGTATGGTAACTTCAATATGTCCTTGAAGGTGTGTTTTTTTCAAATGCATTATTTAGTGGCTTTCTTAACAAGGAAATTTAAAGTATCTTTCAGTTTCACCTACTGTATGTCTCAAAGAAAGTACTGTTCAGAGTTTAATGTTATCTAAGAAATCCATGGAAGTGCTTTTTAGTGAAAGTACGATGTGTTCTTGACACACTAAGGTCTCACAGGCTTCAGTCTTCTTCTTGCCACCACTTGTATCTTTTTTTATTTATATAGAAAGCATGCATTTCACTGTGCTAATTTGCAATTAATTTCATGTCCTATTTTTATCAAAGTAGCATTGGATTATTCTGGTTGTAATGCCTGAGGCCAGAGCACTCTGAACATATTTTGATCTGTCTTAGTCTTGGAAGTAATGAAAAGGTGGGCTCAAATAGTATGTGAATGGCAAAATAGAGAATTCTCCTTGGGCATATTGGGTGCATTTACCTGGATGATGGAGCAGAGTAGAGGTTTCAAGCATGATTAGAGATCACACAAATCTGCAGTGAGGAATTGCTATCTATACCAGATGGCTGTGCTGCCATTTGGAGGGACCTCAGCGGGCTGGAACCTCATGAAGTTCAGCCAAAGGAAATGCAAAGCCCTGTGCCTGGGGGGACACCTACAGGAACCAGTACACACGGTGGTAGGGGATCAGCAACAGCAGGGAAGCAGCCCAGACCCTGGACAAAAAGCTGAACTAAGAGCCAGCAATGTATTCCTGTGGCCAAGGCAGACAAGAGCATTGTGGGCTGCACTAAGAAAAGTATTGCTGGGAGGCTGAAAGACGTGATCCTTTCCTTCCACTCAGCTTTGGAGAGACACCCCCAAAGTTCTGAGTTCACTTCTGGGCTCCCCAGCGAGTTTAGGGATATCCTGGAGCAAGTCTGGTGAGAGACCACACAGGTGATCAAGTATTGCACCATCTGAGCTGTGTGGAGAGGCAGAGAGGGCTGTTTGGCCTGGAGAAGAGAAGCCTCCAGAGTGGTTTTACTGTTTTTAGGAAGTACCTGGTGGAGCAAAGTAAAGAAAACTAAGCCAAACTCTCCTCGGTGGTGCCCACTGAAAGAAGAGGAGGCAGCGGACACAAACTGAAGCATATGCACTTCTCAAATACAGGAAACTTTGTTCTAAAATGGGGTTTGTCAAAAGTGGAATAGAGTCTTCAAGGAAACTGTGCAGCATCCATCCTTGAAGGTGCTGAAAACCTATCTGAATAGAGTCTCAAGCAACCTGCTGTAGGTGACCTGTCTTTGAACAAGTGGGTTGGACCAGAGAATCTGCAGAGATGCCTTCTAATCTCAATTATTCTGTGATTCTCTGATCTGATCTGGTCGTCTACTTTATCTTACTTATCCTCCTAAGATGTATTCCTTCACAATTGTACTTAATACAGAGTTGTTTATCAGGATAAATCTGTTTTCTTTAAAAACAATAATTTACTGTAGGGTAGTGGATTCTGAAATAATAGGTTCAATTCCATTAATGTGCCAATAATGTACCAAAAGCTCTGCTTTGATCTCTTCCATTCAGTTCATGCTGGTTGTGATCTTCCTTCAACAGAAGCAGAGTTTAGTTTATCCATTTTCCAGCTGATTGCCACTTTTCTCAGATCTCTGTGCTTTCCAGGGAGCATTGAGGCCCCTGAGTGTTCACACAGGAGCCATTTCTGCTTCAGAAACCACTGCATTTCTCACACAGCTTCTCTTTGATCTTCTCTCATGTACAGTGAAGATGGTTTGCGTCAGAGCTATTATCAGTGCTCCTTGACAAAGAGGGACAATTCCTTCTCATAGCTTGTTCTCCTGAGTCTGACAAACTTGCATGAAGCTTCTTACCCTGTAAACATAGTAGGCAGAAATGTGAAAATCCTGGCAATGTCTTAAATTTTATTGCAAATTCTTTAGTAGTTCTTCAATCTGTAGGTAAAGTTAGGCTAACCCCTTTATCATTCTAAGTGATTATTGTGAAGAGACCTTTGCCCTTCCAAGTAGGGGTTTTCAGTGTTAAGAAGCTCAGGACAACTGGAGGACAGATGATGAAGAGATACGTAAGATCCTCTGTGGGATTAGAGACAGCTGGAAGCTGAATGAGAGTAAGGCCATGAAGGTTAAAATACCACTGTGTATCTCCCAAGTGCTGTTCTATTCCCATTGTTCCTTAATTTAAAAGAATCAATCGTTCAGTATTCTTATTTTGGTTGTATTGGAACTTCTGTATAGGTTTTTTTTTTGATTCTTCTGAAGGGAGTATTCCATGTATTTATTTTATTTCAGGGTAAACACCTAAGGTGTGATGTTTTCTAATTGGGCCTAAATGTCTGCTTTTGCAGATCCGAGCATGAAATAAAACAGGAAAGACAGAATGAACTGTGTAGATTTTTTAAATATGGGTTCAAGTATTCATAATAATATCTATTTCACAAAAAATATTTGGAAAGCAGATGTTTCATTCACATTCACTTAGGTACATAGCTATATTCTAAGCAGAAAATAAATTAGAAAAAATGAGTCTCATTAAGCATTGCTGTGCTGCCACCTGTGGATGTTTCCCAAGTATTACTTTCCTATTTCAGTGGGACATTACAGATTAGAACTCTGTAGAAAGGTTTGGAGTTTTCTTCTTTTACAGTGAAAACCTGCGGGTTCCAAAATTCTCATTTTGTGATTAAAAAAATAGGATAAGAAAAAAAGTAAATGTTTTCATTAAAAACATTCATTTTTTTTCCAAGACGTTGATTTTTATGGGTTTTTCCCATCAGTGTGATTATATATATCTGACTTCTGAACAAGCTCTGCAATGGGTATTTCAGAAGTTTTCTTTCTTCAGAAAGCTTAATAATATTCCCTCTAAAGTTACTTATGGTTGTGAATTTACCTATACAAAAGATAGCGTATTTCACCAATGCCTGAAATTGTTTTTATTGCTTTTATTTCAGTTGCCATGGGCATGTGCAGTTTGGATTAAGGAGCATATTAACTAAGCACTTTTTCCATGTCTGGTAGCATACAGACAAATGTAGGATAGATATGTAAAGTGAATCACTTTTTCTCCTATGACTTGTATCTTCTTTCAGTCTGGCAGCTCTTGCTAGAAAGCTGAAATATTA
Organism: Cyanistes caeruleus; assembly: GCF_971803275.1. NCBI lineage: Eukaryota > Metazoa > Chordata > Aves > Passeriformes > Paridae > Cyanistes > Cyanistes caeruleus. The sequence goes on along the minus strand of NC_141704.1, from coordinate 50,022,700 downwards.
AATTTCACTGTCCCTTGCATAAAATTCTTAGTAAGTAGTACCTGAAGCTGAAGAACCAGGACACATAGAGGAATATTCAGTTTTCATTTTCTCAATTCATGATCTTACTGTCTCTTTCTCAATTTCCTCAGTTCAGTGGCATGATGGGTGGTGATGTTTTCTTTATTTTGGAAGTTTATTTTTATCATTATTTTTGTGCAATATTCCATATGGGGTGTGAAGAAATGTTTCCTTGTTCCCTTAGGACTATAGGATGATTCGTGGAACTTCAGGAGGTTTCTGGTGCAACCTCCTGCTCAAAGGAAGGTTGGCTCTGAGGTCAGAACAGGTTTCCCAGGGCTTTATCCAGTTGGATCTTGAAAATCTCCCAAGAAGGTAGAGCATCTTAGTTCCACTGCTTGACTGTTCTTACAGTGAAAACTTTCTTCCTTATATTCTTAACTTCTCATGTTTCAACTAATGTCCATTGTTTCTTGTCTTCCTAGTACTTTCCATTGTGAGGAGCCTGGTTCCATCTTCCCCTTAACTTCCATATAGGTATTAAAGGGCCACTCTTGGGCATCCCTCAAACAGTCTCTTCTGCAGCCTGAACAAACCCTGATGCTTCAGCCTTTTTTCACAGGGCAAGTCCTTCTAAGCCACTGACTGTCTTGGTGGCCCTCTTTCTTGTTTTTTGGGGTTTTTTTTCTTCTTATCAGTTGTGTCCATGCAAACTCTTATATCAGAATGATTCCATACTTAAATCACAGAGATTTAGAAGACTATGACTTGACTATTTGTATTATTCTATTTATCCCTTTGTAAGCATTTCATAGGACAGGTAGACTTGCAAATGCTATCGTAGGCTAATATTCTATACAGCATTCCAGTGAGGCTGCAGCATTGAGATGTGCATGTATACACAGATATGCATATATGTGCATGTGTGCATAACACTAAAAATAATGACTTTTTTCTTTTTCATTTTCCTGTGCATCCTAATAACTTTTTTCCAGGTTATTAATATGTAACATGGAAGTATCATTTCTGTGTTTTAACCTTTGTCATGCTGAAGATTAACCTTCTCTCCTGTGGTTTGTCTCTTGGAGTTTCCACCTTCTATTCTGTACTTCCCATGATCTTTTCACTAAATGACCAGTTCAAGTTCAGAGAACTTCACAGAAATTTTATTGGTTAAAGAAAACTTGTAGAGACAGCAGTACTTGAAATGAAGTTCCATTCTGTTACCTCTTTAGTTCACAGTTTTCCATAGTTCTACTGTATTTGTTTGGCTATTTTGGCTGCTATTATTCTTCACCTCTTGGTATGCTTTTAGTTTACTTATTATCTGTGTTTTGAAACAAACAGAAAAACCCAAATCACTAGGTTGAACAGGACACATAAATCTGGCAACTTAACTGTCCAGTAGATTGTCTTGGTTCTAATAGACATTTTTTATAAGGCTTCCTTGATAACCTACAACATATCACATGAGAAAATACAAATGTAGGATTCCCTTCCCATTGGCTTCTGGATGCTTTTTTTTCCCTCTGACTTTAATCATGATCTTAAATAATTCTCCATTTTCAGCCTTTTCAGAGAATAAACGTGTGTAATCATCTAGCTTTGTCAGTCACATTGAAAAGATGAATGCATACGTGACCAACTTCATTCACTCCTTTAGCAGCTACTTCTTAAAAAATTGTGATATCTGATATTTTAGAAAAATTGTCAGTTCTATACCTCAAAACTTGCTATGTTGAGATAGACATTTATGCATTCCAGTACTACCATCAGTGTCATCTTATGTTGTAATGTGGACATTGTTAATGGAAAAATGGGAATTATCTGTAGTAATCTTCCTGACTCATACTACAAATGTTAATTAATATTCTGAGAAAGTTACAAAACCAATTAATCAGGTGAAAGCTAGAAACTAGTGAATTATCTTTTTGGTAGAATCCAGATTGTCAGGACATTGTATAATGCTTGACTAACAGACCTGTAGAAAAATACACTATTTTTGCATTATTTGGTTCCCTGTGCTTGACATCATTCACACTAGACTGAACAGTTGAACTGATTTCATCTCCTAAACCAGCCCAGAAATAATCCAAAAGACAACACAGATCTGTGTGGTAAGGGGATTTGGGATCACCACTACTGGAAGCAAAAGCTCTTTGCTATATAGCAAGAGATAAATAAGATTTCTTCAACCCTGAATGTCCAAAAGGGTCTGTAATACCAGGAATTTTTTTTTGCAGTGTTGACAGATCCTGAAAGCTTTAGGTGAGGAGGAAGAGAGAGGAAGGAGTTTGATATAGGCATGAAACTCAGCTCTCTACTGCATGTGACTGGTTTTGCTTTGTAATATTGCACAGGTATGATAGGCAGACATAGGAATAACTTTTTTTTGCCCCACTCAGTAAAGTTGCAATTCTTCCAGTCTAATTCTTGTATCTTATGTAGTAGCATAAGTGGAGCTCTTCCCCTTGTTTACAGAGAGGCAGACGAGACTGGTGAAATACTTGACCTTTCCTCAAATCTTTTAATAAAGGAAAGAATGCTGAAAAGCTTACAATATTTAATGAACAAACTCTTAAGGATATATGCTAAGGCATGCCATGGGCATTATTCCTGAGTGATTGAAATATGTTTAAAGGAGTATGAAGAGGAGCACATGAAAATTCAAAGTGAAATTGTAAATCATACTTTAGTGATTACATCCTACTGTCTCAAATGCTGAGAGAAGAGACAAACTGGTACAGAGGATAAGTGATTATTTCAATCTAAAACAAGGTACTTGCTTTCCTTGGGCTAATTTCAGCTCTAAGCAGCATCATCAAGATTTAAAAGAACAAAAGAAGGGCTGCAGCACTGTGATTCAAAGTCTAGTCCCTCTAGCATAGACTGCTGCCTCCAAGAGCATCCATAAGCTGGTACTAGAAAAGAGAAGGAAAAGGCCAAGCATCCTCACCTGCCCTCGCCTGCCAAAATAAATCTTTTTTCAAACGTTGCTCTGAATATGGTATAATTTGAACTAATAAGCCCTGTTGGTTCTCTTTCCAAGCACGTATGCACTCTCCACTTCACACATCTATTGCAACTTCCAGCAACAAGTTTCATAAAGCCATGCATGTCTCCAGAAACACCTTGTTTTGTCTCTTTTAAATTTTGATACAAGTTATGTTGTCATGCTGTGATTGGTTGGACTGCTCTGTTTTATAAATTTTGAGGCAAGGCCCTTGACAGTATTATCTGTGCATAACTTGTAATGACAGTTGTAGCCAGTCTTGGTTTAGTCATTGTTTCTGGAAAAGATTGTTTAGAGTTTTTTCTCTCTTCCTTTCAGGCACTAGACATTATAGTTCATGGCTGCTTTAACAAAATTAAAACATTCTTTGTTTAGTACTTATTCAAATCACTGTTCTAAAAAGTCTGTATTATTTTTTGCAGTGTCTGAGCAACACACCTCCTCTTACAGAGTACTTCCTCAATGATAAATACCAAGAAGAACTGAATTTTGACAATCCTTTAGGAATGCGAGGTGAAATAGCAAAGTCTTATGCTGAGCTTATCAAGCAAATGTGGTCAGGAAAATACAGCTATGTTACCCCAAGAGCATTTAAGGTCAGTAGGGAAGTTACATTGAATATACATTGTTAGTTTCAGTTTTGTACTTCTAAGTATATAAAACTTTGAGGAATATGCACAAAAAAGAATTTGAAGTACTCTAACAGTGTGCATTCCATTCATTGAACTGGTAAAACACCTGGATCTGTATTTCAGTAGGTGTCACCTGCCCTTGTGCTTTGGTCTTTGAGAATTAGTTTTGACTTCTTGTCTCCATTGAAAAGCTTATCTTTTACAACTATGAATTTTACCTTTTCAATGTGCTGCTGCAGCATCTCAGAAGTATCTTCTTTTTCTAACACTTAAGGTACCAGAAGTGTTTTACATTTACTTTTTTTCTTAGACACAAGTGGGACGATTTGCACCACAATTTTCTGGTTATCAGCAACAAGATTGTCAAGAGCTACTAGCTTTTCTCTTGGATGGTTTACATGAGGATTTGAACAGAATTAGGAAAAAGCCTTATATTCAATTAAAGGATGCAGATGGGAGACCAGACAAGGTATGGGTTTTGGAGCTGATCTTCGTTTTGGTGAAAGTTTTGTGCTGTAAGGTGCTTCTACATGATTATGCTCTGGAAGGTTGGGAAACGGATTATACAGGGCTTTTTCTGGAAGGCATTTTTAGTAAATAGGATGAAACTTTAAAACTGAAATCTTGAGTAACTGTAAATTTGTGTTTATTTTTAAGATAATGAGGGGGGATGGAAGGATGCTAAAGCCTTTTTTAAGAAGTTCATTAAGACCATCTTGTTCAATTCAATGCCGAGTTCAGTTGGGAAAAAAAAATTCCCATTCTGTTGTTCTTTTATTTTTATAGCTACAGTATGCAGCATTCTGTCTCTCTATAGTACTCTTACTTTAGGGAACCTCTTACTTTGTTATTTTTATTATAAGTACAAGTTAATTCAGATGGAATTTTTAGGTTTATCTGCTTTTGTCTTTCCCCAAGCTATTTGAAATTCACTCTCAGACTATGTAATACCACTGACGTGATCTTTATCATAGGAAAAGCATACATCTTTTAACCTGTTAGTAGTAACATTCCTTATGGGTCCTTTGGAGTGACTTGACTGTGTTTAAGGTGGTTACTGAAAATGTATCAAGGACTTTTACGAATAATTCTCACTATTTATTTCCTACTACTTTGTCATAACCCAGGTCATGCTTTGTTTACAGGTGGTTGCTGAAGAAGCCTGGGAAAATCATTTAAAGAGAAATGATTCCATCATTGTAGATATATTTCATGGCCTTTTTAAATCTACCCTAGTTTGTCCTGAATGTGCTAAGATATCTGTAACCTTTGATCCCTTTTGTTACTTGACACTTCCATTACCCATGAAAAAAGAACGCACTTTGGAAGTTTATTTAGTTAGAATGGATCCACTTGCAAAGCCTATGCAGGTAAGCGGCTTAATTTATGTACAAACACTTTGATTTATGAGGCATTTACAATGAACCCAAGTTCCCTTACAAAGTGCAAATACATAAGCAAGTCCAACAAGCTTTATTTTTCTGATGTGTGTTCTGAAGTCTCATTCAGGAAAGTGGGGAAGACTATACATACCTGAGGAAGACTGTATATACCTTGTACAGTTACAAGAAGGAATTGGTAATTTCTTTATGGTTGTGTTAGTAAGGCTTCTTTATCTTTAAAATGTATGCAGACATAATTTTTTGAGAGCTGCTGTGATGAATTTTTATATTTTTTATAGAAGTATTTGTACACTTAATCCATAAGACATAACTTAATCCATACACATAATCCCATAAGACTTAACTTTTTGGTTTCTTAATTGCAAAAGGCAAATATTTGTAATAAGTGGTGCAAAAGCCCCCCAAGACTAAATATATTAGGTAGTCTCGAATTCTTCAGTGCTCTCATCTCATAGTCAAAAGAAAAAATTTTAGATGAGATTTATTTATGAAGAGTATCCCTTTTGCCTTTTTTTAGGAAGGGGGTGATATTACACACCTTAGAATGTCATCAAAAAATGTACGTAAGGTTATCATAACCAAGTCATGATTAAGTGGTTCTGGCTGTACCTTATATGGTAAATGAGGATAGTGAAGTAAATGCAACACAGGCAGTTACACAGGTATCCAAAAAGGCTCTAACACCTGAAATCAGTACCATATGAGGAAAGTGGGAGAAAAAAGTTTTCCAAGGCAATATGAATTGGGGAATTCAAAGGTGAAGGGAAGTGTATTAACTAATGGGAGATGAGTCTGCTAGAAATCTAATTGTGAAAATAGGGGACACACAGTAGTTGCACAGGGGACACGAAGTAGTTGAAAACTACCGAAGTAGTCAAACATGACTCATCACGTGAGATGGTTGTGCTGGAATTAATAGTTTGGGAAGAGTACCAGTTCAGTAGAGTTTTTTGAGTCAAAATGATTATGAAGCTTAAATGCATACATGCTATACTTGGCAATTAATTACAGAGTTAATAATAGCTTATTTCTAATTAATACTGTCTTTATTATGTGAGTAACAGGTAAGAGTTATGTGTGGAGTTTTATTACAAACTGCAGATGCACTGCATAAGGGAAGCCACAGAGCAGTTTTCTTTGACTTTAATCATCAAGTTCTTTTTGCATGCAAAATGAGAATCTGTTGCCTGCCATTGCTTTTTTCCCTAGTAATACTTTATAAACAACTTGTGTTGTATTCCAGGTTTAATAATCTTTTTGATAGCATGTATACTATTTAAATGCTTAAATAAGGATACTGTTGAAATGCAAATCTTAAGTAATTTGTACTGTTAGTCTTCTTACGGAAAAAGTAAAACAGCATTAAAACCAGCATTATATAAACTAATAAATGGAGCATACAGTGTGTGTGTGTTTGTAAAGTTGTGCAGATAACTACTACATTTGAAGCAGCTTTTGGAATTTGTTAGTTGATCTACATACTTCATACCATAAATTTCAAAAGTATGAAAGAAATACATGATATATGCTGAATATGTATCGTTTAGGTTTTTTTCTCACGTATATTTGTTCTCTTAAGAAGTTAAAATTATATTTTCCTTTTTAGTACAAAGTAGTTGTTCCCAAAATTGGAAATATATTGGATCTTTGCACAGCATTGTCAGCTTTGTCTGGTGTTGCTGCAGATAAGGTAAGAGTGATCTCTTACATAAAGCACAACAAATAACATTTTAATGTGTATTAACCTGATTTAATGGTGTATACTCCATTTTCTTTTCAGATGATTGTTACTGATATATACAATCACAGATTCCACAGGATATTTGGCATGGATGAAAATCTAAGTAGTATTATGGAACGTGATGACATTTATGTGTAAGTGTAGTTAACGTGCTTCATGTCTCTTTGAGCTTGTTATTTGCCAAAGATTAAAACCTAGACGCCAGATAAAGATTAAACTAGGAGGGGATATTTTTTTATTTATCCCCTTCATAGCCATATCCATGACTATTGTTCTTTGTATTTCTGATTGTTTTTCTTCTAGATTTGAAATTGCTATCAATAGAACAGAAGATACAGAACAAGTCATAATTCCTGTTTGTTTAAGGGAAAAGTGCAGGCACACTAGCTACAGCCATAGTGGTTCTTTACTATTTGGTCAACCTTTTCTCATAGCAGTGCCTAGAAACAATACTGAAGATAAACTGTATAACCTGCTGCTGCTAAGAATGTGGTAAGTTTATTGTTAAATGAAAAATTAGTTTGTTAAGAATAATGGTAATAGTTGAAGTCAGTAGGTATGTACTTTCATGTGGCTTTCTAACATAGTAATTAGATTTGATTAATTTTATTTGCTTTCTGATGAATATTAAATATAAAATTTCAGCCACTAATGTGGATTTTAATTTGATTTTTTGTTAGTATGACCTCATCCAAAAAATATTTGAGAAGACAGTAGAGAGTCAATCTGTATTGTTAAATTATTCTCTTGTATACTTAGCTGTTTGTTAGGTCTTGGTAAAGTGGAACTGTTTTCCAGTTATTCTGCTATGGTTATACTTCCTGTATCTACTGTTCAAGTTTATATACTAATTTACGTTGTAAAAGTACATGGTAGACACCTTCTGAAACTAGACTAGGATTACTGTTGTTATATAGAAAATATTAAAATCATATAACCTCCAATCTAAATTTATTCTTCTTTTTCTATTGATTTAACCTTCTTTGTAAAATGCTTAATGAGGAGCTAAAAAAAAATGAATTCTGGACAAACAGAGAGTGAGACCAAGAATCAAGTTGTCTCAGATGAAGTAGCTGCCAAAAATGCACAAACATGTGCAAGCAGGTTTTTGTATGTGCTTGTGAAACTAGACATGTTTGGCAATAAAACCGATAATCTGAGTAAATCACAAAGGAGTGCAGAAATACAGTACACTAGCAAAGACCTGGGATAACAGTTTCATTACCAGTTTGAACAATGAAAATTACTTAACAATCCCTTGCTTCTAACTGTTGCTTTCACTTGTCACATTTAGCCGATACGTAAAAACATGTACTGAAAGTGAAGACACTGAAGGTTCCCTGCATTGCTGCAAGGACCATGGTATCAATGGTAACGGCCCGAATGGAATACATGAAGAAGGATCTCCAAGTAAGACTGGACTATCTAAACTTGCTCAGTATTTAGTGTTGAATTTGAAATGCAAGTTAACTCTCTACTGTTTTTCAATTGCTGTCACTCTGTCTTATTTCTTCCTCTTTATTCTTCCGATTGCTTTAGGTGAAATGGAGACAGATGAGCAAGATGATGAATCCAGCCAGGATCAGGAACTTCCCTCAGAGAATGAAAATAGCCAGTCAGAAGACTCAGTTGGGGGTGACAATGACTCTGAAAATGGATTGTGTACTGAGGATACTTGCAAAGGTCAACCACTCACGGGGCACAAAAAGCGATTGTTTACATTCCAGTTCAATAATTTAGGCAATACTGACATAAACTACATCAAAGATGATACCAGGCATATTAGATTTGATGATAGGCAACCTAGGCTTGATGGTAAGTCACAGGGAACAGAGTGGGCAATATTTGATTCTGATACTCTTTTCTGACTCTCACATTTCATTTTCTTTGTGTGCTGTTTGATATATTTTTCTTTTAAATAGCAAATTCTGTATAACTAATACTTATTGCTGTTGACTTTTTGAAAGGCTTTTTATTTTATGTGCTTCAGTTCTTTGTATTAAATTCATTATAGCATTGTTTAATTTATTTTGAAGAGTGTTTGTCCAAAGTTAATACAATTTCATGTAAAGCAAGAAATAAGAGAAAACATTTTTTTTAATCTTAGAAAGATCTTTCCTTGCTTTGGATTGGGATCCTGAATTGAAGAAGAGATATTTTGATGATAGTGCAGCAGAGGTAAGCTGTTTATGTTGCTCCCTTTTCCAGCACAAATAGAAATTAAACATAAAAAATGCAACTTAATTAGTGTGAAATTAAGTCTTCTTCACAAGAAGAAACAACTGTATCATTTTTTCACATTATTCTTAGTAAATATGTTGTTGTAAATAAACTTCGTATATACATCCAAGTAATTAGCAAATCTGAGGCTTATGAACTGGGAAGTAAATCTGAAGCTGTGGAAACTTTTTACTTGAATGGTTTCTGATCAGTTTTTCCATATATAGGAGCTTTGTAGTTACTGTTTATAGTAAGACGACATCACTAAAATGAGTTTTGTTTCATTTGTTCTCTTAACTCAAGAAATACTTCTCTTTAGGATTTTGAAAAACATGAAAGTGTGGAATATAAGCCTCCCAAAAAGCCTTTTGTGAAATTAAAAGATTGCATTGAGCTGTTCACAACAAAGGAAAAACTAGGTGCTGAAGACCCATGGTAAGCACAAAAAATTAGAATTATGTTCTATGGTGGATTTCTCAAAATTAATTTAAACCACACTTGAACATAGTTAAGTAGTTGATTTATTAATGGTATTTGAATCTTGTTACTTAAAACATAGTTGAAAATTCTCAAAATGCTTTGTTTTGATCCATTACTTAACCAAAATTTTTACCATGTACAGAAGGTTTTATTTGTAAGGAAGACATTTAACACATTCACAGTTCAGAGGAAGGGTCAGTACATAAGGTGCTCTGGTGTGTGGACTGTGATGGACAGCAAATGAATAATATTGTGACAAATTCAGTGCAGTTATTTAAACAAATACTCCTTTCTGAGATGAGAGAGGTTGATGCATACTGTAGTTTCTTTATGCAAATACATAACTTGCCTTGCATCAATACATGAAATAGGGATGTGCAGAAACAGCAAGTTTATGGGATGGGGATGTCTGTAGAACACATGTTCTAGCTATTAGGTTTTTTGCAGAGACTTTCATTCTATTGATGGTTCTTCCAGATTATAATTCAGAATCATACCTAAATATTCATAATTACAGTATGTTCCCATAAGATCCTTTTTCCAGGAGTTTTCTATCAAATAACAATCTTTCATCAACACCTATAAGCTCAGAATTAAGTTTGAAAAGAAAAGAGTCTGCCAATTTTTTTTCTGCGAATACCTAAAAGTTTTGGAGATCTCCAAACATTGTCACCAGAGTGTCTCCTATATTTGTGCAGGGTAGGGATTTAACTTACAAAATCTCATTTTTTTTTCTGGGTTTGCTAGATTATACAACATCAGTGGATAGACTGTTTGAGATACCATTTAACTCAGGTATGGTGAAGCACTTCCATTTTGGCAGCACATTTTAAGCAGAGTATTTTAACTACTAAATACAACTGCAGAAGTCAAGCGGCTGCTACTAGATGCATCTCACCGGAGGCCATTAATCACATTTTTCTTCATTTGTTAGGTCATCACAAGTCTAATCTACAAGAGTTCATCATCCCTAGTCCAGCACCGTTTGTATTCTACATGTTCTAAGCCAGCTGGGAAAACAGATTTTCAATTCCAGCCTGCCCTTACAGTTCTCCTAATTTTTTGTCATTTTCTGATGTTGCTATTTAAAGCTGCTTGTGCAGTCTTTTAATTAGAGCTTATCTTTTTTCTTTTCTTTCCCCCCCTAGATTTTTACTTGTTAGATGCCAAAGTGTAGAATATGTATAAACTACTTCACAGAAGAGTTGCTTCTATTCATTCTTACTTATCTTCCTCCCTGAGCATTAGTTGCTGAAGGATTGAAGTATGCATTGCAGGGAACAGAAATTTCTAAGTCACAACCTGTTCATACTTTCCTGCTAAGAGGAGAGGTTTCTAGTAATGACTTTTTCCAGGTTCCAGTAGTTACTGTTATCTGATTTTATATGGTAGATGGGATAGAATTTGCATGGATAAATGAATTTGGAAATTGAAACTTGAAAGAACCACAGTTGTCTGTTATTTTGGGCTTTTCTTTATGGTTTGTTTCATAACGCTTGATCTTTTTTTTTTTATATATAAAATATAAATAAATACAAAACAAGAATGCTGTGTTTTAACTAAGGATACAGAGATCTGATCAAGGATATAAGAGATGAGAATCCAATATTGGGGAATGCTGCTTCTGTTTTTAAAATTATGTTGACCTTCACTGGGATCACACTTGCACATTTTAAACTGGAAGGGATATCTATGGCATTAGTAACAGAAGGTGAAAAGTGTGTGGTTTTTGCTCATTCAGTTCCTCCCATGCATGTGACTTTCTCTTCAGTAATGTATTTCAACATACATACGGACTACAGTTACTTAAAATTGATGTTTTCCTTTTAGGTATTGTCCAAACTGTAAAGAACATCAGCAAGCTACTAAGAAGTTAGACTTGTGGTCGCTGCCCCCCGTACTGGTAGTTCATCTGAAGCGCTTTTCCTACAGCAGATACATGAGGGACAAGTTGGATACATTGGTTGACTTTCCAATAAAGTAAGAAATTGAAATATTTTTATGTTAGAAGTGTGAAAGCATGACTAGGGGCATATGTTTTAATACAGCAATTACATAAAATGGGTTTACTCTCAGCTTACATGAGAGGATCCAGTAAACTAATGACAAAACACTTATGGGTTCAAAGTGTAAACTTGGCAAAATAATAATAATAATAATAATGTACAATTACGGAAGATTGTTGATTCCTGTTCCATTTCTCGCAGAGTGAAAGAGATGCACTGGCAGAGTAGCCTGGTACATTTTTCCAGGCCATATAAAGGGCTCTGAGACCACCAAACTGGATAAAAATGCTATTAGCATGACTGACTTTTGGTTGGGTTTTGTTGCTTATTTTATTTTGTTTTGTTTTTTAATAGTGACTTGGACATGTCAGAGTTCCTCATTAATCCCAATGCAGGGCATTGCCGCTACAACTTGATTGCTGTCTCCAACCACTATGGAGGAATGGGAGGAGGGCACTGTAAGTTGATTTCAAGTGTCATCATTCTGGGTGACAGCTTGCTTTCCATGTTGATTTTGAAGTACTGATCACTTTGAATCAATGGTGTTTTTTAGCAGTTGAGGGACAATTTATTTTTCGTTCCCTTGAAATGCTTTCACAAGTATTTTAACACAAAAATCTGTATGCAATGGGCTTTCAAGGGTAATTGTAGGTTCTTTGATACTTCTAACAATGCTTATTGTGAAATAATATAAGAGCTGTTGTACTCTTACAACTTGATTTTGTCTTGCTTGTCTGTATATTTGTTTGTTGTGCTTCTCCTTGAAAGGAAAAAAAATGACTGAGGGATTATATTTTGACTGTCCTTTTCAGTATACATTGTTTTTAGAAGGCAAATGTTAGTGATTAAACTCTCTGCTAAAAATAGTGTTAAAGATGTTTAATAGTGATAATGAGGTTTAGTTAGTTAAATATTTGACAGTAACACACTCTGTGTATTACAACTGATTGTATTACATCTACAGAGATACAAAATTCTGTATTAAGATATTGTACTTTCTTGTCCTAGATACTGCTTTTGCAAAAAATAAGGATGATGGAAAATGGTACTACTTCGATGACAGTAGTGTGTCCACTGCAAGTGAGGACCAGATAGTGGCAAGTATCTTTTATGTTTCCAGATTTGAGATTGTTGGTGTTTTCTTGTCAGTGCAGAAAAAATGAAGAGTAAACCATGAAACTTGTTAAATTTTTAGGCAGTAGTTTGTGTTCTTTCAAAGGACCATACAAACCAAAAATCTTTTACTACAACATGCAAAAATAACTTGCATAAACAGTCTGGATTTCTTTGTAATTTTACCTTGTATACTTGGAAGCAAAGGAAAACAGTTAGTAACCTGGATTGTAAATGTTTTGTAAATTGTAAATGTTTTGTTTGAAGCCTCGTGACCATACTCTACTACCCTCTTTTACAGTCCAAAGCAGCGTATGTGCTCTTCTACCAGAGACAGGACACAATCAGTGGAACTGGCTTTTTCCCACTTGACCGGGAAACTAAACAAGGTGCTTCAGCTGCCACAGGCATCCCACTAGAAAGTGATGAAGACAGCAATGAAAATGATAATGATATAGAAAATGAAAATTGTATGCACACTAACTGATGGGAAGAACTAGAAGCCATAAGAGACTCTCTTGCTGGGGATACGGATTGAAAGAGTGAAAATGCCCACCAAATTAAGAATAAAAATCTGAGATGGGGAGTTTCAGATAATAGAATGTAAATCTTTATTACATTTTAATATGTGCAGAACTTGAAGTGAAACAATAAAAACTTAAACAGAAATTGTCTCTAATGCATTTACAGTCTCATATTCACAAGGTATATATAGGAAATCACAAATAAACCCCTTTTAAGTTTTCTGCTGCTGTTCTGATGGATTATGTTTTCTTTTGTTTTGGATGTGAATTAATAACTAAAATATTAAATCTGTGGACTTCTGACATTTACTTTCCTAGTACTGCAAGAATAGTACTGCCAAGTCTAGTTTCTGGATGAATATATACATGTTCCTTAGGCTGCCAACAGACTACAAGTAAAAATGTCATAAATACCTAAAGTAGTTTTCTTGAAACACCAAATTTTTGTTTCTCCCAATTTTTATTTTTTTCTTCTTTTTAATTTTGGTCACAATAGAAGAAATAGCTTGTAAAAGGTGTTTTAACCTTTTGTGACATAGTGGAACATCCAGAATATTACATTCAGCTTCTGCTGTGGAACAGGTTCTGGATTTCATGCTGCATTAACAAAAAGGGTTTTCAATTAAGTGTAAGTACCCATTGTTGCTTGTTGGAATCTACTCTGCAGACATAATTCCTGTTATCTTGCTTCTAAGACATGCATAATTTTTTATCTGATAACAGTCCAAAATTTAAATTGTGCTATAAGTTTTCTCTCCCCAGTTTTTGTAGTTTGACAGCTTGCAAACTACTCTGTTAAGGCCAGAGTTAATAGTATTCTGTATCCATAGTAATGACTGTGTATCAGGCTAAGTTGAGAATTTTTTCAATATGACCCGCCTTTAAATTGTTAATTTACAAAATCAGTTTAAAGGTAGGCCTGTTAATTTTCTTTGTGTATTCCGGATGGAATTCACCATAGCCTTACAGTGTATCTGAAAAGGTAACTCATAAGAGAATTGGCATTTGCATGTTCAAGTCAGAACCTGTACAGTATACAAGGCATACAAACTCCAAGTTGGATTTCAGTTAACTGTGTTCAGGGGTCCAGGATGCCAAAATAAGTGTGACAGTTTGAAACATTTTTTGATTTGCTGCTTTCCCATTGATCTAGTTGGAAGAATGTATTGTTGATTTGCATACAATACTGCCTTTGAGAGAGGCTCTTAAATGTGGGGGCACATGTCACATATCTACTACCTGGAGAATTGGTTTGTGTCCCACTGTTTAAAATTTAAAAAAGAAAAAAGCAAAAAGTATGATGTTCTTCACTTGAACTAATCAAATACAATAGGTTATAAATTGTGTATTGTAAATAAAAGTTCACTCTGTGAGTGCACATTTTGGTAAATTATTTATTTATGTTAGCATTAAAAAGTTTAAAAAATTGCATTTGACCAGGATATAAATGAGATATGTTGGACATGGCTTTGCTTTATACCTTGATATTAAAACTGGTGTTTCATCCTGGTATTTTAAAGCTGCTTTGAGGTTTTTTTTTTAAATGTAAACTAACCTCCTGCATGACAGAGGTTAAAATTTTGTCTGCACTTGAGTTCACTTGGGTTTACATTTGAAATGCGCATGTTTATTTATACAGATTTCAATAAAGCTATTCAAGGCCTTATTTAGTGTTCTATTTTGTTACAAATTCTTTTCCCACGGTGCTTGTGTCATGGGTAGTCATTGAGACTTATATTCTCAATTACAAACTGGTTATGTAATGACCAACATAGAACAAGATTAATAGTATTTCAAGTAGATAGCATATATAAAAAGGTTTCTCTCCTGTCATTGGCCCTAAAATATGTATAAGGCTGCAAAAACAATATCGTAATTTTGTTTGTAAAAGTAATATTGTAACAATAATCAAATGCAAATATACTAATTGTGAGATGGCTGGGAAATGAGGGAATATATTTAAGATTAGACAAACCTATGGGTTCCAAGCTTTTGGAAGTAATCCTAGAGAAAAGATCAGCTCTTTGAATTATACATCCAAAGAGCCCCCCCCATATTCATGCTACCATTTTTTTCCATATCTTGTTAGTCTAGAACTTGTTTGGAAAAGCCACACAGAGCAAAGGACCTGATTTGACTTACTTTTTAGGAGTTTGTAGATTGGAGCTTTAATATCCGATAACTCAGAGGCCCAATGCACTTCAATCTCCCTTTGAAAATGCAAACACACACACGGAACGTTATATTTGATGGAATACATAGACATAGATGGATTCTGATTTTTTGTTTATATATAAAAATAAAAATTTGCTAATGTTAATTTGGCTTCCAAGATTTCAAACACGCCGTTTGTATAATCAGCTTCCTAATCAGAGATAAAAATCAGTAATATCTCTATTAGAGTGTCTCAGAGGTTTCTGGGAATTCAGTCAAGTTGTGAGTTCTATAAAACATATATTCACATGTAAGATACAATTCCTCCAGTGGGAACATGCTTTAAAGTACAGAAAGTATGTTATTATTTACAGTGTTTATTAAAAGTTATTCTCTATTCAGCTTTTATGTGGTGAAGAGGATCCTAATACCTGTTTTGAATCATGTCAGATAAAAATCTGCTGTGCTTTTTTCATGAAAAAGTTTTCTGTCAATAAGTATCAGCATAAACTTTAAATTACAAGATTCAGTTAGTTTTGTTAATGTGACAGTCACAGAAACAAAACAGAATAGGAATCAAAAGACAGCTTGCAATTCCCACTTACTCTGTCGATTTTGTGACAGTAATATGTCACATTTAAAGCCAAGCTGTGTGGGGAAGAAGTAAAGAAACACTGCCTAGGACCTCTTATTTTTGTTGGCTTCAGACAATGTTCTGGATGTTTTGGTGCAGATAGCTCCTGATCTCTCCTGCTAAAGTAAAATTCCTGGCACACTGAAGTAAGATGAAGTTTGCACCTTCAGAGCTGATGAGATGAGAAAAACTGTCAGATGTTCCACAGTCAGATGATGTGGAAACATCTGCGGCATCTACAGCTACTTGCTAGTGGGAAGGCCACGAGCCCATCTAGGTTTCCCAGGAAGTTAGCTCTGTGTTACTGAGTACACTGTATTTTTTCAAGATATCTGAAATCTTTAGAGGGAAATCAGTATGGCAGGCAAAGAAATTAATTGGCAAACCCACTAGTTTTCTTTAAAAACTTCTTTCTTTGATGTCGGTTGCAGGGTATAGTTTTTCATTGTTTCTAAGTACTAGTTACTTTGACAAAGAAAATCACCATAAATGTAGTGAAACAATAGGAGAACTATATTTGATAGAATAAGCATATTCTTAGTCTGCAGGCAAATTGCTCTCGTCAGATTTTTTTAGTTCTCTTTCCCTGGGGGGTAAACATTGTGAAAACAGTTCCACTTCTCTAGTTATAAGATTGCGTGCTTTACTGGCATCATGTGCTCCTGAGGCAAGCAGAGAGACCTGTCATACTGAAAAGAAATTACATCTTGGAATAACATGGAAAGCTGGAATAGTCCAAATGTGACAAATTTATTTAGGGAATGAACTGAGTTGCTATATGCAAGGTAGCATTAACAGTCATCCTGGGCCAAATTATGCAACAGTTAATACAGGACTCTGTACTGATGAAGAATTCACATCAGTCTATATGGTTTAATGAAAAGTAAATTTTGTTATTTCTCAGGGCAGTAACTGCAAAAGACAGCTGATAAAGATGGTAATATAGACACACCTAATTTCAGTACTTGGCACTTAATTGTCACTTTAAGTATCACAATACTCTCATCAAAACATGAATGTTATGCAGTATCATCCAACATAAAGTTTAAGAAATTACCAACAACCTCAAAATAATTTCCATTAGGAAGTCATTGTGGAATAGGCATGTTGAAGAAGTTGGTGGCACATAGTATTAAATTAATGTTTTTATTCAGTGTGCAAAATATTCAGATCATATCTACAGAATGTGGAAAGTAGTAAATACTTTACCTGTAGGCCCTGTGGACAAGCAATTCAGCAGTGAAACAGTGGCACAAGAACTAGTCCTTGGATACAGAAATGAGAAGTTGGCTTAATCTTTCTGGGTCTCCAGTAAGAAGGCTGTAAAAATACACTATTTGAGTTCCTACATTTGAAAAGTTCAGATTGTAACCTGGGACACATTATAGGGAAAAAAGTTATAATGCTGGAGTAAATACATTTGCACTAACAGATGGGGAGAAGAATTGCATTCTCAGAAAGACTACTCGAAGTGTCTCCATTTGCATGCAATGCCTTATGAAGGGGGACTTTATGCAGAGAGTCTTGGAGTGTAGGGAAACATTCAAAGAACTAGTGGTTCAAAACTGGAACATGACAATCTGAAAACAGAGGTAAGTGTTTTATACAATTACTTTTTCAAAAAAGGAGAAGGAAGATACTGGCAGAACAACCAGCAGAGGCAAAGTGGTGGGTTGTTCTATTAACTCTGGGCTAGATGCCTTCCCAGGACTACCAAGGTAGACATCCTGTTCTTTTCAGAGGAATGTTCCTCCTTCTTTAGACCTAGTTGTACCCATTAAAAATCACTTAGGAGTTTTGAATGGAGGCCTGAATGTGTACGTATCTGTTCCAAGCTCACCATGGTTTGAGGGAAGGTCTTTACTCACTTGCATTGTAATTCATGAATAGGATAATAAAACCCATGTTCTTGTTCAGCATAACGAATGATATGACTTCCCTTCCTTCACCATGGCTTCCAACTAAAACTCCTGAAGCCACTCCAAGCCCTCTGTTAGACTGTCCTGGTTCTGGCCAAGGACAGACACGAGGGATGGAGGCTGGAGCCATGTGTGCATGGCCAAGGCATTGTGCTATTCCGTATTATATTACATCATGGCCAGGGGCAGGGAAAGGACGACCGTTCCTTTTTTCCAGGGAGCAATGGGGTAACAATTGTCCTGACCAGAGGGTTTCTCAGCCATTGTTTTTCATTGTTTTGGACTTGGGGCGGAAACAGGGCACGAGGAGGGGTGGGGGGGCGTTTTTTTATTTGTCTTGGAGCTGCACAGCACCAGGTTTGGTTGCTTGGTCATACATTTTTTTGTATGTAAATCACCCTCTTTTTTGTATACTTGTCTCGGTTTTGGAAGACAGGTGTTTGCTAGGGAGGACAGGAGCCTCCCTCCGAATTACTGTAATTTTGAAATCAAGGGCTCTCAGGCAGAGATCTGGGGATAGGAATAACAGTTCTTTACTAGTATTTATAACCAGGCAAACAAACAACAATAACTACAGCAATAACAAGAAAATAGAACCAGGGACCCCATGACAGCTTTCTCGGCTGAGACGGGAAGGGATGGAGGAGAGGCTTTGTTTCACAAACCCCTCGGACAGTCAGTCCCGGTGCTCCTGCAGGGCTCTGAGGAACAGTCGGCTGGGACAGCAGGGATGAGCTGAGATCCTGGGCTGGTGGCTGAGGTGTATCAGCAGGGATGAGCTGAGATCCTGGGCTGGTGGATGAGGTAGAACAGCAGGGATGAGCTGAGATCCTGGGCCGGTGGCTGAGGTGTATCAGCAGGGATGAGCTGAGATCCTGGGCCGGTGGCTGAGGTGTATCAGCAGGGATGAGCTGAGATCCTGGGCTGGTGGATGAGGTAGAACAGCAGGGATGAGCTGAGATCCTGGGCCGGTGGCTGAGGTGGAACAGCAGGGATGAGCTGAGATCCTGGGCTGGTGGCTGAGGTGTTTCAGCAGCTCTGCGGCGGTGGCTGGCACTGCCACACGTCCCGGCAGGACAGGGGGTGCGAGGCTCAGCAGCGAAGAGGGAAGAAGAAGCAGCAGCAGCTCCGTCTGGGTGATGGCGAATTCCCTTCTCCCCGCAGCACAGCTCCCAGCGAGTGTCTTTCTCTGAAGCTGAAGAAGCCAGCAAAACTCCCTGCCTTCCCTTTTCCTGCCCCCCTTCCCCCCTGGGGCTAGCCAAACTCTTTGTGTCTCTTCGTGTTTCTCAAGTTCCCACCAAGTACCCGCAGCGAGGTTTTCCCTGCAGCTAATGGGTAAAAATTCCAGAGCCAGAACTAAAGGAAGGACACCTAACAATACTTTTGCTAGTAATAGTGTTGCTGATAATCTCACGGCCGTTTCCAGTAAATTGTTCTTAGCTCAGGATCGCTACCTTTTTTCTCTTTCACTAGAGGGGTGGGGAAGGGGAGAGCCTCTGTGGGGCCTTATTTCCAGCTAGGCTTAAACCATGAGAAAGACCACTGATTTATTATCATTTCCTCAAAGTAACACTTTACTCCAGTTTCAGCCTAAACCAAAACATACATCTCCCTTTTCCTTCTTTCTTTTCCATTCCTGAAGAGCATCCTTGCCTCTCCATGACAATTTCTGTTAAAACACAATGACCCATTCAGGCATACTCATTGAAAAATGAGTAGTTCCTTAAAAATTAAAATGAAAACCTACATATTGTGAAGAGGTCTGCAACCAGCTCTGGGGGCATCAAGACATTTTCCACAGCAAAATGAATGCTGTCTGGAAAGACTTCAGATGAACTATGCTTGTTTTCAACATCTGTCAATGTTCTAAAATATGTATTATGCTCTGGGTATTGTGTAAATGTGTCTTTTGCCTAAGGAAAAAGTCTGTAACACAAGGGACTGTAATCACTGGTTCTGTATTATCTATACCTATTAAAAGCAAATATAAATAACATACTGATTTTGACATAGGAAATAATGCCTTAGCAGATGTCTTCAGAAAATTTAACCTTAGCTATTTATATAATATTTTTGAGATAAGGTAGTGCAGATTAAAAGATAAATCAAAGAAGGTTGTAGTGCTACTTAATATAGGAAGTATTGGGTTCTCCTTCTCCATGTAATCTTTGAAATTCGGTTTGGGTAATGTAATGATCAGTAAGAAGCTGTAATTTAGGAAGCTCATTTTTATGATGCACATTGTTTCTGTAATATCAGAGAGGAAGAAATAGTGCAGAACTGTGAATGTATGTAAAAACAATGAATCACACTAAGACAAGCCAAGAAGAATCCTTATACTGTATGAATAGAAAAGAGGAATGTAATGAGAAAGTAGCTGTAGGATACTACTAAGGAGGTGGTAGAGGATTTCAAAAGGAGCAGTGTCCTTTGGTTAAAAAAAGCAACTACTGGAAAAGTCATTAACAGGCAATCAAAAATTAAAATCTTTAATAGTGGTTGTTTGTCTTGCAGAGATACAACAAAAAAGTAATTTGGTTTCTAGCAATGGATTTAACTTCTCAGTGAAACATAATGGTAAACCAGAAAGGAAACAATCTAGAGGTGATTCCAGCACATTTTGAAGCTTGGTAGCAGAGTTCCTAATAATTTTTAGGAACTAGTTTACAAAGGGAAGTTTGAAATGTCCTGAAGGAGCTAAAAATGAATCACAGAATCAATCAGATTGAAAAAGACCTCTAATTGAGCAGCACTGTATCAACTAGATCATGGCACTAAATGCCATGTCCAGTCCTTCCTAAACACCTCCAGGGATAGTGAC
Source organism: Cyanistes caeruleus (assembly GCF_971803275.1). Taxonomy (NCBI): domain Eukaryota; kingdom Metazoa; phylum Chordata; class Aves; order Passeriformes; family Paridae; genus Cyanistes; species Cyanistes caeruleus. The sequence goes on along the minus strand of NC_141704.1, from coordinate 50,002,040 downwards.
TGCATCACCTCTCTGGGCAGTCCATTCCAATGTCCAATAACCCTTTCTGTGAAGAAATTCCTCCTGATTGTCAAACCTAAACCCCCCCCGACACAGCTTAAGACTATGTCCTCTCATCCTGTCATAAGCTGCCTGGGAGAAGAGGCTGCCCCCCACCTGGCTACAACCTTCGTTCATGTAGCTGTAGAGTGAGCGATCCCTGAGCCTCTTCCAGGCTAAAGAACCACAACTCCCTCAGCTGCTCATCACAGGACAATGAAATGTCAATTTCTTTGAAATTCTACTGTTGTTAAGGCTGGTTTTGGCTTTCTGTGACCTTGCCTCCTAACAAACTATGGCATTCAAGCCCACCGGACATTTGTATCACCCATAACAAAGTGTGGCTGAGTGGGTCAGTAGAGCCACTTGGTGAAGAATCTGTCAATACTTAGTACATGTTAACTTCTAATTTTATAATTCTATTGTTTATCAAATGTTCTTAGATCATGGCATGGTTTAGTTAGTTATGACTGAAGCAGGGAAGCAAGGCCCTTAGAAATAAACAGCCATAGGAATCTACTGATGACCATGCTGTCTAAGGGAAATAAGGTTTCAGACTGGCTGAACAAGTTTTACATCCCACTTAATGATCAGTTCAGTAGCTCCAGGGCTTGGCTCTCAGGTGGAACAGTGAGTATGCAGACCTGGAATTTCCTATGCTCTAGCCAGCAGGTAGCCAAGAGCGCATCCATGCACTGATGTGAGGAGACAGACAAGCTCATCCACTGTGCCCTGGGAGCAGGTTCCAGCAAGTGGCTGCTATTTGTGAAATACTGAATACAACTTGTAGAAATGCTGCCAAAATACCAATATTAACTAATGAAATTAACAATGTAATTGCCACATGTATGCCTCCTTGGTTATGGATGTCTCTGCTAGCACATGATCCAGGGTGTAGATACATACAGTGATATCACCCTGCTTTCTTGGGAATGCTTAATATTATTATTATGTGGAGGTGATCTGGGTAGCCATTTTACTACAAAGGAAAACATTTGAATCTTCATGAATGGATATCTTTAGCTGTCTTCCAAATTTCCTGAGAAGTAAGTTCATCCTGTTTAGTTGTTTGGATTCAACCTGAGTAACAAAATTTCTTTCAGACTGCTGCTTATAAATACAACCACACATGAACCTCTACAAATATTTATCTCAGGGGAAAAGTCCTCTGAATTAGATAAGAAGTCTATAATCTTCATAAAGCAACAAAGACAAGTGCAACACATAAGGTAAACCAAAGCCTCTACAAGCAGCAATTTTTCATTCAGATTTTTTCCATAAGAAATTTCTAATTCTCATGGGGTTTATAGAAAAAATTGCCTGTAAAAGAATGGAACAGTCCCAGTTCAGTTATCTTTGCCAACAGTTGTTCTGGAGGCTCTCAGAACTACATGGCCATACTGAATCTTTTCTAGGCTGGGCTGAGTTAGCTACAAATTACCTTGGTCATGCCAGCAGTTAGCTGTGGCAGTGTGAGAAAAGAAGAATACCTATATGGTGTGCTAGCCACCATGCTACTTATACGAGTATAGTGAGTGTAGCTATTTCTATCATTATTTTTATGTGTTTTACAGATATGACTGCAGTCCCTGCTACATAGAGGCCACCCCTGACACAAAGCAACTAACATCCATTCAGCTGGTGCAAACCCTCCTGTAGTAATGGTATCACTCAGCTGCCTCAGGGCTGAAATCTGGAATGATTATCTTAGAGGATTCACCAGAGCCTGCAGAAAGCATCCAGTGACTTCTCCTCTCTGCAGCTGCAGCCAAAAAAATTTATTTTTACACACGGGAACACCCTTCTCCTCTGTGGTGTTGCTCTGTGAACAGTAGATTGTCTGAAGGTTACTAGGTGTCTGGAAGTACTTCCATAATTTTCATACAAGCTGAAGAAGGTATAAAAAGGAAATTATTAAGATGCAGGAAGGTTTCTAGCAAACAGATGAGAGAGCAGCAAATAAAGAGATTGCAGCATAATGCAAATTACTGACGTTCTTGATGGGCATTTTTAAGTTACACATCCTGCAGTCAGCATGAGATAACCAGGAAAAAACTTCTGCTAAGGGTGTAGATGAATGTACTGTTGACTGGAAGACCTCTGGATCAAATAACAGTGCCTAGAATCACAATTGCTTTGCTTCAACACAACTATGCCTTTATCTCTAAATGAAAATTCCTAATAAAATACTTGAAGATTGTAGTAAATTATCATTGTAAATAAAACATCACTGAAGTTTAATCTTCTGACTTACCTGATGCTGTGCTAATTGTTAAGGTGGTAAGGATGATCAGTGTTGGGTTTTTCTATGTAAGTCATGTAGCCCCTCCACCTCTGTTTTCTCTAATAGTTTCTCTATTTTCTCCACCTGACAGAAAAAAAATGTATCATGAATGGGCTGCATTGCATATCATGCAGGGAAAAATCACAGATGAACAGATATTAATTCTGTTATTTGTGTAAGGGAATGAAAGACAAATTCAGTTTAAAGCACAGAGTAACACTTGTTTCCCAGGCTAGCCACATACTTCTGTGTGAGCTGAAAAGTACTAAGAGCAGGTGCTGATAAAATTTTGTGATTATCATGTTTCTGTTGGTCTGTTGTTGTATTGCCAGCTCTGACACAGCAATAAATTAATTCAAGCATTTGACAACAGTTCTTTCTCAAAAAAAGATGTTACCAGGTGCAGCTGATTCAATTACCAGCACTCAAAAGGCCAATAAAAAACCAACCAAACAAATCTCACTTCTTTGAGAATCTGTCTAGACAAGATTCAATCAGGAAAAATTGGGAAAACAGCTTTGCTGGCTGGTTACATGAGAGTCTTAGAAGCATCTAAGCCTCTGGTCGAGAGAATTGTGTGTGCCTGGAGTTCTGCACTCAATAAGGAATCACTAATGAGTCCCTAACACACATCACAGGTCTGACATTTTGGGCATTGCTGCTTAACACTGTTGTGAGTGACCTTAAACAAAACGTGACATAATTACCAATAGTTTGCTAATGGCAGAGGATGATCCACCAGTAGAGATCAGCTGGGATCGCTTTTTTAGCTGACCAAATGAAATAAAATGTGTATTAACTGTAAGCAAAAAAGCAAAATGGGCACTAACATGTAAACATATATTCACACCTGAACAGAAAGGAACACAGGCTAAATTAATGAGGAGTTCACACTGGAAAATGTACGTTTCAATCTGCTGATAGATCTAACTTCCTTGCACAGCCACATCCTAAATGAAGAAGTACTTCAATTCTATTCCAAAACTCCTGAAGAATACCCTATACTAGGGGGAAGTTTATTACTTCTTTTAACTCTTTTGTGTCACAATAAATATTCTCTTGACCCACTTCTTTGGTCTCTAATTTAAGGAGCTACTGAAGTGTTCATATAGCAAAGGGCTTCTTTGTACTTACACAGACCAATACAATGCACAGTTTTTAATAAAAGGCTACAGGGTTTATTTGGTATTAATCCATCTCTCACTGTCTTTTAATTTAAAGTTTAACTTCGTCTTTTGATATCAGTACCCATGTTCAGTCTGAGACAAAATTTTCTCCATTGTGACTCTTTACTCTGCAGTACAAAAAAATCACCAGAGACATCTGCAAACACCTTTACTTTTCCACACAATTGATTATTCATATCCTGTAGTTTAGTATTGTCACTACTTTCAGATGCATATCACTGACAAAAGTATACAGAAGTGTAGGTAAAGTGAAGTCAGAGGAAAATCACAATTCTTCCCATTATGATGAAAACATTGACACAGTGAATGAAATCTGATAGTTTTGTCTCTGTATAGCACGACGACAGAACCCAGTTCTCATATACAAAGCCTGCATCTGCATACATCTACCAGGATGGGCTACAATTAGGACTAAATGCCTGAAATTAATACAGCCGAATGCTATCCCATGTTTAATCCAATTAAAAGGACTGATGCACATCATTTGGAATGAACATGAGGTAACTTAATGAGTCACAATAGGTCTCATGAGTATTTTTGTTGGTAATTAGGGCCATAAAGCTACAGGGAATTATTTCAATCACCCACTGCCCATCACAAAATAAGGTATAATTTAATAACAAAGCAAATCACAACATAATAATTGGAGTGCAATACAAAATTTGCTTAAAAGCTGAGAGATGTGCCTGAGATATAGGCACATAGTGTGTACTATTCCAAATTAAGTCATCATAACAGCTAACTAGCATTCTTAGCTTGCTGGTCAAAAATGTGGCTTCAGAGATGTCCACATATGCTGCACCACCTTCTGAATTAAAAGTGATTTGAATTGTACCTGGGGTATTTAAGCGTACAAAAGACTGACAAGCACTTCTGCTGAGGTTTAGGACTACATACAAGAGAATCTATTGCAATGAAATGCAACTGTAGAAGTCACATTCACAATCAAATCAGTGTCACTTTAAAGGATCCTGGCTAACTTTAACAGTTTAACTGCACTGATTTAGATTAACTGATAAATCTCTGCATTTACAAAAGGCATACATCAAAATGATGAGAAAGATGATGTTTAAGAGATATATCTGAGATTCAGGCACATGTTCCCAGTTCTTGTATTCAGCAGATCCAGAAGAGTTTTTCTACAACTGTAAGAATTCTACAAACTGTAAGATTCATTTCCAAACTCATGAACAATCTTTGCAGTATTTGGCAACGCTGAGCAGACTGAGTGTCTGAGCTGGTAGTTGAAAAGATATGTATGATCGGTGTAAATGATATCAAGTATGCGAACAGGCAGACAAGTAGATTCAGGGAATACCAATGTGTCCATGGCTGTACTGTGTACAGTAGATCTGTGGAAAAATCTGAGCAACACAAAGGAAGTAAATCATTAAAGCTTACCTAAGAATGTGCACATGTGCATAGTCAATAATTCATTCATTCATTCTCCTAACTAATCATCCATGTTTCTTATTAAGGTATTTGGACTGGTTTGTGAATTGCATCAGGCCTGAAGCCCAGAACAGATGCACTAAGATGGGAAAGTCCTTAGGAAAATGCTTATTGGTTAAGCAGGTAGATTGTTCTACTGAAGACAACAGTCTTGTTCTTTTGTTGTTTTTCTTATAAGTAAGCATAGAAAAATCAAAGCTTTTGAGAATACACAGACCAATACACTTTGAAAGTATAACAGTGTTATAGAATCATGTCTGCTTTTACTGGACACAGGGGTGAAATCCTAATTCCTTGTCTGAAGGCACATGAAGCTTGACCACCTAATTCAACTGTGACAGCATTACAAAGTTTTAAAAATTAACATCTGTTTATCCAGATCTGTCAAGCTAACAATCAGTATGTTGAAAACAGTATACAGATCTTAAAATAACAAATTACTTAGAAAACAATCCTGCACTCTTTGCTTCACAAAACATTCCTGAAGATTTATCCATAAGGGTACAGTCAATGCTGTGGCAGTGGGAGCCTGTTGACTGTATCCTTTGCAATGGTTCTCACAGTAAATGAACTCAACATGCAAGTAGGGATGCTCAAATTTGAAAAGTTTTTACTTTTTCATGACAAGACAAAACCCCCAAAATATTAGAACATTGTCTGAGTAAGACTGAGGACTTTCAGGAAAATCTGAAGAAAAGCTGTTAAAAATTTCTTTAAATTGTATGGCAGTAAAAATCTGTCCTTTATTTGGCTTCTTCATAATTTTTTGTTCAAGAATTCCAGGTTTGACAACTACAGCATGTCAAAACTCACAGATGTTTTCCAACCCCCTGGGTTTATAGACAGGGAACAGAACCATGCTGCATTACAGGTAGGCAGCCAGCACAGTACAGCATTTACAGTACCAAGAATATGGAAAAATTATTGCTGCAGAGACCAAAATCTTTGTGAAATGTTAATTGTTATGGTGAATGATGAATGGTATCCTCCAGAAGGAATCTCCCAGGCAACCATTAGGCCTAAGCTCCCTGCATTACTCCAAGTAACAGATACTGAAGAGTTCTGGTTGTTCAGGAGCCAGCTTTAGAAATGGGTTAAAAATTGCTGGCATGGAACTATGTGGGACACTTCTGGTGACATGGAAGGTACCCAGGGCCCAACCATTCCACATGCCTTTGTTTTTTCCTGCCTGTGTTTATCTTAAAGCTTCTCAACGAAGGATTTACCCTTGCTTCGCCTAGAGGAAACCACAGAGCACTGTGTATGTACACGGGCAGAGAAGGGCAGAAAGCTTCAGTCCTGCTGAAGAGCCACAGAATGGGCTGGAAGACTGGAAGGGACCACTTTGGGTCATCTCGTCCAACCTCCCTGCTCAAGCAGGGGCACCTCAGAGCACAGCGCACAGAATTATATCCAGACGGCTCTTGAATCTCCAGCGAGGGAGACTCCATAAACTCTCTGGGCAATCTGCTTCAGTGCACGATCGCTCGCATTGAAAAGAAAGCAAGAACTTCAGGATTCAAAAGAAAAACGGTATACCTCACTTTTTGCTTTCTATAATCAAACGCTCCTGAGAGCCGGACTTGGACAGAGGGGAGCGACCCCTACACCCCTGCAGCCGCTCGGCGGGGTTGGTGGCTGCTGAAGCCCAAAGGGCTTGGCCACCTCCTTCCTCAGTGACCCTTCCACAACGCCGGGTTTGTCCCCTCCCCATGGCAGATCCCCAGTGCCTGCGGCCCTGCCTCAGCCCCGGTCCCAGCGCCTCTTCTGCCCCTTCACGCCGACCCAGCGACCCTGAGGGGAAGGGGCCCTAGGGGAAAGAGCCCCGCTCCCCGGGCCGCGCCCGACCCAGCCCGGCAGGACGGGTCCGGGTGCCGCCTCCCTCCCTCCCTTCCTTCCTTCCAGCCGGCGGCCGCCGCTCTCTCCGCCCCCGGCCGTGTGTGCGGAAGCTGCCGGCGCCCGGGATTGTGGGAGCGGGGGGGACGCGGCGCGGGGAGGGGACGCGGCCGGGGCCGGGCCGGAGGGTTCCGGTGTGGGGCGCAGACGTGTCGGCCGGGGCCGCGGAGCGACAGGCGCTGCCCCTGCCCGCTCGGAACAGCGCCCGGCCCGGGGCCGGCCCGGCGGCGCCATGGCCGGGACCAGCAGCCCCGAAGCCGTGAAGAAGCTGCTGGAAAACATGCAGGGCGACCTGCGGGGCCTGAGCCTGGAGTGCCGGAAAAAATTCCCCCCCGTCAAGGAGGTGAGTGGCGCTGAGCCGAGTCGAGCCGGGCCGTGCTGGGCTGAACCGAGCGGCGGACGCCGTTCCGGAGGGGCCTCCCTGGCCCCGGGGCCCGGCCGCAGCGGAGCTGCCGGCGTGCCCATGCTCCGGTACCCAGCCCGGTGCCGTTCCCGATGAGCTCCGACTTCCACGGCCGCGGGCTGTGCCCAGACGTGGCTGTGCCCAGGGGCGGCTGTGGCTGTCGCGTGTTCTGTGGCTGTTTTTTGTTTTCAGTGCGCTGCCGAGGCGGGGGCCGCGGGCCGGGCTGTGCCCCTCGGGGAGCGGGGCTGGCGGACAGACCGTCTGGTGACGGGCGAAGCGGGGGCGGCCCCGCTGCGCCCTCGGCGCCCTCCGGGGAAAACGCAAAGTTTGGCTTGGCTGTCTCGGCACCACGGAGCGAGCGAAACTCGCCGGAGGCGAGCTCGGCGCTGGGGCTTGGCCGCCGCGGTGTGCGGACACCGAGCGAGCGGGGGAGCCCGACGGGCCGGCTGCGGCCGGGGAGGGCCGTGCTCAGCCCCGGCCGGCCCTGAGGCTGCGGTGGGAGCCCAGGGCCCCGCAGGTCTCCCCTCGGGTCTGTGCCTTGCCCGTCTCTCGAAGGCTGCCGTGCCCGAGCCGGTGTGCCTTATTCCTCAGCATTGCACACCCGTGGCTGCCGGTGTGAGCTGTGCGGGTCGCTCGCCATCGCTACCGCGTCATTTTGGGGTTGTGTGGCTTTCCAACGCTGTGGGCACAACAGAGGAAGCTTGGGAGACACAGAAGTTTAGGTTACTTCTTTTTTCTTCCTTCTTAAAAAACCCTTTATTAAACTCATTCCAGTAAGATTGTATGTTTTTGTATTTTGTATTTTTGAAACTTGAGTTTATGCTGTGCAGCCTGAGACCTCAGTCATCTCGGTGAGCAGGATTATTTTAATTGAAGAACAGTCGGAATTTTTCTTGCTAACTTAAAATATACTTTTTAACCATATGTTTTTCTGTTGTTTTTATACAGTCAGTTTAATTTTTTCCCTATCAGCAGTTTGCCACTTGCTGTTTAAAAAAGTTTTCTATGAAATAGTGGGAGGAAAAATACTAAAAGATTGTCAGTTTAAGATGCAGAACCAGAAGCACATAAGAAAGGCACTGCATGTGTTACGTGACTTAAGTTACAATTAAGTAATAGCATATTTAATGTTGTACAATGTATTATACACTTTAACAGCTGAATTAAAGCTAACGACTGTGCTTGTTTTGCAGAGCATGTTGTGTACTATTTTAGTTTGCAGAGGAATGTTGGTATGTTTGAGAAATTTTGTGTGGTCACAGAAAAACACGAGAAAGTCAGTCCTGAGGAATTGTGTGTGGTCACACGTAAATAGGAAAAAGCTGCGGTCAGTAGAACAGAAACCTGTGTGTGTTTGGAGGGAGATGGGAGTGCTGCTTGCACTCCCTTCTGTGTATTACTGTGTGACTTGTTTAGTCTCTGAACAAGTTTCCCCACTGTGTTAATGTTTATTTTCTTTGAGATCTTCAAAGGAGTTGGGCAGTGTCATTCGTAAGCTAGTATTTTTAGTAATGCTTCATTACCTTTGCCATGGCTGAATATTATAGTAACTACTGCACGTCCTTCATACTTGTTCAGCACGTTTATCATATTCTTGTGTAAGTTCAACTTTAATGTTTTTCACTTTAAATTGATGGCCATTTGTATAGCTTTCCTCATTAAAAGCACTTAATAAACTTTTTCACAGTTGTCTGGGGTTGAGATAGGTTTATTGGAATAGTACTGGAAGATGTTTATAAGGAGGTGGGACTTTCTGCTGGGAGTTGTGTGCTCTTACAAAGAGTCTGAGGTGAAAGCAGTCCTACAGTAGGATGTATGACACAGTTGCAGGAAACGATCTTACATGATCTTACTTCCTTACTTCTGGAAGCCCTTTTTTTCCCCCTAGTTTTAAAGAAAATGAGTGTCCTTTTCCCCCTCAAATCTCAACTGCTAACAAGGTTTTTTAATTGCGTGCTATGGTCTGATCGTGATTAGATTTGGCTGGAGTGATCAGAGGAATGACATATTCTTCTCACTTACTTGAAACAGCACCAGTTTTTTAAACCATGTTTAAATAGTGGCTTTTAAAAACAAATTCATACTACTTACAATCTAACTTTTTTACTTGCAGTGTAGCTAAACTCTCCCACATGCACTGTAATTTATGAGTTTATATTGCAGTTGATGTGTATTCTTTCATGTCACTTAATAAGCTTACTGTACTGGTATAAAACTATTGAAAAACTTCTAGTCCCAAATTAATGGTTATGAGATGTATATCATAGTTGTTAGATTTGATAGGTACTTTATAAAGGTAATCTGCTTCTCATAATCTTTCTAGTGTCTGATTTTGCTTGCAGTTGTTATCTTCAGCCACTTCTAAAATGAATTGTCCGTTCTTGTTTTGTTTTTATGTTTATAGTATTAAAATTCTACAAAATTAATTTAGCTCATAGGTTTTCTGTGATAAAAGTAGTAATGTACTTCTCAATTCTGCTTTTTGCTCAGATAATTAACTTGAGTAAATTCTTCAACCAATTCTGTAAAGGTTGAGACCAGCTTTGATCAGAAAAAAATGAGCCATTTTTATTAAAAAGGTTTTAGTTTTTACTCTTTAAACAACTTTCTAATAATGTGTTGTTACAAAATTATGCAGTAACTCTTAGGTTCAGAGAGACCAAAACAATATTAAATGATTCTTTGAACAGGCATGTACATGACACAGCCTAAGAAGTTTATTGGCATTCTTTTGGGGGAGGGTGGGGGGTGGAGTTTGGATGCAGAAGAGAAGGGGACAGCCAACTATGGGATCTAGATCTTATCCTCAGTTAGGAGATAGAAGTTCTTAATGAGCCCTTATTGAAAATGGAACTCAAACTCTTCAATGTTTTGAGGATTTTCATTTCAATTTTTCTGTTATTCTGAGTCTGTAAAGTTTTCTTAGTAGGTTATGTTTATGTGCAAATAGTGTAGCTGTAAGTCCAGTAACTTACAGCAGTAGAGTCTGAGGTTTCTGCTGACTTTAATAATCTGTTAAGAAACGTTGAAATTACTCAGTTACTCCCAGTGTTAAGCTTGGAACATGAGTATGTGGCCAGCTTCCTTCCCTTTAGTTAGGAGCTTGTAACCGAGAAATAACAGGATGTTTTGTTGGCTTCAAAGTATCCATATGTTATCTGTGCTCCTAGGTTATACCATTTAAGGCTTTAAAAATGGGAGCTGCAGAAAGAACCTATGGGTCCGAAATAATGTTGCTGGCAATGTTTGGGGTTTAAATAACACAGCAGACTGACTTTTCTTAAGGATATGGAGAATACCAGTTATTATTACACCTGAAACCAATTTCTCTTTGTTGCTAGATGTTTTTTCTGTTTGATCCTTCAGATCATCACTGACTACAGAAGTGTACTAGGCATGAATGCTATACACTGTGACCAAGAAGTGACTTGGTGATTATGTCTCTGATGTGCCAAACCTGTTTATATTGGCAGACATACAAATAATGACATTGCTGAAAAATGTCTTTGTATTTTCATGATGTATTTCTGTTGCCCATTTAGAAAAGATGTAGCCATGGATGGGATAGAAGCTCTCAGGAAAGTGTAAATAAAACACTGTCTTTTGGAGCTTGAAATTACAGAGGATGAGACAGTCTTTGGTACAAGCATCAATCTGTTGATGTTATCTAAAATAATCTGGTGTTTCTCCTAGAAAACAATACTACTTGGTCATTAATATGTAATTTTTAATACAGTGGGCTCTGAGATTTGCTCTGTACCAGAGAATATTGTAATGTTGCTAACGCTGCACTGAATTGCATACTGCACACATAATGCTTTATAAACTATTTTAACCTGCTAGTGACTGTAGTTTTGTTATTGTGTGCTGCATTCATGGAAGGCTGGTTGTGCTTTCCTTAGTGAAGTGCAATAAGAATTTTGTTGTTATCACAGAACTGAAAATGGTTTGGTGTCGTAAATATGTTACCTGCTGTTTCTTATTACAGAATGAAAATACTGTTCAGTAAACTGCATCATATTTGGTTAGATAATTCCACTGCATTAAATAATACTAAACTTAGAAATACAAGGGGAAGATATTTATAATTGGCAGAAATAATGGAGTTAAAATGAGAAATAAGTATACCCAAAAATTTCTTGTAGCCTGAATTTCAGTTGTATGTAAATTCTTGTTATTTGCACAGATCCAAGCAAGCAGTCGCAGCTTTCTAGTAGGCTCATAGTCTCTGTGTTGTGTCAGGTTTTTTCTTGACTTTTAAATAACAGTAAAAGCAAAGTGAGTTTAAAAAAAATCGCAGAAAAATAACTCCTATCCAGCTCCCTGCACAGTTTCAGGCACATCTGTGCTGGTAGGAGAGGGGAAGAGAGAGCATGGGCAGTGTTGGGGCAGGCAGGGACTACTGCATCATCCCATGGCAGGATCAGCTTGGGCTGGACCAGGGCATGCCCTTTTCTTGGCAGTTGTGTAATGGGTTGCAGATGCCTGTATGTTTTAGATGATTGTTGCTGTAATAGGGCTGGAAAAGAAGTGATGTTCAGTTTGTCTCCACTGGAAGAGCAGCACAGAATTAGCTTTGAATATTTTGGTCAGTATAAATGCTCTCTTGGGCCTCTTGGAGGAAAGCTTTTGGTAGCCTCACCTGTGCTGTTTCTTTACCAGATCCTTGTTTCAAAGAGGAGCATTGCTCTTACTTAGCTACTTACTGAGTTGTGTGTGCCTTTGGCACACAGACATATTTCTGAAACTATTGTAATTCGCTGTATCCAGAAAAACTAATAGAATCCAATTTTGCAATCTTATTTTTTCTTCTTTTATAAGTAACTCTTGCAGCAAAGTAGCCTTTAAAGCTCATAGGGTAAAAATTAAAAAGGTGGATTTGAATGACTTCTGGACAAAACAAGCTTTAAATTATTTAATTAAGTAGATGTGGTGTGGACTAGCCTGAGGCAAGAGATAGGATTTGCCCTTTCTGAGCGGCTATGTTGTGTGAAGACAAGCATTATTCTGCATTTCTTCCTTTGGAGTCCAGTCTTGTTTGCATTGAGTGACATACATGACAGTTCAGTCCTCTGGGTTAAATCATTCTTGTTTAGGAATGATATGCTAAACACATTTTAAAGCTAATGCATAAAAATTAATTGGAAAGCTTGTCCTTTTAAGAGAACCTCTGATTTCATTGGGTAGCTCTGTGAATTTAAACATGAGGATGTATTGCAAAAGTTAAACACACATGAAAAAAGATACAGATCAGTTAATTTAGTATATAATGTCAGCGATCATTAGGACTCCTAATGCAACTGGAAGGAGCCGTCAAAACGTGTGAATATTTGTTAGCTGTTAGTAATGATAATAATATTTCAGAAATTTTGTTGGACATAGTGCAGTAGACATATTGGAGAAGGCTAAGAAAGAAAATTACATACTGAACTGTCTTGTGATTTGAGCATCTGAGTCACTTGATGTATTTCTAGCATTGAATAAGTTTCTGAGTGATCTGCATTCATGCTACTTTAGTGGTAAAAGGATGAGCCAAATGAACATAGGAAAGAAGAAGTCTTTGTACATAGACCATTTTCTGTAGAAGTAATCAAGTTTTTGGGTTTCTCACTTTATTTTTTAATAAAATGTTTTAAGTAATTCTGACATTATAGCCCACAGGGAATTCAACCTGCACTGAACTTTCCTGGTTGGTTTATTTTCAGGTCTTTACAGTAAAAGGATTAAAACCAGAGATTTTTGTGGGTTTTTAAAATGGGTATTCGCTTGAGTAATATTTTAGAGGTTCCTTTGAAATAGAGAAACAATGCTCTGTAAAATGTATGTTGTTATACTTAGGCAGCTTGCGCTAAAGCATGTGTTTTGTGCATGTGACTGGAGATTACTCTGTAGCATTCTTGAGTTGCCAGCCCATAGCTGGTAACTTGAAACCAGTAATCCCTAATATCTTTTACTTTCTTTTATAATTTCTGGTCTTTACTGCTTGCTGTGTCTGCGAGCTTTATGTTTGGAGTCCATTAATTTTGCAGTCATTTTTACTCAATATTGACCTTTATACAGTAGCATATTTTTCAAAATTATGTTTTTAAAAGTGAATTTTTACATTTCTAGGGGAAACCATCTATTCAGATGTGTTCTAAGCTTCATGGTCCATTGTAAACCATAAGTTTCATGTGATCATTTTAGTCTTTCAGAAGAAGTGTTGCGTGTTCTGAAGTGATTCACCTAAGCCACACAGGTCAAATTTCTTCATCATGTAATACCTCACAATTTAATTAATGAAGAAAATTATTAAAAGTTTCAGTATATTCATCTATGCTTTCGAAGTTACACTTTTTAGTGCAGGATTAAGGTGCCTAATGTTGGATGTCTAAGCTTCATTGATTGTGCATGCTTGGCTTGTTATGGAAAGACAGTCAATAGAGCCAAAGAACTATTCAGAGTATCTCATAGCCAGGGGATTGATTCCCTCTATCACCTACACACCAGGTGTTCTACATTGCTGCTTGAGATACAGTAATGTTTCTTGCTTGGCTTCCAGCCTCTGGTCCAGAAGAGCATGGGTCTTCTGGTGTCTGCATGTAGTTGTCTTGGATACAGAGGCCTGAGCTTAGACTTCTGCATTGAGCCCCTGCTAGTGGGTCAGCTGAATTAGCTTAAGGAGAGGCTTTAAGAATTAAGGAGCATTCAGGAGAGACAGTCTCCGTTGTAATGGGAGTCTAAATATTTAAATTTGTGCATCTTAATCTCTGATTTAATTCCAGTCTGCCTCCCATGGTTTCTGGAAGATTATATAGGAAACATGTAGCAGAAGCTGGAAATCCTTGGTGACTCCAGCTAATGCCCAAACTGTCGAATGTTGTTTCTCTTAACCCGGTGTCTGGCAAATGGACGTTGCTGACTGAATATAATACTTGTAGCAAATCCTCAAAAGTTGCCTGGTCCCATCTGTTGTGATTGACAACGTTAATTTGAACGTCAAGTGTATATCTCCTAAAGCTCTGTGTGTTATTTTATTTTTAACACAGAATGATAATTGTGTCAATAGTATGTAACTAGAATTCAAGTGCAAGTGCTCTGTTTCAGTGGTTTCAAATCAGTCGTATGGTACTTGAATGGATCACTCAGAAATCTCTTAATGGTAGACAAGGGCTCTCTCAGGCTATCCTTACACTACATAGATATCTAATGTATTATATACCTTATATAATATATACTATTTAGGTATCCATATCATTTATATAGAATACAATACAAAATATGAGGTATGTCTTTGTTCTGTCTGTTGAAGAGAGAAAAACAGCTTAAAAATTTGTTTGTTGCTAAGTGGCTTTTCTTTCAGGTATTAGCTTTTTTGCCTTTCTGTCTACATTAGTGCTGTTCAGTAATGAAATGTTTTATGTTATGCATTGTGATTTGATCTGTTAATTTATATGTGATGTTTTTTCCAGCTGAGGTATAGTACTTTGACTGTCAAATGAAAACTTGTGATAATAAGTATTTGAATATCTTTATGTTCACATCATGTGAGGCACCTCCAGAGACAGCAGCTCTGAAGCACTTTAGATAACTCTGGCAATTCTCCTGGCATTAGTGATGGGTAACTTTCAGGATTCTGAATTGGCTGCTGGTACTGCAAACTGACAATTTCAGAAGATTAATGGGCCAGAGGAGTAGTCAATCCTGTCAGGTCTGAAAGAGCATTCTGAATATGAGAGCAACGAATATAATTGCACTGGAAATGAACAATATTGTGTGTTTTTAAAATACAAAAACCATAAACTGCAGTATCTTAGGTGTTCAGCTGGAGAATAAAGTGTATGATGGAATCCGTTAATGCTTTTTTTTCTAATTTATGATAATTTTATAAAAAAATGGTAATTTGTTCAGTGTAATAAACCCCTGTGAGTGTACAGCAATGTCAGATCAAAACTGGCATTTTGGCAGTTTAAATTACACATAAAATGAGTATGTATAAAAGAGAAGGGTCAGAGTAGGGATTGTACTCAGGGGGAAGAAGATAAAAATACAGAAGGCAAGTACAATGCTTTTTCACAAAAATGTGGTACTCTTGAGTGCTTTCATGAGACTGATTTAGTGAGGAGGTTTTGTGTGTTCTTTTCCAAATAATAGTTTAGCAGTACAGTAATGGTCCAGAATATGCTTTTGCACAGCAAGGCAGAATCACTATGAAGTGAAACTGTACTTTAGACAGGAGGACCTCTTATCTAAACTGTTGGATATGGGGTTAGCGTTCCAGTTGGAAAGGCAGACAATTGTGGATAGAAAAAAACTGCTCTTTTTATTTCATGTAAAAGATATGGAAGTGACTATAGATAACATGTTACTCTCATCCAGTCTTAATAAAAGGTTGGCAAACAATGTAATGTAAATACCAATACAGACCGTCGTTTCTGAGTGCTTTTCTCTTTTAGAATAGAGAAACAACTTGTGTGGTAAGGACTGCAAATGTTACAACAGTTTTAGTGTCTCTGGAGATAGCAATTTGTGCTAATGTACAATGGAAACACAAATGGGCAACATTTTAAACAAAATTCAAAAGCACTAGTAGTGAAAATTCTTGGTTTTATTAACTTTTGGTAACAATGCTACCACATTTAGAAATTCATACATAAATATCCTTAATTTTAGATCAGTCCTTAGTAGAAATTAGCACATGCTTGGTTGTTGTATTAAATATCCTTATGGGAATATGTGTTTTTTTGGTTAGTAAAGTAAAAAAGGTGATTACTTCTGTTCCTAATTGTTAGATATAAATTCCTTTGAAGATTAACATGTTTATCCTTTTTCAAGCTTTTTTTAAAATCCAGGTTTGAAACTTTAAAAAAAACTATTGCAATGGCAGAGACAATTGCTTTTGTCACTTTAGATTCGAATTTTGTGTGATCTTTCCCTTAGAAAAAGTTGTTAACTTTTAACTATTGTTATTTTTCAGTAAAAGAAGGGTAACTCATGTTTACCCCAGAGTAAAGACAAATCCATGGAGATTACTGCAGAGCACCTGATGTACTGTCAGATCACATCCCAGCTGACCATTCTGGTCCCTTACTTGCCTGTCTGTATGCATTGCAATAGAGGTCCAAGATGTCTTGGCCTCTGAGAGTTAAATGTGAAAGCATATGCCATGCCATTATTTTTCCTACTGCCAAGACAAGTCCCGTTCTTGGGCTGCTGGGTAACACAATGATGATCAGGTAATGTGGCTTGCCTGTGCAGCTGGGTTTAAGAGCTTCCATGATGTCCCAGAAAACAGATTTAAAGAACTGGTACTTTCTAGACGCACTTACCACTTGTGGTGTGGGTGGCTTGCCTTTATGTCATGCTGAATTCATGTAGAATTGAATATCCCAGTTATCCTAATACCTTCATATGCTATTTATGAGTTACAGATCTTTAAATATATCTACACAGACTACAGTTTGGAGAGATTTAGCTCGTGAATGTTGCCTGGATGTTGGTAAATGTTGGTTCTGCTTGAGGATCCGCTAGATCTTTCCTTCCTGATTGCCAGAGCAGATAGTACCTGCCTCTTGTACTTGATAAGTGCTTTAGATGCTAAACAAAGTAAAAATTTCCAAAAATTGGGAAGATGCTGACAGCACATCTAATGATAGGAAGGCTGAAATTCTTCCCTGTTCCAACTGAAGACTGAGAAGTCTGTTAGGAGGGGAAGAGTTTTGGATCTGAGAAACTCCTGAAGCTGGGTTTGGAAGTCTCTATACATTTCCACATTGTGGTCTCTCATATGCAGAGAACCTTTGTCTGTAAGGCAGTTATGAATGTTGTTGTCAGATTGCACATTCAAAGAGGAACTTTGAGGCCAGGAGATAGACACTATGCATGGACTTCTTCTCAGTCTACTTGAAACTGCACTGTCCCGATTTTTAAAATTTTATTGGTACATAAATTCTCTATTTGCCTTACTTTGATTTCTGCGAAGGGTTGTTTCCACACAATTAACAAATACTTGGTAATTTCTAAGGAAGCAGAGAGATGATGGGGCAAATGTTTGAGCCCAGAGGGTCCTGTTGAAATTTGCTGTGGGATTATTGAATGTTTGATTAAAAGCAGATCAAAGTACTGGAAGAGATTGACTTGAATATGTGCTATCACTGACAGTCAATTTCTCTTCTTCGTCAATATTTCACCTTCCCAGACTGGATGCTGCAGTTGCTTCAGGAGAAACATGAACCAAAACTCAATAATGGCAGGTGCGTGCTTGAGACATTTTATATCAGTTCATTTCACAGTTATTAAAGCAGAAGAATTGGAAATCTCATTGGCTGAAGGTTTTAAGTACATTTAAGCTTTGTTATGTTTCAGGAATTACATGTATTTGCTTCTTTTCAAAACAGAGGACTGACTTGCTTGTTAGACTACTGTCAGTTGTGGTGCTAGGGGTAAGCTGGTAATGTTACATCTAAAATTGGTGCTTTAAAAACATGGTGCATTATATATTTATATGAAAGTAAATTATCATACTTGAACCCATAAATACACAAACTAAGATGCTGTCTTTCTCCTTGATTAGTGTTTTGTAAGAGCCTTTTCTCATGTGGCAGTGTCCTGCAAACTGCAATAGCAATTGATACAAATTTGTAAACTTAAAATCTATGAATATATCTTTTAATTTGCCACTTAAATTGATGCAATCCAAGCACACTTTTACATTCATGTATACAGATTAGAACTGTTTATAGGTATCATGTTGTCTGTTGTCTGTTTATGATCAAGTGAGGTTTTTTCTTATGTTAATGTGTTATCTCTTTTATATATACATTATAGTGTTTTTCTTTTGTAGGATTTGTATGCAGTGCAATTAATTTTTAACTGTAAACATTTTTAGCTGGGATTCTGAATAGAAACCATAGCATGATGCAGATGATCATACAAATTTCTGTATCTCTTGGAGAAGAATGCTTATATTCAGCAGTTGTTTTGTTTTACTTTTTTGTTTGTTTATTTTTAATGTATACTATTTTATATAAAGCCAGCATGGAAACAACTGAGAGCCATTATGTTAGAAAATTTTTGTGCAAAGTGCATGGTGTTTGTGAATGCCACTAATATGATCAGGCTTAATATTTCTTTGAATCAAAATGAGTTTGTCTTTCCTGGCAAGACAGAAATCAATTGCCAGTTGATGTGATTAGTTTTAGTTTGCAGATAATTGGAGTGTGACAAATCCTTCATATAAATTAATAGGAACAATATGTTGTGACAAGAACCCCTACAATTAGCTGACAATTTATAACTGAAGAACAGGGTTTGACTTAAATCTCAAGAACTTCAACACATTAATAAATTCATATAATTAAAATAAATGAGAGCTGCATCTGGCACGCCTTATTTTACTTATGCAAGATATATATGTTCATGTTGCTTTGTGCTCATTTGACCATGTTGTATCAGGCAGTGTGGATATTATTGACTTTATTTTTAAAGTAGAAAACTGTGTTCAGAAAAACTTAAATAAATCTCCAGGATTTTAAGGCAGTGCTTAGTCTTCCTATATTGTTTTGGGAAATGAACAAAAAAATTTTAAAAAATTTTAAAAATAAATGTTTTTTTTTAAAAACCAACCAAATAAAAACCTGTTAGCTTTGCATTTCTCACTTAGCTATTTTGAGAAATATGTGTATCAAATCTTAATTAAAATATTTAATTGTGAATTTATACAGTCACCTTAACCTGACTTTCTGTGAAATCTTGTTGGAGAGGGAATATTAATACTTGGTAAAACTTCATGTACTATCGCTTTCATATTTCTGCTGTGACAGCTTCTCTGCTTCTCTAATCTGTTTTGTGGTGACAGCACATATCTTTAAATAGTAGTATCAGAAGAAAAATAAAAATGTTTAGTGTGGAAATAGCACAGAAATACAAAGCTGAAATAAATGGGGAAGGATGCTTTCAAATTGGTAGAACAGTAGTTTCCAGCAATTTGCGTCCAGTCATTTGGGAAACCCTGTTGCATTTATTTTAATTTATTTGATTCTTTCCAGAGGCTTACAGTGTATTAATGAAATTTAAATATACAAAGGCACAATGTACAATATATCTTTGATGTTTTGTACACAAAAATTTCACAAGTTACAGTCTTGAAATGCAAAGCTTTAGTATTAGGTTTCCAGTTTGGCTTGATTTCCATTAGAGAACATGACCTGAGTGATTTTCTGCAGGGAGGTGTTTGTGGGCATTGAAGAGGGAGTTGCTGTTCCCTTGGGGCCATGTGTGATGTCCTGGCAGGGCTGGGAGCCTTGGTTGTCACCTGGCCGCACTGTGCCCAGGCAGCCCTGCCCCTGCTGAAGGAGCATGCCAGGGAGAGGACGATGCTGCTGCTCTGCCAAGTCCTACCTGTGGGGAAAGGGGAGGAACTGGTGTGCGCTGTATGGCATGCTGGGAAGAACAAGTATTGTTATAGTCATCTTCGTGGCATTGCCCTGGGATAATTTGTGTATGACATTTGGGAGCCAAAATCCAGGGGAAGGATGGGTTTCATTTTTATACTCATAGTTTGAAACTTTATAGAGACTATGTAACAGTGTTTATGCTTACTAGTGATTTTTTTTACATTCATAGACTTGAAAGTAATATGATGAGAATTGTGATTTCTGAAAGTTCTCAATATTGCCCTTCCTGTGGAATTCTAAAAAGGAATTCCAGCTGCTACAAAAATATCATTTCTGAATTAGCTCTGCTGACAGAAGCCACTGCAAATACATTTCTTTCTCTGAGACTATACCTTTTTATTTATCTACAATTTTTTTTATTTCTTTGCAGATATTCATGTATGATATAGCATCTAAACTACTTGTTTTCTTTTCTTCCAGGCTGCTGAATCAGGAATAATAAAAGTGAAAACAATAGCTGCACGGAACACAGATATTTTGGCAGGTAATTATTTGCAGCACAATAAAAAAAATAAAGCTGAGTGACAGATCAAAATGTTGAAAAGATGTCTGGGATATGTCTAATGATACTACATGTCTTTTAGTGTGTAATATATTGTTGATGCTTTACTTTTGGGCACCTAGCAAAAGATCCAGTAGCATGGAAGATTTTTAACACTACTTGTTTCTTAGTGCTATTAGGATGCTGAGGAAGGGCTCTATTTTCAGTTGATGCTCTACAAAAGTAATCATCCACTTAGATAAATAACATTAAATACTTTGACCCTACATTCTCACTGTTTTAGTGCTCTGTGTGGAGATCTGCAGTATGATCCACATATGTATTAGTACCAGCCTTTGGGGACTTGTAACTGGTAGGCAAAAATCCATCTTTATCTGAGACAAGGTCATTCAATTTAAGATGTTCCAGTGCCTTGAGGGATGGGACATATCTTGTGAGTTGCAGCTTTGTGAATGCTTAAAACAATATCTCTTGACTGTCTGCAGCTTTATAAAGTTGGCTTCTTGCCAGTTTCTGGTAAAGCCCTTGGCTGGATTTGAATGTCCCTGCATTAATACTTGAGTGTCTCCCAGATGTAGTCAAAATCCTTGAAATGCTAGATTGTTTGGAAGGTCCAGCTGCAAAACCATATCTTGATTTGAGATATGTAAATCAGATATTGTTAAGGAGGCATTTTCTAGGATTATTTGAATTAATAGACCCACTCCTCAGTATTTCACTTTAATGCCTCTTTTTTATTTGTTTATTTTCTTTGTTTTTACTGCTGTCATGAATGCTGACATAAGTGGGAAAAGTATTCCAGGTAATGTCAGCTGTATCAAAATACACAAATGAAAAAGGGAAAGCAGTAGTTAGCCAATTGGGAAGCCGTAAACATTACTGCATAAAGAAGTTTGTATTTTAGAAAGCTAGTTTCTAATCATGCAAAATTCTCTGTTTATTAGTTTTCGAAGGGAAGAGATAGGAAAGAGCATTAAATTTGATGATGGATGGGCTGTCTTTGCTTTCATATTTTTGAAGGAATACTTTCTTGTAGTTGGTAAAAAATTTTTAATTGTTTTCTCTTGGAAAATTTAAACTAAAATGTACTTAGTATTTATTTAATTCAAAAAACCTGCTTAGATTTGTTGTTAAGAGGTTTGGGAAACCAGCAGGCCCTAGAAGTTATTTTAATTAGTTAATCTTTGCTAATAGGATAATAACTTTTTCCTCCTTTGTTCCACAGTTTTGTACTGGGTAAATGTACTTTGCCTGCACATTATCCTAGCATTCCACAGTTAAAGCATAATAAAGCACAAAACCAGACTCAATTCTTTATGAACTCTTGTATTTTTGAAGTATCAATTATAAGCTAATCTTATAGATAAGTTAGTGTCAAGAGATTGTCTATCTAATATTTAAAATCTTCTGAAGAATAATATATATACCTTAGTAATAATAAAGCCTCAAAATGCTACAATGTAATTATGAAATCTAATGGATACTTTCTGACTGCTAGATAATTTAAGATCATCTATGAGACATTCTAGTAATACAAATAAATATTTTGATCAGGATATAATTTTCTTAATATTTTGGTGTAAAGTGTCATTTCACTGACATAGATAAGAACAAGTATATCAGATTGCTTTGAATAAGCTGATCTGGTGCTTTCTTGAAGCATTTCATTGTGTAGGATTACAGTTTTTAGGAAAATAGATGCAGGCTTAAAATCTTTATTAAAATCTTAAAAATCTCTGTTATTTTTGGTGGATTATGTTTAACCTGCCAGATCTCTGAGGTCAGTGATCTAATTTCTTTCTGTCTCTTGGAAAAGTTAAGTTGAGCTTTAAGTTTCAAAGTCTTCATTCTTGGCAGTGTGTACATACTTTATTATTAATTTATAAGAATTAGAGAAATTCCAGAAGAGGAGAAAGCCTTAAATCACAGGAGCTAAGTTTTAGAAATTATTTTCATGTGACTTCGAGATATGCAAAAATTTATGGTTTAGGAGTTCTTCTAAAAAATTAGAATTATAATCTTGCTGATGAAATGAACGGGTAAGTTATACTTCCCAAAAACTTCTCATTTGTTAGGGTTCAGTGAGATAGATTTCTTTTTTAATATATTCTGCCATAAATTGGTAGTAAAATGAAGGCAGACCTGGCAATGATAAATTTATTGTGCATTTTAAGACTGAAGCTAATACAGCTACAGAATCATGTGATCGCAGAATATTCTGAGTTGGAAGGGTTCATCAAGGTTTACCTCCAGACACAGTGAACAGGAAAGCCCCAATAATCACCCCATGTGCCTGGTTGCTATAAAACCTGAAGGGGTACCAAAGCAAATCTACAGAACATTAATTTTTCAGCTTCATAAATTAGAAATACTTGTAAAGATTCCGTTGTGAGATTGTTGCTTTTAATGGGTTATGTAAGAAAGTATTGTAACAGGCTAAATTTATTCTTTGTCTTGTGATTCATTAACTCATGCAATTTTTGCCATTCAGAACTATATCTTGAGTCTCATGTTAAGGATAAATGTGTTTTGGTATCTTTTTGCTTGCTTTTTTATGCTTGATAGTTAGAATTTAGTGGCAGTTCAGAAATGTCAACTGGACACAGAGTCTGCACTGGCTCTGAAGAGGCTGATGAAACTGGACTGTGTGTTGGTATCACCCTGTAAGAACTAGTATCTTATAGAAAGTTGGCATCTGTCATTTATAATAGCCCATTCTTTTCATAGAAACTTTAAAGTCAGTGTTTCAGGTGGAAAATATCACTGAAGTATATTTTTGTAGTTTTGTTTCCTTTTTTTTCCGAATTAGCTGTAGTGATGCTTAGTAGTAGAGACCACGTTTGCATTTTTATGTGAGAAAGTATTTTTGTTTGTGGTAGCTACTGTCCTCTGAAAAGCTTGTGAAACTTTTAATGAATACATTTCTTCTATTACACATAGACTAAAATACAGTTTATGACCTTCAGTGTAAGAGCACACCTTTCAACTGTAAGGAAATTTGTAGTATCTGAAATGGTGATTAGCAGCTAAAATGTTAGAAGTTTGCATGAATCAACAAACATACCTGTAAATGGAAAACCACTCATCAGTCAGAGCCATGTTTTTCTTTCATATTTTTAATATTTTAAAATTTTAATATCTCAGACTTCTTGAATTACTTTTATGGGAAAAACTGTTTTAAATGCTAGTGTAGAATGTTTTATTCATTATGAAGCTTTTTCTCCTTAACAAAAAAAAACAACAACAAAAACAAAACAAAAAACAAGCAGGCGAGAGAGAAGTTTATCGAAACTGGTTTTCTCCTAGCAAAAGTCCATTTTAAGAAGCTGCTCTTCTTCAATAAAACACAATTTGACAAATTCACAGCCAGCTGAACATACCCAGGATACAAATGGTCCAGTCTCTCTCTTCCTGTTTTTTCAGTCCAGTCTCTATCTCCTCCTTTTTTGCCCGTGGCAATTTGCTCTTCCCCTTCCTGCCCCGTGCTTTGGAATGTTGCTCTGTGCTGCACTGTGTTGCTTCCTGCATTAGGTAAAGCAGAGCAGGACAGTGCTACCAGCCTGAGACTGGTTCCTGTGGGAAGGCCAGGGAAAGCTCTGGCCTTGGCAGAACTGTACACCTTCTTGCTAACCATATGGACTCTTAAGTGGATGTTTTGGATTTGGAAAGTCACTTGAGTGTTTTAGGGAGGAGGTTCTTGGAATTTGAGCCTTGGCTAGGATAATTGTGGAAGTGAGCTGTGTCAGCCCATGTGTCTTCACTTGGCTTTTCCCTGTGGTCCACGTGTAAATCCCAAATTTCCGAGACTGGAGATTGCTTTTTGTTAATAGGTGTGATTAACAATTTTTGCACTGTATTTTTCAAAGCATTAAATATTGACTACTTCCATATTTCTCTTTGAAAGCTTTGAAAGAGAACAGCTCAGAGGTGGTTCAGCCTTTTCTGATGGGTTGTGGAACAAAAGAACCAAAGATCACTCAGCTGTGTCTAGCAGCCATACAGAGGCTTATGTCTCATGAAGTTGTTTCAGAGGTAAGATCAATCTTTATACAGAAACATAAATATTTCAGAGTGAGAAATACAGACCTCAAATGGAAGGTGAATGAGTTGTTTTAGGAGGCTCTTTATATTATAATGAATATAGTCCACAAAATATTTTACTCATGTCTGTTTTTCAGTAATTTAAAAGAAAACCTTTTACACCATAAAAAAAAAAAAAAGTGAGGCAGTATAGTAACCTCTAGAAGGAAATTTATGAAAATTGATACCAGCTCATTTAATTCACATTCTTACACTGCAGGAAATGAACATGTGATGAACCTTGTGCATCAACAAAATATACTTTGTGCAATAATGTTATTGTGCTTTTGTTACATTTTATTTTTAAAAATAAAGTAAAATAGATGCACATTTTCTGCAGCAGTAAATGTCATGATATATTATGGTGCTGCATATATAGTATGTTAGGAAGCTGATGAAAATAATGCTGTAAAAATACACCTTCAGTTGTGCTTGTGTAATGTAAAATTACACTGTTTTCTCTCTGACATGAGAGAATTCTGAGATTTTTACTGTGTCTTCCATGTTTCTGAGATTTTTACTGTGTCTTCCATGTTTCCAAGTAGAAAATTAAGTACAGGCTTTAATTTGTACTGCATATTAAGACATTTCTGTTGTCAGTTCTTTAAAAATACTTTGGGAAGCTTGTGACAATGAAATTTGCATTATATTCTCAAAGTAGTCCTACAGTTGAGACAAACAGGCACATTCATTTATGATATGCCTCTCTGACAGTGGCATTCTTACATATGTACATGATATACCAGTACATAAATATTGTAATAGGTGACAGAAAAATTATTTCTTTGCAGGCTGCAGCAGGAAACATTATTAATATGCTTTGGCAATTGATGGAGAACAGTCTTGAAGAACTTAAATTGCTCCAGACAGTTCTTGTACTTTTAACAACCAATACAGTTGTGCATGATGAAGCATTGTCCAAGGTAAGAATTTGTTGGTGTCAACTACAGAATTTAAAATATCCAAGAGGAAAAATGGGAAAATTTTACATATGAAGCATGTGAAAACAATGAATGAGGAAAGGGGGTTCTCGATTCTATTGTGTCTCTATTGTCTTTATGACTAGGCTCTGAAAATGGGATTTCTTTTAGCTTCCTTTTCCATGTGTTTTGTAATTCCTCCACAATAATACACTTCAGACTTAATAGGAACTTGAAATAAAAACTCTGAGCCAATGCCTATCCTTCTCATCTGTTAAATTCATTGTATATGTTTGACCTATAATCAGAGCACGTGGCAAGGTGTAAACTCTCTCTAAGAGAAAATGTTAGAAGAAGCTGCCTTCCACCCGGCCTTAAATCCCTTTTGAAAACAGTCCAGTTACTGCTCTTTCAGTAACAACTTTGGGTCCTAGTTTTAAACATGAAACATTTTAGATATTATGTTTCAACTAAAAAATTATTTCCCAGTCAAGTTTAATTTAAAGTGTAAGATACTTCTCTTTGAAGAAGCAACATTGTTTACCCTCTGTGACTTGTGAAACTCTGCTTAGTTAGTTTCTCTTCTAGATTACATTGTAGAAAATTGGTTTCAGCCAGACATATATTGCATGTTCATGTTTCAGTCAAGCTGTTGTAAGATTTTAAACTGATGTGGCAATATGATCTGAGTAGAGTCCACAAATCACAGACATGAAAAAGAGGCAAAAGAAAATTCTGGATCTTGTATGGCTCACAGCATGTAGCACTATGGCTGGGTGTGGTTGAGGCTCTTGAAAGTGCAAGAATACAGTATATGGAGAGAAGAACAAGAAATACAGGTTTCATTACACATAAAAATCTTTATTTTCAATATTCATTATAAAACAGGTAAGTATTAAACTATGAGTTAGAGGTAATAACAAAATCCAATGGGAAAAAGCATTCAGGTCATTGCCAGCACAATGACACTTTGAAATGCACATCTTAGGATTAATAGCAGTCAAGGCAACATGATTGTGAAAGTATTGTGATTCAGCGTAGGAGAGGAATGACATTTTAGCTGTGAAGCTGACTGACCTTTCTGTGATTAACCTTACAAGCCTAATGTCCTTTTGACATTAATTGATACAAGTTGTTCTGTGTGATGATTACTGTGTATTCTCTGTATGATGACTGCAATTTTGTTGGCACATTGTAATGTGTTCAATTAATACCGCCTTTTGATTGCCTTTGGGGAGGATTGCTAGGGACTTTTTTGACTAGGGTAATCCACAGAATGTATTCTGGTTCTTCAATTTATTTATTTTTTTTGACAACCTTCTGACAAACTGTAGCAGAAGGCATTCCTCAGTCCATCAACCTTCTTGACTCTTAGCTAAAAGATGATATATATTGTTGTAAGGTAATATTTTTTCTGGTTTTTTCCTTTCAGGCAATTGTACTTTGCTTTCGATTGCACTTCACAAAAGATAATATCACAAATAACACTGCGGCAGCTACAGTGCGGCAGGTAGTTACTGTTGTGTTTGAGAGAGTGGTTGCTGAAGATGAACGATACAAAGGTGGGCATACTGCTTACTCAGCTTGCTTTTATTTACCTGCTTTTTTGACACATATCAGATGTTTCTCTTTCAGATAAAGAAGTAGTAAGATGTCTATGGATGTTATGAAAACGTCACAGACATCATTCATTTTAACTGGCTTTTATACACTGATTAGTATTTAAAGGAGATTAAATCCTTCACCATTGTGTCAGTCCAGTTCAATGCAGCAATATATAAAACCTAGATTTTTTTTTCAAGCTGTGAGAACTGGTCTTCAGGTTAGTACTGTAAAGGAATTTGAGGCGAGTGTGTCATTTATAGTGCAGATACCATAGATTGCTGAGTGGGAACTACATGGCAGCAGTAGTTTTGAAGAGAGCATTGGAACGCAGTGCTTGGTATCAATGATCTTTGGTAGTCAATCTAGTGTTTGTTTCTATAGACATAAATTGCAGAAGAATTACCTGGCCATTCTCATAGAATATTCCTGTGAGAACACTTAATGCATACTTGATTTTTAACAGTACCTTTGTTCATAAAAACTTCGTTTTGTTTTTTTGGACAGATGCTGTTGACCAGCCAGCTGCAGTTCAAGGGAATAGCAATAGAAGATCTGTCAGTACGCTGAAGCCATGTGCTAAGGATGCATATATGCTTTTTCAGGTAGATGGGGAGCATATATTTATGTATTTGCAGTTAAGATTGGGTGCTTCTACATCTCTTTAAGAAATTTGAAGAATTTGCTGTTGGCATATTGACAATGTCCTTAACCAGAGCCTTGGGTTTTCTTATGCTATTTTTTCTAATTGGTGATGATATGTTGTATCACAGAGGAATGATGAGAAAATGAAGATAAAGTGGCCTTGGAAAATGTTTTACTAAAAATCTTAAATAATAGCTAAGTGTACATGTCTGCATTAAATTCAATATTCTTATTTCTGTGAGCCTGTGGTGGGTTTACCCTAGCTGGACTCTCAGGTACCCTCCAAATTGCTCTACCACTCCCTGTCCTAGCTGATGGGAAGAGAAAACGAGAAGGAAAACAATTCATAAGTTGAGATAAGTCAGTTTACTAAAGCAAAAGTTTGCATGTGCATGAGCAAAGTACATCAGCAAGCAATGTTCAGCCACTTCCTGGGAAGCAGAGCTTCAGAATGCCTGGAAGTTGCTCCCAAAGGCAAACATTGTAAATAACAGATGCTTCCCTTCCTCTTCCATTTCTTAGGTTCTATAACTGAGGTATGAAATATCTCTTTGGTTAGTTTGAGATAACATTTTTTGTGTTCCCTCCCATGATCTTGCCCAGCCCCTTGGTGGCAGTGGGGGGAAATACTGAGACAGCACTGAGGCTGTGTCAGTGCTATTCAGATGTAGCCAAAACACTGGTGTGTTATCAGCACCTTCCTAGCTACCAATGCAAAGCTCAGCACTGTAAGGGCTGCTGTGGGGAGAATTAACTCCATCTCAGCAAGACCCAGTACAGAGCAAAACACTGCAACTGTAATTCAGTCCTGTTTCTTGTGGTTGGTATTGGACATTAAAGTCAAGTATGTAATGAAAAGGAGTAGTTGCATTCATCACACCAATAAAATCTTCTTGACTTAGCAAATTCACTTGTCTTGAGATATTTTTGAGGCTAGGAATGAACACATGCTACAAGGATACCAGTAAAGTTAAAAATTATTATAAACATTTTCTATGCTTTATAATTTGTGTTAAAAAGTATTTAAAGAAAAAATACATTGAAATCAGGAGATTGCTCACAAAGAGGAGAGTTTGTAGATTTCATTATGAAGTCAGGAAACTTTCTTGGTACAGGACTTTACAGAGAATGTCAATGTTACTGTGTTTCTTTCTAAGGATCTTTGTCAGTTAGTTAATGCTGATGCTCCCTACTGGCTCGTGGGTATGACAGAAATGACACGTACGTTTGGCCTTGAGCTTCTTGAGTCGGTCCTCAACGACTTTCCACAAGTGTTTTTACAAGTGAGTAGTTCTTGGGTGGAAAACAGGAAGACTTTTACTCACACGGGTAGTAAAATCTACACTTCATTAAATCCTCTTTAATTTAACATGAGTATTGTTTCCCTGAAGGACTTCTAGCTTTTATGTTTTGGGGAGGTGGTGGGGTGGTGTTTAACAGAGAAGTTCCCTGTGCTTTTTGAATATTTTTCTATTCTTAAACACTTTATTTATGTTTCTGTTTTATTTATGTTTATACATTCTGTAGTGCTGTTTTACTCTTTCACTTTTGGTTTTGGTGTTTATATCTCCTCCAGAGATGCATTTTCTTATCTTGCCTTATTTATGACAGCTCTGTAACTAAATTTGTGGAATTGTTACTTCTACAAAACTATTAAGCTCACCCCACTTGTAAAGTAAAAATCAAGACTGTGAATTGCATGTATCTACTGCATATAAATGCCTCATGATCCTGCAATAATGTGTTTTATTAGCTGACAGTAGATAAATTAATTTATAAATATATAAGTGATATATTAGCAGCCTATTTCCACTTGCAAAATACAGGAAGAAGGATGCATGGCATGAGCCTGACAATTGTAATTTCATACTTCCTGGTAGCTTTACAATGGTGTCTGCAGTTCTGCCTTTTCATTTCCTGATTGTCATTTATACCAGAATTTGCATGATTTCAGACTGCTTGATCATAACTACAAATGTAAATAAGATGTATAATCAGAGCTACTGCTAGCAATTAAGGAATATCTGCATGTAACTTTTTCTTTTTTCTTTTTCAGCATCAGGAATTCAGTTTTCTTCTTAAAGAAAGGGTATGCCCTCTTGTTATAAAGCTCTTCTCCCCAAATATCAAATTCAGGCAAGGTTCCACCACCTCATCTTCCCCAGCACCAGTGGAAAAACCGTACTTTCCCATCTGTATGCGTTTGCTGCGAGTAGTTTCTGTTTTGATTAAACAGTTTTACAGTTTGCTGGTAAGAACATGCTCAAATTTTCTTTATGCAATTTTATTTTTCCATGTATATGCCAATGCTGTGATCAGTAGTAGTATTCATTAGTTCTTGGGAGCTGTTGATGTCTACTGAGGGAAGAGAAAGCTAAATACTCTTTTCCTCTTACATTTATTTGTGTTTACATGTATTCTAAATGTATGATTTTGTTAGACATGGACTTGTATGAATTTTATAGTAGATTAGCTGTTGTCTTTTCTCTATTTAACTGCCTTTCAGGTTTTGGGAACCTTTTGATCTTCTGTTGTTTGCCTCACTTTAGATAATGATGATTACTGTGCCTTGTTAATACTTTCTAAGAGCCTTTTGACTTGAGTTGCTAAAGCTGTTGACAGAATGTGGGTAAAAAACACGTGTTCAGCCACTCTTATGTCCTGAGTTTTTGGTATTTGTTAAAAATGATATTTTTCATTTGTCTACTGTAGCAAATGTATGACCTTTATTACAATGTCTGAGAGGAATTTAACTCCTTCAGTACAATTGCATATGTGATTTTAGCTTGTCAAAAATGTTATGTTTTAATAAAATTCTGAGTAAATACTCATTCCAGGGATTTTTTTAGATTCTGTACAAAACTTGCTGTGGTAGGACTCCTGAGATGAAAGGTTTCTTTAGAAATTATTTTGTAGGAGGCTTTTTCTTTTTATTAATTACTATAAACTATATGTTTTAGGTAACGGAATGTGAAATCTTTCTGTCATTGCTGGTTAAGTTTCTGGATGCAGACAAACCACAGTGGCTACGAGCTGTTGCAGTAGAATCTATTCACAGGCTTTGTGTGCAGCCTCAGCTATTAAGGTATTAACTATATTGGCTTTTGCTTTTACATAAAGTTTAAGATATATTTTTATTATTTTTCTCTAGTGGAAAATGCTTCCTAAAACATTGCAAATGTATAGAAACTTAAATGCAATAAGCTGTTCATAATAAATTTGTGTAATGCATTAGGCAATGCTTATTATCCAAGAAGGGCCGAATTATAGTTGAGTATGTCTTGGCAGTGTCAAAGGAAGATTTACCTAAAATTTGATACTATTGTTTACCTAAATATTTGCTGTTGAAATGTGCTTTTAGACTGCAGTTTGGAGTGTGTGTGGGGGTGAAGTTGCTGTCAAAATATTCTTTTAGTCCCAAATTTGTCAAATACTTTGTTTTATACCTTCCAGGTCTTTTTGTCAGTCATATGATATGAAGCAACATTCCACTAAAGTTTTCCGTGATATTGTGAATGCACTGGGGTCCTTTATTCAGTCTCTATTTCTTGTACCAAGCACAGGGAACACATCAGCAACACCAAACCAAACTGGTAAAGCCTTGTCCTTATTATAATTTTATTTTTCTATCATTTTCTTGTAATAATGTATTCTGTTTTGATTCAGTTCTGGTACAGCTCTGGTACTTTGGTGTTTATTTTGGTAAAAAGCTAGCTTGAGTAGAGATAGTGTTCTCAGCTCTGGTACAACAGGGGATTTTATCTACCTCTTTTGTGGGGAAGGCATAGACCCCAGTCAGCAGCAGAATCAATCTGCCTTGATTCCTGTTTTTGCAGTGGTCAGATTCCTTGTTTCACAACTTTTCAGAGGGAAATTCCATTGGAGTTATTTCTAATTTCTGACTGTACGAATTGTGTCTGATTTCTGTCTCCTTGTGCAGGGATGTCATTTATGGCGGGGCGCAGTTTAAGTAGTAAGACAGTGTGTGTTTGTGGGAGGCAATCAGTAGTTCTTCTGGATGTTCAAGGCTAAAACTGGAGTGAGGGAGCCAAGAGGAAGAATGAAAGATGTGTATTTTACAAATGATCTCCATCTTTTTTGTAAGCTGAAATCAGACACATATTGAAAGTAAACTTGGTTGTCTTTTCTTGCAGCCAGGGCTTTGGCATTTCACTAGGTATATTTGTATTTTAATAATTTGAAATTGTTGTCCTGTTAATGCCTATGCAGGTGTTTATGTCCCAAGTTAATGCTCTGCTTCTTTCTGTA
Organism: Cyanistes caeruleus; assembly: GCF_971803275.1. Taxonomy (NCBI): domain Eukaryota; kingdom Metazoa; phylum Chordata; class Aves; order Passeriformes; family Paridae; genus Cyanistes; species Cyanistes caeruleus. The sequence continues at coordinate 49,970,327 of NC_141704.1, read as the reverse complement.
GTTGTGGAAGCTGAGTTCTCAGCAACAAACAACTTAAAAATAATTTGTAAGGGTGTCTTTTGATATGTCTTCTTAAAAGAGATAAAAGCCAGATAATAAGAGTAATTAATGTCTATCAAACCTACTATTAAATTAAGAAACATTGAAAACTTTGGGTTTAGACTCACATCTTTCAGTGTTCACTCATGAAATTGGAATCCCATGCTGGAGTTAGCAGTGATAGCATGAAGAAATTTGCATCAGTGTCTGCTGTTCAGTAGCTGTCTATGCAGCAACTGATAGAACATTTCTAGGTCAGCTTGATTATCTTAAGGTAAACCAGAAACACAATTTCACCACGGAACATGCATATATGAGAAGCCGTTCTATAATACTCATTCTGAAAACCTGAATTTTGCCTCAAGTGAAACAGCACTGCAGTGAGGTGATACCTCTAGTGCTGTTACCATTTCTCTGGGTTATTATTTCAGTTTGTTTTGTCTTTACCTTTTAATTTCTACTTTGAGTGCTTCATATGTCACTTTCTCATGCATTTATTTTTCTACCTTTTTTCCTCCTATGGTCGTATTTGACTTACAAAGAGCAGATCAATGGAATGTAATTCTTGAACTGAGTCTTCTGATTATAACAGCGGTCCTCTCATAGCAGGCTGTCTTTTGGAATCATAAAATGGCTTGTCTTGGAAGACACCTTCAAGATGATCTAGTTTCAGCCTTCTGGCCATGGGCAGGGACACCTTCCAACAGACTAGGTTGTTCAAAGCCTTATCCAACCTGGCTTTGGACATTTACATTTCTTATACACCTGATTTTTGAGCCTCAGTCTTGCAGCAGGCTCAGCAGCTTGGAAGCTGCATCTACTGAAGTTCTGTGTTACTTTTATTATACTGGGCAATGTTTGTCACCCACTTTAATGAGTTAGATTAATACAAAAATAGTTGCATATGTCTGTCTGCATAGTGGGGTCATAGAAAAAGACACCAGTGTAACTGTGTTAGTGCCAGTGTTTGGTTAATAATTTGTTTAGCGGCATGATTTTTTTGTTTCAGTCTGTTAAGTGTTAGTGTGTTAAAGTGTATGCATAAGCTTCTGTGTATTCATATTGCCTAAGTTAGTAGTTTATTGCCTATATTAGTAGCTTACTCTCCACATATTAAAAGCAAACACACCAAAATGGCAGTTACACTGTCAGTCACCATCCTGGGGACTCTACTCTCTCCGCCCATTGTCTGTTCAGAGAGAATCTGAACTTGTGGGACCTATTCTTACTAAACCACTAGTTGTGGTTTTTGCATTTCTGAAATCTTGGAAGTTTTTTATTGAAATAATTAAACTTTCTAGTTACTGAGTTCTTTGTACAACTATGTAAATAATCCTTAACTTTCAAGTATGTGTCTGACTCTTCGCTAAAACATACATTGTTCCATCAAGACTATATAAGTTTGATTCATTCACAGAACATTATGAATGTTGCTGTACCTTTCACAGAAACATTACATTCTGACTGGAAAATAGGCAGTTGGCATCAGTGAGCTGCACATAAGATTATATTTTAGACAGCAGAGGGAGCTCAGAAATAGTTTTTTATGTTATTGTTGATTTTTGTTATTGATCTGGGTATCTTCAGATTAATCCTGATGTCTGAAAAATTGAATAGAAAAAGGATATTTTCTGATCACAAATACCAGATTGGTTGATTTTATCACTTTGTTTTTGTGAACAGGAAGCAATGCATCAGGGAATACTGGCTCAGCACAGACTAACCCAGGAGTGCTTGGAATGGGTGGAGGTGCAACTGTATTACCTGCCTTTGAGTACAGAGGCACTTGGATACCCATCCTGAATGTAACAGTACAAGGCAGTGCTAAAGCTACATAGTGAGTACCTCTATGTTTTTGAAAGTCTATGTAACAAGTATTTTTATTTTGAATTTGGTGATGTAAGGATTTTTTACTACTGAATATTGAAGTTTTTGCTTCACTGGCATGGAAGTCTATTAGGAATTTTCTCTTTGTTGGTGCCATGAGGTGTTCTGGTCTTTTTGCTCTTTTTTCCTGCATGTCCAGGATTCTGATTGGGATGTCCCCTATGGTTTTAGCATCAGTTGGATTTTTTATTTTTGTTACCATTTTATCTGTATTAACTCTTTATTTTTAGGCCTCCCTGTGGTATAGAACAATTTTGGAATACCTGTTGCTGCATTTTGTAATGGCAAACATGAAGGGCATTAAGCAAACAGGGCATCAGTGGGAATGAAAAGTAGCTTTCTCACACCAGCTTTACTGTACTTACAGTTTTTATTGAGCAGGATAGTTCCTGGTAGCTACTGGTCTGGTTGTCATTTCAAACAATATATTGACCTGTGTACCAAGGCTAATGATGAATGGTTCGTAGAATGGCAAGTTGTTTTGTCGTGACTTTGTACAAAGGAGATGATGTTCTCAGTTTAAATCTGCAAATACTATGTTACTTTTTAAATCATGATCATTGAGGGACAGGTGCCTCCAAACCTGAAGCTATTTGTACCACCATAAAATTTTGGCATACTAAAATTCAGTGAAATCTGCAAATAGCCTACATCTCAATATTTTTAGGGTAGGAACTGCTTTATCTCCCTTTGAGGTACAGAAGAAAAAAAACCTCATCCTCAAATTTCAATAGTTAATGTGTATGTGTTGATTTTTTTTTCCAGCAGTGGACATGGATGTTATTTTAGTTTACTTGCTTGTTCTCAGGGAATGCAGATTTTTCATTTGGTCAACTACTACAACCTCCACTTTTCTTCCTTTTCTTTTTTCTTACTATCTATTCTTAACTGGTTTAATAACCTTGCAGCCATCATAATCTCCTGTCCTTCTCTACACTTGCTTGTGTTTTACCTTTGGATACTTCAAGTGACTATGATTTTCTCTGTATATTTTTTGCATTTTTTCATTTAAAATTGCAGAATTGTCACAAGCATTTCACAGCAGTTTTTTTCTCCTTTCTTGTACTTTTGTCTGTAGTCCCTGTATGTAAGGAGATGACTTGCTATAGTGTGTCACATCCTAGCACCAATTCTCTTCTGCTGCCATTAGATTTTCAAACAATGGCCACATCTCATACTTCTGTACAAGTTTGTCCACAGACCATTGTCTTGTCTGGAACTTGTCCTCCCCTTTACTTAAGGAAATAAACATTTTTAAGAGGAATAGGCAAACTATTCAAGACTTTTCACAGCCATTGCCATGTAACAGTAATAACTCATATAATCACAGAATCACTAGGTTGGAAGAGGCTTTCAAGACTGAGTCCAACCCAGCTCTAATACCTCAATGAAAATATCACACTGAGTTCCACATCCAGTCTTTTATTAAACACATCCAGAGATGGTGACTCCACCACGTCCCCAGGCAAACCATTCCAATACTTTATCACCCTTTCTGTAAAAAACTTTTTCCTAATATCCGACATATATTTCCCCTGGCACAGCTAGAGTCTGTGTCCTCTGGTTCTGTCAGATGCTGCCTGGAGAAAGAGACCAATCCCCACCTGACCACAGCCACCTTTCATTGGCCAGCTTCCAGTCATCTGGAACCTCATCAGTGACCCAGGACTGTTGGTAAATGGTGGAGAGTGGCTTTGCAAGCTCATCTGCCATCTCCCTCATCACCCTGGCACAGATCCCATCTGGGCCCATAGATTTATGAACATCCAAGCGTTTCAGCAGTTCTCTGATTGCCTCCTCCTGGATAACAGGGAGACCATTCTACTCGCTGACACAATCTACCAACCCAGGAGGACAGTTGTCCTGAGGACAAGCTGTCTTCTCACTAAAGACTGAGACACAGAAAGTATTAAGCACCTTGGCCTTCTCCTTATCTGCAGTTACTGTGTTTCCTTCTGCCTCCAATAGAGAACAAGGGCTGGTCTTACCCTTCCTTTTACCATTAATATATCTGTAAAAACATATCTTGTACGAAAGTTGCCAAATTAAGTTTGAACTGGGCTTTGGCCTCCCTATTTTTTTTCTTACATACCCTAGCAACCCCCTTAAATACTTCCTGAGAAACCTGACCCTCCTTTCAAAGATGACACATCCTCTTTTTATTCTGAAGTTGCTTTGAAACCTCATTGCCCATCTAGGCTGGACATTTGCCTCATTGACTCATCTTTTGGCACACAGGAACAGTCTGTTCCTGTGCCCTCAAGATCTCTGCTTTAAAGCATGCCCATCTTTCCTGGACTCATTTACTTTTGAGGGCTGCTTCCTAGGGAAGTCTCTGGATAAATCTCCTAAATAGGCCAAAGTCTGCTCTCTGGAAGTCCAATGTAAGTCGTATTGATGTTCCTGCTGATTTCACTAAGTATCAAGGACTCCATAATTTCATGATCACTATGTCCCAAGCTGCCTCCAACCACCACCAGCCCATCTCTATTTGTAAACAAGTCTAACATAGTCACTCTCCTAGTAGGCTCACTCACCAGCTGTGATCAAAAGCTGTCCTCCACACACTCTTAAAAACTTCCTGGACTGCCTCTTTTCTGCTGTATTAAGTTCCCAGCAGATGTCTGGTAGGTTGAAATCACATACAAGAACAAGGGCTGATGATCCTGAAATACTCTCCAGCTGCTTATAGAATAAATTGTCCACCTCTTCTTCCTGGCTGGGTGGACAATGACAGACTCCCAGTAGGATGTCAGCCTTGTGGGCCTTCCCCTTAATTCTTACCCATAGACATTCAATCATCATCATTAGTTCAATACCCATGGCATCAAAAGCCTCCCTAATATAAAGTGTCACTCCTCCATCTCTTTTACCTTTCCTATTTCTTCTGAAAAGCTTGTAGCCATCCAGTGCAGCATTCCAGCTATATGAGTCATCCCACCATATTTCCATGATGGTGACTATATAATTTAATTTATTTAATATTTAATTTATTCAGTAGTTACCATTTTCTATCTAAAAGGGTGTGACCTCTGCCCCACAAATCTATTTTAACTATAAAACTCACTAATAATTTTAATTAGGCCTGCATATATATTCATACTTACTTGTATATACAGGATGAACTCCTGACAATTTGATTTAGCTGTAGTTCCTGCTCCCCCAGGTAGGAGGCAGCTATCTTCAGGAAATTAGAGGTAATAACTGAAGTGTGGCATGTTTGGGAGAAGGAAAAATCCTTTGTGCAGACAAGAGTGGTGATGCTAAGGTATAAAATTATCTTTGGTATATTTTAGCTGGAATATGTAGTTTTTTTAAGAGCAGTTTGCAGAGTAAAAAATGATGAAATAATGATTGCTGTGGAAGCAGGTAGTTTTTGTAACTGGCTGTCTCTACATGTATAGGTGCTGCTGCTGCTGTGTCAGCTACAATTTCTGTTGGATTTGTAACTCAGCAGTTCATGTGCTTTTAAAGTAAAAGATAGAGGAAAGTGGCAGTGAAGCTGCTGTTCCAGCACAGTGATGTTTTAACTGCATGCTTTTCAGCAGTGAATCATGTAGACATATCCTCTTTGTACAAATAATGTCCATTGTTTACCTATGCATGTCAGTGATGAATATTTGGCCATGTAATATCTAGCTATGGACAGGCTTTTCTAGTCATGTGGACTCAAAGATAATAGAATGTCTGACTTGTTCTCTATTTGTTATAACTACGTTCACACTGTCATGGCTCTCTGATGTATTTCCTATGTTGTTCCTAGATACTTGTATTGTTCTGAATAAGTTCTGTTGCAGTGGCTCTAAGTAAAATAATAATACAAGTAGAATTATTCATAATGCTTGATTATATATGTTAGTTTTTAGAAATATTTTTTGCAGATCTGTACTCAGGGTTTGTATCCTTTTGGTTGCTGTCTTATTTAGTAATTCATTTACTCTTTTACTTTGTGACTTAAAGGTTTTTTTCTTGAGTTGCAATAAACCTTGAAGGATTGTATTTCGGGCCTGTTTGTGTTTAACATTCATTCAGAATCTCGTGTTTTGTTATTGTTTTTAAAAACAGTGGTATTGCTAGACACTTACCATGTTTTCAATTTTTTAGTTTGGAGATGCTGGACAAAGTTGAGCCACCGACAATTCCTGAAGGCTATGCAATGTCAGTGGCATTTCACTGTTTGCTGGATCTCGTCCGTGGTATCACCACCATGATCGAAGGAGAGTTAGGAGAGGCGGAAACTGTCATCCAAACCACAACAGAGGCAACATCATTACCAGCACATTCTTCAGAGCAAGATTTGCAGTCTGTTTCTGACCAATCAGAGAAAGAATTAGGTACTGGAAAATGCAAACACTGTATGAAATTCAACAGTTTTGCAGAAAGCAGATTTTAGAATTTCATGCTTTTTTGCTTAAATTTCTCGGTACTTATTTATATATAAAAACTTCATTTAAAGTGTGTTTTATTCTTTTAATGGAACAGCAGTTCCATTTAAAAAAATACTTGACTTGGTGTTCTGCTTTTGGCTTAACAGTGAGATCTAAGGTCACAAGAGACAACCTGACTGTCAGAAATGGACTTATGACCACACTAAAAGAAAAATACATTTCTAGTAACCAAGACAAAAGGAGTATTCTAATGGAGAAATTTTTAGAAAGATTGCAGTATATAGAGAAGGACTTCTTTGAAAGCAGAACTGCTGTGAAGTGAGGATTGTTTTGTGGAACATATGATAGGTCTGTTATGGGGTCTGTATGTACAAAATGACTTGTGTTTGACCAGTGAGTTTGGCTCGTGGCCCAGGAAGCCAAGGCAGTACAGCTGGAGTTGCAGCCAAGGGATGCGGGGAAGGCAGGGGGCTGCGGCCGGACGCTGCCGCGGGAGCGGGGAGCTCTCCATGGTGCTGCGGAGTGCCGGGGCTTGGCGTGCCCCGGTGGAGAGAGGGAGGTGTGCAAATGGGCTGGGCAGCTACCTGTTTGCTAGACCAATACCTTTTTCCCTATTAAATGAAAGAAAAAAAAAAATTATAGCTACCACGGGAGAGTATTTTTATTCCACTGCAAAATTTCAGTGAGTTTCTTGTCCCATATTTTTGTACTTGTGAATGTTCGTTTTTATAGAAAAGGATCAAAAATGGTTATATATATTGCAATAAGTTTTATTTTGGTGGGGTTTTTGGATGCTATTTAGGAAAAAACATTGCCTGGTGACTTTTTTTTTTTTTTTTACCTCAGAAATGTTACTTTCAATGCAAGATATGAGTGTGTTTCTGTATGTACATATATGTGGCTATGTAAACATACATACAAAAACACACTTCAAAAGATGCAGTATTAAGCATTTTGTTTGTGATACGCATTAAAGTTATTAAGGGAGCTACTGTGTTTCTGCTATTAAAAAGTCTATATTTTTTTTAAGTTAGCAGAGCTGTCTGGGAAGAAATGGTGAACGCTTGTTGGTGTGGTCTTCTGGCTGCTCTGTCCCTCCTACTTGATGCAAGGTATCTGGTCTTTCATTTCTATTGATCTTTCTAAGTTGACATTCCAAGCTATGTTTTGAACTGACTTTTGATACCAGTCAAATTGACAGTTGTCAACGTAAGTGCTGTTCATGGCATCTGAGCAGTCAGGTTTGTGGCTAAGACTGAATGAATTAATGACTCAGAAGTCTCCAAAAGTCCAATATCTACCTTTAATGTATTTCAATACAGAACAATTAATTGCATTTTCAAAGGGTTGCATTTAAACTATTTGAATTATATTTATTTCTTTTTACTTAGCTTGCATGTTTCAACATATTGAAGTGATTGTCCTGATCACTGCAAGTAAGAGAATTAGTAATGTCTCTGTACTTCTTAGTACTATCTAATCTTTAAAGTGGAAAAGCTTTTTACTAGGAAATAGCTGTGGTAAATTAATTGAGGCTTTCAAAGAGCCTTTTGTAATCAAATGCCACTTTCTGAAATTAGTTTTAAATATCTTCTCATAGTCTCATTTAGCAAGTCGCTGAGAAAGTCTGATTTTGTAGGAAGTGGTTCTGAAGAATTTTGTTGATTGGTTATGCGTGATCTTCAATATTTATAGTGTTAATGGATTTAAAGTATATGTTCTTATGGCTTTCAGTTTTGGTTAGCTTCTGTGCTCTGTATTAATTCCTGCTGAACAATGTGTGCTCTTTCAGCACTGATGAAGCTGCCACTGAAAATATTCTAAAAGCAGAATTGACCATGGCTGCACTTTGTGGAAGACTGGGTCTTGTAACATCAAGAGACGCCTTTATCACTGCCATTTGCAAAGGATCCTTGCCTCCTCACTATGCCCTTACTGTATTAAACAGCACAACTGCAGCTCTGTCCAGCAAGTGTAAATATATACATTTTTCTTAATTGTGTTTCATCATATTGTCCTCTAAGCCCATTTTTTTTCAGGATATTATTCCAAAGACATACAGCTGTAGTATTTGGCTATATTAAAGTAAGTTAGAGTCCTCAGACAGTACCTAGATTACCTACTTTCCAGACAGAACTGGTTGGTCTTGCGGCATTTGCTGACTATCATTCCAATCAATCTAAAATTTCCTGAGTGATTCACATATGTCAAAAGTTCAAATTCTAAGGAGATCTTCTACCATTGTAAAGATGTGCTAGGATATATAATTAAGGCATTCAAAATCTGAAGAGGTCTTTGGGCAGCTTGGGTTCTAAAACTTTGGCTAGAACATCCTGCATTTGTGATGTACTATAGTCTTCTGCGATTGTCTAGTGATGGTAATACTTACGTGTAAGTGGAAGATTCAAGTTCTAGGCTCTCTGTAGCCTACAAAAAGCTTTGATGCATCCCACATCTTGAGAGAATGTTGTAATTCATAATATATGCTGGTTTACAATATACTCTGTTTCTAACTTTGAAAGTGAATTACCACTTACTAAGAAAAGCAACTACCTGAAAAATATGGAGATGAAATTAACATTAGAGCTCTTAATACAAAACAAAAATATCTTACTCTGGGAATGAGGACCAGCACCTTTACTTCAGTCCAGTGTACCAGCTATGTGTATTATTAGATTGTAAGTCTGTGAAGAAGTACACGTGACTGAACTACACAGATGTCTGTAGAGACAGAGCAGGGAACCTCATTTATTTTATGTAGGTTGCTCTTTTTACAAATGGGTGTCCTGAAGTCCCATATTGGAAAAATATCATGATACACCACTGATGACACCATAATTTTCTGAGTGCACTGGTGCAATGGTAGCACACAATGATACCATTTACACATAATTGCGACCAAAAAACTGAGTTGAGACAGTTTAATGCTTGTGTCTTAAGCATAAATATTTCAGTCTTGACATAAAATATATAAATGTATAGCAAGCAATGTCTACTAGTTAGAAACAGGGAGTAATTGCTGAACCTTTAACTCTCTAGGGAATGACACTGTAATCTAAATATAACTAAAGGTCTCAAAATGAAGTATATTAAAGCTAAAACAGTAAAAAAAATTTCCTGGAGTCTGTTTGCCAGAAGGTGGTTCTTACTACAAGTAAGTACTGGATTTTAATTTTTTTTTCTTCCTTCTCTTTCCAATTTTCCTCCAGCATATTCCATTCAGGGACAGAATGTTCAAATGATTAGTCCCTCAAGTGAGTCTCACCAGCAAGTTGTAGCAGTAGGGCAACCCTTAGCTCTTCAGCCACAGGGAACGGTTATGGTAAGTACAACTTGTAAGTGATCTTACTTTGCTTCTTCCTGCATCTCACCATGTCTCAAAACCAGGCTACAGATATACAACATTCTTACAAATAATGGTCAGCTGAACTATTGTCTTAAGGCTTTAATTTGGATCAGCCCTGGACAGCAAATTATCTATTTGTGAAGAAGTCTCATTCTTGTTTTTTTCTGACTTCTAGCTCAGAAGTTCTTATTCATTCTATTTGGAAAACTCTAGATCTCAGCTGTGTTATGTGCCTGTGTGTGAAGGTTCACTTAAGATAGACTGATTTTGTGTAGATGATGCAATTAAGCAGGATTACTTGAACTTGTGTTTGATAATAATGTGAAACTGGGAGGAGAGGGCAGTAATCAAATAAAACATAGAATCCCAGAATGGTTTGGGATGGAAAGGACTTTAAAGATCATCACATTCCAATCCATTGGCCACGTGCAGGGACACCTTCCACTAGACCAGCTTGCTCAGAGCCTTATCCAACCTGGCCTTGAACACTGCCAGGGATGGGGCATCCATGATAACCCTGGGCAACCTGTTCCAGTGCCTCACCAGCCTCACAGTAAGGATTTCTTTCCCAATACCAGAACCTGTTCTCTTTCAATTTGAACCCATTCCCTCTTGTCCCATCACTACGTGCTCTTAAATAATCTTGCCTTGTCCTTCCAGTGTTGGGAACCCCAGAGCTGGATGCAGCACTCAAGTACTCATATTAAACCTCACCTAGAAAAGCCTGAGAGAAGGAGAGATACTGAACTACTTCTCTAAAAAAAATATATTTCACCAGTGCAAACAAAATGTAATTTTAAAGCACTTCAGTAAAAAATGAAAGTTTACTAGAAACACTGTCATTGTGGAATGATAAAAACTGGATGGCTTTTTGGTTGTTTTGTTTCTTTTCATAGCTGACATCAAAAAATATCCAGTGTATGAGGACTTTACTCAACTTAGCTCACTTCCATGGAGCTGTTCTTGGTACATCGTGGCAGCTTGTCCTGGCTACCCTTCAGGTAGTATTTCCCTCATAGGAAATATTTATGCCTTGCTGTTACGCCTTGGTGTTTTGCTATAATTTGGTTTTCAGTTGCTCAGTGAGCAATAGAAAAAGCTTTGAGTCTTCTCATGGTGTACTGTGTATTGCCTTAAATAAGTATTGTAGCATTTCTCTTGAGTTCTGTTTAGCTTGAGTACAATGCTGATTTCTTCTCAGCCTGAAAAATGCTCCTTTTATATTTTTCAGCATCTTGTGTGGATTCTGGGACTGAAGCCTAGTGTTGGGGGTGCATTAAAACCTGGGAGAGCTGTGGAAGGGCCAAGCACAGTAAGCATGATTGTTTGTTTTCAGTTAATGATTGTTAGTATTATCTATTATATTAGTATTTATATATGATATATTTATAATATATTTATCTATTATATATTATATAAATATAATATATATAATATGTATTATATAGCTATTATATATATTATAAATATATCTAAAATATAATTTAATATATATTTATACATTTATATATTATATTAGTATTTTTCTATTAAAATCTGTAAGACATATTTCTGTCTTTTTCAAGGTTCTGACTACAGCAGTTATGACTGATCTACCATCTATATCCAGCATGATTTCAAAGCTTTTTGAAAATTCACAGTAAGAAACTTTATCTTGTAATTAAAATAATGTGTGCATATCAAACTTGACAGTCTTTTGATAGCAGTTATTTTTCAGGTACCTTGACGATGTGTCTTTACATCACTTAATAAATGCCCTTTGCTCCTTGTCTCTGGAAGCCATGGATATGGCCTATGGAAACAATAAGGTATAAAAAGAGTTTATTTTTTTTAGATGTTTTTATGAAACAGGCAGAAGACTTGTACATTTATCCTTTAAGCTAACTATTTCTAATACTAAAACTAGTAATACCTTTGATGCTCTAGATTAAAAAATAAAATATGAACCAGAGAATGTCTTGTTTTTAATGGTTCATACAGTTACCAGATTCTTTGAACTTCCTCACTGTGTTCCTGTGCTTTTTATTAGTTAAGGAATGTCATGTGTTTCTATTAATAAAATTGTGGGTGGATGAAACTTTTAAAAGCCCTTGTAATTTCAGAGGTTAGGGATGCTGAGTAGCACAGTTATTTTCTGTGAGATGCTAATTTTCATTTTAATTTTCTCTTACAATGTACTGCAGAGAAATCATGGCAATTAGGTATTTAAAAATCTGATAAGTCATAGTTACTTGGGAAAACCATAGTTAGTATTCATGTCATTAAGCTTCAGTAAACAACCTGTAGCCTAGAAAGGTTGAAGACCCTGTGATTGGATAAGATGTAGTATATATTCTCCTTGTCAAAATCTTATCCCAGAAGAGAGTTTCTGAAAGTTTGTCTTTAATCTGTTACACTAGAGATAATGAAGGCAGAGAACATGTTTTATAACACTTTGCTATTACAGCAACAGAGAATGAATTTAATAAGCAAAGTTTGTGTTTAAAATCAGTTGAATATTAGAGAAAGAAATCAGCAGAAATGGGAAAAGATAATGATTTCAGTGCAACAGTCATTTTTGACTATATGTTGATTTAAAAAAAAATTAAATTAAATGAAGCTTATCACAAATATTTGCAGATATATTCGATGAGTGGGAAATTTGTCATATTCCTGCAGAGCTTTTATGAAGCAAATGAAAGATAAAGAATTAGGGTATTACGAAATGAAATACTGCAGACTGTTTCACTATAATCTGAAGTTGCAAAGTTGCAGTGGGGGAAGGGCTGTGTTGCTAGCAGGACATGTTAAAAAGCGGGAGGGAGGGAGGGAGGACTGTGCAAGGCTCTTTTTCAGGGCCAGCGGTGTTCTGGCTTTTGTCACACTGCTGCCCCCGTGTGGCCCCTCCTGCGGCACTGCGGGAGCTTCCCAGCCTTCACGGCCTGTGCAATGAGCTGTACCTCGGCTAGAAATTATCCCCTGGCAAAATGCTCTCGCCTTACTGCACTTACCTCAAAGGCATGTGTTCAAATTCCATTCTCTTAAGGAACCATCACTTTTTGCTGTTGCTAAATTGCTGGAAACGGGACTAGTTAACATGCGCAGGATTGAGATTCTTTGGAGACCTCTGACCGGTCATCTTCTGGAGGTAACTAATGGCTTTTATCACTCGTACTAGAATATTCTTTGTATTAATGAAGTCCTTGTGGAAATATGTTTTTAACGTGTAATTTCTAAGTTGTAATTATATATTTTGGTTTAGTCACTTTATTGTTGCAGTTCAAATACATTATGGTTTGAATTTAAAAGTGAATTTATATATTTAAATTACAATATTTTAATATCTCTTGTCTTTATGGTGCCATCAGTCTTTATATATTTTTGACACAGCAGTGTTTAAAAAGATCAAATAATTATATGTCATATATCTGTTCTAATTAAGGTGGCACAAACATGTTTCACTGTTTCACACAGTACAACTATCTAGGAAGATTCTGAGTTAGAATCTTTCTAGAATTGAAGCCAGATTTACTAAGAAAGGATTGTTTATTTGACTTTTTTATTTTTTTTTTGGTTAATATTTAAGCTAACTTCTGAAGGCTTTCTTTAGCAGACTACTGTTCAAGTATAAAAATGTTGTAATCCTATTGCAATTTCTTTAATATTCTAACTTCAACATGAAAAATACAGTCTATCAAGGAAAAAACCAGTACATTTTGAATTGGAAACTAAAAACAGGTGATTGAATGTAACTGCAGTTTTAATTCTCCGCACAATATATAGGAGAATAAAATGTGAGAATAGGGTTTGTTATAGAGTGGGTAAAGGAGAAGGCTTTTCTTCCTCATAATTCAGAATGTATCAGATACTTCCTTAGCAGCAGTGCATTGTTTTAACAAGCATTAAGGTTTGGCCATGTCTATTTATGGAAGCCACATACTGCTTTATCAAGGAGAAAAAAGTTGGTTATTTCTGGGTTTAAAGACTTAAAGCACAAGCATCTCTTTCTCTTGTTTATTTTTTGCCCTACAAGACAATAAGGTTCACCATCCACATCTTGAGACTGTTATCATCTAGGGAGCAGTCTGTTTCAGTCTGTTACCCGTGCATTGCGGGTAATCTGCCAGTGTTTCGTAGGAAATACAGGAGTCTTTTATTTCAAAGTAGTGCCTTATTTCCTTTTAAACCTCAGGTATTGGGGTACAATAAGGAAGGAGGAAGCATCAGCTATAATTCAATTAAACACAACCTGAGGGAATAGCTTGTTCCCTGGTTCTGGAATTGGTTATCTTTACAGAATCAGAGCATGAAGTACTTCAAATTCTCTTTTTTTATTTTATATAAAGTTTTAAAAATGTAAGTAAATCAGGAGAGTGGCTATTTCCTGTCTGCATTTTTTAACATTAACCTAGCTCTTCTACATTGTTCTCCTTTTTGGTTTGGCTAGGTTGATAAGGGAATGGTCCACCAATAAAAGACATCAGCATTCTTTATGATAGTACCTTGACTTGACTCTGGGTTCTCACACCATCAGAACTCGGGCTGGAAGGGTGGCAATTATGTAGCAGTCAATGAAACTGTACACTTCCCATATTAGTTTGAGGGTAGTGTATTAGATACAGCACACTTCAGACTAGCTATCTAAGAAATAGCACAATTTTAAAATTTTTTATATTCTAAAAAGCAATTAGCAAAGTTGTTAGGTTCAGAGAGTTTAGAGACAAAGAGAAATGAAAGTATGCATTTGAAGCTCAAGTTTAAAGATGCTTGCTATTGCTTTGCCAAGTTTTTAAAATAATGGAGTGTGAGGTTTATTTTATCTTCAATATGTAGTTATTTTTTGTATTTGAGAGTATAGATGACACTTTGCTTTTTGGCTACTGCCATGTTCATCACTTGATTATGTTAAGCAGTGTGTGAAATTTTGTAGCTTTTAAGTTAAGTTAAACCTGAGAGTCTTAGGCATTTATTGAAGGGTTGTTTGGTGCTTTTTAATCAATCATTATCAGAATTAGTAGTTTGTTTAGTAATTTTGGAAAATTTATTTATTTGAATTATATACGTAATTTTAACTATGTTTCCTTCTGTGTCTTTCATTGCTTCCTATTGCTTCCTTATTCAGAAGGTATGTCTATCCAAAAGATTTTTTTTTTTTACTATGAAGCCAGATTTCTTAGGTTACTTAGGTATTTGTTGTATTTTTCTTGTACTATTGTATCTATCATGCTAATATCATTAAAATACCAGTTTTTAATGTATTATTTATGTTGGTTAAATGAAAGTGACTTTAAACAAAACACTGCTGTGTTTTCAGGTCTGTCAGCATCCCAACTCCAGAATGAGAGAATGGGGAGCAGAGGCTTTAACTTCTCTCATTAAAGCAGGGCTGACATTCAGACATGATCCTCCATTATCTCAAAATCAGGTAAAGCAAGTTTAAGAGCAGATGCTTTTCTCCTTCATTCATAAAGCAACTTTACTATTGAGTATATAAAGTCTGTAGCTGTAACACTCAGATGTAACTATTGTGAACCACCACATGCATTCTAATAAACTATCCTCTTTCATTTTTCAAATATCTAACAAAGAGTGATGCTTGCATATTATGTCCATTTCTAAGAACAAATCGTGGGTCCACCCTCATAAGTGCAAAAAATTTCAGAATGTTTAGAAGTATATATGTGATGCTGTGGCAGGCAAAAAATGTGTTGCCTAACATTCTAAATTACAGCTGTTCAATCCTGATTAATCATGGTTAAGAAAACATTCTAATATTTTTACTGAGTCTTACTGGATATTTTTTTCAAGCTCTCTTGAGTAGGAAGCTGAGTGTAGCCCTGCTGAGTGAGCATAAATTTGCATGATATTTCTTATGCAACTGTAGCAGCATCTACCTGAAGAACCTGGAGAACAGGAGCCAGGAAGGTAGATTTTGTGTAAAGACCCTTTATGGTCTGAATTTGAGCATTTAGTGAGTGAGCTTCTGAATTAATTCAATGAATCTTTAATTTGTACTCTGTTTTCATTTATACATAAAAATACTTGAGAATCTGTTAAATGTTAGAATCCTTAATGTGCTTTACTGTTTACTTTTAGAGGCTGCAGTTGCTTTTATTGAATCCACTAAAGGAGCTGTCAAACATTAGTCATCCTGATATCAGGATCAAGCAGTTGGAGTGTGTGCTACAGATTTTACAGAGTCAGGGTGACAGCTTAGGACCTGGTTGGCCATTGGTGCTTGGAGTCATGGGGGCAATCCAAAGTGATCAGGGGTAAGTGGTGGAAATAAAATTTTAAACTTATGTAAGATAAGAACAGTAGAAAAAGGCTTTTATTTTTCTACTTTATATTTTTGTACTTTAATAGCCACTTCATAGTTGCATTGTAACTTTTGGCTTGTGAAAAATTTTACTCAACAAAAATACACTTTTTAATTCTTCCTGAAGCACACTTTATTTTACTGAATTAATCTTCCACAAGACCAGAATATTATTCCACTCTACATTCTCCTGTAGTCAGCATGCAGTATACACTGGGAGTACTCAGTGTGCCATTTCATTTGATCTTGACCATCTGGTGGACACATCTCTGGTGCTTTCCAATACTCCTGTGTGAATCAGCTGTTGCTCAGTTTATCTGTTGTTTCTTTTTCTTCTTAAATCTTCCAGTAGTCTCTAGTGTGTGTTTTCTTCTGATCCCTCTCTCTTTTTCTTGAAGCCTTCCTACCTCAATGGTTGCTGGTAGCAGAAGGATGGAAGATTATTTACTGGCTGTGGGTGAATCTCTTGACTTACACAATTGACTCTGTTGCCAGCAGAGGTGGACTTGTTCTCTGCCCACAAGGGAAAGTGAGAGATGAAGTTGCAAGGAATATTTTTGAAATGAGCAGTGAATTGAACATCTGCTTTTGCAACTGTAAGCACCAAGAATTATACCAAAACACTCAAACCATATTTATTAGTTTTTTATGTGCTAGTCAAGACTAGCAGCAGGATAGGTCATCATATAACTCTAGTGTCAGTAGAATTCTCCTTGGCATATCTCTCCTTTTGTCCCACCTTAGTCTTCTGGTCAAATAAAAACCTAAAGCTCCTTCAATAGTGTGAAGGATTGAGCTCTTGGACCAGTATGGTTTGCACTGGCAGTAGTACCTACCAAAATTCCCAAGGATTTTGGCATTCTTGGTTGTGAGCATCCTTTTTTTTTTTTTTTTTTTTTTGTTATTAAGCTTCCTTTGGTAGTTGTTGTTTTCACACTTGGTGCAATGTGTTCCTGCATGCCTTTTGATTTTCACTGTTGTTAGTGAGGGATGAAAACCACCACAAATTCCTCTCAAGACAGTCTTCAGATCCCATTAAATCTCAAACCCATATCTCACTGGCTGATATCTCAAGATGTTACTAACATCTTGTGTTATATCTTAGTCTCCTCCTACAAGGTATATGGAATAACCCAACTACATAGCACTGTTTGCCCACATCATATTAAGTACAGTAGAAAAAAATTAACCATGCCTTCTGTTTGTTGAGAAAGACCTTATTTTCTTACCTAAGTTACTGCACAAGTTACTTACCTAAGTGAACACAAGATACAGATACTATTATGGTACTTTAAATATTAACTTACCACAAGACTTTCTTCACAAATGTCTTCCCTCTGATGAGTGAACGTCCTGGATTCTAGGACAGAAATCCATTTACCTTCCTGGAAAGCTTCTTTTATAAATACAGAAAATGCTGTTTTGATAGCCAAAAACCATACTTTGGTCACTTCTGGATTGTACAGTACAAACAAAAGAAGCCAAACAAAAAGAAGCCTGTCTTTCAGGACTTTTTCAGTGGAAAGCCTCTGTATATTTTAAGCATAGATAAAGTCTTATACAATCTCAAGATTTCTCACTAAGATTAAATTTCTTCTATTTACAGTTTACCTTTTTGTGGTCACCTATAAGGCCAAGGACAGTTCCACAATTTGAAGCGTGGTATCACTGTTGGTACTTGCATGAGGAACTTTAAAACTTTTCTTGAAACACGAAGTAGTGTAGGACCTTAACAAGGAAAAACTGTTCTGAATTTCTTCTTGTAGCATTGCATTTGAAATGTAGAAAGACAGGTTACTTTCCCTTAACTCACTACTTCAAAATGAGTAGTGGAACTATACTTTGATTTCCTGCCTCCATCTCTTCTCTTAGAATCCTTCAAGGTCACATACTTCTGAAACTTTGTACTGGAAGGGGAACTGCAGCAGTTTTGGGTTTGTTTCACTTTATGGGTTTCACTTTATTGATTCCTCTAATGAGTATGGGGGAAAGTATTGTGTGAGTCTATCCTCCATCAGTATAGCAATGATAAATACTTTGATCTTACATGGTAGGATAGATGTTTCTCTGCATTATTCATCATATTAGAGAATTATTAGTTGTACCAGTACTGTCCATGTGAAGTTTCTTGAGTATTCTTCTGGTTTCTATATTGTGTTGGCTGTTACAATACAGTGGAAATGAACCCCTCTGATTTTGATTTTGGATTAACTTAATTTAATTTAAATTTAAATAAAAACAAAAATTTGTAATCCTGGAATAGGTAATGGACATATCTATAATCTGAAATTTTTCCCCAGAATATACATCCGGAAGGATACTAAGTTTCTGTATTACAAAGCTTTGAAATTATTTCTGTCATACATTGAAAAAACCCTGCAGTGAAATTTAACTGCAGCTTCCCTATTTTGTGTTACCTACACTCCACCACTCCTTTTGATTCCTTCATTTTGTCTCTCATTAAACAAGATTTTAGTTGTAAAAGTCCTTGCTGCTTCTGAGAACTCCTTGCAAACCTTTCCTGTATTCAGAATCTAATTCTGAAGGCAAAGTTATTAAGGATCTATTTAATGGTAGACATTTTGAAAAGTTTTTGCCTGATACAATGTAGTATTGAAGCAAGTAAGACTACCTTTATGTTAGCATGCATCTTCCCTAATAATTAAACCAAATTTTGCCCAACTGCTTGGCATACTTGAAGTCATTTTGAACTGCTGATACAAGGAATTCTTCAGAACAGCTTACTCTTTGGGAAGATGATAATGCTTAAATTAAGTGCTTTTTTTGTCCATGGTGGCTTTTTTCTAATGTTTTGACTAACACATTTGAACTAACAAGTTTTAGAACTCTTAAATAGAGAAATGGACTTCACTATATAAAAATTAGCTAAGGACCACTTGAAAGCCTAAACTTAACTCCACGAGGTAGTTAGCATGGACTAAATGGCTTCATCAGAATTTTAAGCTTCAACTTAAAATTATAGCTCAAAAAACCCATTTAAGATAGTGCAAATTCTTCTCAAAAAGATTAATTTGATTTTTTTTTCTTTTTGTATTTAATGCTGCTATCTCCTGAGGTATTGTATTCAAAATATTTCCGTGCTCTTGAAGAAATGCGAAATGAGCGTGTGTGTGTGTGCTTTGTTTTTATTTTGTTTTTTGAAGAGAGTCCTTAATACGGACTGCATTCCAGTGTCTTCAGCTGGTTGTGACCGACTTCCTTCCTACAATGCCATGTACTTGTCTGCAGATCGTTGTTGAAGTTGCAGGAAGCTTTGGACTTCACAATCAAGAGCTTAATATTAGCTTAACTTCAATTGGTTTGCTGGTGAGTTTTTTATTAACCTACACCAATGCTGCTTTTGGCTTTCATTTTTGCTTTTCTTTTTTAATGAAAGTTTCTCTGTAGTCAGTTATACAAATGACAGCCACAACCTAGTTTTTTGGGTTCTTACTGAGCTCCAATGCTGTCATTTGGAATCATAGGTGAATTTAGTGAACACATCTTGCCTTTAATTTTCATGATTCCTGGCTTACTAAAAGAAAGAGTGTTGTGTTGTAACCATGTTTATCAGTATCTAATTTTTAATGCATTATTTTGTGCCCCCTATAATGAGAACCTAGAAGCTGTGAAAGAAGAGTAATGTTTGGTCCATGCAATGTTTATGTGCTGATCTTATTTCACCAATGTAGTGAAATTAATATCTTGATGTACTTTGAAAAATACTTTGTGAAAATAAGAGGCAATTTATTTAATGATCATTAAGAGCATTACCCTATTGTTATTGTATGATACCATATGTCTTATTTATTTTCTAGTGGAATATTTCAGATTATTTTTTCCAAAGAGGTGAAATAATTGAAAAGGAACTAAACAAAGAAGAAGCAGTGTTGCAGAAACAGGCAGAAGAAAAGGGAGTGACGCTGAACAGACCTTTTCATCCTGCATCACCATTTGACTGTCTTTGGTTATGCCTGTATGCCAAACTTGGAGAACTGTGTGTGGATCCCCGACCTGCCGTTAGAAAGAGCGCTGGGCAGACATTGTTTTCTACAATTGGTGCTCATGGAACTCTACTGCAACATTCAACGTGGCACACAGTAATATGGAAGGTATGATGTGTAAGCTCCCTCTGAAGGTTTTGTAAAGACCATTTGAATTTTAATAACCATTGACCATTTACCATATAATAACCATTATCACTTAGCTAATTTATTAAGACTTTTTAAAGATAACATAAGGTGGCAGAAATCTGATCTCTTGGGTTTTGGGAATGTTTTTTACACTTTGTCCTCTCTGGCCTTTAAGGCTTCTTCTAAAATAAAATTTTAGTATCCTAGTTATTTTTTCTTAGTAGTTTGATAAAAAGATGGGTTCCTTCGTATATGAATGAATGACTTATCTTTTGTGTGAAAATGGAGATGTTTGAGGGTCATGTGGCCGATCTGGTATCAGATGGAGCCTTGCTTTGCATTCTGTTTAGAATCTTTCAAGAGGATCTATCAAATGCTGTGTTCTAAGTCATGGTCATGTTTGTTGTGCTTTATGGAAACTTTAGGCTTGTGGAAACTTGAGCCTGCCTGTGAAGTGTCTGAGATCCACTGGTTTTAGTGTTCTTTTGGTGCTGATACTGTTCTTGGTGGGTTTGAGTGTGCTATTTCCAGCCCTTCTCAAGTGGCCATCACTTGACTGATTGTTAATCTTGGCTGCTGTGGAGACTGTTTAGAACAAGGGAATTTTCAGGGTGACATTGTGACAGAAAGGATAATGAAACTGATTTTTGTTGGTTTGCTATGAATACAACTATGTTATTTGAAAAGTTGCATTTTTCCTCTTTTTTTCTGGCTATTACAGGTTTTATTTCACCTGTTGGATAGGGTTCGAGAATCTTCTACAACAGCTGACAAAGAGAAGATTGAGTCAGGAGGAGGCAACATTCTCATTCATCATTCAAGAGATACAGCTGAGAAGCAGTGGGCTGAGACATGGGTATTAACACTGGCTGGAGTTGCAAGGATATTTAACACCAGGAGATACTTATTGCAGCCTCTAGGTAAAATTTATAGTCATTAAAAGACACAATTATAAACTTCTGCTTTTGTATGTTCTTTTCAGTTAAGGTATTGGGCAATAATCTTAATCTTAGCTCAAAAATGTTTTTTTGTTTTGCTGCCTCAAATGTTAGGAAAATTATGACATTATTAATTCATGCTCTGTAGAGCCAAAAATTGTAACTACAGATTTCATCCTCTGTACCACAGTACTTGAGATTAAATCTCAGAAGTCACAATTCAGTCCCAATTCTGTGTGCTAAATAGCTTTAAATTATAGGAGACTGATAACAATAATACTTTGTTCTTGTCAGAACATGTTCTTCTTTTTGTCTGTCTAAGGGAATGCAACACTTGCCTGGAACTTTTCTGTGGCATCAGTGTGTCAAATTTAACAGTACTCTTAGAAAGTAAAGAGAACTTACTTGTAAAGTCAGTGGAGTATTGAACTTTTACATTGCTCAGCTGTATTTTACAATAGCTTGGTAATTTCTAAAAGGAAAAAGTTCAAAAGGAATAGAGAATGTATAGTTTACAAAGAAAAGTCCTCATTAGATTAATCTATCTTCAGCATTCCATAGTATCCAGTTAATGTATATTAATTGGATATAAGTTGTGTTGTATTTAATTTTGGTCATTTGTGATAGAAGTGTCAACATATTAACAGCTAGTAAGTGTACTAGTCATTTGCAGAAACGTGGTAGAATTTAGGCTATGTTAAACTTGAGTTAAAACTGAATGAAACAATGAGAACTACTTTAATTATTCAAACCCTCTAATTAGTAATATAGAAAATTGAAGATTAAGGCTAAATTTAATGAAAAACTCAAATGCCTCAAATGAAATCTTTCCACAGTACAATTATCAAAGCATTTTGAAATCAATTCTTTATAAATGCATTGCATGAGTATAGATTTGACCCTTAATTTCTTGTATAGGGTTAACCCTTTGTGAAATCAACAGGCATCTGATATGTATAAGAACAAATCTGTTTAATTATGTTTCACTATACCAAATGGAGAAAATAAATTTTACTAGTGTGGGATGTGGTATGTGATTTTTTGCTGGCAAATTTAACATGAACATAGGTATATTGTTTCATTCTTCATTTTTATGTGTTTCTCTGTCACATTCGTTCTTTCAGGTTATGGTTGAATTGATATAAAAGTCATTCAAGTGGCCACCTAATCTCTTGAAATTTCTGTGTATTAGAGTAACAAGTACATGAGCAACCTTTTAGGTTGGGTTGGCAGGGTTGGGTGGCAATGGGAATAGGAAGCAAGTTCCAAATTGACTTTTCCCTCCTCCCCCTCTTTTTTTAATTAGGAGACTTTTCCCAAGCCTGGGATGTTCTTCTTGATCACATCCAGTCGGCAGCACTTAGCAAAAATAATGAAGTTTCCTTGGCTGCTCTGAAAAGCTTCCAGGAGATCCTACAAATCGTTTCTCCTGTTCGAGACTCTGAGAAGCCCGAGACACCACCTGCCATCAATGTTTCTGTACCTTTGGTGGTAGGAACAACAACTGCCCCTAGTCTTGGCAGATCATTCATGAGAACTGACTCCATAGGAGAAAGAATAGGAAGATACAATGGATCAGAACCTCCTGCAATAACAGATGAGATTGAAGATTTGAATCTTTGGTGGGCAGCCTGGAACAGCTGGTATAGGATTGGATCAGAAAGTACAAGGCCTCCAGTTACTTGTGATAAATTAACTTTCATTCCCAGCCAGCCTTTTCTTACAGCTTTAATTCAAATATTCCCAGCTCTTTATCAACACATCAAAACTGGTTTCAGCATGGATGATCTTCAAAAGCTGGGTGTCATTTTGCACGGTGCTGTTTCAGTTCCAATCAGTTCAGATGCTTCCCCTTTCATCCTTCCATCTTACACTGAAGCAGTTTTGACAAGTTTACAAGAAGCGGTTCTTACAGCTTTAGATGTTTTACAAAAGGTAATAATGCAACTTCTAGCGTGTGAAAGGTAAACTACAGTGTGTCTACTTCTTCTCTATAGAGTTAGAGTGTGGTGATTTAAACATGATTTTAAAAATTATTTATGCTTGCACACTGTGTTGTATTACGACAATCTCCATTTCTGCTGCAAAATAGATGCTCTGCATTGAAAGGAATGGTGTAACCTTTAAGAAACATGCTTTTTTTTTCCTGCTTAATTGCAGAAGTGCCTTAAGTGTTGTGCTGTGTTTGTAGCCATTTACTTGTCCATCTAATGTTGAAGTACTCTTGGTGTTGATACTGAAGGTCTGTACATGGAGATGGAGGAACAGTCCCACAAGCAGTGTTCTGTATGATGTCCAGGTGCTGCTGTGAACAGTATAGAAAGAACAATGATCATGAGAACTTAGAGTTGACATAAAGCATAAAATATAGAAGGCTCTCTGGCAGATTATCTACATTCTTGACTCTTACTAACGAAGTTATTTGATGGAAATGCTGCATCTATGCTTAAGAAATTCTTACTCTAGAACTTATCCTCAAAGTGCACCCTTAATGCAACTAAATCTATAAACAACAGATTAGGGTGCTCTTTCTCTGAAAGACAAAAGAAAATAGTGCTGCTTTCTTTCTTTTTGGAGTTGTAAAATATCTCCTTGCCAAGTTCACTATTCATTCACAGAACTTATTTATTCAAAAGAAGCAGAGTGAAATCATGCATTTATATTAAGCACTACATTAAAAAAAAAACAACAAAAACAACAACAAAAAACACCAACAAAACCACCTTACTTGGGAAATGGCAGACTTAAAATATCCACATGACCTGACCTCATTCCCTTTGGGCTTTCATGTTATGACTATTTGGCTTCACTGTGTGGCCATACATACCCCCCTGTTGCTGACAGGATCCTGCTCCATTTAGCTCCTAGAACACATGATGGCTGCCAGATGAGCAGCAATTCAGTGTCTTGTTTTCTCTTTTGCTTAGTGTGAGCTGATTAATCTCAAACATAAGCAAGGTAGAATCATTGTCTTGCAGCCATTCCTTTAGTTGATGGTTTTAACAAATACTCATTCATGAATATTGAAAACAGAGGTATAAGAATAGCATCATAAAAAGGCTTGGGTCAGGAGGAACCTTAAAGATTATCTAGTTCCAACCATCCCTGCCATGGAAATGCTATGGAGTGAATTACTTTGTTTAAATTTCAATTCAGTTTGCTTGGATAGAAGTTGGTATTAAATCTTAGTTTTGTATTGTGGGTGTATAAATAACATGAAATTTTAAAACCATTCAGGTTTTAACTGAAAACTACTGTTTTCATCCTTTTCCAGTCAGGCTTTTGACCTTTTTTTCCCCTCCCTTTTGCAACAGGTCAGTCCAGCCCAAATCCTAGTTTTCCCATTTGATCAGTCCATTTTTTCATCTGAAATTTTTCTGTTTTTTAGTCTCCTTATCCAGATGATCTTAGTTTCCAAAGACTGCAGGCATTAAGGTTTTTCAGAGAAAGGGTTACCAGTGTTTTTAACATGAGGAAAAACTGCACATTATTATACTCTGGTTCTTGTCAAGATGTTTTAGCTGGAGGTTTCTAAACAATAACAAAAGCAGTAAGTGAGTAAGTAAGTGAGACATCTCCCCTTCCCTACTCCCAGTGTCAGTGGGTTACTGTGGCAGTTACAAGCCTTTGAAAATACAGACATCCCTAAGATGGTACCTCAAACCTCCCCTTCCCACCTATACTTATGTTACTAACACACCAGCACTGATGTTCCTAAAAACATCATTTGAAGTATTTTTGGGCACCACCAGTAAGTTCTGTCAAGTTGCGTGATTGCTCCTCTCGGCTGTATAAACACAGTACAGTTCACATAGCAAGGCAGCCAGCCAGTGCTGATGTGAAGCAAAAGCCATGCGTCAGATGGTTTTGCTTTAGGCCAGAGTACCTTCTTCCTCTCTTGAAATCAATTGATACACTCAGGAGTACGTACACACAGAAGCTAGTGGAAGCCTTAAAGAAGAGTATGTAAATATTTGCAATCTTTGAAACAAAACATTTCTCTGTTTGCGTGTAGGATCAGGTTCTTTGCTGATACAAGAAGACTTGGGTCAATTCTGATTTTCTCAGAAGTTGTGGAACCATTTTGCAGTTTGAATAGTATGAAAAAAACCTAACATTTTTCAGACTGAACTCTGACTAGTTTACTAAATTTATTTTATAACTTTATTCCACTAGCAAAGGACCTCATTGCAACTTAAGAACATGGGAATGGAAGGGAGCTTTGGATCTCTTTTCAAGCTTCCATACATTGAGTCCATTTTACACCCTTTATTTTGTTCTTTGTTGTCTTATTATTTCTCATTAGAACTCATCTTCTGGTCTTTTACTGCTGTAGTATGGGGAGGGTGTTAGTATAAGTACACTGTTCCTGAAATTTTCTGTTTTAAAGCAAGATTGAGTTTCAGCTATACCAAACCATATAATTCTCATTTTATTTATATTTCATTCTATAAGACACTCTTTTAACTACTTTAAAAGCTTTAAATGTTTATTAAAGATGTGTCTGAGGTCTATATAAAAGACTTCTGTAAGACTTTATTTTAGACAAGTCAAAGCAGAGTTTGTGGAGAAATGTTATCTTTTATTGGACGAGGTAGCTGTACTTACTGAACTATATATGCCCAGGTATCTTGCCTCTTTCTTTACTTCAATAAAGTAGCAAAATTTAATTTTCTTAAATTATTGGAACTATACACTATCTTTCACACAGCACGACTCCTCCAAAGTCTTATATGGGGGTTTTTCTGTAGGAGTTATTTGTACTGATGCATGTGTTAAAGCAAAAGCTCAAGAAATATATATTAAACTTTAGTATTTTCTTTTGATAAAGGCTATATGTGTGGGCTCAGAAGGTATGCAGATAATGTATCCTGCAATCTTTGACCAGCTGCTGGCCTTTGTAGAATTCTCCTGCAAGCCTCCACAGTATGGACAGCTGGAAACCAAGCACATTGCAAATGCAAAGTATAATCAGGTAATTTATTAGAAATCTCACTTGTTTCAGTTGGCTGGCTAATCAAATTCAGCTTCAGATATAGGTTGTTCAGCAAGATGTATTTGTTCAATCAGTAAAAACTTAACTGCATGTTGTGTAATAAGGTTTTTTTTTTGCATGCTTTTGTTATCTTCTTTTACTCTCCTTGCATCCTTCTTTGCTTTTATACTTTGTATTCCTTCATGTAGGAAAGGTCTGGCTTGGATACCAGACAAATGTCTGTATTTGTACATGAATTAATCTAAAATAATTTGTCCTACAAGAGATACTAAATTTAACACAGAGACATGATACTTTTGAATGGAGAAAATTCCCTCAAGCTGCAGATTTTTGAATTGCACGTGCTGTAAAGAAATGGAAGATGTTCAATAATTCTTTTTGTCTGTGTACACTGCTGTTCACTAAGCATGAGCATCTGATTCAGTGTAATCAAAGAGGTAACTTCTATGTATGTATTAATTCTTCTTATTCTGTTTGTCCTGCAACACAATGGAATCACACTAGATACAACTATTTGCACCGGTGAGTTAAATTTCCTTAAAGATTGTCCTAATGTAGTTGTCTTGCTTAGACTGCAACATTTCTCCTACTTAAATGTACTTTACTTCAATGTAGAGTACATTTTTATAGCCAGACTATATTGTATTTGCAGTTTTGTTGCTTGGACCATATTAGCAAACCTTGCATGCATTATACCGAGAGTTCAGTGCAAAACATACACTTTCTGTTCCTTATTTAATATGTTTTCATGTATAATTTAGTCATTTACTAATTCCTTTTCCTAGGCGGAATGGGTGGCATTGAATTACGTACCATTTGCAGAGAGATCATTGGAAGTTGTGGTGGACTTATACCAAAAGACAGCTTGCCATAAAGCTGTGGTAACAGAGAAGGTTCTTCAGAACATCATTAAGGTAAAAAGCACCTGCATGTGCTTTGAATTTAATGAGCTTATATTGAAAATCATGAGTTTTATTTTCAGCTAGTGCAAACAAGCACTTCCTGGGAAGCTTCAGGCTGTAGTAAACAGACTGATATTTTATGAAGATGAGCAGCAGGGAATAATTTGTTTTGAAGCTGGAAGGCCATTTATTAGTCTATATGTATTGTTCTTAGCTGGATAATGTCAGCATCAGTATTTCAGTGTTAAGATAAAAATTAACAAATGTGTTAGGCCACAAAATTTTCATCTCTGAAAGTGTTATGCACCTGAGTGTAGTAAGTAGACCTCTTAATAAATATGTATTTCAAGGCCAAAGCCCAGTTCCTGTAGACTGGACTTTGAGGGTGTGTGCTCTGTTATTTTTGCTTTGCTTTTAATGATTTCATCTCTCAATGCAGCTATTAAATGTTACAGGTGAGCAAAAAAAACCTTTAAAGTGAAATTGTCAAATGCTTCACTTTTTTTGACCATTCCATTTCAGCAAAAAATTTTAGTAAGTAATAGAAGTAATATTTTCCAGAAGTCTGGAAAATAAAAATGCATCTGACCTAGCTTGTTTGCAATGACTTGGCTGACATCAGGATAAATCTGAATGTGTTTAAAACAGGTGATATTATTTGGAATATGCTTTGAATTAAATATTTGTATTTCAAAGTTAATGCAGTAGTTTTCCACTTTGGTTTTAATGGGATTGGTGAAACTGATAGAAATACCACTTTTTGGTAACATTAGCAGTTGATAAAAATATGTTCTATTGTCATATATGAAAATGCTTTTAAATTTATTTTTCATGTCTCTAAAGCCCATGTTGATTTTGGAATTAGATTTGACACATATGACCAATAGCAGCAGAAAAAAAAATGGTCTGTTTATCTCTAGGGTTATATTCTAGCTGTCATATTTATTTTTTTTGCCATAGTTATTTATAATTGTCTCCCTTGTAAGAGTCAGAGTGAGTCTTTCCTTCTTTTGCTTTTCTCAAAACAGAGACTGCACTAAAGGCATTGGGGGGCATCTGTATGTTACCTGAATTTAGTCATTCTGTATTTGAAATGTCAAGTAAATAATTGATTTTCCAAGATAACTTACAACCAGGTTCTAAGGTTTGACTAACAATACTAAAAGGAGTCCATATAAGTGTAAATGGTTCATATGTCTAATGTTTTAAAATTTATTAATGACTTTGTTTTATAGGTATTGAAGATGACTATCTAAAAGACTTAAAATTTGCTGTGTTTTCATCTGCTTTACATTTGAGTTGTATTGTAGCCTTTGTCTTAGAATTTCACTAACTGTCCTTACTTTCAAATTTCATGTGGTTTAACAGTCAATAATGACCAGAATTCTTCCAGTGTTTATGTTCCACTGTTTACAGTTCAGCTTTACTAGGGAAAGTTCAAATTCAATGAGGCTTTTTTTCTTAACTGTGGAAGCACTTGGGATGGCTCTGTAGGAATGGGACTGAATTGTGCAGAATACACTCATGATAATGGACTGCTTGCAGTCTTTTAGATGTTAGGAAAGCCCATTTGTCAGACTTAGCAGAAATGGTGGATGGCAATACAGAAAAAGAAAATTGGTATGTGATTTTGTAGTGTAAATGATAATGCACCATCTAACCTTGTACTTGGATACAGACCTGTGTGTTAGCCAGCTGGTACATGATAAATTGTCTTCAGAATTGCATTTGTAAAAGGCCATCTCATATACCAAGAGAAAAGGTAGGGATGTGTACTGCCATCTGTGACAGTGTCCTCCAAGATCTTGCACAGAAACTTGCAGTAATCTTAGTAGTCTGAGCAACTATTAATTTTGTTTTGACTGTCATTTTGCAGACACTTAGAATACCTCTTAGCCTGAAGTACTCATGTCCTTCTGAAAGCACATGGAAGCTAGCTGTGTCCTCTCTTCTCAAAGTTCTCTCCATTGGACTACCTGTTGCAAGGCAGCATGCATCTTCTGGAAAATTTGACAGTATGTGGCCAGAGCTAGCAAATACTTTTGAAGACTTTTTATTCACAAAAAGGTAAATACAATTTCCTTTTTAAAAAAAAAAAATTAAAGGAAAATATTAATAAAGAATTTGTTCACTATATGTGTCAGTAGACCTATTTGATATATGAAAATTATTTTAATGAATGATGCAGAAAAGGTAACCAATCTATCTGCATCAAAAAGCTATACTTTTAGAAAGTAGTACAAAAAGCTTCAATCAAAAGGTAAAGTGTAGGAGCAAGAGAGCTCAACTGAACTCTCAGTATGAGGCTTAGTCTTTCTCAACAGGACAGGGAGTTCTGAATAGACTCCCAAGGATGTTTACTCTAGATTTGATAAAGAGTTACCGATACGTACTCAGTTTGTTCCTTTCTTCACTTTGAACAAGTTGCAACAGTATTTTTTCTAATTGAGGTGAACAGCATTAACTACATGTGTTTCTCTGGAGTTTCATCTTGAAATACTCCATTTACTGTGAATTTTTGAAATTTTTTTTTACACTGCTGTGCACTTAGAAGTCCATAGTTACGTTGTATGTGTTTCTTCCTAAGAATAATAAAAGCTTGCTTCAGAGAAGAGTTTTTTTGTTCTTTGGCAATGGGTAAAAATGTATTACAGTACAGCAAAGATTTTCTAGGTTAGACACTAAGGGAACCTTTTACTCTAAGGAAGATTAGGTATTTTAGATAATTGCTTAGGAATGGTATGGAATTTCCATCTTCTGTAAACATCTGTGGGAAAGCATATTTTAGGAGTAGTTTATCTAACAGTGTTTTAGAATAAAGAACAAGGTGGAGCATGAAAAATTTAATTCCCTGATTTTCAGTAACAAATGAGTCTTTCTTTTTAGCAGAACACAGTAAGGTTCTTCAGTGCCTTACGCTAATATGCTGTGTGTTTAGTTTTGAAACACAAAAGTCAGCAACCAAACACAGCTGTATTTACTAATGATGGATAAATAGCAGCTTGCACAAAACAAACAAAAAATAAATACCAGTGAAAATTTATTTTAGAGACACATCCATTAGAGAAAATGTATGTAATAATGAATGGGTTTGAAATATCATCAGTAGGATTACATGGCAATCAGGTGAAAAACCTTCCTATTGTTTTTGCATTTACTTGAAAGAAAATTCTATTAAGTAGGAGGACCTTAAAATAGAAAAGGTCATCATGATGACTTAAAAGACACTTCAGTCATCCAAGTTTTTATTTTATGCATCACTGTTTCTTTAATGTAAAATAATCTTCACAGTATCTTGCTTGGTTTTCTTTTCAGCTGCAGTTGGTATTCTTGCTTCCATTCTGAGACAGGCAGTCTATGTCAGTTAATGCCCTATAATCTGTATCACTGTTGGGTTTACAGAATTCAAATGAAGGTTTTTCAGGTTATTGTAGAAGAATGTATGTTCACTTAAAAGTTGGTTTGGGAATACATATTACTATTTGTTGTAATTTAATTATTCCTAAGTATTTGCAAAGCAGATTAAACATTTCCATTTTGCATGTTCTTAGCTGAACAAGACTAGTAGTGCTACAGTTTTTTTGGTATTAGTTGTTCATAAATCCAGAGAAGTAAAATTATCACAGCTCTTTGATGTAATTCAGGATGATCCACTATCTTCTGCATGACCTTTTTTGCCAAATATGTTGTCTGGTTTTTTTTTAGTTTACAGCGTGTGATTTATATTTTGCTTGAATATTATTTCAAACATAGAAATTTCATCTTAATGCGTTGCTTGCTAGAAACTATTACTCTTTATGTTAATTCCAATACCTTTTTTTATTTGTTATACATGGGCAAATATTCTCTAGAGGTAGAAGAAAAATAGTACCTGTGTGAATATTTATGATGCCTTATGTCTGTCTTAAGTCTGGTTTTGCCTCTTTAGCAACCAAAGTGTATACTCTAATTAAACATGCAAAATGTGTTTTAAAGAGAATTTTTTCATCATAATTAAAGGTGTCCTTAGAAAAGTATAGGGAACTTTTTTTCACTTAGAAACTTTAAGGTTCAAATTAATTTAATGCACTAAAAATAGGCTGGTATTTTATAGAACCACATGGCTACAGCAAGATAATTTGACCTGTTAGTATAATTAATGGCCACTAGCATTATGCTTTCCAGGCTTGTTGTGTATAGATGGGTTTTGCTTATGTAGTTGTATTTTGTGAGGCTACAGAATGTCTGGGGTTATTTTTTTTTTTACCTATGTAATACTCATCTTTTTCTAAA
Source organism: Cyanistes caeruleus (assembly GCF_971803275.1). NCBI lineage: Eukaryota > Metazoa > Chordata > Aves > Passeriformes > Paridae > Cyanistes > Cyanistes caeruleus. The sequence goes on along the minus strand of NC_141704.1, from coordinate 49,939,128 downwards.
CACCAGTTTGCCCTCCAAGTATATGGTTCTGCAACACACAGTTAGAGCCCTGTCCCTTGGTATCTTTAGGAGACATAGTTTTTCTGTTCTCTCCATCAGCCTGAGCCTTGTGCTCCCAAAAAAACATTAAATCTGAAAAGGGAGTACATCTTCCTCATACCAGTAGTCAGGACAATTAGTAATAGCAGTCATTTCTCCTTTTCTTCATCCTCTTCATTCTCCTCCCCACATTGCTACTGAAGCATGTCTCTCTCGTGATGCAAGGAGGGCTCTAGAGATAGCTGTGGAACTTCCCCACATTGAGGTAATTCCCTTCTGATTTCCTTTGCCAAAATCTTTCTGCACTCTGTGCAAGATGCTATGAGACTACCCTTGGCAAGCAGGGCAACCTGTCCTTTTTGGTTTGGAATTTGCTAAATTGTGTCTTCTAGTGGTATAGGACTGTTTTTGGTATGTTTCGTGATTTATTTATATTAACAGTGAGCTGTGTTTTTTAAAACTTCTGGTACTACTTGGATTTTTGTCCATACCACCAAAATCAATTAACCAAGCCACAAATGAGAAGAGGAGCACACTTTTAGTTAGATTTGTGACTTGTAAACTTGAATTGATTTTAGTAACCCTGCTGAACCTTACCAAATGGCTTTATTGCAGCTGCGAGTCAGGTCATCTCTGGTGGCTTTCCAGCTTGCAAATGTGTCATGCAGGACAGGGAGGGCATTAAGTTAGGTGCAGGAGTGAACAAATCTTACTAAGGCCAGCATGGATTGAAATGGTTCAATATATTCCACTATTAAATGTTCTAAGTGTTCTGTGCTGTTGTCTGTCCCAGGCTTTATGAAAAGCTAAGTAAATGGCTTCCTTTTTTACCTCCTCTTTAAACCTTTATTCTCCAAACCTGACTTACCACTGCTGGCATGGTTCTAAATATGAAACATCTGCATCTCTCTAAGACTCACAAAAGCCCTAATGCAGTCAGTCTTTCTAGCAACACTTTGTAACATATTTGATTAGGTTTTTTTTTCCTTTTAGCTTTCATTAAAATACGCCAGTGCACATTGTCTTATTTTTGTATGCATGTTCTCCAGGTTTCTACCTGCCTGAGCACTGGGTAAAAAAAATGAAATTATTTCACTGATGTTCTAAATTCTTAACCAATGTTTCAAACATTTTTCTAGTCTAACTCGTAACTCATCTAGTCACCCTGATCCTAGAAATCATAAGTGAACATAGCCTGATATTGCTTCTGGCAGTGAAACTGAGTTGGCATTGATTAGACTAGAGGTCACTGTAATTTGAACACTTAAATTAAAGCTCTGTGAATATCTGTATTTAAAATAGTGAACCTCCTCAGCATGGTCCCACCTCTGTCTTTTGGATAGGAACAAAATTTCAAGCCAGTTACGGGGCTAAATGAGAGGGCATGCTCACTGATGTTTAAAAAGTACAAAGCACAGCAGAAATCATCTCTGCAGCTTTGTACAACAAGAAATTTCAAATATAGCCAAGAGAGCCCAGGTAAATGAAGAAGGAAGATGATTCTGTCATAGAGAATTAACGACTTCCAAGACCGAAGTTTCAGCTTTTAAAAAAAAATAATTTTAAAGCAAACTTCAGTTGAGAAGACTCAATAATCTTGATTTTTGTCATAAATCAAGATGGCATTTAAAATTAATACATTTCATATAACTTAATTTACACAAAATTGTCTCCTAGTAAGAAGCTGGTCTGTTTATTATTTCATATTGTTCTTCTTTCCCAGAGGCTTTCACAGAAGCATGTCACACTATTATATACAATAAAATTGACCAAGTGTGTGTGTGTATATATATTTTATTAGAGCAGAAGTCTGTGTTCACATGAGGGAATTAAATCAATACTTTCCCAAAAGATGCTTCTGAACAGAGTCCTGTGTACAGCAGGACTCTGGGTGGTTGTTAGGTCTTCGCTCTTGGCTCTGAAGCCCTCCCTGTTCCCAGTGGGCAGGAGCTGGGAGCTCTGTACTGAGGATAGTTGTTGCATCACACTCTTATTTCTCCTGGCTCTTGACCCTCCAGTTTAGGTATGTTGTGCCAGAACAGCAAAGCATTTGGCCCCTATATAGGTGTATCCATATAGATGGAAATCTATTTACTTGGGAATAATTTGCTACATGAACAAATGTGAAGTAGATAAGGTAGATCAGATATGGATGACTGGGCAGAAAAGCCTTACTCTCTAAGTAAACCTCAGCTCAGAAAGTGAGTCATAAATTAGGAAGTGTCAGACTGAAATCTTCCCATGTATTTCAACATGATCTGCATTTCTGTGCATCATAATAGCTTATATTACTGTTTAATGGTTTTGCATCCTTAACAACTCTGTGTTAGAAAAGGTACTGACTGAACAGCTACTTAATATTTTATTCTAGGTTTTCAACATAAAATTCCAAACTTCCTGACTGCCTAATACACAACCCACTAATAAATACAATAATTTCATATTTTATTCTTAGTGTTTTTTCTAGTCATACATGTAACACACGCCCCTTTCTTAAAGTGATCTAGATTTTATCTGCATAAAGTCTCTTTGAGGAATAGAGATATATTTCTTTTTCTAGCAGAAACATTGGTACATATATAATATATTCTTAATTGTCAAAACTGAAAATGATCTGTAGGTGTGAAGACTGATCTTCCAGAGTGTTATGCTAAGTATTCAGAAGATGGGAGAAAAAAGCCTATCTCAGAAAAATCTTATTTGTTTTTGTCAGCAGCACTGGAAGAAAAAAATACACACAACAAAACGTTTGTCAGCTAAACTAATCAGATTTGAATGACATTTCAAAAGCTTCAAGGTTCTTAAACTTTCATTAAAATTGGCAATGGGGTGGAGGAGACAGGCCTAGATGAGTACCCTTCTGAGGACAAGACTGGCACAGGTCCACGGTGCTATCCTGGCCAGCTGCCTTGCCTGTGAGCACATGCTTAGCTCTGAACTACCCACCACAGGGTCTGTTGAATTCCTTCTAGACATTTCATCTGAAAATAAATCAATATACATAATGGAGGAACTCCAGAAAATTCTGTATTTCTTCAAAACTCTTATAAAATGTTTTTTTCTTTGTTCTGATTCTTAATGAATTTTATTAAAACACATAATTTCAGTATTTCAGTTAGCAGGGGAAAAGGACATGGTAATATCCCATTAATGAAAAATGTTTCATTAATGTAGAAGAAAATGTAAAATGAAAACAAAATTTTAAGATGTACCATTGAAACTCAAAAGTATTTTCTTGCATAGTGAGTGAGAAGACTTGGTTGCTCAAAGCCCCCATCCAACCTGATTACCACACCTTGTTATCATTAATCATTACCATATAATAGTACCAACGTGATGTGTGTAATAACTGTAAATGTAATGCATTTGCCTATACTTATCTCCTTACACATGTTGGAAATTTAAAGTATAACGTAGTATGTTTATTTTTAGTACTCCTCCTGATAATCTCTCAATTCAAGAATTTCAGAAGAATGAGAGTATTGATGTTGAGGTAAGGAGCCTATAACATACTGTTGAAATTAATGAGTTAGTGTTATTCACAAGTTGTATTTTGTTCTGAAATAATTTCTTGAAGTTACCCTTTCATTACATTTTTCTGTAATACTGTTTTCATTTTTGAAATTCAGACAGGAAATTCATAGGTCCAGAATTCAGCTGCTTCAGGGTGATACAAAAAGTAGGAACTGGGATGCCAAAAACTACTTGTCATCTCAACTTCAAAACAGCATAAAAACCTGGCTAAGCCAGAATGTGTTTCTGTCCCTAACTCATTATGTGATCCTTATTTATTATGTTATTGCTGAGCACTTACACTGATAACTGTAGACCACAGAGAAAGCTGACAATTAAACCTGAAATTAGTGCCTTCTGTTGAGGGGGTGGTCAGCAAAAATTCGTTTTTTCTTAGACAGTGTTGTCTTTAAGATGTGTTCTCTGTACTGAGAAGCTTTGGCATAAATGAAGAAATTATGTGTAGTTTAGTGCAGTGCAACTGTAATTGTTAAGAGATAATGTTCGGTTGCATAAGGCCAAAGAAAATTAGGAGAAGATGTTACCTGAACTGAGTACAAAGCAAAAGGAGTTGCAGAGAAGGCATGGCAGTATCTGTGGCTTCATCATCCTTCCAGATACAAACTACCTGGATGAAAAGTGAGACCAGTTCTGCCTGCAATGAGCAGAACTCTCAAATCTAATGCATTCATTTATGGAGATCTAAACCCATGTTGTTTCTGAATGGGAGCATCAAGAAAAGGATAGAAAGCATTTCTGTTAATGTGTATTGTCTTAAGCTCGTTTAGATAATTAACACACTTGTTCTGCTTTGCAGATATCACATTGCTAGGGATGGATATGTGTGTTAATGTCATGGAGAGGGTATTGAATTGGGGTTGAGGGAGGGAGAGATTTCTAATGTTAGATCTTCTCTTTTCAAAACCATAAATTCAACTTGAAGATTATACTTCAAATGTCATTTGAAATCTGATCAGGAACTCTGGCAAAAGTAGCGGGGGAAAGGTTTTTATTTCAAATTTAAAGTCCCATGCAAGACCGCTCTTTCAGACATGTCTGCAAATTTTAAATGCTAGCAACAGAAGATTTTGAGAAGTCTAATTAGGCCTTTCTCTCTTTTTAAATGTTTCTTCATTACAAACATTTCAAATGTTTCTTCTTTAAATGTTTTTAAATGTTTCTTCATACTAGATTTACAGTTTTAGTATTTAGAGAACTAATGTAAATATATATAATTTATTTTAGGTGGTGCAGCTTATCAGCACAGAAATACTGCCATATGCTAATTTTATTCCTAAGGAATTTGTTGGTCAGATAATGACTATGCTCAATAAAGGCTCAATACATTCTCAGTCATCCTCCTTTACAGGTATGGTACCTGAATGAAAAAAAATTAGAGTGTTTAAATCTACTAGAAAATAATTAAAATGTTGAGTGTACTTATCAGGATAAAGTCTTGAAGTTCTCTGGCTTGTATTCAGTATAGACTGTTTGATATCCAACTTTTTTTATAAATTATATTTTGTGGAAGTTGCCAAGCTTTTCTTGCAGTTTTAAAAAAATTACTTCCTTACTGCTTGGACAGTATCATATATAATATTGTACTTGTGTTACTATCTACATAGTTTATTTTCCTTTGTGCCACTTCCAATAATAATTTCAGACAATTGTGAGACAGACATCCTGTTCTTAAAACCTGAATGACCTTAGTGTAACTATATGGTGTACCTGGCCAGGTAACTTCTCTGCCTTTAAGAAAAAAAATATTTGTAGGAGTTTTTGGAAAGAGGAAAAAAAATGGACATACGTTGTTACATAGAATAATACTTATATTTTACAGTACCAAATATGAGTATTTATAATGTAGGATTGAGTTTGCTGTTTTTAGGTGATTTCATGTATTTTATAATTAAAGCAATGTCAGGTATGTGATGTATTAGTGAGAATGTGGCATAATTCATCTCTTAGGTTCAGAACTATTGTGATTTTTGCACAGTCATTTTTTCATAGAACGTATTCTTAATATTTGTTCTTATCGTTGTTAATATTTTCTAATACTAGAGGAGTGATAACCTTTTCTAGCATATAATAAAAGGATTGAAATGCAGCATCATACACACTGCTTAATTGAAATGCATCATTTTACTTTGACAGAAGCCGAAATAGATATTCGAATGAGAGAAGAGTTTTCTAAGGTGTGTTTTGAAACACTGCTCCAGTTTTCATTCAGTAATAAAGTAACAACTCCTCAAGAAGGCTACATCTCTAGAATGGCACTTTCTGTGCTCTTGAAAAGGTCACAGGATGTATTGCATCGCTACATAGAAGATGAGAGATTGAGTGGCAAATGCCCTCTTCCACGGTATGTGCATTGCCTTCAGAACATAAAGGTATTACCAGGACTTTATGAGAAGAAGTTTGCATTCAAAATATCACTTAGTCATGAAAAAAATCAGTGGGGAGGGAGAGAATGAAATTTAAAAGGCAGGGAAATTTTTATGGGCTAGATATTTCAAAGAAAATGCTGGTACCCAATTTTTTTAAAAAACCTTTAAGTAACAATGGTCATATTCTGTGCTGTTACAACAGTTTCAGTTACTGAAACAATATTTCTGATATCTCTAGCATTGTATTTCTGAAATTTGATTTCCTTTTATTCCCAGTAGAGCTATGTGTAGTTTCTAAATTGAGAGGTGAGTAGAATCTCCTCAAAATAAAACATCCAAACAGCAATATTGTGAATCATTACTCAAGTAATTGTTCTAGAAATGGAAAAATTAGACCAAAAAACTAAGAAATTCTTTAAAATGGGAACTTACTTGAAATTCACTTCACTTTTGAAGGTTTTTATCATGAAAGTAGAAATTGATTGTTAGTCTTATCACATACTTGGATATGAGTGTTTTCAGACTGAGATTTGTATGGTGTTACTGTTTCCATTGTCAAAGTTAAAGCTGTCTTAGCTGAGACAACAGTAATGACAGTGGGAAACTTTTTCTATAAAACTTACATTCTTGAAACAAAAATGAGTAGATGACTATTTGCATTTTTTCATTTGTAGGCAGCAAGTCACAGAAATCATTTTTGTTTTAAAAGCTGTCAGTACTCTCATAGATTCACTTAAAAAGACTCAACCTGAAAATGGTAAGTTATTGATAAATAACATGGTTCCAAACAAGGTAACATTACATCTACCCCAAAGATGTATTTATTATTTCCTTTAGTAGTTTTCCCAGAAATTTGAAAGAAAAGTGGACTCTGTAAAAGTCAGTATTCTGTAATTCTTTGTATATGTAGGTGACAGATGGCAAGAAACCCCACAAAATTTTTCCAGTGGGACTAAAAGTATAAGGACCTAAGATATGTTTAATAAAAGAAAACTTCAATTTATGGTGTCCTTTATTAGATAAAGCTTTGTGTCTTCTGAAAACAAAGAAAAAAACCCGTTCCATAAAATATTAGTGGAATTCTTAAATATATGAAGTTTGGCTAGATCCTTTTTTCCTTCTCACAATACCTTTTTAGATTGCTATGGATCATGTTTACATAGGTGCACTCTGCAGTTAAAGGTGTGTACAAGTTAAATGCATGGACAGGCTGCTAAATACACTCGTGGTCTTGCTCTCCCTCTCTTCCTGCTCTATTATTTTCTGTCCCCTGTATTGAGCTTAGCTCACTGATGCCTGAGTACATGTTTGATAGATGTATTTAAAGGGCTGAATCAACTGAAACACCTCAACTTAGAAGAGGGACTCAATATCCTTTTCCTCCTTTAAGCTGCACCTCCAGTATGCGTGGAGGTTCTTGGAAGAACTTGGAAGACTCTTAATCACAAGTCTTGGTCAAGTCCACTGTATTGGACTCTGAAATTCTGACAAAATTGTGTATACAACATTGCCCTCTTCCTCCCTGCTTTTGATATTAGGAGGAACAGAAAAAAAAATCCGACCCTTTTCAATCCTGAAACAAAACAAACAAACAAACCAGCCTTTCCAGAAAAACACAGGCAGGTGGCTTTCTGGAAAGAGGCAATGCCTCATTTGCATCATCACTGAGCAGCTAGGGTTATGATGATGTGGTTTCTAAGGTTCATGGCAAAAGTGTGCAGGCAGAACTATGCCAGGATGCATAAAGCCTTTTGGCTAACCCTGACGTTAACTGAAGTGCTGCTTTGGTGGGTCTTCCTCTTAGAGAGGTAGAGAAGCCATGGACTGTTCCCCACATCTCTCTCTCTGCAATGAGAGACATACTTCCTCCGGTCCATATGCAGCAAGACCTGCCAAACCTCCCACACACTTTCCAGTGTCACTTACTGGACAAATTACAGAATCATTTCACTCCCACTTCTCTTACATTTTAATAATTTTATTTATTTAAGATAATTATTAATGTTGTCTGAAGCCAGGGGTTTGTTCTCTTTTGAAAGCAGAGCTAAAACAGAAATAAGCAAGGAAGTGACATTATAATAAGAATCATGCTACAATGTTTAATTTTACTTGTTGGACTAACAAAACTTTACCGTGGATCTTTGTCCAGTGTTTCTACCTTTGCTTTCTGTAGCTCTTGTAATCTGAAGTGATCTGAAATCAATAGAAAGTTTCATTGCTGACAATCTTCCAAAAGTGAAATGTGCATCCAGTTCAATTTTCTGTCAATAGCTGAGAAAAGCAGGCAGAAAGCACATGTGTATTACAGATTGAATAGAAGCATTATCTTAAATTTGTCAGTTCTTCATCCCAAAGACACAGGGAATGATTCACATGTAGAAAAACAGGTATGTAGCCCTACTCCAGAGATATTATCCCATGTGGCCTCCGTCTGCAGCTGAAAAAACAAATGGTTCTCCGGCAGAAGTCCTGGCCCCATATCTGAGTGCCCAGCATGGATGCCATAGTGTCTGCATAGCACTAAGTACCTGTGTTTAGGCACGCTGTGAATCTGCCTTTAGTTAGAGGTATTGGAAAAAATCTACAGTCAGTATTTGGACAATGGTAAGTGATTCAGTGTGTTCTTTTCTCCCCTGCAGTTGATTCTAGCACATGGGCACAAGTTATTGCCTTGTACCCAACTTTAGTAGAATGTATCACCTGCTCATCCTCAGAAGTGTGCTCTGCTTTGAAGGAAGCACTGGTTCCCTTTAAGGACTTCATGCATCCACCAGCAGCCAAGGTACAGAATGGAGAGTCTTGACCCCATAAAAACTTTTTTTATTCTTGAAGGGAATATCCAAAAATGTTTGCTCCTGGGTGAAGTTTCTCTGAGGAAATCTCTTGTGACTAGTACTTTGGCAACCAGTGCTGACTGCCTCTTAACTGTACTAACAAGAGCTCAGTAAGTCGTGAATACAGGCTTTATCTCAAAGGTTCCAGAGTGAGTAGCAGTGCAAACCTTTAATAAATTTAACTGACTAGTTGGAATCATTTATAATCTAATGTACTTGCTACAGTATCTTGAAGTGGTGATTGAAAAGTGGGCTTATGTACAGCTTGTTGTGTATGTGTTAATGATGTAATTAAAAATATTTCAATTCAGTCAGATTTATTAGGCTGGTGTTTTGCACCCTTTTTTGAAGTACGAATTGTACTAAAATTTTATGCAAGATGGTACTGTAACATTCCATATATCTGTAACCAGCCTTTGTAAACAAAGGGAACTGATATACTTGTGTGTATAATAAATGGTACAGTTATGTATAAAATAGTTGCATTTATTATTTAAATTCTTTTAAAAATATTGATAATGTCAAATGCTTGAAAATGTATTTATTATGAATAAGTTGTATGCTTGCATTTTTACTTACAGTTTGCCTTCTAAATTGCCAGATATGCTCATTCATATCTGATCATGTTAGTTTTTGCTTAATTGAATGTATCTTCTTTGTGGCCATTGGACATCTGCAAAGGGTCATATAACAAAAGATTGAAGCAGGCGGTCACAGTCTGTTGATCTCAAACTTCAGAGTAGTTGACCTGAAATAAGTTTGAATATGCAGAAATCCACTGTAGCACTTCAACACTACCATACCTCACTTCATAATAAATTTGTTTCAAGATGTTTGTTCTACTTAACTCTATCAATTTTTGCAGTTGCAGCCTTGCTTTAAAAAGAAAACAAACGTATTTGAGGGTTGTTAGCCTTTTTTCACCTTCTTGGCAAGTATCTCAGTTTTTGAATCATGACCCAGGAAAGGCAAGTTCAGATATCTAAAATACTTGGCTGTAATATTTGGTTCAATAATTTAAAGTGTTTTGTTTTGTAATGTCTTTTCAACCCAATTGTTCTAATCTTTTAATTATAAACTGTCTGATAAAAACCACGGGAAGTGTATTTCTGAAGATAGTTACTCAGTTAGAAATGCAGTAAAAATTGTCATTAAGTAATGTGAATTTGTTTCACTTTAACATTATACACAATTGAAGCAAACCACTTTTAATAGCATTGTTTTTAAAGTTTGGGATCTAGCATTTAAACTCATATTTAATGGATTTTGATTTCAATAATGTTTCACCTGTATTCACATTTTTAATCTGTGACGTGAAAGCACAAAGGCCAAATGTAAAAAAAAAAAAAAACAAAGACAGGTGCCTTTCTATGGATTTCAGAGCTTATGTTTAGGGTTTTGTTTCAAGTGTTTTGTAGATATTAAAATATTATCATGCATAAGAAATGGTATTACATCTGTTCGGTTTGCACTTTCCTCACTAAAGGAACACTGATTGGTACATGTGAATAGGTGCAAAAGATGTAGAAGCTTCAAGCTGTAGGTGTGATGAACTGGTCAGGGTTACCCTGCCTGAATAATGTTCTCCAGGCAGTTCTTTAGACAGCTCGCTCCCACAAGTCTCCCTTGGTCCTTTTTAAAAGCTTTCTGTTTCAAAGTACAATAAATATTAAAGAGGATTCAAGACCTTGCACATTTCTGTGACCAAAGTTGTATGGGACTTAATTGTCAAACCTGAATAGTTTTAAGAGAATACAGTTTACATTAAAGAAACAAATGTTTCTTGTTAATAGAATTTATGTCAAAATACTTTCTCTGGAGGAGCAGTTCCAGTATACCGCAGAACCGGATCTTACATACAAGCAACAACATCATCCATACAATGAAAGTGAAAACCTGACAACTGCTCTCCTAATTAGAGGAAGCTAAGTCGAGGTCATTAAAGAAATAAACTGTAGACAGGAAAGAAGAGAATATTTTGGTTTAGAATATAGGTGTAGGGTCCAAGCTATGAGTGAATTTGTTTCTAATTAGTTTTCAATGGATTTTTCAGTGATAATATTGATGCGTTTGTCCGTTAAGGCAAATCTTCATCTTTGTCTGTAATTCAAAAAGGGATGCATGAGTCTTTCTTGACTCTAGAGCTTAGACTACTTTACACCTATGAATATTAATCTTCAAAAGGTTTTGAAATAAACTACCAATGAGTTAATTTACCATCCTTTCCTCTTAATTACAAAATGAATAATACCTGTGCTATTTGAAGCATGTTTTGGTCATGCAATCTGAGGTTGACTGTATTAAAACTGCTTTTTCTGTATTTTGTATAAATAGTTTGAAAACTAAAAGCTACTTAGCTTAGGAAATGTTTTCATTGACTAATTTTGTCTGTGAGCAAGAATTATTCCCTTTAATGTGCCTTCTTGTCCAACACTCAAATATTTCTTCCAACTTGAAATATCAATTTCTTTTTCCTATTTGTACTTTTTGCTAAGCATTCTTAAGGCTCCATTGAGGCAAGCAGCATTTTTGAATACTTAAGTTTCACATTTTTACATGTTCCTATTCTAGAAAGATAAATCTTGTTCCAGAAGAAACTGAATTAATTTAACATTACCTGTTGAGCAGACTCATATCCAAGTTAATTTCAAGTCTGCAGGGTTGCTTAGTCATGAAAATTAAAACCTGTGGACATTTTCAGGATGGGGTCTGCAGTGTGTCACTGAAGTCAGCTGGAGAAGTGGTGCAGCTGACTGTATAGAAATGTGTCAGTTGGAAGTTAGAAGATAAGCATTAATTGCTTATTAAATCTAACCAATCTTCACCCTTTTCCTTTTTGTTCACAACTTCAAAAAAGACGCAGATGGGAATCCAAAGAGAAAATTAGTAGTTTATTAGCATGTTCATATCAAGACTTTGGATTATTTGGGAAAACTTGTACGTCTCAGTGCTATGACCATTGCCTTAATGTACATGAGGATTTAAGATTGCATAGTAACTGCTTATGAAGAAAGAACAGATGTCTCAAGCTGGGAAGTTCTTATAGAAAGTCTTATTCCCAGAAGTAACCTACACTAGCTATTTACTTGTCATCAGAGATGGTTATCTAACTGGACATCTGTTTTGTTCCCTCGTACATAAGCCTGCTTCTCCACCTGCTTTATTTGATGAACTGTAGAATGTTACTGGACATTAAACCACGTGAAACACATGGTCACTGTTAGTTATTTACAAGAGTAAATAAGAGTATGTGTGTGAAATTTGAGTAGTTTATCATTGTACTCTGTAGATGGCATTCTTTTTTTACCCAGGTTGAGTTGTTGTTTCTTGCCAAAGAGCAAATCTTCCCATAGCTGGCCTTGAGCTCTCCAGGCAAGGTACTTTTAGTGAAGTTAATGCCTTTCTTTTCCTCACAATGGCAAACACAAGTACTAGCCATCAGTGTATTTTACAGAAACTCATTTAGAAGCTCAAGATATGACAGTTCTTGGGGGGAGGGAGGAGGAAAGCACATTTTCTACTCATTGGTTTCTGTAGAGCTCAGCTCTGTGTCTCTTCACTAGTTGCTCACCTCACATTTTCAGCTAGCTACTCATTTTCTGTATGGGTAGGCAACCTTCAGCTTCAGTCCTCCTGAATAAGGTGAGGCTCTATACAAGAGAGAGAAATTGCTGTGCACAGCTGCCTTGTGAGCAGAGCACATTCTGACTCTGCTACTGCTACAGGCCCAGTAAAACAGCTTAGAGTGGGGGGTGTCAGAAAGTTGCAAATAAGGCAGCTCTAGTGTGTAGGTTTTGTTTGAATTGGAATCCAAAACAGTGCACAGACATTGTCTATATCTGTAGATGAAAACCATTTAACCATCAGCAAAATATTGATATGATATTTTTATTCCCCAAGAAAAGCTTCTTTTCTCACAGGATTTTCACCCCTTCCTTCTGACAGTGCTTTCTATGTGTGCTTCAGTTGTAACTTTTGGAGGCAGAGACTCTTTGTATAGACAACATTTTGTATATCAAGGCAAGTAGTACAAGTCCAATAAAAATAATTGTCAGTGTAGAGCACAGATTTCATTTGGAGAGTAGATGCTCTTGAGAGCTCATAGCTGAGCTGTACTGTTCAGATTTATGTCTTACTCAAAGTATATGACTGCTGTCTAATTTAGGACAGACATTATATCCACTAAGAACCAATTGCTGGAATCAAGAATGACCACAGAAGCAGCGAGTAAAGTATTGGATGGGTGGTTTAAGACAACTTGTGTAAGAAAGAAAGTGAAATTAAATATTCACAATTCTTAGGGGAGAGGGAGAACTTCAAAAGAATAATGACTGGACTTGAAGAAGACAGACCACACAAAATTGCTACGTAAGATCTCACAGGAGACAACTCTGAAGTAAGAGAGGAACTGAGGAGATAAGACAGTTTCTTGGAGATGTAAAGGTCATGACTGAAAGTGTGTGCCAGACAAGCTGTAATGAGACCAGCTCAATTAAACAAGGAATTTCGTCAACTTCAAACAGTGAGGGGAGGCCTATGAAAGATAGGCAGTCAGATACCACCAAAGATAAGTGTTAACAGATAGGAATGAAAGTAGATATACCTGTCAGCTAACAGAGAATAAATGCATAAATAGTAAAAGATTTGTACTAACCAAAGTGCTGACTACTAAAAGAGTATGACTGTTGACACAGGTGATGGTCTTTGGTTCCGAACTGCAATTTGTGTGTTGAATTTTTTGTTTTGTTATGGTGATGGCTAATGAAAAACATCAGAAATCTACTGCCAGTCTATTGCTTGTGTAAATGATGTGGGTGACAAAGATTGAAGAAGCTTGCTTAGAAAAAGGGAAACAGGAGAGGAAATGGTTACATGTTGTCAAATTGACTGAGCCTGAAGAATTTCTTCCTGGAATTTAAAGAACTAATCTGAGTTACTTCAGCATTTTTAAGATCATCTTTGTGATGTCCTTGTGTCCTATCAGAGTAACATGCTAAAAACTGATCCTTCTTTTTCTAAGCTCCTAATTTAAGAATTTATGTCTTGATTATGAAACAGCTGATAAAAAGGATAAAATTTACCTGTTTGTTTACTGTGCTAACTATAGATTTCACTAGCAAGAGATGAAACTATTCATTGCTTGAATTTATTATCTATGTTTAGAGGAACTCTCAGATAAGCTTATTTTTATAATCACTTTGGTAAGCTTTTCTTTCTCCATGTTAACACATTTATTTCCACTGGTGATCTAGATGCCTGCCTTAAGAACTTAATTCATAAGTAATCTCATTTATCACCAGTGTATATATATTTCACATAAAATGTATTCCTTATGGAAAGAATGAGTTAAGTACAGTTTCCATATTTTTCTTCAATCAAAAATACTGTGATGTTGAAACATACTCAAAGGCATTGGCCCCTTGGTCTGTTTTGTTTTCAGAAGAGATTGCCAATAATTAAATAAGAAAGGAAAGCCCTTGGAAGTCAGGTATCTGGTATCTTCACAGTTTTGTTACTGGAGACCCTAATCTTCAAATTGGGGTCATTTCTGCTGCTCTCTCTGCACAAAATATCTGCCTTAGACTTTGACACAAATCTCCAGTGGTATCTCTGAAGCTGAAGCTGCTTCAAGACTGCAGAAGTTCATGAGGCTGTGGTGGTGGGAGATGTAATGCTTGCTATCATTCGGTCTGATGTTTTTAATGTTAACTATTTCTTACTTAGAACAATTAAAGTTGCCAAGGAATTGCTTATGCTTCTGGCTTCCTTGCCAGAAGACTCACATTTCATATGTCCCCTGTCACATCACATACCAATGCCTGGTCATGAGGGGTGGGGCTGAGAGACTCCATAGAAAAATGGCAGCCAAAACTGGATTGCCACCAATTCAGAGAGAGCACAGACAGCAGACTGGTTTTGATCAACCTCTGCCATGAGAAAACATGGAAGGGGACAGGAATAGTAAGTGCACAGTGCTGCTGGGATGTACATGTGCAAAGAACTAGTTTCTGGAGTAGATCACGACTTTTACTTGCAGATCTACTTACTGAACATCTGTTCATGCCTCTGAGCTTGGCAAGCAGTATATGGTACTACCTTACCACTAAAATGAGCTTCAGAATCTACACAAAGTACTGCCCTAGAACAAATGAGGAAAGATAAACATTTATCTTAGAACAGGGTTATTCAAATTAAACATTTTCTCTCAAAATACAAAATTATTAGCGTCTGTTACAGCTGTATGCACTACACTGGCTTAAAATTTTAAGCAGTTTTGTTGTCAAAGTCTCAAAGAGAATGCACTGAACTGATGGAGTAGTATGAGCCTCATCCTCTATACAGAGTGAGAAGCAAGTTTTTGAAGTGTAAAACTTCAGTCTGATAGTAGTAGCTCTTTCTTGCAGTTTAAAAATTACTTTAACCAACTCAATTCAAACAACTAGGTCAAACTTAGAAATGGGTTAGGAATTGAAAAAGTTCTGCCTTTTTTTCTCCTCTTCCATACACAGGATAGACCTGTGAAGGTAAAATCTGCTCTCTCTAAAAGCTTAAAGGCAGTGGCAACTTGAAACAATCAGTTATGTACTCTTTGTTACCAAAATGTATTTCATGGATATATCCAATACATTTAAAAGAGATCAATCTAAGAATTATTTTGAATGCCATTTTTCACATTATTGTACTTTTAATCCAAACAGAGCTCTTGTCAAACTAATGAAGTGTTAAATAATCAAAAAATGTACTCAGATGTTTTCAAATAAAACATAACCATTTAGCATCTAGCAAACAATATAATCTTGTAAAATGTATTCCCTAGTTTTAAAAAGTTACCAGACTTAGTGGGACTATATTTAATTGCAAACAAGTATTTAAATAATTGCCAATGAAATAATAATAATCTTTTAGAGGAGATGAATGCAGATGCAAAATCGGGCTTAAAATGTAGTTTCTTCTTTATTTAAGTCATTATTGAATAGAAGTCACTTTTGAAAGAAATAATTCCTCCTGTGATCAAACTTACAAGAGGCAGTATGGAGCATGTGCTTTGAGATGCACAAAGATTTCTCTTCTGAGATTTAGGTAGCTAAAATTTTGAGGTCTACCACAAGATTAAATAGCCTGGCTTTCACTTGCAGTCAGGGAAGACAGAATAGGCAGGCCTGGCAGTAGAGTCATTCCATCATTAAAGGTCATCTCAGCTGCTATGTGGAAGTGACAGTTCTTGCTATCAGAGCATTAGGCTTAGGCATCTGGTGGTTCATGGTGGTTTTTAGTTTACTTTAGACATCCCAAAAGGGAGAGGATGAGAGAGCCACTGTAGAAGCAGTTGACTTTGCTATTGCAGTGTGTTTGTGGTGCTACAGTTTTTCTGAGTTCCCCTAAGAGCATCTTCTTTGTGGTTTCTGTTTGTTTGTTTGTTTGTTTGTCTTTTGGGTTTTTATAAATCCTTTGTAAGGGCTTGCTCTAAGGCTTGCCTGTTTTTCCCTGGGTAGAGATAATATTCAAGTATTTATCTGTTGTAACCTCTGTCTGCAAGGGACAACATGCTGTGACTTCCTTGTAGTCATGGCATTAGTCTAAATAATTACATGAAGAGTTAAGAGATCTACAGTTACTGTACAAAGCTGAGCTATTTTTGAGCCTTAAATTCTTCCTGCTACCAATCCATCTTGGTTTTCCATTGGTTTGCCAATTTGGATAAGTACATGATGTTACTATCTTCATAAACTCAGTAAACAGAACCAAGCATTTCCATTACTGCTACGCTTTTGTACATTCATCAGATAATTTTTCTGATTGTTTTATATATTACATTTAACTGCTGCTTTTTTCACAAGTGTTTCAGGTCAGCAAGGTGTTAGTTACTTCTGATACCTTCCACTTGGGTGCCTGAATTCTTATTTTTGGCACTTGAATTTGTCATCTCTTAGGAAAATGATAAAATATTTGCCAGTAAACATTACTTCTTTGAAAGTCCCTGCACATTTAAACTCTTGGTAAATAAAACTTGAATTACTGGAAGTAACTGGGGCTCCCATCCTCAAAACCTTTCAGAGCTTTGCATTACAGCATGAATCAAGAAGGTGGGTGGCTCCCTTTTAGGTAATTTTTCATTGCTTTCCAGGATCTACTGTAATACATCTTGGACTTCCACTTTTTAGATAAATGCAAGTCAAAAAAGATGTATAGGTCTTCTGATTGGCCATATAATAAACTGTGATGTGTGTTGAGTATCTGCCAGTAGTTTGTGCTGACACCAAATTAGAATTTTAAAAACAATTTCTGTTTAGACATTATAAATGACAAATCTTTCAATCATTTAACTTACCAAACTCCAAATAGAAAGAGTATTCTACAGTTATCTCCCCTTCTTATAATTTATCCAAATGATGTGGTTTTAATTTACATTTTACTGTCACCCAGAAGAGCTGATTTTCTTCAAACAGAAATTGCTAATTCCTTGTATAAGAAACTATCTCAATATTCTCATGATTTTAAGATGAATTTCAGTCTGTTAATTAGCAAATATAAAAGAGACCTTAATATAGGAAAATAAGTCATTGAGATATGAAATACTGAAAGTCTTGTGTACAAGTTGCTTTACTTTATAGTTGAGGTGGCCTTAGAACAGAAGAGAGCACATTAAAAAAAAGGTAAAAAATAACCCAGAATTAAATAAAAACTTTAATATTTTAAGTTTTGAGGATCTTTTCCAGTGCTGATGTATTTTGTAATATACCTAAAATAAATCTGAGTATTTAATAGGAAAAAGTATGAAAATATCTAGCTTCTGCTTTTTCTTTTTAATAAACACTTAAATGTCCCAATTTTAAATTGTGTTTCTTTTTCAGAATTGAGTTTTTTATGTGTACAACTGAGCAGGAACGGAGCATACATTTCCTTGGTGCATCCGTATTTGTAATACTTTGCCTCTCCTTAGCTGACCTCAAAAAATACCAAGTCTCCCTGTCCATGTGAGAAATATGGATTTACAGAGGGAATCGGGAATTGAGAGAAAGCAGTCTGGAGAATATTGAACAGTCCCTTCCAGAACCAGAATGAGTTACTGGGTGCTTCCATTTTCTCAGCTGTAGAATGTCCTTTAACATGCCACGCTATCAAAAACACACAAACTTCAGGATCACCTCATCATACACAATCTCTTAGCATGTTTTCTCCAACAGAATGTCACTGGTTTAAATACGTTTTAAACAAGTGATCTGTGATCTAATTGTGCCTGATGCTTCATGTAGACAGCAATTTCAAAAACAGGGAACTACCTAATTGTAATGTATTTTATCTTTGTCTCTAAGGTGGCAATGTTTTGGCTTCTTTCCAGTGCAGCTTTCTCAACTGCAAATTTGTTGCAAGTTGTCATAAAAGGCATTGCGTTTCCTTCTTATGTTGTAGATAGATTTTTGCATTAGAAACTTAAAGACTATTGTCCGTATTCCTATTTCGATATTCTGCACCGCTGATGTTAATGCAGTTTTTGTATACACAGTAACACATTTCATTTTTTTTGTAACTCTTACAGCTAATTAATCCCTCTGGTGTGCTGGTAGCTGTTTTTTCAATAGATTTGTTTACAAATGTGTTGGTGTTGAAGGACAGATAAGTAAGAACGTTAGTATTTATAATTTTCGTGAATCTGTAATGAGGTTCACAGTGGGTTTCTTTGAGGTCAGTTTCTGTGGAGTAATCGCTATGGAGTCTGTTTACATTTAAAAAGAAAAGAGCTTCCAAATTAGAAGTCCAGAGCCAAAGAAGGTACTGTAAGCAGGCTGAGAGCCCGTGCCCGCTGTGCCTCTCGGGCTGAGGAGTTAAAAATCCCCGGCCCAAAGGGGTCCGTGTGGTGGCAGCCCCGCTCTCCTGCCCCGCCGCCCGGTGCCGCGCCGCTCCCGTACCCGCTCGAGTCCGCGGCTCGCGCCCGCCCCGCCAGCGCCTTCCGTGGGCCCGGTCCGGCCGCGGCCTTTGGGGAGCGGCGTTTCGGGCTCGGGAGGTGCGGCCCTGCTCGGCCCAGCCGTGCCCGGCGCCCCGGGAAGAGCGCAGCGCCCCCGTCTGTGAGGAGCGGCCCCGCGTCGCCCGCGCCATCTTGGGCACTCGGCGGGGGCAGCGCTCCCCCTCCCTCCGCAAGATGGCGGCGGCCGGGTGAGTGACATGCCCGGTCACGTGGCGCGGATCGCCCCGCGCTCCCCCCGCGCCGCGCGGTCTCTATGGCTCAGCCGGACACACGGGCGGCGGCGGCGAGGGACGGGCGGGCGGACGGAGCCGCGGCGCCCGCACGGCGCCTCCTTTGTCTGCGGCCTCGGCAAGGCGAGCGCTTTCCCCTCCCCGGCCCTCCGGCGCCCTCGCCAGAGGGCTCGGCTTCCTCCTTCCCGCCGGCGGAGGCGGCGGGGGCTCCTCGCTCGAGCGGCCGGGGCGGGGGGTCCTTCCGCGGTCCCTTCGCCCCGGCCGGCGACACGGCGCGTCCCCGGGCGAGCGGGGCCGGGTCCGGAGCGCCCCGGCCCATCGCCGCCTCTCCGGGGAGCGGGCGGGCCGGCCCGGCGGGGGTGGCGGGAGGTCAGGGCGGGCTGGCGGCCGTCTCTCCGCCCCGCACCCCGTTCCTCGGCGGGCGGCCCGGGGCCGGCGGGCGGCCGCGCTGCCGGGAGGGGCGGCGGGCAGGTCCCGTGCCGCCGCCGTTCCCGCGGGGGGGCGAGGAGGGCGGCTGGATGGTCGGGGGTGGGGGGTGGTTGTCTTTCGGCTGTGTTTCTCTCCCCCCTTCTGCCTCCCCCGGCTCCTCGCCTTTCTTCCTTCCCTCTCTGCTCCCCCTCCCCGGCCCATCTGTTACAGGCTTGCGGAACTGTGGCTGTTTGAAATTAAACGTGATCTTTACTGTACCAGCTGGGGTCTGTAATGTATCTGATAAATGAAGCTCTTCCCGTCGGTTTCAGGTCATGCAAGGAAAAGGGCAAATCTGGGGAGGGAGCTGGGCGGGGTTTCCCTTTGCTTTTCACAGTCAGGCGAGAGGAGTCTGGTTGATGTCTGCAGCAGATAAAGGAGACGAGGATCATCAAAAGACCTCAGAGCCCTTTTATCTTTCTTCTGTTTTTCCCTCTAATTTCATTTGTCGCTGCCGTGTTGTCTGCCTGCTTGTTTCCCCCTTCAGAAGGGGTCGGGAGCACCAGGGCCCTGGCTGAGGTAGTAGTTTGTGCTGTTGGTCGGGTTGTGACATTGCCCGCTGTGGAGATAACTGCGCAAGCTACTGCCTTGCTAGTGCTGGTGATGATCAGCTGCAGATGAAGACAATGACAATGGGAATCCCCTTTGTATTCCCGGGATTGCATGCTGCTGAGGTGGCAACAATTCCTTCTCCTCCTGGTTCTGCAGGAGAAATCTAGCCTTGGCCACCGAGACAAGTAGTGGGGTTTGACCCCATCAGTAGGATACTCCTTTCACAGAGCTGGATGAAAAATCACTAGTTTCATGCTGTTTGGAAGGTACCTGAATTTGGGCTGAAGAGCAAGTGCCTGCATTTCTTCTCGTGCTTAGACCTTATTATTCACCTGGCGTCCTTGAAAGAGGTGGATTTTCTATTTTGTGAAGATGGAGATCAGTGACAGACTTGTATTTTGTGTCTTCTGAATATGCAAAACTTGTATGTGTGATATTATGTGCTTGTGTCTGAATGGTAAAAAATCTTGAGTATTTCTCTAACAAAAGCAAAAATATGTAATTACCACTTTATATTGATGAAAGAGTTTTTTTACAGTATAGTTGACCAGTTTTACTGCTTGCTGCTCACAATTTTAGGTGAACTTGTGAGATATCTTTCCTGTATATTTTTACTTATTGTGAAAAGCAAAGTCATTAATTTGGTGTTGTGAATTAATTAAAATTGCTGGTATATTTATAGCAATGGCTAAGGGTATCTTTTTGATACAAATTTTAGTGTGTTGATGGCTTATTATAGTGGCTTAAACTTGTAATATATTAAAACCTTTACAATAAATGTGCATAACTGTCTCATGTTTTAAAAACTAATTTTTCAGTCAGAATTTTTACAAGACCTAACCACAAGTCTGTTAACTTTATAATGAAAATTAAAGCTGTAGCTAAACACATGAAATTAAGTTGATGCCTTTAGTAGTGCTTCTGATTCACGGTTCTAATGTGTTTATAATATTGAGAAGAAACTTACAGATATTTAACTCAGCCTCTCTTTTTGAATTGTTTGAACTTATTATGTGTTTAGAAGACATGCAAAGGTTGCTCTTGCACCTCTGCTGAACGTAAAATGTCTTGCAGAACACAGAGAAAAAGTTCAATCTGATGATACTTCATTTTCACCCTGTGCACTGCATTATTCTGGTAATTCAACCTTTGTCATGAACTAAACTTTTCAAAAGCTAGATTATCTCATGCTCACTAATAAACCAACACATTAGGTGTTGTTACTAGTAGCTTTTTTCTGAAGTAAAATAGCAGTCCTAGCTGTTGACTGTTTCCAGATTTAAAACACCCTTGTTTTTTTTTTTCCTAACGTAATTGAAGGGTTAAAAAGGATGATGTAGCTGCCTGCTTTTCACATCTTAACAAACAGCACATACTAAGCAGAGCTTGTTTGATCTGGAAGTTGGGATGGTATTTTCACTGTTGACCTTTAGGCATCTTATTTTAACTGGCTAATCCACCAGTCCCTTTCTCTTCAGTGGAGATGGCAGGGAGATATTCCTGATCCAAACCATGCTGGCAAGTGCCTTAGCATTATTTGATCTGAATTAGCCTTTCACAGAGCTTGTCTGTATGTTGATTGTAAAGGAGGTGAAGGTGCTTCAGTTAATCTAAGTGCCTGTAGGTGGGTTGTGTGAAATTGTCCTCCCTGTTGCTTTGCCTTATGCTCAGGCAACTTGGGTAGGATGTATTTTGGCTGCTGTTGTATCTTTTTGGGTGTGAGGGAAAGAATCAATGAGAAAAAATATGCTTGACCATGCTGCCTTTAAGCACTTAGTTTTATCTCCTGGGTAAGGTATCTCCCTTAAACTTCTCTTGCTACCTCAACAGTAGTGTTTTACACTGTGAAGCCTTAAGGACAATATTAAGAACCTGTACTAAAATGAGACAGTGCTACTGAAATATTGCATGCAGTGGACTACTGAGATACTGTGTAATACATGAGGGGGTTTATCCCCATGTCCACATGGGTCTTGGTGGCGTATTACTCTGTAGGTTTTAGGTAAGTACACGTGAATTGTTTCTTTGAGGAGCCACAGACAAGATGCTTAGCTTTGCTTTAGGGCTGTCCATACATTTCTTGGTTCAGAACATTACTCAATCTGGTATTCAAAATACAGAAGTTAATCAAGTCAAATTTCATCCTTAGTTTTGCCCTAGTCTCAGCCACTGTTTAACTGTCCACCTTCCCTCGTGTACCTGTGTGATGAAGGTTGCAACATCAGGCTTTGAGGCAGAGATTAATTCTTTGGTGGAATGGAGAGCCTTACCTTACAGATGTTGTAAAAGTCAAGAATCTGAAAATACTGTGAAATCCCTAAATGGAAAGAGTAGCTCATATCTTATAAATTCAGTCATTCTTTACTGTGATTTGATGAATTAGTTTGGAAAGAAAAATTTCATCATGCCAATTAAAAAGCAGTACTGCTGGCACATTATTGTCTATGGCATCGTCTCTTTCTGAGATTTTTTTTCGCCTTTATTCTTCAGAGTTTTCACTCAGTCAAACTTTTTGTGTGAATTTTTTATAGAAACATTAAAATAGGCACATGGCTGAGTTGATGGAATTTCTCTGCAAAGTTATTTAGTTTATAGTGTCCCTATTGTGTATTGTTTGCTGTGCTGGGTGAGAAAGTACTGCAAGAAATGTTTGTCTGTAGCTTTTCTGAGCACTTCTTTTGACTCATGGAATAATAAAAATGCATTGAGATTCACAGCATAGTCGATTAAGCTTTGGATGTTCTTATTCTTTGGTTTGATGTCTTTTTGCGCTATTGTCTTACCTATTTTGTGAAGAGCAGTCACCAGCTGCTCACCCCTCCAGCTACTGTCTGTCAGTGCTGCTTCTAAAGATACTGGCATGCATCAACCTAAAATCTTAGATCCAAGATAGTTGATTCCCTGCAGGGTGCAGTTGCCCTCTCTGTCACCAAGGAGAGTGCTGTGTTCCCATGCTAGCAAAACTGATATTTGAGAACTTGTCTTCACTGGGGGCTGGCTTGGGCCTTTTATTTTATTAGGTCCTGGACCATGCACATAATTATGAGACTGAGACCTCCTGCTTTACACTGGGCAGCAGCTTGAGACAGTAGGAGGAAATGCTAGTTTCTACAGAATTACATCTCTAAATACATAAGCACTTACTTAAAATGCTTCAGTGCATTAGATAAATTATGTGTGGCTTTTCATTTGATACTTTCTTCATAAGAACGAGTACTAAATTAACATAAGGAAATGTTTAGTAATTACAGATGAAAGTGGACCACATTCTTTATGTTGAAATAGTTTATGTGCATCTTCCACTATCCTGTGCCTAAGTGTTACTCAGTGAAATCAGGGAAATTAGTTCTAGAACATTGCTTCTGGAGGAGGTTTTTATCTCTGTTATATATACACACATACATACACACACACACACACACACACACATATATATACATACATACATATATATATATATATACATACATATATATATGCATATACACACATGGTATATGCCTTTAGAGTTTCTGTAGCAGTAATAGAAGTGTCACTCAAAACAAGTGTAAATGTTTGGGAAACTGGTGTCACATATGCATTGCTTTTCTCTAAAATGTCTTGAATATTAGTCTTCTAATATATTTTTGGGGGTCATAATTTTTACAAATGTATACATTTATTTTTAACAAGGTAGCCAATCTTTTCATCTGAGCTAGTTAAGTTTTTTAACTAAGAGTCTTAGCCTCTCAGCTACATTAATGTACAGGCTTGGTGAACTTCTGTCCAAAATGAACACGTGTCCTGCCACTGAAGGTGTTAGACAGGAGAAATATAACAACAGAAGTTACCTGCACTGGGATCTACTGAAGTGAAAGGCTTGCATTTAATGAAAAGGGGGCAGGAGTGTTTCCTTGGACATGAAAAGTGCTACATCACAATGAAAGCTGCCATGTTTGCTCTGGGAAGCAAATCGGAGGACTCAAAGTGGAACTTCTATTTCTTTTCCTTGTCCAAGACTTTACCAGCAGAAAAGGCTCTCTTACCTGGTCTTACAGTTTCTCTTCCCAAGTTTGGTTATTTTGCTGGTAAAGTCTTGGACAAGGAAAAGAAATCACTCTTGCCTTATTAGTTTATCTAGCCTGCTTACCTCTGCAACCTAAGCAAAACTGCCTCTATTTTCCCAGGTGATAGCATTTGAAGTTTGCCTGTTTTAGGCTTCTGCTGAAGGATTGCAGTGGCTGCAGCAAAGAACTGTGTTGTAGTTGAGATTAACTACATCCAGAACTTAGTGATGCCAATGTGTCAGTACACACATGGAAAAGAAGTCTTGCACATTCTTTTATAAGTGCTGGAAGTCTCTTATTCTAGGCCAGCTAAGAAAATAGCATCCATGACACCTAGTTATCAGATCCCTTCCTGGTCCCTATTCACTTTATCCCTATTTTCTACTCTCTCCACACTAAGTTCAACAGTAAGTTCAACAGTAAGTTCACTCTTTTCAGCTACCTGAAAGAAGGTTGATTTTTAGAAGAAAATTACGCACTTCTGACTTCCCTGAAAATAGGTTTAAACATCTCATTAAATTAGTGTGATATAGTCAAATTCCTCCTTTCTCATGAGGAGAACTTAGAGTATGCCCTCATCCCATTCTGAAGGATGCTTTGCTGTTCATTTTGCCCTTTGCAAGAAGAAAGGATTTTGTCTTAAAATTAACCAGCCTTATCCCACAAAAAATGAGATGGAGGAATTGGTATAAAAATGGTGGCATTGAATGAGATAAGGTCCTATTTATCCTGTCTTCTCTGTGGAGGTTTGTGTGTATTGGAAGAGAAGAGGGGATAGTTTTGCTGTTGGTTAACTTTTGAAGTGCCACGTTAGGAGGAACTCTCCAAGTGATAGCCCAGTGACCTCATATTACCTGAGGTGTATGTTCATAGAAAGAGCATTACTGTGGTGCCAAGCCTTTTGACCAGAAAGGCAAGAGCATCTGTTGTGTGCCACCTGCAAAGAAAAATAGTAGGTGTGAAGGCATGTAAAAAAAAATGGCAACAGATTTTCAGCTGCTTTGAAATTTACTTTTTTTTTTTTTTTTTTTTTTTTTTTTAATCTGGTATCTAGTTTATCTGGTAAAAACCAGTGTGTTTTGTGTGTGTGGTTTTTGCTGAGGTGTTGTGTTTCAGGCTGAAGCTTAGTTTTCACTCTAAAAAGGATCTTGTTCACACAGTTTTTGTACCATGCTCTTAAAGGGAAAGTTGGTCCAATTAAGTTTTCAGAATTAAGCTTCTGCAAGATTAAAATAAATCTAAAATTACTAAGTTTTAATTACTAGAAGCTTTGCTCATGAAGATGAATTACATTTCAGTATTTGAAATATGAAGTGGTGCCTTTTTTACTTAGGTAGGTGTAAGTGAAAGCTGTATCAGTCTTGTCCAGAAAAATGATTTTGTATGTTGTGGGGAGGTTTGGGTTGGGTATTGGGAAAAGGTTTTTCACCCAGAGAGTGGTTGGGCACTGGAACAGGCTCCCCAGGGAGGTAGGTGGTCACAGCACCGGGCCTGACAGAGTATAAGGAGCATTTGGACAAGGCTCTCAGGCACATGGTATGATTCTTGGTGTGTCCTGTACAGGGCCAGGAGTTGGGCTCAATGATCCTAATAGGCTCCTTCCAGCTCAGGATATTCTATGATTCTGTGAGCCTTGCTGCACCCAGTTCTGGTCAGCTGGTGGAGTGGACAAATTACTTTAGAATGGGTAAATCTGATGTCTGAATCTGCTACTGGGATGATGTTGCAAAACCTTGCTACATGATGTTTTCTCTACAGTTCTCAGGCTACATAGAAAATAAATCACTTCCTTACCTCCACTTACCTACCTGCTTACTTCATTAGGAGCCAGTATGTACACAGACAGTGGGCTGTACTATGTGGTATCTGTGCTTCTGAGCTCTTCTGTCACAGGGTGATAATTGTAAGTGTTTTCAGGAATGCACACGTGCATTGTCACAGTCCAGATTTCTTGTGTTGCTCTGTGTCATGTCTGTCTGATTTACACAGTGATTTCAGTTGTGCTGAAATATGGCAACCTAGAGATAGTGTGGTAGTTAAATAGTAATCATTTGAGCTAGGCTCATTGCTGGTGCCATCAGTGTCATGGTGGCCTTTCCTGCTGCAAAACCTGCATATGGACCCAAGAAATGCTTCTGTCGGCAAGGATGCAGTAGGTTACTTTTGTATAACCTCATGTAGCTTTGGCTACAATGCTTAGAGGAAAGTGGGTCTGAAGTGTTGTCAAGTGAGAGCTAGCAGTGCTATACACATTAAGTGGTTATAGTTGTGCCAGTCTTCCAGCTAAGATGCCAGTATTCTCCAGGTCCCTCAGGTTTCTTCCCTCTCTTGTGACTGACTTTTCCACTACTCCCCAGCTTCATGAATGTCTTCTTTCCAGCACCTGAATGATAGCTTTCTTATCATGTTATTCCCTGATGTCATACATGATCTGTCATGCATCCTGTACCCAGCTGCTGCCTTTGCTATATCAGTACATGGTTATAGGCTAGAGGAAGGGTGGCAGAAGAAGCAAATGCTTAAGCTTACCAATCCTTTGTGACATTTTTCTGAAAAGTAAAAATGGTCTAATAACACAAGGGCAGGGCTTAAAGAAAGCAGATAGATAGCAGTGATGCTAATCAAAGCACAGAATTATCAGTGCCAAGTCTAGTGGGAGCAGAGGTGCTTAAATATTTATGCAATAAGTTCTCCCTTCCCTTTTCCAGTCTCCCTTTTTCTTCAGTACTGCCTATGGCCCTGCTGTTGTAGCAGCATGATGGTCGAGTACTTAGGATATCTCGTGGCTCCTGACAACCTCCAGCAGCCACCACATGAGCTGCAGCTAGCTGAAGCTGAATCTGGAGGTGGTGTGTGAGCAGTTCAGGTGCCATTAGGACCTTTGCTGTGAGAAAGCCTTAATGCAGGTGGCTCAGCTGGTCACGATGATCATGTGTAATGCTGCCCAGATGGCTGTGGTCAGCTCATGCCAAGGATGGACTTGGCATTTGCCCAGAAAATCCTTTATGGTAATTCTGAGGTCTTTGTGGTACCCCCCACAGCCTCCTATTCACTGGAGTGGCAGGAGGGGTTGGAGGCAGCTGTGGAACAGCACAACCCATCGTCAACAACCAGCAGAGACTGAAGCACTGGAACTGAGCTGTGCATGGAGCTGCTTCCCAAGGCCTGTCTACCCTGGCACTCTTAGTCTGGCAGAGCTTACTCAAGGCTAAAATTTGCAGTTCTGTATATGGATGCCAGTATTGTTCATTCCAGTTATCAATGCTCAGGAAGGCAAAATACCATCCATGATGACAGCTGCAGATGACAGAGTGATTGATGGGACAGTACACATGGAACATTTACTGTTACAAAGCAATCCAAATTGTTTCTTTAGTCACAGTCCAACATATTTAACACTGTCAACCATGAAGTACCATATACACTAGCAAAAAAAGTAGGCTACATCTGCAGGATGTGTTGTATAGAGACCTAAAAGTAGTTTAAGGTAACAGATGGCAACTCTCAGTCTGTTATATAAAATTATTTGTAAACGTCAGGAAAAAGACAAAAATAGAATTAATTCAGTCAAAAATTCCTGCAGGTTTTAAAGAACATATTGAGATTATATCTGATGGATAACAGGAGTGTTTAACAGGAAAATTATTGCAGTGGACCCAGTATTTTGAAATTAGACCTAAATGGTAGAAGGGAAGGGCTTCCCCTCTCTTCATCTCCTTTGGAATTTGTTGACTGGTTAAAAAGATGAAAGATGTGCAGCTTTTACCTTCAAAGTCAACACCAGTGTAGGTCACCGCACTTCAGGGTTCAGTCAGATGTTTGAAATCCCAAAGTTCTCAGATGAAGCCAAGGTAGCAAGGACTGAGGTGATTTTACCATCTTCACTGACTGAGCTAGTCCCAGCCATTATTCAGAATACCAAAGACTGCACTCTTTTTGCCCCTTTGTGCTTTTGTTTCTCCCTCTTTCTATTTTTTCCTTTATGGTAATCAAGTTTCATGTAATTAGCCAAAAACTTGCCTTCTGCAATGTTGTGACCAAGTACAAAGCAGTGTCTGAAACAATAGTTTTGGTAGAGCTTTAAGTGACTGAAAGATGACACCTTTTCATTAACAGTGACTGGTATGGGAGAATCTTTAAGACCAAATGGCACTTTCTTGTTTAATATTCAGGCTTTTTTCCTCCCTCTCTCTCTTGCTGTGTTTATACATCCCTTTTGGCTTCACACTGTGAATCTCTAAGCTATTTCAATTTGGTTTCCCATCCCTAAAAATACTGTGAACACCATTACCAACATTTTGGCTTGTCCAGACTGTGAAAACAGGAGTGTTATTTCTGTTCTATATTTTGTATATCTAACATAATGGGAAAGGGATACAACTGAAGATTTAGGTTACCCTTCAAATACTTCAACTGGGTAGGACTAGTACTGCCTCCCCCACATTCTTTATAAAGTGCTTGCATATTTCTGGTATGGTAGTCTGCAATGGAAGTAAGCAGGATGAAAGTGCTGAGTGCATAACTCTGACATTTCATACAGTGCAAGGCAACATCATGTTAACTTCTTTGCACTGATTTTGGCACTATACAAGGACCAAGGTAGTCACCACCAGGACAGTATCTCATTAAGCAAAGATTTAGGAAAGGGGCTGACATAGTCCTCTTGAAGTGGACTTATGTAACACAGTGTCATTGTACAGAAAGAAAGCTGTTAAGCTGAACTAAATGATCTTCCCGGTATGCAACACTTGATTATTGTATATTGATAAACTTACCATCTTAATTCAGAAAGAAAATGGGTCTCTTGGAGAGAATTCAAAAAATTAAGTGTTTGGGGAAAACTGTCAAGATATATGCAATGTATGTAGTCAGCAGATTAAAGAACAGGATGGAAGGTAATACAGCACTTACCTATATGAAAGACTGGGCAGCTTTTCATAATATATAGAGTCATAGGAGATGCAGCTGTATCTTATGCCATTACTTTCTATAGTTTGAGTTGCTGGAATGATTAAACCTTTGAACAGTTGACTGGGAAAAGTGGTGGAATTGAAGCATGCTATAGCTCTTAACAACTGTGTCTTTAAACAACACACACTGACCCATGTTTGATGTTTGACAATTGAAAAAGTTACATGGCTGTTGTATGGAGCTAGTGACAACAGTGGTACTGCTAGATCAAAACATTACCTGGGACTGTCTGCAGCATCAGACTCCATGACTACTTAATGGATAAGCTTCTGCAATGATTTCAAAGTCTGGTCTTCACAACAGTCAGCTTCCGGCAGTCTGGGCCCTGGACTTCTCCTTTTTAGGAGATGGTAATCCTGCCATCCTTACTGTACCTAAAGTCCTCAGCTCCATTGAGTGCAAGAGAGACAATGACTATGGTAATGGTTCTTCTCTTCTTCCTGTAGTATAAAAATCTGCAGAATGCCTGTGGCTACTAATTGAATATTCAGAGTCAGTTATTTCCTTCCTCTTTTCTTCCTGGGGGGGTTTGGGGGGTTGGAGGTTATATGCTGGAGTGTGAGCAGACTCAGAAAGTGTTATGCTGTCACCTGGAAGGAAAAGGACTAATCAGAAAATCTCCACAAGTCACAGTCTGCATTACTGATTGGACTGTAGGAGGAAACTTTTTGTTGTTTCTGTTAGTTTGGTTGGTTGGTTTTGTTGTTATTTGGGGTTTTTTTGGTTGTTTGTTTTTTGGGGCAAGGGGTGTTTAGCAATCAGTGGCAAATACCTAGTAAATACTTGCCGGTGTTACCATTTTAAAATGCTGTGTATAAATGGAGAATTTCTATGCTATGAGATAAAGCTTATCAGTGGGACTGCGTTGGCAAGCAGGTTACAATCATTTTAGTGTCTTGGCTGTAGCAGAATACTTCCCTTGCTTTCACTGAAGCTTCTCTTCCTTTGCTGTCATCATTGGCTCTGGTTGTGAATAGCACATTGCTTTTCTTGGGGTGCTTATTCAAATACAGCTGCAACCTCCTCCCCCCCAAACAAATTCAAGTTCTCTGCTTTAGGAATGTTAGTCTTCTCAAACACTTCCCTTTTCTTTGTTCTCATCTTAATTCAAGCAGGTTTGTTTTTCGTATTATTAAATATGGATCTTCATTCAGCAGTGGATCTTCCACTTACATCTTTTTTGGCTATAGAAGGCAACTGGGGAATTGATGGATCCACTGCTGGTATGGTCAGTATTCCTTTGAAGCAATACAGGTCCTGTGTTCTATTTATGGAAGCATCTGAGCAGCTGTTGCAGCAAGAAATTTTCACTTAACATGGCCTATTAGATCAATCTACATTATGGTCTGCTTTTCAATAAAAAAAATCAGAAAAGCTGAGGAAAAAAAAATTAATTTCCTTAAATTCCTCCTTCTTTTCTACAGGAATGATACATTTAAGTGTGTTTGTGCCAACAGATTTTTTCTCTTCAGCTAGTGCTGAGAAATTGCTCTTCCTCTCCAAGGACACTCCCCTGTGTTCTGCTACAGGATAACCAGCTAAACCTAATCTCAGCCTTTTTCAACACTTGAAAGGAGCTGTTTACAGATTTTTCCAGGAAACACGGACTGAGATTTTTTTCAGCTGCCTGAAGTGAACTTGGGGAAGCAGTGAGAGAGCAGGGACTCAAACACAGTGGTACAGAGATGGGTCTGGTGGTTTGGAAGTGATCTCAAGCTATGCCAAAAATTACTTACCTTTTCTGTGAAACCAGGATGTACTCATATGAGGAGTCTGCAGCCATCTGCCCTGGTGTTGTCACCTAAACCAAAGACTGGCACATTTGCTGCATTGTTAGGTGGTATTCTGAAACCTGATACTGAACCTGACCTAGAACATAATTTCCTGTTTGTAGTTCAGGTGTGTTGCTGTGTAATACAACTTGTTCAGCTGCCTTTGTATTTCTAGTAAGAGCCTGCAAAGCTCGCCTTGTCTTAAAAGCTGCAGGAAAAAGGTGAAGGAGCAAACAATCTTCTCTATCTCACTGTCATGCTGAGGTTATCAGAAATGCCTGTTCATGGTATCTACAAAAGAAAAGAAGGAACTGCTTGAAAAGCAACACATGTATTTATATTTTCTCCCACTCTCGCCTCCCTTTTTTTTATCTACTCTAACCTGAATTTGGTGAACTGCGGGATGAGATGAATTACTGTATTTATGTCAATATTTGCAAATGATGGAAAGAAATTTGTGACTTCTGCTTCAAGTAAGATCATGCTATTTTGTATCAAGAAGTATGTAAATAAGCAGGTCCTTAAGAGCTGCACAAATTTAAGATGAAAATATGATCATTTTCTCCAGCAATAATTCCACTTCTTTATTGAGTTTCCATTTTGGCTGTTTTTTCTTTTTTGCATTTAAAAATAAGCTTCCATTCTCCCTCAAGTGATTTAGCAGTTTGAAAAAAGGACAGACCTTTACATACATGTGGAAAATAATTTTCTTAAAATGAATGCATCTATTCAGGCACTTTTTCACACCTTTGCCTGACAGACCTTATTTTCCTTTTTTTTTTTTTTTTAATTATTTTGACCATTCCCATGTGACCATTTTCATTAGCTTTTCCCAAAAGTACACTGTACTAGAGGGAATCCTAGGCCTCTGACTGAAATCAAACCAATTTCAAACATAAACTAATGACCTCATTTGTCTTGCATAAAATTTATGGGGTTTATTTTTGTTGGAACAGTATAACCTTACCATGTAATGAACATAAAATATATCTGCTGATTCAATGTTCTTATAATTTAACCCCTTCCTCCTTTTCTGAATTTGGTTATTTCTTCCTGTCAGAAGACTTCACATCCTCATGATGTTTTGTTTATTTATGGTGACTTCTTTTGTTAAGATGAGCCCAGGCAGTGCTACAGGCTGGGAGCAGAGCAGCTGGAAAGCTGCTCAGTGGAAAAGGACCTGGGGGTGCTGGTAACAGCACCTGAGCATGAACCAGAGTGTGCCCAGGTGGCCAAGGAGGCCAATGGCATTTGGATCTGTGTCAGCAGTGGTGTGGCCAGCAGGAGCGGGGCAGTGATTGTCCCTCTGTGCTAGGCACTGCTGAGGCCACTCCTCAAATCCTGTGTCCAGCTCTGGGCCCCTCACCACAGGAAGGACATTGAGGGGCTGGAGTGAATCCAGAGATGAGCAACAGGGCTGGGGAAGGGGCTGGAGCACAAGTCCTGTGAGAAGCAGCTGAGGGAGCTCAGCTGGTTTAGCCTGGAGAAAAGGAAGCTCAGGGGTGACCTTGTCACTCTCAACAACTGCCTGACAGGAGCCAGGTGGGAGTCAGCCTCTTCTCCCAGGCAACAAGTGACAGGACGAAAGGACAGAGCCTCAAGCTGTGCTGGGAGACGTTCAGGCTGGACTTTGGGAAGAATTTCTTCATGGCAAGGGTTGTTAAGCATTGGAACAGACTTCCCAGGGAAGTGACTGAGTCACCGTACCTAGAAGTGTTCAAGAAATGACTGGACATGGAACTTAGTGCTATGGTTTAGTTGACTGGGAGGTGATCTGTCAAAGGTTGGACTTGATGTTATAGGTCTCTTCCAACCTAGATAATTCTGTGTTTTTTTTATCAACATGGTATTTTGAGTCTATAGTGACTGGACTTTTACTCTTTTATGTTTCAAATAATGCTGGTAAAATCTCATTTTCCTTACACCAACCCCCAACTGTAAATGACTACATAGAGAAGTGTGTTGTAGGAATGGGTTCTAATGGAACACATTTCTAAATCTTCTTCCAGTTTATATACTATATACTAATAGCAATATTTTCTTCTCTCTATTAAGTTTTGCCCCTTCAAAGAAAGCAAATTTAGTTAGTTGCACATAAGTTCTGACTTATGTTAAGACCAAGTTGATTACTACTTAATTATTGTCTTACTGGTGCTTGAAACTCTGGCAGTAAGCTTAGTATTTCATAAGAAATGCTGAACTGTAAACACTTACACATGCATTTTGAAACTGTTTATGTACTTGCCCTTTCTCAAAGCTCTCTGACCTTACCTAATCTGATTATGTAGAAAAGATAGTGGGTAATTGCAGTTAAATATTGCTATTTTCTTTACTTGTCTGTGGTGGGTAAACCTTAGCTGGATACCAGGTGCCCACCAAGTCACTCTATTACTCCCCCTTCTCACCTGGACAGGGGAGAGAATAAGACAGAAAACAATTTGTAGGATGACAGTCTAATAAAGCAAAAGCTTGTGTGTACACAAGCAAAGAGAAAAAAAAGGGTTTTGTTCTCTATTTCCCATCAGCACGCAATGTTTGGCCCTTCCCAGGAACCAGAGCTTCAGCACACGTAGTGGTTGCCTCACAAGGTAAACATTGTGAATAACAAATGCCCCACTTCATGCTCGTTTTCTTAGTTTTTGTAACTGAGCTGACATAGGGTATGAAGTACCTCTTTGGTCAATTTGGGTTAAGGGGGCTTAGTTGTGTCCCTTCCCAAGACATCATGTAACTGGTACTCCCTTCTGAAGACAAATGGGTAGGCTGTCATGATAATGGGTCTGGAAGCATGTTTTCTAAGATAAAAAGTAAAGATTTGGATCTGAAACTTACAAAGATCCAAATGAACAGAAGTGTACAGATTTCCTAGAAATTTCCAGTGGAGTTTTCCCATTTCCTGAAGAAGGAAAGTAAAAGTGTGATGATCAACAGATGACTCAAGAGTTGGTGCTGAGATCAGTGGATTACTGAGAACAGTACAGTAAAACAGTATTTCATAATGGATATATTAATATTACGGATACTTTTTGAGATTCAGTTTAGACCCATGCAGTGGGAAATTAAGTTGAGATAGAGCTACATTAATGTACAAACTGTGACTACATGAACACATGGATGAGGATGGGATATGAAGGCTCATCACAGAGTATGGCATGGAGAAAGACAGAGCAACAATCATCCCAGGCAGACTGCTGGGACAAAATACCCACACCAGTTTTAAGAAATCATTTTGTGAACTCATGAGAAGGCTTATGTGAGACAGTTGTAAAACCACTGAGGAATAAAATCTGGTTTCCAAGAGTCCCTTCCTATTGTATGGTCCTAAATGTTTATTAAGAAGGTCTCTCACTGCTTCTCTTGATCCTGTCTTATGACAGTTTCTTTTTGTTAATTGCCATTTTGTAGTGTCATGTCATTGTTACACACTTAAAATTGCAGCTGGGTAGTTTTTAAGCGTATCAGCCTTCCCCATGTTTCTTGAAATAGAAGGGTAAAATAAATCCATAGCCACATGCTTATTTGTTGTTCTTTCTTACTTAAAAGCTTGTTCTGCTTTATAACGTAATTTCACTTGCTTTTTTTACCAATTACTTGGCTATGACTGAACACTTTTAACCTGACTTTTTAAGAAAACAAGGTTTATGTGATTGTGCTAATATTTGTTAATATTTCCTTATGAACCTTGAATTCATTAGCCTACTTCATCCAGATTTGACTGGCAGGAGGAAAAATTAGAAATGTTAAGTTTCTGAAAAAATTATGCCTTATCTAAACAGCTCTGTGAAGAAGAGAGCCTGCTAGTGGAGGCTGTAAGAGCTCAGTCTCACCAGTTACATTAAAATCCACATGAGAAATCATCCTATAGGCCCAACTCCAGAGTAAATGGCAGTGTAAGAAAACCACAGGAAACTGTAGAACTTTGCCAGACTAATGGCATACATACATGAATCATTCATGGTCCCAGTTTTAAAGGACTACTGACCATCCCCAGCTAAGTATCTACAGAAAGTGTGCTAAAAACTAGCATAGGTTTTCTCAGCAGTAGTGCATGATCAACATATGTTCAAACAATCTCTTTTAAAAATAAAAATTCTGCTGTTAGGAGAAAAGAGAATGTATTGAGAACAAGATTGTTTCATGGTGGTTCTTTTATGAAGTGCAATTTTTTGAGAACGTAGGGTAATAACTTTGAAGTTATGACTGTGCATTTTATTCTTCAGAGTAGTTTCTGGAAAGCCTGCCTTTCTACCTGTACCCATCAGTGCAGATGACAGAAGGTGATGCAACACCAGCCACAAGAAATGACTATGAATGCAATGATGGTAGCAATAGTAACAGTACAGATGAAACATGCTTCCACTAAAGGCTGAAATTTAAGTAAAATAACTTTTTTACCACTGATAATAATGAGCAATTTAGTTCCTTTCCATAGGAAGGCGGCTGAAAGCAGGAAATACAGTATTCAGCATTTTTCTGTTACACAAATACATTCCATTTCCTTCTTCTCATCTACAAGACTGTTTTTATGCATAACTCACACATATATTCTGTACCACTTCTACACCTGTCAGTAATAGCTTTGAATATGAGGTGGAGTCAGCACCTTTAATATAAAGATAAGCAAGGCTGATCATACATCTTTGATCTCACAAACCCTCACTTTGCTAATCCCCAGCCAGTTTGGTACTGCAGCATCACGCGTTTGCACACAAGCAACTGATGATCTGTATTTTTATATAAATGCACAAACAGCTATAAATCTCACTAAAAGGTTTGAGGGATCAATGATACCCATAAAATCAATTCTTTACTTGTAGGTACTTGCAAGAGACTCGCAACACCAGTTTTTGTTGGTTTTGTATGCAATTATACAAGAGTGGCTTTAATCAGTGTTGGGCAGTCAGTGATTTCCTTCTAGTGTTTTTCAAGAGAATTCTGCTTCTGGTCTTTGTTGTCGGGACCATAAGGAGGAGTGGGAGTGGGTTGATCCAGAGCTGGGGAGGTCAAGAAGCATCAAAGGAAGGGAATGTCTCTTTCTGTGTCTTAATGGTAAACACATGGGCACTAGAGCACATTTGCAGATTGCTCTTGCAGTAATTAAAGACACCTTTTCATGAAAATGGTTCTTAAAAGTTCAAAGAAATGAAGGAGGACAGTGTGTAAAAGAGCACCTTGTAGGGCTCATCAGTTATTAGCATTTTTTTTCAAAGGTTCTGTTGTCCTCTCACATTGTCTGTCTCTTGTTAAGCAGGAATATTTTTATGAACGTGGTAACTGAGGTTTTTTTCTTAACCAACAAAAACCAACAACCCAAGTGAATCTGTATATTCTTGATTCTACTCCTGTACTGCTGGTGCTTCAGCAGTAAACAAGTCACATAATAGTTCAGACCCTGAAATGCCAATAAAGTCTTCCTTAAGAGTGTTAAACAAGAGAAGTCTGGGATGAACAGTACTCCAGGATGTCATGTGGACTATAGCCCCTAAAAGAGAATGTCTTTCAGGTTTTTTTGTGATGAAAAATAATTGTGCTTTTAAACTAACCTGTAACATTCATTTACATCTATGTGTGCCATCGTGTCAAGGGTTAGAATAAGTCTGTGGCAAATTAAGGGATAGGGGAAAAAAAGACAAACCAGTTGCTAAGAGGCAGTCATTTCTTCCAAAGTGTTTGTGATGTCTGTGCTGTTGAGGGTGGTTATTTGTAATTTTCCAGAAGCAAATTTGAACCTATCCATTTAAGTGGGAAGAAATACATAGCATTATTTAGGGATGAACAAAGATGCAGGTCTGCATTCTGAAGGTTTATTTTATTTTTTAGGAGACTTTTGTCACTGGTAAAAAAAAGTGTGAGGAAACATTTTAGTGTGATAATCATTGATTAATTATTTTTTCACTGTAGATTTGAATTTAGGCAAAGTAATACTGCACATAATTTATAAAATTCTCCTTAAGTCTCTATAGGGTACTATAGGGAACAACACAAGATTGATGGCAACACAAGAAGATGGGAAGAAGATGCTCAGGCTAACATAAAACTTTTTGTATTCTTCAGGCCTCCACACAGTCTTCAGCTTTATTTTATTTGTATGGGATTTGAGGGTTGATTTTATGGGTACCATTGATCCCTCAAACCTTTTAGTGAGATTTATAGCTGTTTGTGCATGTATTCTTCAATCTCTTGACAATGTGTGAGATTTTTGTGGCAGCTTTACATACATCATAATTTATTTTATTGTCCTAGTCTTTCCACATCTTAAAATTACTGTAATTATTGCATATTTTGAAGGGCTGAGATCTTGTTTTCTGTTTTTTCCCCTGTTCTGTGGAGATGAAGTGGACTATCTTGGTTTCAGGTCAGATAGCATGTCACTGGGACAGCAAAATGACTGTAAGCATTCATCCCCCATGGATGAAATCCCAACCTGCAGCATTTGTGTCTCTCACCTTGAGAAAACCACTACTGAGATCTTTGTAGATGTGCTTTAAAGCTGGGCATAATCCAGTGGCGGATGAAATGCGGAGCTGTACAAATCAGTGACATTTAACCCCACCACACGTCAGTCCAGGTTGTAAGAGAAATTCGTAAGGACTGTTTCCAGCCCATTTTCCTGGTTAGCACTCCTAATCACACACCTCCTGTGTGATTGCTGTGCAGGTGTACACACTTGTGCAAACACACTTTATTCTGTATTCAAATTTTCTTGTTCAAGTAAACTTTTAAAGCACCTGAATTTCATTTCACGCTTCCCTTAAAAACAGTTGTTATTTCTGGAGAGAGAGTAGTCACCTTTCCCTTTGCCTTTCATCCTTTCTCTTCTTATTTGTACGAAGAAATTCTATCACTCAGTTGTGACATTTCAGTACTGGACACTACACCCATTTTAACTGAAAGCATATTCTTCTGAAATAAAACCTAGATATATTTACTTGTCAGCAGATACACTCTATAACTCCATAAAAAGGACTGAATGATAAAAATAGTAAAAGATATGAAGCGTTTAGGTGTTTCTGAAATCTACCCTTAAAAAGAACAAGAGCCAGCAATCCCTTGTGCCAAGCTCTTTTATCTCTTGCAAAGCTATTTCTTATTTACTGTTATGCTTAACAATTCCATTTCACAGTGTGCTTTAGCTTCCCAACAACAGAAAAAACAAAAATTACTTAAGAAAAAACAACTTGCAAATCCAAGACCAGGCGTCTGTTTCTGCACAGTTCTAAATGAAGCCTTACCATTTCTTAACTAATGAGAATCTTTTCCATGTGGAATAAATCCTTAGTTCTTAGCAGCATTAGTAATGCTTAAAAAAAAAAAAAAAAAGTATTTAAAATGGTTCAGTTGCCAACTGCCTTTGACTGTCTCAATAAGACATTGAAAGAGACCTTCTGCTCTAAATTAATAAGGCCAATCACAGCCACACAAAGCCCAGAATGACCGATCATTCTTCTGGTGTCCTCGCTATCTTTACTGAGGTCAGATAAATCACTTTCGAGCTGTTAAATCAATGATCATAAATTAGAGCCCTGTTTTTACAGCACCTTGTGGGAAATTCTCATGGTTAAATTAATCTAACAGCTGCAGCAATGAGCACCTCCCACAAGATCATGTCAAAAGTTCTCCCCTCATACACCACCTTTTTTTAAAAAGGGGAAAAAGGACTGAAATATTTGTTTTTACCTAGCACACAAAATGGAATCCCTCCGTCTATCCCTGCTAATTCGTGTTTCAATTGTACCCAGCTGTTTAAATTGCACTGTGCAGAGATTGCCTTGATCCCCAGGTGCTGGTACTCCATCTGTGCTGCTCTGAGAGACTATTTACAGCCGAGGTTAGGCCAGTGATTGCTGGGATGGAAAACTCATTTCTCAGCCTGGCTTTTATTTACACTCTTATTAAAGATCCTTTCACTCATGTTGGAATGGCAGCTAGTGGCTGCAGTAAGCGCTTGGCATTGAGCCAAGGAGCGAAATTACCATGTCGATGAAAGATAGCCTGCTTCCATTTTAACCTTTCGCTGTTCCCCCCTTTCCATCTATATTTGCATGAAGAAGGATGATTATTGAAAGAGATAGGGGGACAAAGGGAAGAGAGAATCCTTGTCAACTAAGCTTTTCAAGGGATAAACCAATGGTTTGTGACCAATTTTGAAAAATCTTTACTGCCTTATTAATTTCCTACTCCTTTCCCTTAATTGCTATTAGAGTTTATTTTCACATGAAGCAACAGAGCTGCTCGTGCTCTGCTCGCATCCTTCCCCCACTGCTACCCCTGTGAACATGACCCTGGGTATGTCTGCAGTGTTGAGGTTTCTACTTCATCCCCAATGCAGGTCACACAGAGCCACAGCAACACCCTCAAAGCATTTTTCTCCTACAAATATGCCTCTTGGAAATGAATCACCTCCTTGGGAGCAAGCAGCTCGTTGCACACAACACGTTACGTTACTGGGGAGGGCAAGGGGAGAGCGTCTGGGGGAGGCTGGAGGGCAATCATCACACTGTGGCCCTACATGCATTCAAAAAAACAATAACTCCAGAAACCTCAGCATATTTGTTTTTAAGAGCAACACCAGATTGGTGAAATGCAACACAATCCACCTCAGCTGTTTCAAGACAACAACCAACATTGTTAAGTGCCAACTATAGCCCAGTACAGCAAGGAGGAGACCCCCAAAACCTCAAGTCTCTCTGCCAAGCTCTATTTGTGAGGCAGCCCATGACCTGAAGTGCAGCAGCTGTGCTGGTTCTTGACTGCAGGCAAAACCATGCTTTTCTCTCTTTGCCTGTTTCCAGAGCAGAAAGAGATGAGTTGTTCTGTTTTCCATTTTCCTGAGTGCAGGAGCAGTGACTCTACTGAGAGGTTTACAGGGGTTGGTGTTCATGCTCTTGAGCCTTGTTTTGGGTGTGTGCAAATAGAAGCATTCATCTCCTAGGAGAAAAGGGAAAAGGAAAAAGGAAAAGGGAAAAGGAAAAGGAAAAGGAAAAGGAAAAGGAAAAGGAAAAGGAAAAGGAAAAGGAAAAGGAAAAGGAAAAGGAAAAGGAAGAAAAGGAAAAGGAAGAAAAGGAAAAGGAAGAAAAAGAAAAGGAAGAAAAGGAAAAGGAAGAAAAGGAAAATATCCCCATTTTCTAATTGACTGAGTACTCAGGTCCCTGGCTACTGACTTTCCTAATGAAGCCAGCACAAGGGAAATCTTACAGGAGCCGTAGCAGAGAAGAATGACTGGGTAATTTTATAGAACAATAATTTTATTTTATTTATTTTTTTTTTTGGCACTAAACAGATATTCCCTAAAACACCTTTCTTACAAAAATATAACCCCAGTAAGATTTACTATCTCAGCATTGTGTTTTATATTTTTCCTATTCACAGAATACTTATATGTCTGGACATGAAACTGAGTTTGAAAGTTGTGTATTGATTCTTGTCTGTTTCATTTAAACTCCTATGCTGGTGCTCAAGCAGAGAAGGAGTAAGAATGATGTTCCAGATCTTTTAATATATTCTAAATTCCCAGATGTGAAATTCAATTGCGTGAGTGCTGGCAAAAAACAAGCTTTAAGAGGGGGCGCAAAGACCAGCAAAGTAAATTTATTTTTTTAATTGGGAGCATAGTGAACACAATCCTCAGAAAATGCAGCATAAGAATTTTGTATTAGGAGCTTGTTCATGGAGTACCTTGATCTCAGCTAGATGAGATGCAGTTGACATTTGGCAGACAAAGCTCTAGGGAAAGCTGGTGGATGGTAAGAAATAAGACATTTGGTGCAATTAGCTGTGGTACCAACCCAGGAATGAAAGTAAACAGGCACAACATGAGGATGAGAGGATTTTTCAGAATTAAGGCCTAAACAGCTCATGGCTGCAGGAATCCCCTGCTCTTTGTACATTCTTTGGCAATTCTCTCTTTAAATAACTGGTTTGTCTGCTTCTAGATCCTGGATAACTGCAACTGGGTTTGGCTTCTCCCTGTCTGCTCTTGCCCATCCCAGTATGTGCTGTGAAACTGCACTGTTCCCTGGAACAGCTGCCTCAGCCCACATCTGCCACAAAGGGCTGCAGGATTAAAAATTAAACTAATACACATTTAAGAGATCTGGATGGGCAGGGTCAATCTAAATTCTGAACAGACTGAAATGACTGCAGGGCTGTCAGCTTTTATATCCTTGAGCTTTATTGGATATTATACTGGGCAGAGAAATGGTCTCTATTTAGGAACAATTCATGCTATTTCATGAAGTGACTCCCTAGTCATTTGTCTTCCACAGCAGCTCTCATGGGAAAGCAGGTTCTTTCCTTGTAGTTTTACTCATAGATATCTTGCAGAATTTCCATATCCTTAAGTCTTACCTTTTTAAAGCAAAAATAGCAAAATTTCAGGTTTCTTTGCTTAGTCTCCAAAAAGTTGTAGCACTTACAGAAATACACAATGACTATCATAGGAGAAGCTAAATGCTCTGTCTGAGCTTGTGTGACAACCTTTGGTTTTCCCAGACAAATTAATTGGCCCTTAATTTGCCAAGGAAGAGTAGTTTTCCTGGAAAATAACTGAGCCAAAGAACCTGGGCAACAATGGTGCAAAAAGTCTAGCCTTCTAAAACCAACTTAAAAATCATTAAAGTTTCCCCTTTCAAATTGGAGAATTAAAATATTGCAGGCACGTTAGTTTTAATTTAGAGGTAATGAGCAATGTTAGGATAAAGAAGAAACCATTTCCCCTTCTTTGAGTCTTCTCTTTATCTACCAGCATTCCTGCATTGCTGGAGATGCTCTCGCTGTCAGCACCTGCAGGAAGCAAGTGGTGAGAGGAGTGGCCAGGGACTCAGTGTCTCATCTCACACAGCAGTTAACTACTCCAAAATGTTTTAAATCTGAGAGGGGCACAGTAAGGAGAGGAAAAGAAGGAAAAATACTACCCCCACTGCATAAATAAACCTGGAAGATGCTCTGTTGGAATTGTCTGTTGGGAAAGTTCTTTAATTACCACAGACAAGCAGAACACCCAACCAACAGACTTGTAAATCCAGGGATGGCCGAGAAGCTCATGGAAAACACCAAACCATTACAGCTGTTTGTGTGCTGTCTTGACAGAGAACACTGTGAGGGATTGATTTCTGTCAATGAAGGGAATAAATGCTTGTGGTCAAGATGAGGGATACTTTGACTCCTTAAGAGGCCAAAAAATTATGCACTAAAACACATAAGAAAAATAATTTAGTTCTATTATTGGGTGGCCTCAAATTCATGAAGGTTCAGAGATCTTACTTTTCTACATATCTAAATAATCAGTCTTAAGTTTGCTACAGTAAAGATCTAATTATTTTGTCTGCTGCAGCTACCTCCCTCTCTCCTTAACATTTTGTGGCAGAGTGTCATGGACTATTGCTACAGCTTCAAATTTATGATTAATTCCTCTTAAATTATTAAGAATCTCTTTTTCTACCTGTAGACACATTTTGTCTACCTTCATCAAACTCCTCTGTAACAATTTCACCCTCAAAACACCATTTCCCCTGAAATTATTTTAACATCCCCAAAAAGTTATGGCATCCTTTGTTTTTCAAAGTGGAGGATTTTTTTAAAAAAACCTTCATCCTTCCTCCTAACAAGAACAGGATGTGCAAAAACCTTGATTTATATAAGCCTTCCTGAAAAGCATGAGAGAAACTCTGGAATCAGTAAAAGCCAGTGTGTGAAAGTATAAAGAAGTCAACCCACTGTGAAAGTACATTGCTCTACCAGGATACATTAAGAAGACAAAATTTCAAGCCTCAGTTTTACAGAAACTGTACAAAATACAATAAATTACTGGGATTGTTCCCCTATGTCACTTTAGTTAACTGGGCACATTCACTAGGATACATGAATGGATTATTTGGCAAAGCACTATCTTATTGCCTACAGGAATTACAGAAGCTGCTGTCCAAATTTTAGGAATTGTATGGATCACCTAAAAAAATTGAAAATAAGAAGCCTTACTTGATCTCCAACCTTATAGAATTTAGGGCATAGGAAATGCAAAGGATGATGTGGAATAAGGTCCTTTAGGTTCAGTCGGTGTGCAACAGTTCCCTGTCATTGCATGCTACCAACACTCATTATTCAGCTGACACCAGCAAGCCAGGCAAAGCTGTGCTGAAGTCGTATTTGCACAGCAATTTTAAACTTGACACTGAGGTCACACTGCAGTAATAAACTGTAGGACTTAAGGGGAGAGTAGTGAAGCAAGAGTGAAAGAAAGTAACACATGGCCTCTCTCTGCCTCTCCATTGTGCTCAGTGGGTACAACGGGCAGGTGCAGCACTTTAAAAACCACAGTAGCATTAGGACAGATGGTTTTGGTGCTCTTTTACTAAGCATGAGGTGAAATAGGAAGCAGGAGAACCACTTGTGCTGCAGTGCAATATTTCAAACCCTAATGAGTAGATACATGTCCAGCTCACATTCTCCTGCTGGCAGCTGAGGTGGGCACTGTCCATAGCTGTGCTGCTGCAGCGCAAGGCCGGTGTCGGTTCCTGCACCTTCAGTAGCTGCAAAAGCACCTCTGGTTACTAAATAACCGTGAGAGCTTGCTTCAGTGGAACCTGTGAATTCACCCTTACTCAAACACAAACTCAGAGCAGAATTCAGAAGACAGTGATTCCTAAGGAACTGAGGATGAGGGAAGACTTACTCCAACTATATTGTCATTTCCAAAATTACATCCAATGCCTCAGAGACTGGTCCTGGATCACTTTGCATAGCTCTTCACTGAGTCAGAGCATGGCAACTGGCAGTCTGTGTGATGAATCATGATCTCATGGCAGCACAAAGCTCTCACAGCCACCCTACAGCTGAACTCTTCCGGATCAACCCATCCACTAATGCACCTCAAAGGAATTTACTTCGCTAGCTCAAGAATCAGACCTTTTGTCAGTGAATCATCAGTTCCCTTGTAAAGCAGAGTGTGCTACTTGTCCACACTGCACAATTAGTAATACACATAAGGAGACTCAGGGAATGTTCATGACAAATGCAGAACAAAAATGATTATACATCCAGATGGATTATATAATATATAATTTAAAATTTTATTTTAAAACTTTGCACATACACTTCTTCAGTATCCTCCTCTTTTGTTCATTGCACTGAAAAGTTTCAAAAAACACAAAATATATCCCTTTACTAAACATTTTTTTGTTCTTAGGTTACAAAAAGATTAACATTTCACAGTCACAAAGCAGAAGTACATTGGTCCAAAACATCTTCCTCCAGCAGGTCCTCCTTTCTCCAGGACATATAAACCCTAGACAGTTGTACAGATCTCAAGATATTAGGATGAAGTGCCCCTTGAAGGAAAGATAAATGTGGCAGGTATTAAAAAAATCAGAATTAGACACCTATGAAAGAATACCAACAGCAATGGATAAAAAAAAATAAATGAGCATGGAGGTGGAGAGGTGGAGAAAGGCATCCTTCAAGTACATCACAGGTAGAAATACAGCAGCACAGTTACAGCATCGTTTGGTCACTCTCTCTATGACAGCCACATCACTGAGTCTTCATCTAAGACACATGGAGAAAAACTACTTACATACCTAAAATGTCCGGGAGGAAAAACAGTTCCACACAGTTTGCCATTCATGTTTGATAGAAAATTGCTGAAAGTATTAGTACAGAAAATGTAAAATAAAAGGAAAACACCAAGGCTGGAAGAAACACAGCAGATTTGCTCCAAGCATGTAGTGTTCTTTGAAAACCTAGCAGAA
The DNA here is from genome assembly GCF_971803275.1 of Cyanistes caeruleus. NCBI lineage: Eukaryota > Metazoa > Chordata > Aves > Passeriformes > Paridae > Cyanistes > Cyanistes caeruleus. The sequence continues at coordinate 49,894,607 of NC_141704.1, read as the reverse complement.
GTTCAGAGCCAAAATCTGCCCAAAAATCAAGAGCAGTTCCTCAGAAACACCCTGGAGGGACAGTTGACAGTACCTCACAAACAATATGTTGTCATATTTCAATGTAGAAGTAACTGCAAATGGAAATCCACTATAAACAGCAGATTCTGACCAGTTTTCCTTTAGCCTGTTAGCCCTGTTGTTTTTTAGAATTTATTAAAAAAATTCTCTCTCCAGTGTGAGGCCACTGAACAGCAACCCTCTCAGACAATACACTTTTGTGTTCATGAAGGAAGCATTATTGTCTTAATGCACCAAAAGATGGTTGTGTGCCTTACATAATCAGGTGTAAATTAAATTTCTAACCACCTTCTTCATCAACTTAAATAAAGAAAATTTTAGGCTGTAGTGCAAGAGAAAAATATCTGAAGTGGCTGTTCTACTTTCTGCAACAATATTTCTGGGAGAATGGTAAAAGCCTCTTGGTTTTGAGTTTCTAGAAAAGAAGACAGTGTTACGCTGCAGTTCACTGGAACTCCTCTACTGGTGCCTTTCCTTGCCATTATCCAAGGAAGGACAAGAATTTTCCCAACTTTCCAAGCAGTGCCTGTGCACTGGGATACTGGGATACAAAGGATACTGCGTGCAATAGCAATATGAACACAGATCTAACTCAGGGCTGAGGCTCCCTGCTGCTGAGGCTGTAGCAGTTTTGGATACTAAGGGAACTTGAGCGGCAAAAGCCAGAGCACTGCTGGCATCAGGCAGTAACTAAGATGACATGCCAGGGATCTAAAATTTGGACTTGGTGCCTAACTTGCTCCAGTTAGAGGACACAAGATGTCTGCTCCTAACTCAGGAGCTTCACTGAGCCCTAGTGTGGCTGCAAGTCTGAACATGGCAGTACCCATCCTGCACCCATCTGAAAAATGGCACCGTGCACCAAGGAATCCTCCCTGCCACCAGTGTTTTGTAATGCTGTGCAATGCAAAGTCATTCAGCCTTTAAAGGGAGTTGGAAGTGCTTTTAATTATTCTTCTTCTCACATAATATCTCCCCAATAAATGACTCCTGCCTGCTGTTTGTGTGAGCCTTAGGTGTGTGTATGTATTTATACCATGCCCTGAAGCAGAGCACAACCCCAGGTGTGCAAGAATTTCCTACTGAAAGCAGGTAAAAGTGAAAGCCCAAGTACTAATGCATGAATCAGAGATGTGCCAGACACTCCAGGGAGGCAAGCACCTAAATGTAGAACAAATACTTCACAAAAAAGCAAAGCAAAAAGCATCACAGAACAGTTTCAGTCACATAAATCTGAGTAGAAAACATTTTACTAAAGTTCTCAGAATTCATTAATTGATGCTAATTGATACTAATTGTTGAAACTGTATTTCTGCCCTTTCTGGGAGAGGGGCTGACAGTGAACTTAACTCAACCTGGGCCCAACTGCTGCAAAGAAACTCCTGACTGATGGCAATGCCTCAGATGAACAACAAACACTGTGCAGGCTGATTCACCAGCCCAACAGATCATGCTCTGAGAAAGTAACCTGCCACTTCGCTCCCACCAAGCCATGCAGTCTGCTAACCCATCTCTTCAGGGGTACATTTAAAAACACCCCTGAATGAGAAGGTGCCTTTTCCATTGCCTTGGAGTTTCACTTTCAAATTTTGGCAAATGCTGCACTGGAAATCTACTTCCCCCACATTGCACTCAGTGGTTTTATAGTGACTGGTATGTGTGTTGACACCATGCTACCAAATGAAGACCAACAGTGCACGAGCACTGAAATATTTGACTTGGGCTTGTAGTTGGTACCAGCAAACACCAGCATCTTTGCTGTTCAGATGATTTCACCAGATTTGCCATCACTAATTTTTTTGTCAAAGAGGATCTGAATTGCTAGAGGGCTACACAACTGCATTTGCAAAGAGACAACAGGAGTTACATAGAGCATGAAAAGCACGTTTATAAGTTTATTAGGCCAAAAAAAAAAGAATAGTGCAAGAGAGGATCTCTTGCTTAAACTTTAAAACATGTGAAGGGCCATGTGAAAAATATTCTAGACTCCAAGCCTCTCTTTTCACCCAGATGCACATAGAAAAGGAGGTAAAGATAAAAAAAAAATAAGGAAAGAAAGCATGAAAATACGTAATCAGATATGCCATTGATTTATACTGAAGCTCTAGAATATAAAACGTCCACATTCTGTACAGCTTTATCACATGAGGCACTAGGGAACTCATGAACAGCTTCCAGGCTAAAATCACGCAGCTTGTTGCAATGTTTGAGCTGTTCCACTCTCCACATTGCCTGCTTTCATCCTGAAAGTTTTCTGGGTCTAGAGATTTGGAGCAAGAGTAGTTTAAATCCACCAAACTGTACTTCTGGATGCAGTCAAATCCAGCATCTGGGCAGCTGCACCGCACTCGGGCTGCGCCGTGTTTACACAGCACATCATAAATTACAGAACCGGCAAGCTCGGGGCCACGCCTGTTCGGGAGAAAGTCTGCAAAGGGCACAGCATCTCCTTCTCTTCTGGAAAGGACACAACGTTTGTGAGCTTCCTAGTCAGTGTCCTACAATGATGTCAGCTCCCTGTCTTTTTTCTTATTGAAGAAGTACAAACCAGATGAACAGCTCCACAGTAATGTGGTCTGGACACAAATGAGGTGGATGTTGGCTCCCCAGCCAATATACCTCCTAGATCTTTCTGATTTTGTTTTCTTTTGAACTCCTGACAATGAAGTAAGAGACCTACCTGCATGGACTAAGCAGCCAGGTTACACTGCAGACTTGCTCACTTGTTTTTCTCCTGGACTACGGCTTTCATGTCAATAGTGTTTAACACAAGTTTTCTTTATTTAAATGGACTTATCGCTGCTAAGAAAACAGCTGCTGAAGCAAGCCAAGGGCTTGTATCTATCACAGTCATCTTGTGATCCTTGAGTACAATTCTCAATGCCAAGAGGACAAAGTTTGAAGCTGTCCCTTTGTGATCACTGAAGTCAAGCAGGTGAGGTAAAAATAAATGAGGCAGGAAGAACTGAACCATCTTTGAAATAGATCACTACCTGGGTATCCAAATTGCTAATGAGAACAATACCACTCCTCCAAGTAGAAGTCCAACTGAAAATACACTCAGGAGCCCAAACAAATTTACTAAATCTCAACTAATGGGAGAATTTTATGGTCAGAGATCCTTTCAACAGGATAAAGCAGGCAGAACCATTCAATGAATGTAAATCTCTGATCCCAAAGAAACCATGGCCTCCAGGTAAACATCACATAAAGCTGAGTTTGCATGCTCTGTATAATCATGGTATCCACACAACAAGAAATCTTGACAACTAACTCCTCACACCAGGATGAATTCTGCCATACAGGACTGTGACCTATTTCTCCTGGACAACTTTGCAGGTGTCTGTTTTAGCTGCAGTAAACAGGCATAGTCACACTGAAACCCATTTCAGTTTTCCTACTAAAATACAGGAGGTATAGTCTACTGAAGAAGAGACAAGAGAGGAAAATAGGGGTTCAAAGGATTACATAAGCTTGAAGTTGTCCATAGATAAGTCATGAATACAACTTTCTGAAAGAAGAAAACTCTTGAGTCTCATATATGTATATCTATATTCTTAAATGAGATGTGACCCAAGTCCCCTTCTGAATATTTGGGGGTAGATTTCAGGAGCCTCCTTGGCTTCTGACACCTACTTTCACAACTGAAATGGCTCTTCCAAGCTACATGGTAAACTGAGAAAAAAATTAATTCCCCACCCCACCTAGAGGGATGACAGAATCCATAATATGCTAGCAGCATTTAAATCCCATTCCTGTTAAGCACCAAAACCATTTCTGCAGGGAAATTGGAGTCTTAAGGGTTATCTTTAATCATATACAGTATATGTGCAGAGCCCTACCTCTTGGGCAGAAAAATACCCCTCCAGCATTAGTTTTGACTAGATTACATCAATTGGAAGTGTCCTGGTCAGACCACCAAAAACCTATTGTCTCTTACAGGCCCTTCCCACAGAGATCGCCATCCTGTAAGCACTCCTGGTGCTCCCCTCACGACTGTTTGTTGCCGTGTATCAAAGGGATGACGTAGACAGAGATGTCGTCTCCAGAGCCCAGCCTGTCGTTGGATATCCGCCAGCCCCGGTCCTTCAGCACTCCCCTGGCTCGCATCACCAGGTCCTGCGCCGCCAGCGTGTACCTGTGGAAAAGGCACAGTTTTGAGGAGGGTTGTCTCCATGAGAAAAGTGGGGTTTTGACAGCCTGCTGCCTGCCAGATTTAATGTTGTGACCTACCAAGACATGCTTCCCAGTGTTTTACAAGCAGACAGGAGAAACACAAACCATGGCATATGCACAAAGCAACTCCTTCCAGTTCAGTGACAGTTCCTGAATAAGAATGTAAAGCTATTTGACAGACACCACCTGATCAAAAGTCACTGGCCATTCTAAGTGCCTGGCTTCACCGATCTTCAGAAAAATATTAAACACAAATATTATATTTGCCTTAACAAATTTGCTTTCTAGTAGGAGTCTGAAAAATAGAGGACCCGAAATAACACTACCTGTTGAAAACTACACACTTGTTCACTGGCATACGTGAAGGTAAACATGGCTCAACTATTTCAGAAATGAACTGTAACAAAGAAAGTAATTTGATAGCAAGTAATAGAGCATAAAAAATAAAATGCAAATTTCACTTTAAGACTAACTTGTCTGTTTTTCTTGACCTTAGGAACAACTTTTGAATCTTTTTTATTCTTAAACTGTAAAAGGAAACTTACAGTTAATGTGATCAGATTAACAGAGTCCCACAGTTCTTTCACATGTATGAGTTCAGTGAACAATGCATGAATGTGAGTGGTCAAGTGCTTCATTTAGTGAAATACCAAGTTTCACATTGCTTCAAAACTCCCAGCCTGTGCTAGGCTGAGTGGCGTTGGATTTACGGGAGTTGTTTTTCTGTCTTGAAAAACTACCACATGCTGCTTGGGGGCAGAAGGGTGTCACAGTCCAAAACACAGACACTGTGCTGTCACGTTTTCCCTTACTGCTTTACCTTCTGTTACTACATCAACACATCTGTGTACTCACTTAGAAGTTTCCTCTGAAAGAAATCTCATTATGGGTGAACAGTTACTGTCATATGTTTTCCTTCATCAGCCCAACACCTGGCCAGGAGGTTTTGAATTCCATTGGGTGAAGGAAAGCTTTTCTATGATTTGATAATTAAAATTAACTGAACAGTTAAAATACTGACAATGGAAAAAACACCAATCTGCATGGTCTTTATTAAAAGTGTAAGCATCAACCTTCAGCATGATGCAGGGCTCTATGAAGCCACACACACAGGCCTCCAGAACTAAAGTATACCTCTGTGTTTCCAAAACCAGAAAGGACAAGAAGGGTGTGCATTTCAATACCCCCTTTTCTAGGGAGGATCCTTGAACAGAAATTATCTGCCCAGATCTCATTTGTAGAAAGGGAAAGAACAGTATCTTTGTTGATCAGAAGCACTGTGTGTGTATTTAGGTTTATCAGTTATCCAGGACTCTTCTAACCTTAGAACTTTTCACCATAGAATTCCTTATTAAGTTGCAATTTCTATCATAGAAACTTTATTCAGTCTCTGGGGATAAAAGGAGGAAAAAAACCCCAGTTATGTTCTGTGCCTAGAGTTCTGATGCCTTTAACTCAGAGCATTCTGCTGAATCAAGAGTAGAGATATTTGCTCTACTAGAAAGATTTCTTCAACGCAAATGTACCAATACTTGACTACTCAAAAAGTTTGATGCCAAATTCAAGTAATGTTGTACAGTTGCAATGCACTCACTGTTCCTAATGGTACTGGGTGATAAAATTTCCAGGCTGCACCAGTTTTGACAAATCATTTACTTTAGCAGTAAGAGGAGGGCCCAAAGATGTGAAATCTAACACACAAACTTGCATATACACATGCACTGTCTACATGTTCTGAGATCAGTCTGTGCCACAACCTCGAGCTAGAACATCAGGATGTAACAAGAAGCACGGCCCTTACTGTCCTAATGCAACATGAAATCATGTTTTCTAAGGGGAAAAAACCCAAACATACATACATGAACTCCTCAGTTCTCAAATCAGATGCAGGACTAAGGAACAAAAGGACTCCACGTGGCAAGCAAGGAACTGAAGTATTTATTCACAGCGTGTCTGATGCTGAGTGAATTTTGGCATGAACATTATTTCCCAAGGATTTCTTAGCTATTGTCAGAATTTATGAAAGAAACGCCCATCATTTTGCAAGAAAACTTTGCCTTCCTGCTTTTTCTAATTAACAAGGACTCTCCACATCTAAGGAGTACAAAGGAATGAGTATTGCTTTTGATTGTACTTGGCTTTTGCTGCTGAATGTTTGGAGAGGGGAAGATAAAAAAAAAAGGAATTTTAATAAACAAGAAATTCTCTTGTAGACAAACTGTGAAATATTCAAGAAAACCAGCATAATGAAGCAAAGAAAAAGGATCAGGTGAAGGCAGTAGTGAATTAACGTATTCCTCTCCTGTGTAGAGCTGAATTGAAGCAATGCTGTTCAACTTGGCACCAGAATAGATAGGGTGAGTCTCTTGTACCTGGAGATGAATAGCAGCAGCAGTCCATTACTGAATGTTTTATTCTCCAGTGCTGTGAAATTGGGATTCAGCTGTTGAGACAGCATTAGAGAACTGCTGAAGTAGTTTGAAAGTATCCACTTCCTCCTAATGAATAGCCTTGCTGAAATACAACTTTTGTATTTTAAGAATAAATACAAGGAGGTTTTTTTCTTATGCCAAAGCTTTCTGTATTGATCAATGAAAGTACTGAAGGAGAAATGGTGACAGTGGGGGAATCATGCTGCTGTCTGAGCAGCTTCTTATCTCCTCACACCCAGCAGAGGTGGAGGAGCTCCTCAGCATCCTCATAAATCCCTAGTGAGTATGAGGGGGAAAATGAGAGGACAAGAAATGACAAAAGGAAGGATGAGAAACAGAAGATTCCCAAGGTCAGGAGGTAAACATGCATACATGCAGCTGAAGGAAGTTGGCAGTCATACCTCTTTAAAGGGCTGATGTATGGATGGCAGCAGTGGCCCTGCCACCTGTCCTTTGCTAGGAGCCCCTACAAACATTATATGTTTGTCTGCCACAGGACCCATAAGAAATGAGCTGGATAAGAAATCCAGCTCCATCCCAGCCTCTTCACTCCATCATAGCCCTCACAAAGGAACTGTTCTCTAAGCAAGTCTGTTCCCAAATCCCCTGAGGCTGTGCCTGCATGGCAGGATGAAGAGAGACCTGAGGACTTTGCTCTCCCTGCACTTGGAGACATCCAGGCACATGCTGTGTTTGACAGAATTCGGAGATGTTTTTTATGTGGGCAACAAATACAGTAAATTTCACCACGAGAGAGTCCCAAGAGCATTGCTGAGGGCTGTAAGCTCTTACCCATCAAGCTATAAAGTGACTTCTAATTCAAATGGGAGGGATATTGTTCCCACAAGGAGCTAATTATGTAACAGATAAGTACTCTGTAGCTCTAAAATCCTCTCTAGTTGGTTTTTTTTTTTTTTTTTCCCCTCTCTCTTTTCTTTTCTAATATACTGCTGCCAGGGAATAAGTAGGCTATTGGGTCAGGTGAATCCAGGGGCTGCTCCACAGGTTGGTTCCCCTGAAGACCACAGCATTGCCAAACCCAGGGTGCAAGTCTCTTACATTCTGACAAGTTTTCTACATCCCTAGAGATATTACATTTTCAGCTGATCACCTCACCACAGATTATGTCACTGCACACATCACAGGACCTGACATTTTCTGGGATAACATTTCCTTTAAATATAACATTTATAATATGGCAAAGGAGATTTTTCTGTCACTGACTAGTGAGAGGAATGAATGCAGCTCCACAGCTTGAGCTGGAATGCTACTGTAAATTCATTAGTTATACCTCATTTAGAGCACTGTGAAATAATTACATAGAACCTCTCACACAGTACTTTAAAACCTTTAAATATTCTTTACAGCCAAGCAGCAAGAGCAATTCCACAAAGGCAATTTTCATAAATATCATTGTAAACTATATCAGGGACTGCTCTAATTACCTTTTGCATGCTGGCATGAGAAATGTCTTGCCATCACTATTTGTAAGCCTCTAAACGATCTGGCACAAAGTTGCTGAAAAGAACAAATTTGTTTACAATTCAGAGGCCCATTCAAAGACCAGTAGGTCAAACACCAATAAATGTGTTTGTTCTAAGTTATAAACAGGAAGCTCAGCTCTGTAATGTGTGGTACTCACACTGGCACAAACAAGGACTAATTCTGCACTATTACTAAACCAGTATGAGAAAATCTAATCAAAACAAAGAAAATACAATTTTCCTTTAGTGTCTCTCATTGCTCTGAGTGTTCTATAATGGATAAAAAATTACTCACCTAACAAGTCAAAAAGCTTGAAGAATCCTGCTTCCTACTGCAGCAATCATGGTGTCCATCACCATCAGCTTAGTAAAGACCAAAAGGAACAAGACAGACACAACACACTCTGACTGCATTTACAACAGATGGGACTGGTGAAGGTGGAAAGCAGAAGCAACATTTCCCAATTACTAGATGAGAATGGAGACAGAGCAGGACAGAGGTATTGCATGTTACCAGGTGCCTTTCAAAGAATCTCAAGAGTGCAGGAATGAGAACAAAAGCACCTTGGCATTTCTGAAAGGTGTTAGGGAATAACTGAAAGTCGGCTGGATGGGTCATCTCCTCCTACCTTGAATTAATGGCATGTCTGCATAGCAAACTGCCAGATGCCCTGGAAGTGCCCTTAGCTGATCCTGTCCGATCTCCTCCCAGAGAGAGGGCAGACATAGCTGCATGTCTTGCTGAATTAGAGATGGCCTGAGACTGCCATTCATACCACATCTTATCTTTGGCATAAGGAGATGAGCAAAGTCAAAATATTGTAGTTGCAGCTTCATGATAATCATCAATCATCCCTTCTCTCAATGATTGCAGCAAAACCTCTTTTTGCATTCTGTATTTCTAAGTGTCAGGACAAGAAAATACTGTTGTTGAGTTATTTTGAAGGTGTTCTCTCTTTAAAATCCAAGTCACTGTCTAGGTATCCATACCCAGTTATCTTGTTTGTTGATGAACAGGGCTGACCCTGTGAACATGACCACCTAGAAATATGTGGAACAGCAAGCATTTTGAAATGGGTCTCAGCTATTTCTGAGACTCCACTTTACATAGATCAGCTGGGGATGTGTAAAATCTCTCTTCCCCACTCTCAGCCCAGGGTGAGGGCAGAACACAGTGGGAGACGGCCCTAAATTCACCAGCAACATACACTTTCCTTCCTGAACAGTCCCTAAGAACAAATAAAGCTCTTTCCACTTTCACAGTCCCATTTACAAGAGAGAGACTTCCGATCCCCTGCATAATGTTTTAATTCACAGTGACACTGAACTCAGTAGCAGACAAACCTATGGACTCACTCCAGGCAGACAGCCTCTGGATGGTTGTTTGGGAACTTGTTGTTTGTTTGCATGACAGCATGTTTTAAGGACAGAAATTGATAATCTGAGAAGTGATAAAGATAGAAAAATGAAGAGCATGAGGTAAATTAAAATGGTGAAATGACGCAGGATCTAATTAAATGAAATAAAAGTCAGACTTTCCACCTATTTTGTCACCACACCTGTCCTGCAGCTGGTAGCATTGAGCATCCTCTGTGGAAGGTGGGTTTAAAGGTCACACCATGACTAGGAACAACTGGGAACCACAGTGTGCAGTATTTATAAACACACAGAGTGAGAGAGAGAGGGAGATGTTGAGGATGTCCTGAGAAACCATCTCTAGTGTTAAGGGATTGTCCAGAGGAAGGACTTGTTGCCATGTTCTTCCCAGTCTCCTACAGTTTTCACAGGACTTCATACAGCAAACAAAATGGATCCCATGCCAAGACACTGTGATCCCACACCTATTCCTTTGAAGATGGGCATTTTTGAGTTATAACAGAGCCCCTGCTCCAACTGCTCACATTTGCTGTAGAGGCTCCATCCAACCTATAAAAATGTTCTCTTGTAAGTGTTGCATATTTACCAAATGTTATTCATATCATACTTTCTACAAAAATATGTTACCAGAAAGTGTTCTTCTATGGAGAAGCTGGAAAATCAGGGATGAGCACGAACCTGTGGGGATCATCAGGGTCACAGTTTGGTAGAAAGTTAGTGACAGCTTCTGCCACTTCTTCATTTAACAGCACATCCCAGAGTCCATCAGTAGCTAGGATCAGAACATCATCTGGCCCATGCTCATACTGCAGGAGGTCATAGACTCGCACCTAAAAGAAAAAAACCCAAGAGACATTAGTGAAGGAGGCGACTGTGAGACCTGTTTGTGAAACATTGCTGAGTTTGGCTGTGAGTTTATCAGGTTCAACTAGGGCACTGAAATAACCTCCCATAGCACTGGTGGAGTCTGTCTCCAATTCAGCCCTCCACACAGCAACCCATCCTGCTGCAGCTCCGTGTGGCTCAGGTGCTAACCCCAGACAGGATGGATGCAAGCGTTCCGAAACCAGGCTCTAAGGCACGGCACTGCCTGATGCCAGAAGCACTTGAAGCCTCCCCCACCCGGCAGCCTGGCTTCAGTGCATGAGGCTCCTCCCTATCATTGGCAGGACTAGTCATATGGAAGCTGAATAATTTATTTGATGAATTTTTGATATTTTCTAATAAAATATTCACAAATAATTGTTTTCACTATTTGTCCAGATCCATTTAAGTCTGCCAGATTGCATGTTTGGAAATGCCTGTGTGACAGCCAGCATTGCATTCACTTTTCTAAACCTGAGGCAGCTGCTGCACTCAAGAGTTTTGCCTGAGCAAGTGAGTGGTTCCATGAAATGCAGAAAAACTGCTCAGTCACATTTATCTGTAAGGCTTTCAGTAGCTACAGACCGATTAGGGATCTGCACAGAGATGAAGCTTATTTGTACTATTAAAATACCCATTGACTTCAACTCATCTGTCTGCAGCCCTAGTCAGGCTGATCACTGCTGGCACCTCTTAACACCCTGCCTTTTAAAACAACTTCCACCATCCTCTTCCCAGAGAGGCTGAGAGCAGCAGAGGCAGCCACGGTGGGGGTTGCTACAAAGCCAACAGCTGAGCCAGAATGCAAGCAAAGGCCATAGAAAGTGTTTTAAAGTAAGCCTTCAGTTTGGTGTAACTCCCCTTCCAGCATATGCTGCACTCCAGCTGAGAAAAGCCTGCAATTCCCAGGTTGTGATGGGGAGCCATTAGGAAGCACCCACAGAGCACTTTAATTACCACAGCAACAACAACAGTTTGAAAGAACTGTAACAACCACGGCAAGGCAGTCAGGAGGGAAGGATCACCTATACTGAAATTCAGAAACAGGGCACCTCATCATGAACCCTACTCCAGTCCTGGACTCCACTAACAGCAGTTAGTCAGGACAAGCACTTGGCATAACAAGAAAATATGAGCTGTTTTATTCTGCCTCATGGTGCACTCTCCCCTTAGGAGCCATGAAGCAGGCAGTGCATATAAAATGCCTGGACTTTTTAATGTAATTATGCTTTTATGGGACTTCAACCAGTACAAGAGGAAAAAAAAAAATTTAAAAAATCACCTAGATCTCACTGCTAATCCTTACCAGTTCGCCTTTCACTCAAAAGCACAAGAAGGTCATTTGTAAAATGTAACCTTCACTTCATTATCTAAGGTAGCAGCTGAATAAGGACTTGGGAGAGGATTAAATTCAAGGCAAGATACTCTCTTCATTAGAGCATATCTGCTTATTCAGACTTGAGTGGGAATATAGAAAAGACCCATATATGCAGCACAGCTCTCATCTCAAGCTTTTTGTACAGAAATCAGTAGCTGTCATAGTTCCTGTGTCCCAGAACTTAGTTCAGCTTTAACAGCCCACAGTTGCAACTCAGAAATCACTGGGGTGTGGACGGTAAGTCGGCCAACACAACCATCAATATACAGCACATGTTCTGGTCAGATCTCTTGGGGACCAGCAAGTACTTGAGAAAGCATCAGAGTTAATGCTCAGGGATGCACTCAGCACTAAGGCTCTGGTAGGGCTAACCAAGCTTCAAAGATCTGTGCTGGGAAAAGCACATCCCAACTGAGGCAAAAGACACATTACAGCACAGGAGCCATTTCTGCAGCTTAGGTGGGGAAGAAGGCGGGAAAGCAAAATCATACATCACTGATTGGAATCCTCCTGAAAAGAACCATTTTGTCTGACTGAAGAGCAGCACTGGGATGCATGAGAAACTTTTCAAAGCTACCTGCAGCCAGTCGATGGATCAAAATTGAAGAACAACATCAAGAAGAGATCACTTTACCGAGAATATGTTTTGTTTTAGGGGAGCAGGAAAAAAAATACATTCACTGATTTATTGTGCAATCTAAGAAGAAGGGTACTTCCTAAAATGACAAGCTTTGTGAACTGGGCTCCTCCAGCAGAAAGGAATATGTTGAGAAGAAACTAGATGCCAAAAGAGATGGAGAGGACAATGAGGTCTTAGGCCAGGAAAAGAGACTGCCAAGGTTACAGGAGACAAGCTTGGGGCAACTGACATAAAATTGTTGCATATAAGGACCAGTTGGGCATGTAACAAAACATTCCGTGAAATTCAGTTTTCTCTGCCTTCCAGTTGCCTTAAAGTCCTTTCTTTGTGTCTTGCTTTGCATTTCTTAAATACAGCTGTAGGTGCCCCTAATATGTTGCCGACAAAAAAGAGTTAGAGCTGTCCAGTCCATTGCAGGGTCAGGTTATGTTCACAGACTGCCTTGTCCAGGTGCAGAAAGTAATCAGCTTCTAACCCTTCATTTTTCTGCCAGCACCTTTGTTTGGGTCATTGAGGGTCTCTTGCAGTAGCACCCTGTGCCTTCAGCTGGACTTGGAGCAGTGTGACAGCAGAGCTCCTGGAGACACACAGGCTGGGAAGCACCACATGGAATAGAAGCTGAGCCCAGCAGGGCTCACTGAACACCCACTCCACACACATCCCACGCTGTGCAGCACCCATAGCACACTCCACATTGTACAAAAAAGGTGACAGAGTATGATATGCCACAGTTTTGAAGTATGAGGAGACATCCAGGGAATTACCTAAGTGCCTGCAACAGCAATGAATCACATAGCCCGTTAAATCTTATGTGACCAAAAGCAGCTCAACGATTGCAATGAAAATTACTATGTTGCTTTGTTTTTTTAAATTCCAGTTTAAACCTTCCCAATGACTGCCTCCTTCCTGTAGCTGCATTTCAGTAAAGAGTGAGGTTTAAAGAAAGTTCTGTCTGTGACACAGGTTTGTGCAAAGCTGCTCACACTATAAAGCAGCATTGAAGAGCCCTCCTTCAGGTGACAGCTGGTCAGACAATGACTGGCAGTATAGAGGTTTCCTTAACTGGTGCAGCACCCTTGACAAATTTCCTAACAATGCCATCTTAAATCTTCAGTCTTCTCCTTGTCAATTGCTCAGCTGGACATCTGCCCTGAGAGAGCCCCACAGAACTTGTGTCCTCAGCCTCCTATGCTATCCTGAGAGCCCTCTCAACAACTCCCTCCAGCTTACCAGCCCCTTCTGGGGGGAAAAGTGAGTTTCCTACTCTTTAAATTAATCTCTCTGGAGTATCAGGGCAGCCCTGGAAGGAGCCAGGTTTGTCACCATACTTCTCCAATCTGTTGATGTCTTATTGATGTAAAGCAGCTGACCTGCTAACTAGCTGAACTTGATGTTAGCAACCAGAAAATGTAAAAGCTATAAGGAACAAGAAGAAGAACCTCAGCAGCACAGCCAGCCATGAAGCCACAGCAATAAGCACTGGGTTACCCTTATATCCTACCGATAGGAGAATACTAGTTAACATGACTAGTACTTACAGATCTGCTGAGAGGTAACAGTGGATACACACTACTAGAGCCCACAGTCATACACGTCTTTCTGAACATGCATTACGCAGTTTGTCAAATTCTTCAATGAAGGTATTTGTTTCTCATATTACATATTACCTACATGCAGTCAAGAGCACTGAGAAAACTGCTCTGGGCAAGCAACGAACAAACAGGTGGGCTGGTTTTTATTTACATTTCAAACAGATCTGCCCACTGGACAGACCCTGCCTTTGGCTGTTGCAAAGGACCGCAGCAGCCCTGCGAAGGCGCTGTGCCTCGTTTGCCAGGTTTCATATTAAGAGGCAGCCAACGCAAGTCCCTGTGGCTGGAAAAGCGCTCACAACAGAGTGACATGTGAGCCTGCAGCCACCTGAGGTGCTCCTCAGCAGCTGGCCTCGAGGGAATTCCAGCTAAACAACAGCCTGCGTTCACTCGCCTGCACTATTGATCAGCCCAGCTACCTCAGTAAATTAAGCCCTTTCTTAATTGTATTGTCCCTTTTATGCGCAGTGTTACCCAGTGCAGCTTTTCCTGGCAAATGATGAGATCTTTCAGTACCACTCTCCATGTAATTTATATGTAAATAATAAAAAGTGGGTCCCAACACTGCTCCCTGCAGCATTCACCAATTAATCTCCTTTTAGCTTTTTACTGCCACCCTTTGTTTCCTGCCCGTTAGCCAATTTCCAGTAGACTGTGCCAACTTTCCACTTTGTAGCTTCATATCATTTACATTGTGATATAAAAGTATATAGTTTATACTGTGATGCACAACGGTTTCTCAAACATTTTCTGAGGAATCAAAGTGCTCATGCAAGAGCATCAACTGCATTTATTATTATTATTTTAATTCTCTTGTAGATATAACCTCAAGGACCTGAAGCCACTCAAGTGTGATGTTTGCTTCCTGAAGCCACTTTGACCCCCTTTGATCCCATACTCTCTATGTATTCGCATTACTTGTTCTTTTTGATGGCATAATTCCTGAGGATTTCTCCGGAAGGCAGATGTGAATCTAAAATGGTCTCTTCCTCAACATATTTGTGGAGTTATCAGAAAGATTTTACTAACACTATGGAACAATGAAAATTCTTCTACATTATCATCTCATCATTTGCTCTGGTGGCTGGCTTTGGGTTCCTTGCTGTCAAGGGCCAAATGCTGCTATCAGAGCCACATCTAGCGGAGCTGCCATTCAAAAAATTTCGGGATGAAATTCTGCTTTTCATCTGCAACAAGGTGGCTCTTACTAAGCTTTGAAAAGCAGAATTTCCTGCTGAAAGCTTTCAAATTAACTCTTCCATTATGAAAAATAAATATTTAATTCCATGCCAGAGAGCCTCAGCCATGGTTTGCCTGCTTTGTGCTACTCCAGTTCATTATAAGAGGTTCAAATCTCTAGAGCTCACCAACCTGCAGAAGTCCTCCAAATCTGGTCTCATAACAGCTGAGCCAGTGAATAATGATTACATTTGTCAGTCTTGGCTGCATGACTTTTCCTCCCATAGCCTGGCACTCTGTCAAAGTATCATTTCACACCACCCTCAAATTACTATTATACGCCTATTTCTGGATGTAGTCTCAGGGATGTTTACCTCTCCTTGAGCTATATTTTGGTGGATATGGCATACCAGTGCTTTGTCATAATGGAAGTAAAATGTGCTGGAAGAAAACTCACCACACTGCCCCTTACTTGAGAAAGGACATTGCAATTATGGCACAGAAAAAGAAGCCAGAGAACTTGGATCTTCCCTCTCTCACGACTCACTCTGTGCCTTAATTTCCTGTGCCTCTTTTTTTCCAGGTCTGGAAACCACACATTGAGCTTCCCTATCTCTATATAAACAATTCAAAATCCACTGCTGCACAGGGACCAAATATGACTGCTGCCTGACATCACTGCCTTTGCTTCCAAGTGCCAAGCCTCCCAGATGGCAGAATAAAGATGTTGTTTCTTAAAGCTGGTTTCTTTGCAAGGTGTGCTGCCCATGTTTGGACAGAACAAGTCAGGGAAAAATATGAGGAGTTCAAGCACTGGGGCTCTCTCTGGGAAGAGAGGGAAGAGATGATTAAGAGGAGAAGGTGCGATGGAAAGCAAGTTGGAGCATATGCTACTTCCTAATAATACTCAGGGTTTTTTTGCCAGCATCTCTAAATTAAGGTGGCTGGTGCTCTGTCTTTCCTCCTCCTGCCCTCATACATTTCTGCTGAATTTAGCTGTGAAGTGTATGTGCAAACAAAGCCAGTTTTACTTCCTTTTGCAAAGCAGTTAAGAGATCCTGAAACGTGGCTAGCATACGAACTGGATGCCACATTCCAGAATTTGAACGTGTATGGACACATTCCCCACAAATCAGAAAAGCCCATGAGAAGCTTTGGTTTATAGACACACACAAACACTGCAGCAGCGATTGGCAGAGATGATATTGCTGGGATGCTGTGCTGCAGCCATTATGTACCCCAAAACACTGGGTCTCAGCAAGCCAGAAACAAAAATAAATAGGTAGAATTGCATCATTTTTCTGGCATAAAACAAATCCATCCCAGTGATAAGGGCAGAGCTCCTGCCTGCCTGAGGAGAACAGGAGCAGGTCTCAAGTGAGGGACACCACACATTTAAAGTGGGAGAGAGAAAGTACACAATTGATAGGAGGGAAACATGAAGAAGGGGCTGTCTGTAGATCTCCCTCTTTTCTTCAGGGCTGGATTCTCTCAGCACTTTTAAATTTTTTATTTTTATAACTGGAATTTTACTATACAATTTCTATAATATAAATATAAATATAAATATAAATATAAATATAAATATAAATATAAATATAAATATAAATTTTATCTCTCTGTTTATAGGCACAGGGACCACACTGCCACTCTGTGGAGTAAAACAGATCACCTTCAGTTGTGGGGTGGTTTGTGGTAGTGCATCCTTCCTCCTTGCCCCTCCTCAGGCCACACTATGATCTCAGAAATGCTGTCAGGCCTTGGCCTTGATGAACAGCACCTGGGCTGAGCTCCTCTCAGGCTTATCAGAAACACTGCTCCCAGGAACCTGTGCTGTCTAATGAGCACCTGCTTTTTTTCAGACAGCCTTGGAAACTTACTCTTCTTACCTGAATAATAACCCAAATGGAACAATATTGTAACAAAGTTATCAAACTTTCAGAGAAAATTACCACCCAAATTGCAGGCAGAATGGAAAATTACTATGGCTAAAGCCAACTTTCCTGCAACCCTATAAACAGTGAGTCCAAGTGAGACTCTTTGAGTTCTCCTGGACCACAGCAGGCTGTGTACATACTCTTTGAGGTCTGTGTACCTATGAGTGTGAATATGTTATAGCAAAGGTGCTAGGAATGTCGCTCTCTTAGATTCTTAAATGTTACATTCATAAGTTAAGCCTGTAAGTCAGTTACTGTTGTGCTTACAGAAATTCTGTAGAATCTTTTGTTAAATTGTTTAAATTCAGCTACTGATTAAGTGTTGTTAAAAACTTTAAGCCTAAACTGGTGGTGAAGTCTGGGGACAAGTTTGGCAAGGGGGTTTACTCTGAACCTTGTGACTCAGCAGGAGGGTCTCACTTACTCCTTTTTATCCTTACCCTTAAGTTTTTTTGTCCCTAGCTCCCACATAGATAATTTTTGACTGATTTTAGTTTTAGATTGATTGATTTTAGATTTCAATCCAACTTTTTCTCTGTGTGCTCCAGCCATGTAATAAGTAGTAGAGTGAAACCTGCCAACAAACTTTGTCGTGCTTTCATTTTAATATTAAACATGCTTTTGCTAATACTTTTGCCAGTGATTCTTTGAGCAGCCTGAAACATTCAGGACAAATATGCCTTGGAGATGTTCTAAGCAAGGTTAATTTAATAATTTGGTTCCTTCCTAGCAGTATGATGTTACTTGTGTGTTTTTATTCTCATACTGCTAGAGCAAGCAACAAATTCAAGGTAAAATACTGGGTATGGTTAAAACTTTGGCAGTCCAGTTGACAATGGACAGTTATCAGCACTTGGGCCATGGAAGCAAAGCTGCCTCTTTTTGTGCTGTCATCAGATGGTTTGCCCTTGCTTAATATTTTATGAAAAATATGTGATATCTGTTCCTTGACATAGGAACAGGAATGCAGTTACAAAGGGAGAAAAAAAGCAAGGGTTGCATGCCCTTTGTTAACAAATACATTTAAATTTCTTTGGAAGGCTTGATATCCTTCACTGCAAGTGATCAAAACTTCACTCCAGTGGTCAAAACCTGGGTGGAATTGCTTGCGATGAGGCCATCTAAATTGATAGAAACATTTAAAGCTACCCCTAACCTGAATACCACATAATCTCCTCATTACACCATCATTTGGGAATGCACACTGTCATTATTTGGTGTTTGCAAAGAACTATGAAAAGGATTAAGAACTGAAGGTTAAGGGGCTGACAGACTGAAGCATAAAGTATTCCCCTTTATGGCTCTTGGCATTCTCCCGCTTAAGAGTTGATTGAGTATTCTCTGTGTAATGCAGGATACTACACTGCTGCGGAAGACATCCCTTCTGCAATACATGGATTGACACCTTCTGTGAAGGCAGCATGATCTAGGCCTTGACAGGAGCTGGAGCACATGAAGGTGGAAGGAGAGATGGGCATCTGTAACACTGAACAGCAAGGCTATTGGATAACCATGGAACAGGGAGTGAGAAGGAATCAGTGCTCTGCAGGGATGTAGAGTAATCAGAACTAGAGCACACAGCTGGGGAACTTAGAATCTGCTATGAACCGTGGATGTTACTATCATGCTGCACCTTCGGAAAGGGCAGCATGTTACCTGGACTGGATCACAATTAGAATGGATGATTTGAGAAGAACAAATAAATGCACTAAGTAAATTTATTTCCCTCTCACAAATCAGATAGTTGAACCTTGGCTGTTTTACCTCAGGAGATGAGGACAGGAAAGGTTTGATGTATATATTGGAGTCGTGCACTTTCAGGTCATGGTCTCCCAGTCCTCGGGTCACTCCAATTGTTGCCATAACCCGAGCCTGGAAATAAAGAAAAGCAATGGGATAAAGTCTTGTTACATGGACTATGTCAATAGGGAATGAGACAACATTCCTACTCTGTAACTGCTACAGTTAGGGATGAATTCCTTTTCTCTCCCAGAAACTCTAAATTTAACATAGCTAATCAGTGTCAAAGCTTTTCATACTCATGCCATCTACATTTTTCTCCTTATTCCAAGCTTTGTTTTCATTCACATCCCACTGAGTCATCATCTCTAAGGTACTAGGTCTATAGAAACCTAATCCAGTCACCTCAGTGTCCACACCAGTTTATGAGATCGTTCCTTCAGCAAATAATACTGTTAGTATAGGTTTTATAAAGAGGACAAGGAGCTTATTTACTTACACAAGGAATGCATGGCATCTTCCTATTGACATATTGTTGTATATTCCCTTTACCAGGGGAAGTGCCAAAGGCCACTCTGAATTGCTGAACACACAGTTGATAGCAGCACTGACCACAGTGCTCTCTTCTAGGGAGAGTCAGTCTACAGCAGGTCTGCTGTTCCCTCACATCTACCACTTCCTTCCCACAGCACCTTCCTCTGTGACATGAGCACTGTCCCAAGAGGTTCTGGGCTCTCCTTCATTAAAGCTGCTCCAAAGACTGGCCAGGCATTCAGCCTCCCAGGGAATCCTGCTCTGCATATCACCTTCCCCAAACTCAAGCTTAGCCACAGTAGCTTCTGAACAAGGGAGCTCAGCATCACTATCAGTGAGCAACTGAATCTTTTTGCCTCAGTGAATCCTGGCTCCACAGGGCAATAAGAAAGTAAATTAAAAAGATGTGCATGAAACATTTTGCAAAAAATTATAAATTTAATGAAATTCAGAGATAAGCTGCACATCTGAACCTTCAAAACATGGACTAATTTTGAAGAGTGTCTATTTTTGCATTGAGATAAGAACCTAATGCAGCAGAGGAGCACTGTTTAGAAACAGCAAGCATACCAATATCAGCAAACTGATACCACTCTGTCCTTAGATTGATCCTATTGCTGCATCCAGCTAAGCTTGCTGGGACCAACACTAACAATCTCACTGTTCTTAATCACAGAGCTGAAAGCAAGTATAACAAACAGAACAGCGTTTCTCCCTTTCAACTGTCAGCCTTCACACATCAGAAAAATTCAAAGTGAGTTCACATACACTAGCTGAAGAAGATAAGGTTAAAAGGTGTTATACTTTACAAATCCTGCCCTGATCCCTCCTCTTCCTAAATTACAGTTTTGCATCTCAGAGCACTATTATCTTCCTGCTTTGTTCTAGTTATATTTTACACTAAAACAGGAACATTTAAAGTCAATTACTTACGACAGTGTCATTGTAGCCCATTTACAATGAAAGAAAAACAAAAGCAAACTAAACAACAAATGACTGCTGTAAAATGCTTATTACTATGTTGAGCTCTCCCCACCACCCCCCAGACATGAGACTGATTTATGACAGAACCAAGATATTCTTTCAAGCTGTCAAAACAATAAAATAAAGAGATACTGAGTGGAAAACACCCAACTGCCATGGGCTAAACCGAGTGGTAAACAGCACAAAATTACTTCTTCCTTTGGTTTGAGGAAAGTAAACGTGCCCACCTTCTTGCCTTCTCCATATATAAGGGGAAACTTCAAGTCATCTTCCTCAATGGTTTTGTATGCCCTGTGGCGGGAGGACAAACAACATTTATGAAGCTTGTACTCAATTAGTGACCCAGTGTTCTGAAACAAGCAGTTGAGATTTCAAAAATGGGAGGGGTGGGGGGAAGGAAATTATTTTTCCTAGGGACTCTGTCTTTGAACCAAGATGTAAATTCATTTTTCTGCAGGAAGGTTTTCTGTAAATATTTACAATTACACCGAAAGGAAAAGTGAAGATGGGAAAACATCTAACATGCCAGGCTGCTCCTATTGATTGGAAAGAAAGAGGTGAACTGGAATAACATCCTAATCAGTTAAGATATTGTCAGATATGATACCAGCTACACCATAATTCATTGTCATAAAAAACCCCCAAATTCAACCAAATAAAAAAACCCAAACGAAACAACCCCAGATCCAAGAAGCTAACCAATGCCTAGATTCACACTGTTAATGTGAAACGTGAGCAATGACAGGACGTGTGTGTGAAACAGCTTTCTGATCCTGTTCTCACCCTCCAGGACCGCAGAAACCAAGACAAGCTTCACGTGCTGAAGTCTTAGGATTTAGTGCTCATTTGACCTTGACTGCAACAGTCAAGATTGTCAGAAGTTTCACATTTCACAGCTTTCCCATGGACAAGAGACAAGAGAAGTAAATGCTCATGCTCCGATTCTGTTCACCGCATGCCTGCGTACTCTACCTTTTACACATCCATCTGTTGACACTGATGAGGTGAGAAGGTTAGCAATTTTGCCAGTGAGAAATAATAAAAAAAAAAACAACAGAAGATAACAGTCATTGTCATAAGCTGTAGAGTCCTGTGGTTAGTATAATACGTGCTTGAACTCAGGTGCTGGGGCACCTTTCTGGCTAAGGTACATTGCCCCAGAGGGACATGCTTCCCTTCTTACCACAAAGTCGAACCTCCTCAGCCTTTCCTTGCATGTTGTGCTTCCCTCCTGGCCTGTCCATGCCCAAAGCCCTCAGGGTGATACCAGAAACACCCAAGTGCACAAACAGGAGGGGGACAAAAGGTGCTGGGCAGGTCCCCTGCCATCCACTGCCAACCTCTGCTGTGTAGCTCTTCACTCTTCAGGATGGCTGCCTGAGCTCCAGAAAGTCAGTTTAAGCTTGGGATTGGTTTAAGCAATGTTAAGGCTGTGACTAAAACAGCAGGAAATTAAAAATTAAGGGTGAAATCCTATATTGCAATCAAACTTACCAGTTTCACCAAAATATGGCACAGGCCTGGGATCAATAAATGGTGCTGTACATGCTGCATCACCCAGGCAAGCCTCAGACTTACTGAGAGTTGCTAGACATTTAAGCCCCACCGTTACATTTCCCAGTAATCACAGGAAGGGATCATATTAGGGTTTTGGAGGTGAGGAAGGACCAAGAAAATAAAGACAAGCAACCAAAATGCACAGAAGAAACAGTAGTGGAGGGCTCTCCTCACATACTACAAAGCATTACTATGTATAAAATCCCAAAATGAAAATAGGTGAAGTTTGCAAAATACAGTGGGTCCTTCATGTAGTCAAGAATATCTTAGGATATATAGCCATAATATTTGGCCATCTCTTTAAGACACAGTACAGTGAAGGCATTCAAATGGCATTCTGCACTGGGGAGGGCGAATAAATTAGGTCTTAAACCAAACAAAGAGGCAGAAATTACTACAAGTAGCCAAAATGATAATACTTCCCTGATGTTTAAATCCTGGAATAGCATTTAGTTGGTAAGGAGGAGTCAGTCATAGCTTTTGCTCTTGTTCCTTCCTTTATTTGCAACAAATATCTCTGCCTCACTCACTAACTTGGATATCCTGGTTTGAATGTAGAGAAAAAAATGCACTATTTCTGACTACTCCTGAATATGTTTCAAAGCTTTCAACTGGACCTACAGTACTGGAAGCCTTGGGAAAACATCCTTGAGGAGTCTGAACTATGCCTTGCATAGAACCAATTGTTCTCTGCCACCAAGAAAATGGGTGTCAGCTGAGTCCATTGTGGGCATCAGTCAAATGACTAATCAAGCCACAAGCCTGAGAAGTCAACCATTCCTACTGAATGTTCATGTTGTACATATTTGTTAAAATAGCAAACAAAATTAAGATGATGTGACTAAACTACTTGCAAAGCCCTTCTTAAAAGAAAAAACAAGCCCTTTATATACAGACTACATTATCTGAAAGGTAATTACAAATATTTAAGATAAAGCCTTCACTTTACACTGCCCTGTAAGTTGACAAAAACAGGGACCAAGCTTTTTTCCTTCTCTCCTCTTTTCCTTATATTCTCCTGCATAACACCTCACATTGAATGTGCTTTAAGAAGGGAATAAAGAATCATATAGGCCAGTGTCCTTCAAAAGAACGCTCCCCACTGCTGAGTCCAGCTTCTTTTATGGAATCATTACAAAAACCACTGTCCCTCAGGCCTTCAACTATAACACCTTGGTGTAAGGACATTGGGGGAGGCCATGTTTCAAGGGCTGCAGCTAACTTGCTCCATCAGCAGATTAGGGAGAGCAGCTGGCTAGCCTGTGACCTCCTGAAGCTGTGCAACTAAGTGAAGGAGGCCCAGAGAGCTATGTCATAGTCCTCATAGCCTGTCACCTCTTGGGCTTGGAAGTTGGGTGTCAAACTCATCTCAAATGAGCTGCTGATGTTGCTATTGCCTGAAAAATTATCATCACTTAAAAATCAATGTTCAGAACTGCAACCACAGCAGTCTCTGTAGCACAGATACACTGAAAAGCAACCTGAGACACTCTGGAAAAGTACCTATATCCTGCATTACTAGAGAAATAGAATTAATAATATACTAGTATGTGGTTTGCTGCAAGAGAAGCATGAAGCACAGCTTTTCAGCTAACAACTCAGTAACTGCACTGGGGAGATGGAAAGAAGATAAGAAGTTCATTTTAATATATGCCCTGCAAAACCTCCTGTATTTTGTATGTGGGTTTATTTCACATAGGCGACAACCTTCTGGACTATTTATCTTAATTTTATGTAATAAAGTTGCATTTATACTGTCATGCACTGTATATAAAGATATAATATGGCAGTAGATATATCAAACACAGACATACAGACAACCTGAGGGGGTGGCTTGGCTCTTTTAGTGCCAGCACGGCCTTATTCAGTCCTCTGCATAATTCCGCCCAGCTCACTGCTTTAATAACACAGTGTTGCAACCCTCCCCTCTCCCTCTCCTGCATGTCCACATCCCAGGAGGTTTTGGTGGCCACCAGGGGATAACAAGGAAGGTTTTAAAGACAGAGCAATGCTACTGCTTCTAGCTCTGAATGAGCCTAAAGCTTGTTAAGTGCTTCTGCCACGTAAGCCTCTATTTTTCCAAATGGAAAAACAGGGGGAGCAGTGGGGAGTAGAACAGGCAAGCTCGTGCCCAGCTAGATCTAGCTGCATTTTTTTCAGTTAACTTTGTTTCTTCTTTTCATTTCAAAAGAATTATGAAATGCTACTGCTGTCCAAAAATACTGAACTAGGTCTTGACATATGTACCACCCACAAAGTTACATTTGGACTCAGGATCAACATTTCGAAAAACCGGGCCAAATCGCACCAGGAGCCAAAAGAGATGTCAGAACAAAAGAACTAGGACTGACATGATGTTACTCATATGCTAACTGAAATCTGCTCTAAATGCACGGTGAAAAAACAAACAGGAGCTACTAAATGCACAACACAATCTACAGAAGTTTCTTAGAGTGCTGGGGTCATTAGCAGTGCTTTAGCACTTTTTAAATAAAAGATTATCAAAGTTACCTGCATATTTCTGGGTCAGCTTGAAAAACCAGTCAGCTCCCATATGCAAATTTCAGAGCCAAAATCCTAGATAAAATCTTACATGTGTTATGAGTTCTCCTGCCATATAAGTTGTTCTTAAAATTTGCCTTCTGAAAGCACATACAAATTCATGTAAGAGTAGAAGTTGATGACTAAAACCAAAATCCGCATTCCATTTTCTTTCATGGCAAACTGTGTTAAGATTACTGGTCATGAAAAGTATTGCATTGGCATCCCCAGGCACAACAGATGGTGTTGAAAACACAACCTACCCTGACCTGGAAGGTTCAGTTCTGTGCATGACAGGGGAATCCAGACTCTGTGCTCTGCTTTTTCATGGCACTTGGCTTTAGAAAGTTTGTGTTTCACATCTCTGCTTGTGACACCTAATAGTAAACTGAGAATTAAACCTAAGGAAGAGCAAAGAAAATCATCATCAAAGGGCTTTAGCTTGAAGCATAGAATAAACCTACTTGTGGCAATCAACCAAGAGAATGTACTTCTGCTTCATAAAAGCCCTAGTCCACACTGAGTACAACGCTAAAGGCATCTCTGAGACAGGCTCATAGATTTCATGTATTTCTAGCACTGTTTTGCTACCACTCTTAAAAACCCCCAAACCTAGGGCCATCCATAAACCCTCCACTTGCCCCAACTCTCCCCCTCACCCAAAATAACCCAGCTCACAACAAAACTACTCCAGCTATCCAAATAACCTCCTTCTCAACCTCAACTTTTTTCGGTCATACCAACAGAAAATCATGTTTTAATCTTCAAGCAACACACAACTTGATAGAAACTCTTTCTTTCCCCCTGCCCCGACCCCCCCCCCCCCCCCCCCCAAGTAATCAAGCTCACCCTTTGGGTAACAGCTTAAACCACCAGTCCAAAATCAACTATTCATCTGTACTGTCTCTTCAACTACAGGCATCTAACCAGTGTAAGTACATACTTAATATCAAGAAGAAAAGATGTGTAGTGCAGGTTAGGCACAGAGCCACTGAAAATTATACAATTTATGTCTCAACTCAGCCATTATCTTAAAAAATGTCCTTACACTTGTGCTTCTGCAGAGTCAGGATCTCTAAATCCAGACAGCACTGTCTGATACTAAGTACCCTCTAGATAGGCTAGCTCTAATGTTCAGTGTCACGGTATTTTTCCCCTATTGCTCATCTGACACACAGTTTGATGAAACAAAATTACAATAAACAAAGATAATTAAGGCACACAAACTATAGCAATGTTTGTTAAGAGAAAAGATGATGGCAAAGCCAAATCAAAGACCGATGCACATGCACATGGGCACAAAATAGTTTTTAGGGGAAGATCTACCTTAACCAAGATACTCTCATAGGGCTTCTTTCAAGTAAAGAGGAAAACATACAAGTTTTAAAACACTGATTACTCACAGAAAAGTCAGAAACACCTTCTTATGAACCTGAAAGTGTATAATGTTTCATTTTGCAAATCCTAGTGCTGTCTACCAATCTACAAATTAAAAAAAATAAAGTCTCTCAACACGACTTGTACACATCTGTCATCTCTGGCTTGGTCCAATCGGACTAATACATGAGCCTTGGACCTCCAGGGAGCCTTCACTGCTGTGTACAGTCCTAAGATGGAGTCTGGACTTTAGAGAGCACCAGCACCATGTATTCCCTTTGAAGTAATTCCTAAGCAAAACAAACTATCCATTTTGACCAGCCCAGTTTAAAGACTCGAGCACCAGAATCTTTTCAGGCACTTCCTGGAATGCAGCTGACTTTTTAGTCCATTCACCTCTACTGGAGCATTAAAAGAAAGTGGTAGAAGAGAAGTCAAGGAGAGGATTGTCAAGCATCTCAAGCATTTAGAGATGTCCTTGCCCACAAAAAGATAAATCAGGAAAAAAAATTAATGAAGATATTTAAAAGCAGTGGCTGTGAGGGACAGAGCAAGAATATTCCAAGTGCTTTCATTCACTGCTTGTGACTTGTTGAGCTTTGTTACTACTGAGTGACAAAACCTGGGTGCAGACACTGAAGCTGCACATCAAGCAGGTTCATCTTCTGCAACAGCCTCAGCAGGCTAAGTCTTTCTTTTTTGTCCCCAGTGGACCTGCTGCCTTGACCATTTCTTTAAAGTTATTATATCTCTTCTACTCTTAAAAGACAAACAGGAAGGCTTGTCAGCAATTTACTCTGGAGATAGAGGGGTAAAGGAAGTGGCCTGTTGACACTCTATGGGCTGATAGACTGGAGTGCACTGTGATGGAAAACAAATGCAAAACATTTGTAAATTTGTATTTTGCTGTATTTCTTGTTAAAAAGTTGTCGTGAGGCAGATGAGAAAAAGACCACATGTTAAACTCACAGTGCCTGCTCCACATTTGCTAGCTGGGATCCTCTGGAAGCAAAAGAGATTGAGGTTAAGGAGGAACCACAAAGCAAATTCTTCAGGCAAACTCTTCTTTACTGCAGGATGGAGGAGGCAGTGAGACACAGCAAGCAGAGACCTCACCATTCCACAGCAGTGTTGGAAACTCCTCCAAGGAGCAAGAGGCCTCCTTTCAGCCAGAAGCAGAGCCATAAATCAATCTTTGATAACAAGGGAAAGAAGGAGAACTTCTATGGAGCCAGCTGAGGTGATGTAAAATTTGTGCAGAGGGGGAAGCCAGTGAAAGCATGAGTGTGGAAAGAGACTTCACCTTATCAGGAAGAAGGGCTGTTTTTGCTTGGATTTTCAGATTGAACATTATCTCATTCTAGTTTAGTTTCCTTCTGAAAAAGCACACGGGGATTCTTTTGTTTGCCTTGGCATATGTGGCACCTGATTCTATGCCAAGGTGAAGCTCAAGTAGAGATGCACAGCCATGCAGGGACAGACCTAAGATGCACTGCTTCCAGAAGGAGATGGTCTTGCAGGACACAACTCAGACCAACCTCATTCTTATCACTCATTTGGCCCCAGAGAGGCCATTTACATAGAGCTTTACTTCAGACTTAAGCTTTCTCTTATGTTGCAGCAGTATTGCTTTCCTGTTTCTGCTTTCTCCTGCCTCAAAGACTCTGGCTCAGCTCCTGTGGCATGTGCACACTTGGGGAAAGAGCCATTTATCATCGTCAGGAGATGTGCTGTACACAGCAGGTCAGCTCTCACCTCCTGCTGCTCCTGCAGTGAGGGCTGCAAATCTTGAAAAGATGCATAACATGCACATTGCAAACAGCCATTCATCATTGCAGAGCTGTGCCCCAGACACCCAGGCACAGCCCAGCAAGCTGCTCAAGCTGTGTGCACCAACAGGGTACATCCCCTCCCGCTCCCTGCCACCTTGCAGCGAGAAACAAAAGCACAGACACAGAAAGCAAGGCAGGTGACTGCAGATGACTGTTTCTGCTGCAAAAATGATATCCTCTCTCTCTCCTCCAGAATGGCCCAGTGCTGCAAAGGTGCCTCATAATCATTAAATTATGAAAATGTAAGTTGCTGGAAGGAAATTAATATCAGGCATGACTGGGGAAAAGGTTGCTTTCTTGTGAAGTAATTATGAAATTAAAATTTGAT
The DNA here is from genome assembly GCF_971803275.1 of Cyanistes caeruleus. Taxonomy (NCBI): domain Eukaryota; kingdom Metazoa; phylum Chordata; class Aves; order Passeriformes; family Paridae; genus Cyanistes; species Cyanistes caeruleus. The sequence continues at coordinate 49,866,595 of NC_141704.1, read as the reverse complement.
CTCTCCCTGGCGATTGTACAAAGGATACAGCTGAGGTCTCAAACACAACAATACAGCCAGGATTTCAGCAAAAGAAACACAGAATGTTTCACTAGGCAAAAAAGCTCAATTTAAAAAAAAAAAAACAAAAATGGGGGAAAAGATGACTTTTTGTAGATTACATGATTTTGGTTAAAAAGTGCCATCAAGCAGGTCAGAGCACAGGGTTTGCGGACTTCCAATTACTTCTTACAAGTTGGAATCAAGCTGTTAGGAAATGCAGCTTATCTGAATAAGACTAATAATACTAAGCTAATTAGACCCACAGGCATTAGCCAGCAGATAAATTCAGGCCAAAAAGAGGGACACTGTCACTTTAAATACTGCCTTGGGATCGGTGGAAAAGCTAATGAGGAGTGTCAGTTGGGGCTGTTTTATTAGGTGGTTCTCTAGAGACTATAGCCTGAGGTTTCTGTAGCAGGGCTTCTGTGCTTGATTCAATAAATCAATTTATATTACAGGAGGGTGCAGCACAGGTGCCAGCTCCATAAAGAATTTCTGTGGCATTTCTCAGTCTGCTCAGGCACTCCTTGGGCAGGCTACCTGAATGTGCTGTCAAAGGACATTGAGCGCAGCAATAAAGAGTAAGATAGCAGCCACATTGGCAATATTTGTTCAAATCAGCTCAGACATTACCAAGCAAAACATGTACATTGGCTCTCACTGGGGTATTCTGGATCCCCAATAAGTGATTAATGAGAGCCTGGTTTTTGTGAGCTGGAGTCTGAACCGCAGACGGCAAGGCGGGCTGCACAATGAAAGCAAAAGGCATCCATCCCAAACAAAATAAAATGGCTTGAAAAGTGAAGTTGCTTTTTTAATCAGATGCTTAGAGGCTGAAAGACATTCCCTGTTGGAAAGAAAAGGGCGAGCGCAGAGCAGGCTGGCAGCTTTCCAGGCAGTGGACAATATTGACTCTAGAATAAAATGGGTTTTGCTTAGTGCTCGCCTCAGGGCATCAGCCTCCCTGCTTTGGAATAAATCACGCGGGCGGGCGATTCCCCAGCACGGGCTGACCCTCGGGGGCTGACCCCATGTGCCACAGCACCCCCTCACCAGACACATGGACACGGTGCTGGCAAGGGCTCCACTGCTGCTGCAAAGTTGGTGCACTCAGAGACAGTGCCCAATTTCCCCACACGCTGCTGCCTTGGGCTTCTGCCCATGGTATGTGGTGGGCACTACACGGCCTCAAACCAGTTCTGATGGGGTGCAGCTCAGCTCTGCCTCTCCTGGAGGGCAAGGAAAGCAACTAACAAATAGGTCAAAAATTGTACTTATTATCTAGGTCTCCTTTGCCATGCTAATAAAAAGTCAAAAAGTTGAAGTTGTGATCTGGAAACAAGCCTTTAAAGAACTCCAATGTAAGCAATTTAAAAGCCACTGTTTTTGTTCCAAGGAGAAGCAAAGAATTAATTTTGAAACCACCGAAGTTGATGCCAACTGGTAGCACCTTCTGGATGCCTTTGGTTGAGCACAGTGCAGTACAGCTCCTCCAGCCCCACAGAAGGTTGAGAGGGGAACTCTGGAAGGAGCCACAGTGAAGGATACAGGCAGTCAGGAATCCAAGTCTGGGAAGGTTCTAGGATATAGTCAAAGCAAAGTACTTCAAAATTGTTCACACTGGATGTACACAGGAAGGAAGTCTAACCAACTGTGTCTTAACTTCAAATAAAAGCCAGAGACAGGGAACACTAATTATGTGCAGTCCTTTATAGGAGCAGCTATTGCCAGGCCTGCTGTTTTCCCTCTCATATTTCCACTCCAGTTTATTCACTCCCCTTTTTTAGCACTGACCACTCTGCTTACATGGCCTCTGAGTCTTTTCTGATGCTTCTGTTGCCAGGACTTGTCAAAACCACCAGGACACCTCTCTCCAATATAAGTCTACCCTCTGCAAGGCATGGGCTTGAAAACTCCAGCCCAGAGACCCAGCTGTGAAAGACTGTCAGTAACACAGATATCTGCCAGAAAATTATGGCTCAAGACAGCTCAAAAGCTTGTTCAGCAGGACACACTGTTCTTAAGATGCCTTGCCAGCTATGCTACACCTTTTGCAATCGTTGTTCAATCACAATGCACATGGGGCAAGGGTCAGGAAGGGCAGTTCATGGTCAGCTCCCACCAGTGTGGGATTTATTTTACATATATTTAATATAGAATGATTTCTCACTGCAATTGCCACTGAAAAAAAAGGAGAAAGGGAGCAAGCTGGAGCAAGAAGGGAAAGGATGGTCTCAAAGCAGTTACAGGCAGCCTGGACTAGTGATGCAGTACACATTGCTGGATCAGTGGTTGTCCTAATGCTGTGGGGAAACTTGGCAGCTGTACTACCACTGTGGGCTGTGGAGACAAAGCCAGTGTGGAAACTTCACATGAAAAAAAAAAAAAAATAGAAAAAAAAAAAAGCAGAAAGAAAAAATAAAGGGCCAAATACATTATAACAGACCCAAAGACAATAATCTTTTGTAATCCAAACAAGCTGGGCAAGCCAAGGCATTGTCGAGAATCTGAAAAGCTCCGGAGCAAAGAAGAAGGATAAAAATGAAGAAAAAAAAGTCACATACAGCTTCTAATAGAAAACACAAAAAGTATACTGAATTGTAAAATAAAACAATTTATTTTCCTGAGGAAACATCAAAGCAGAAAGTGTTCTACATTCTCTCACTAAAGGATTAAGTAATTAAGTCTAAGAGTAGCTGTTTCTTCCTAGTATCACCTGCACCTCTCTACATGTATGTGTAACTGTCAACAAACAGTGAAGTTAGTGACCAAAAAACAATTCAGACAATTGATCATCTGCATTGTATGTGATAAAAGTTCAGCAGCATTTTAGTGTATCAAGCTCTGGCTGGCCAAAGCGCCATCTGACATTTTCTAGAAAAGGAATATATATGCTAATTTATTCTCCATGATAGATAGTATCCTTAGAAACAAATGCAAAACAGACATGTCCTCAGCCACAATGTCCTGATGCATCAGTTGAATCCAGGAATAAGAAAGGGAAGAAAATAGAAGCAAAACCATTGAAGTGGAAAACAGCCGCTAAGAAACCTCTGCCACCTCAAAGTGTCACCTCTGAGGGCCCACCAAACTGGAAATCTAATGTCTTGTCCACAATCACAACCATTAAAATTGACCCAGACTTTTAGATAAACAGAAATGGATTGCTTCTCTTCTACCTAGGGGATCATTGCACACAATTCAATGGATAACAAACACCTTGGGCCAAACCTTGCAGAAAGAAATAGATCGTTATTTAGAAGGGCTCTGTTTTACACAAATGTATGACAATAGAGCAATTTCCTCGGCATTTTATTGTCCCGAGGCAACCAAATAAAGAGGTAACTGATGCACTACTTGTGCAATATGGAGCAGCTGAAGGATTCCAATTCTTTTATTAGGACAAAAATGCAGGCCCCATTTTTCACTTCCATCCAGAAGTCAAAAGGAACAACAGGGAGAGGTAGCCTCATCACAGTCTCCACATGCTTCTGCTTGGCACAGACCACCTTTTTCTGGGACAATACTGTGATGAATTCAGACTTGAATTTTCAAGTCACAGTTCAAACATTTATTGCAGAATAACTGCTTACGGCTAAGCATATTTGTACTGAACTGGTGACAATTTTTGCATTGACCATATTAGAATCTCTAACTGGATCAACGTGTGTCCTAGACTTCAGGAAATTCAGAAAAATCAACTGGAAAATAACTGTCTTCTCCTCCCTGCTATACTGTCCATTGCCGTACAAATCTCAACATTCTGTTGGTGATTTGGACTGGAAAAAAAATACTGTAATAAGCAAAACTTCCACTGAGTTTTTTTACATTTCATTTGGAACCTCTAATGTGCATAAATAGAATTTTTTTTTCTCTTCATGCTTTACTTTATTCATTTATTAATACCAAATTTGATCTCAGTGACGTCCATTTGTGTTAATCACTTAGTTCTTTGCAGTACCTCATGGTCATTCTTGTTTAATAGGAAAAGAGCTGTGGTGTCACCTGCCAATGCTGCAACTTCAACCATTCCAATCTCATTTCCTTTCCAGACCACTAACCAACCAGGGAAATGCAAAACAACTCCCATGATCCTGAAGAAACCCCCTCTGCCTTCCAGCCATGATGACAGAAATCTGTTCTTGCCCTCCTCTCAGGAAGTTCCTGGCCTATGATACTTCTGTAGCTCTCCCCCACATGTTTTTCCTCCCAACAGGCATGATGATTTTTCACATCTTGAAAAAGTGCTTTTGGAAGTCTACATGAAGCCATTCTTTACTGGTGCCTCCAGAGACATCTGGGAGTTTAACAAAAAACCCCTCCTTCTGCAGAAATTGGGAGAGTGTCTCATGATCTTCCAAATGTTTTGCTGTCTAAGTCCTCAGTTGATCCAGTGTTCTCATTCTGTTCCTATTCTTTTGCTCATGCCTGTAGCCTTTTTAAAATGTGAAGTCATCATTCTCAGGGTGAAACTGCATATTCTACTAGCAGCTGTTCAAGATGACAGACAATGATGGTTATTCTCAGATTTACATGTTCTGCACAAACACTTCAGATTATTTTAAACTTAGATCATTATTCTGCCATTAAAACATCATTATATTTATGGTCCATAAAGCATAGAACAAAGCAAAAATTATGTAGAGCTGTAGTTGTATGTGAGCATCCAGGCTTCCAAACCTAAAATAGGCTTTCTTTTTAACCCCTCTGTTCTTTTTCTTCCTGAAAAGATGTTTAATACAGACACTAAAACATAAATGTCATGGAAATTAAGACCATTTGCATATATTGGGTTTTTGCCTTTATAGGTCATGCACAGAACTCAAAACAGCAAAGATTAGGATTTCTCCAAGGAGCCTATTGAACCAACAAAAAACAATGAAGACATTTAGCCAGAAACAAAAAAATCCACATCATTCTTTTTGTCTTCACTTCTTTAATTCCATGCTGTTCATTCAAGCCTTTTCATTTTAGGCTGGTTGTGTTCAGCTAGGCCCATGTGTAAAACAGTTCCTCAAGGGATATCCTAACTAAGGGCCAGATGCAGTAGAGTAGGGAAGGCAGCTCTTCACTTCTGCAAGCTTTCCTTGGCATGTGAAAGCATGATGGCCCAACGTCTTGGTTTAAAAGACAAATGTCTCACCCTCTGATCCAGAATTTATAAAAAGCTACTTCCAAGACAGAAAAATTGTTTAGCTTTCAGAAAGATCCCCTGACACATCTTTGCCTTTATATGCTTGCTCTGCTTTGAGTACTCACACGTTAAAATGAACTCTCTGGAGGGAAGTTGACTTATTTAAAACATTATCTTCTAGAAGAAAAATACACCTGGAAGAAGGAAGTGCCTTTTCTTTTAGAACGCAGGGCTACATCTCCTTGTTTGATGCAGTTTAATCAAACATAGGTACAAAGCAGGCATTGGCTAGGGGAGAAGGCTGACCTGCTGAGAAGGACACATTCTTACCAGCCAGTCATGTTGAAGTCACGGTACAGCATCCTCTTTCCAACTTCCTTGCGCTGCACCCTCCGTGGAAACTCTAAATGTGTAAATTCATTTCCCAGCAAGTGGGGCTGCATGTAAGCCTGCGGGCAGAAATCAAACCACAGATACCACATAAAACAAGGCATCATCTATTTTTAATGAGGTAGTATTACCATCCCCCTTCTTGGTCCCTTCCCACACAAATTCCACCCACTCCTCTAACCTTTCTTTTTAAATAAGGAAGATGATGTGCTCCATTTCAACAAACAATGCACATACACCGTTTCTGCCCCTGCCTGATATCCAGCAGAAGCCTTATAGGGACCAGTCCTCTTGCCCTCAAAATCCTTCATTTCTTCTCCCAGCTCCTCAAGATTAAATTACACTTCATCCATTAACCCTGAAGGAGTTTGCAGAGCTTTGTAAAACTGAACACATGCCCTTTTGTAAGTCAGCATAAGAGAGAGAGGAATGATCAAATACAAAGCCATGGACAGACTTGGAGGGATGAGTGTGCAGTGAAGCTCCTGCTTTTTGACTCCCTGTTCAGCTATGCCAACAACACAGAAAACCTAACATTGCTACCACACTTTAATTGTCACCACCTCAAGAAAAATGCACCCCATCACACAACACTGCAAATGAACACAAGCTACAGAGCAACTTATTTTCTTGTTTTTGAAAAACTACATCCTTCATGCAAAACAGACTTTTAGAAAAGCAGCAACAGTTTTGCGTCACAACTGCAACTAAGGTCTTTGATGGTTTTAATGTTCAAATGCTCCTCATGTCCTTTCTGGTGCATTGCTCTGCAGATCCTGGGAGGCCTCTTTGCCAGAGTTGTGCCTCTGGCTCATGTTCTCCAAAGCTGGCCACAGTTGAGAGCATTGCCAGGCTCTTCATCCACTGTGTAAATTTTTGGATTGAATTTATACACAGATCACTTGACATGATAGGTTAATCCTAAACATACTCTATTTCTTCCTTCTGAAATAAATCTCAATCCTTTTTCTTTAGTACTCAAATAAACAAATCTTTCTCTCTTCCTCTGAAAAACTACACTGTAAGCAAGCTCTTATGAAGGACACAGTCAAATTGGTAGGGAACTGAAAAAAAGTTGCATTTCTTAACCTTTTCGCAGATAACTTTTTTTCCTTATCCAGCCAGTTAAGGCAATAAAGTCTGTCTTATCTTCAGCAGCAGCTGCCATCAAGGGAGATGAAATGAGCTGGGGTTTAGTTTGTGTGTATGTCATAAATCTAGTGTTCATCAAAGGTAAGCAGCAGGAAGCACTGGAAGCCCTTATTGATCTGCCTGGCATCTGTCATGCAGATAGTTCACAATAAAATATTTCCCGCATTTAAGAGTTGAGCTTGCTCCCACTCAATTTAATAGCAGCTCTATCAGGCTCAGCACATCACCATGCAAACTTCCTATCAGCTTGTCCCTGTTCCCATCACCAGACACCCTTCCAGAAAACACCTCAAGCTTGGTTGGAACAGGACTGAGGAAGGTTGCTGTGTGTAACCAACAAGATTGGATTCTGCTTTCAAGAGGTGGCTTTCAAGTGCACAAATGATCTTCACATCGTGATCTCTTCCTGGAACAGGAACTCCATCAAATTCTTTCTGTGTACAGTTAAGGGAATAACATGTTTTTTCCTTCAGTCTACAGTCAACCAAGGTCCCCTTCTCCACCCAAATATCGTTGACAAGGGCCCTCTAATTGGATCCCTTCTTCTCATTACAGAAATGGTTGAGAACCATTGAGTGACTTTTGAGAAGTTCAGCAGTATTCTGTCCACATGAGGCTTTTCATACTTCCAGAACTCTGGAACTTCTTCATTTAAAAGTGCATGTAAGCTTTTTATTTTATTTATTTTCATTCCAGTTGCAAAAAAGATGGAGAATTCCTAATGATTTAATGTATCACAACATATGAATGATATTTGTTCTTTATATGATAACAAAGAACTGGATTGGTTTCGGTATTTTTAAAATTTTTTCTAGCCTATGATATCGTAAACAATGAAGTCAGTCCTTATTGTAAGTGCAATTCAGACCACTTTTAAAAATGCACAGCCTATCTTGATTAAAACATTACAAACCACTATCAGCTAAATACTGTCACCTACCTACAAAACAAGGTCATACATAAAAAAAACATCATACCTGATATCAAAATGAAGTTATCTAACCTTCAGGCTGTGAGACTACTAGTCTGAATAAGAGGTCCAGAAGAAAAACATTACAGGCTTTTAGTATTTTTTCACTTAAAAACAAGAATTTCCTTTATTGAAAAGGTAAAGCAATCAGGAGAGACTGCATTGCATAAAGATTTACTCAGATGGAAAGTCTGAGGTCATAACTGAAATAAGATTAATAAAGCTGGCACAGTTACCAGTGGACTGCTAATGTTCAAATAAGACTTCTCTTCTACAGCCAAGCCTCAACACTTGATTTACAATCCAGTGATCTTAACTTGATTCTAATATTTTTGGCGTCAGTGAAACAGAGGGAAAAGAGCAATTTGGAAGTGTCTGGTGTCTGTGATACGAATTCTTATGTGAAGAAATGGGGATTTTCATTGTGCTTTGCTTAATATTTTAATTTTCCGTATTTTTTACCATTTTTTTTAACAGTTATTTTTGATGCTTCACTGGTAATTCTACAGAAAGAAGAATGTTCTGCTTTAGAATTCAGCTGCAACTTCCAGTTGGGTTTGTTGAGAACTGTTCTCCATGTACAAGGCTTGACTCTTCTCTCCACCTCAACAAAACCATGCTGAGCAGCAGAACCAGAAAATAAATAAAAAGCAACAGTTTAAAAATCTGCAGATCTTTCTATATACAAGCATGAAATCCCCTCAAGTGATCAAACAAATAAACAAATAATAAAAGGTAAGCGAACTGACTACCAGAATTTTACCTGTGAAATACACAATGTATTTTCCATTTTCAAATTTGTTTAGTCTTGATTTGTAAGAACCTCGGATCAGAAACACCATTCAAGAGAACCTGACAATTAACAAACAGCGTGGTTATCAAACACTTCCTATATCCTTACAAGGTATTTTCAGCCAACAGTGTTATTCTGTGTTATGGAACTGGAACATTTTTCATATTTTCTCTTTCAGAAGCTGTTAGAGCTTTTGGGCATAAATCTGGCATAGTATGCCTTGTGTTTTTGGCACTTGGCCATTTTATGGTGTGTTTTGTGGCTGGATGCATTGCATTCAAAATCAGTTGTTTAAAATGGAGCTCAGTCAAAGAAATATTAGTCACGGTTGTTTAAAAAGGGCATTTACTTCCTGCTGTGTTTCCTGGTGATTACAAAAGCAAACATGAAATTATGATAAACCTAGACTTACACACTAGCATGGCAGTTAATTAGGTGGCAGGAAACACTGCATGTATCTTATCTGTACCTCAGCAAGGTCTGCACTGCCTTTTCCAGTTCCTTCACTAGGCACTGCACTGGAAAGTCACTGACACTAGTGCTTTCACTGCAATCTGTGCTATTCTCAGATTTGCTGCTTTCCCCTACACCAACTATATCTTACAAGTTTACACTTTTATCATATTGTGCCCTTTTCTCCAAAAGAATATTCTACTATATGGGACTACTACTCACAACAGCATGCACAGCCCAACACACCCATAAGGTCTGCAAATGACTCAGCCATTATCATAGGGACACATTTAAACCAAAGAGAGATTAAAATTAAAGGACATGGTAGTAAAACGAAGGAGAAGACTAGAAGCCAAATCAATCTCTTGATTGGTCTCTCATGTTGTGAAAGGCTAGGACCCCTTTCATGGAACCACAGCACAGTCTCTTTTACCACAGCATCATCCACTGCGTCAGATGGCTGAAGTAATCCTATTCTGGGCACTACAGGGAGCCAAAAACTGTAAGAGAATTACATCTTGACTGTCTTGTAATCAAACTGCTGACTGGACATTTAGGAGATCTAGGTGCATCTCCTCTTCAGGCTCAGGTTCTGCAGGCATCCTTCAGCAGGTGAGTGAGTTAGTGTCACTTTTATCCTCACCTGAGCAACAAAATATGAATATATCCCCTTTGAGCCCATGACTATGTGGGTTCATGAACCTTTGCTTGAATGGTGGTAGACACAGAGTACCCATTGTCACTGTCACTGGTGGCCACACAGCCTCTACTAGCAGTGACACCTGCACTGGTAGCAGTGGTGCACCATTTCTGGTGAACTTTTGAGGGGCTGTTTGGCTGTACACATGAAGATGCTACAAATACCACATTGACCTCATGACATCTTGAAAGTACAGCAACTAATAGAAATTCACCCATCTGCAGTATGCCCAATTCCCCATTCATTTGAAACACATTTTTCCAAGGGAATAAGTAAAAAAATATCCTATTTACTGTTGCAATTCAGACTATCATGATTGAAATTAATAGTCTCCTCACAAGATGAAAGAAAAATTGCTTCTGGCTGTCACTGCCTGCACAACTGCTGAATGTACCAGAGCATTTCCCAGTAAATACTGGATTTTTTTTTCCTTCAAGATACACTGATAGGGGAAAACAGGACTTTTCCCAGGCACTGTGTGGAGCTCTCCTGCTACAGTGCTAAAAACAAGACACAGAAATTCAGAAGAAAAGGAGGCTTTCAAATGCTCAACAGTGGAAGGGAAGCAACATGGTCCACTGAACTGCTACAGAAGGCCAAAGGACCAAGGGAATACTGGTGCAAAGCTTTCACACATTACATCTGAAGAAGTGCTCTCTGACTGAAGGATTGACTGCCTCCTGCAATATTCTCACAAGTTGCCTGACACAGAAGTCTGTCTCTGCCTATAGCCTGCCTGTAGTCTGCAGCTGGATGCTGCCCCGCCACTGCCCTCCTATGGAGTGATGACCAGGTTCAGAGCTGCTCTGAAGTCAGAGTGACTGGATAGCCAACTTGCTCTTTTCAGGTTTCCATGCCAGAGGCCTACTGCCAAAGCCGTTCTTGGAGGCATGGCAATAAAACTTCCAGGACAGGAAACACATTTGCTTCCCTTCTCTCTCAGTTACTCAATCAGTATTAGCTGAAGCACAGCTTTGTCTAAGACTGGAGGACTTCATATGAAGATACTTTATATAAACATACTCACATGACCTGAACTACTCACTATCCCATGGATTTCTTTCCACGCAGAAATTAAGGCTCAGAAAATAAAGCCTAAAATAATATCCTGTGTGACTGAAGCAATCAACAGGCACTAAAGGCAGAGGGAAGCTCCTGCTGCACAGGCAACAGCCTGCAGGCTGTAAATCCATACCCTCCCTTTGCTTCTACAGTAACTTTCTCATAGTGAACAGTATCTCTGCATTTACCAAGTAAAATATTAATGCTAAAGTGATTAAGGGATTTTCTTCCGTTCGTGCAGGAAGAGCAGTGCAACATATTTGAAACAAAAACTCAGCTTTAACTGCAAATAAGAAAATAGACTCAATGTAAATAACTTTCAGACAGAACAACAGATGAGAACATGAGGATGGATAAGTGAGTAGAGGAATTATTTGGGATCTAATTAGCAAGACAGATGAAAACTTTGGAGTGTAATGCTTATGCCAACCTTGAAAGAAATTTGGGGTCAACTTTTGGTTTTTTAACACAAGAATAAAAATCTTACTTAAGGAATGTTGTGTTTGAAATTATCTGTAATTTTGTTTCACGCTCTTGCTGTCTTGCATATATTCTCTTTGAACATGATAGCCATAGACCTGGCTTATTTGTTACATACAGAATTAAAATAGACAAACAAAGGTAAAGGAATTTTCCACAGGAAACAGCAGAAATGCTTTTCAGATCAGCTACTGGTTTCAGATTTAAGCCAGAAAGGACATCAAAAGAGAAAAACAAAACTTGTAGGCAATGTTCTATCTCATATTTCCTACAGAAGTAGCAGACTCCCTAGATGCTAAAGATACCTTTTATTTTAGAGGCAAACAAATTATTTTAAATGTAACTGAACCGTAAATATTTATTAGGCCTCTTTTCCATTTGATTCTCTGAATATAAATAGTCCCAAAGCAGTATTTTCTCTGAAATTTTCAACTTCAAGCCAATGAATCTGACTGAAAAAAAATTAAATGTGACAATTGAGGAAACACAATTTTTCCATTAAAACCTTTCAAACACTGGCATTTTGTCTAGTTTCAAATCACAGTGCTTGGGTCTACATTGAAAATAAAAGACAACTTAAGACCTGGGAACATCACTAACCTTGGCCTGCCCATCTTGAGTCAGGCAAGGCCAAGAGTGAGCCTGCCTTGGCTGAAGCTTAAATTTCTAAAAGGAAAAAGCAGAACAGAAGAAGCACAAAGGAAGTCTCTCAGCCACGTTAGGAATGACATTTTGACAAGCAACTAATCGACTTCAACCAACTGATCTGTCCATTGATTAAAACCTTAAAAAGTAACAGGATAGTTTGGATGAAAAATAACACCATACATTTTGACTTATATTACTCAGGCAGCTTATCACCCAACACAGCTTGGTCTATAAAGCATGCCATGCTAGTCTCCCTGTCCCAGCTTTATGGGTGCTGCTACAGTAAATAAAACTAATCTTTGATCACCCATCCTATCCTGCAGCTACTAATGTTCATTGAGATCACCTCCAAGTTGGATATCTTTCTCCTGATGGAGATACTGCTATACTGTGATACGGCATACTGTTAGAGTAAATTAATCAAACTCTGCAATATCATTCACATACAAAGCCTGTGGTATTTTATACTGTCACACAGAAAGCACTGGGATGGATTAAATACATCTGTGGCTCATTAGCTCTATGTCTGAGCTTTCAAAATCCAACACCAGTGCACTGCTGAAGGGTCTGGAGCCAAACAATATACACAAGCACAGCCATGCTAATCAATGGCCTTTGCTGAAGAGGTAATACTCCTTTTATTGACATTTGCACCACCAGGATTTTCTCCACATTTGCTGATGTCTTAAAGACATACATGACCAGTCACTGGTGTTCAGTGGACACGTCATCCTTCACTGAGCCACAGTAACTCAGCAGCATTTCTCTGAGCCTTTCACATTACTGGGCAATGCTTGTCATCAGCAGCACCTGATTTGGTCCTCAGGTCTCTTACCAGATATTGAAGTCGCTGGCGTTCAGTCTCTGGAGTGAATTCTGAAGACATTGGAATGACTTCGCCATTTCGGATTATTATAGCTCTGTAAAAGTAATAAAACATCATCACCACAGGAAAAAAAAAAAGTAAAAAACCCACAGAAAACCATGGGGTACAGTCACACTCTTATTCTCTTCAGAATCATAGCCAAAGCCATTTCTTTTCTACTGAGGTTGACAGCAGAACAGGGTAATTTCTGCCCTGCATCCTATCCTTTAGGCTGGGTAACAAAGTATACTTGTATAAGCCAAGTTCATTTTAGAGCTCACAAAAACATCCAAGCAACAAAGGCAAGAGTTATTTCAATTGATGTCTGCAGGGCATCTTTATTAAGTGAAATGCAGACACCCAGAGGAGATGCTGCAGAATCACTGATTGTAGGGTTTTTTATTATTTTATTTATTAAAACTCTTCTTGCAGGTTTTAATATGAGTTGTGGCTGATGCTGTCTAAACTACTGCCTTCAAATGACTCATCCAAGCACTTTCCAATTATTAATTGGTCATATGTCATGTCAGAACATTTCTACTCCAACAGTAAATGGAAACAGCAAAGCAAATCCTATTTAACACAAATTTAACTAGTTACCTGCTGAAAGATGGCAGGTAATGGAATGACTGTAGATTAGCCAGAAGATTTCATACAATTCTGCAAATGGCGGAGAGAAAATTTTCTCAAACACCTGCCTGTTGTCTCTTAACAATTTGATTTGATGCACACAAAATATGGTCCAATATTTCCCTGGTATAATGCCACTGGCTGGAAGGCAAGTCACAGGAGGGAAGAGTTTACCCAATATTTTTACTGCATTCTACATTCATGTATTCACTCATGGAACTGTGTTTCTTTATCTTTCCATTACTTATCTCTCTGTAAGTGGAGCAATGCCCGCCACTTTTGATAAGCTATGTATCATTCCAAAGACTTTAATGTTCCTGTTGTGGAACTGTTTCTCAGCCATCAGTAGATTAATTCAGTGTTTGGATAACAGCAGTGTAGCAGCTCTCCCCTTGAATTTAGACAGAATTTGGTGTAGCTAAATAAAGTATTTGCCACTTGGATCAGTTTCTCTATGATTAAAATGGTCCCATTTCTGTGATATTTTCACCCCACTGATGTCCTATTGATGAGCTAGCTTACTTCCCCTGATAATTTGATCAATTTGCTGTCATTGCCTCTATGCCAGGTGTTCTGATGGCACTGCAATGCAACCAGCAAATATAGCAGGCACACGAAGACCGAAGACTTAAACTTCAAAATTCAAAACACAGGTATCTTGAGAAAATCAACTCAGGTACATAACTGAATTTCTAAAATTAGTGGCACTGGACAGATTTCCAAGTCTTTTGGATTGGTCATTGGACTAAAATTGTCTCCAAATTGTCATCTAATGTTACTAGTATATGAAAGGCAGCAGCTGCATTAACTGTGAGTAAATGAACTGTTCACATTTCTGAGATTCATGTGGCAAAGAGCAGACAGCTTCAGGATGGTACAACAATGGCAGATGTCTGAAGACCTCTGGCAATGAGGGGAAAACTGCTTTGCTTTGAAAAATTTACTGTTCTTGGACTTACAGCATTTCCTTGCAAATAACCCTGTGTAGAAATTAGAGGTGGCAAGAGTGCAGCCTACATACGGAAGGCTCCCATTGGCCCTAAATTAAAACCAATATTGTGTACTTGAGACAGACATTTTAGGAAATTTTTTTCCTAAAAAAATTTGTGCATAATTTTTGACAGATTTTTTTTCTCCTTTAGGAACTCTTATTACAGGCTTAAAAAAGTTACTATCTTATTAAAAATAATAAAAGTTTGCTGAAAATTTTTCTTTTGTGTTTCTGAGACAGTAATTTAATTATGAATTAAGAACTCTACCACCTCTCCTCTGCAACAACACTTCTGCTTTTATTTTTGCTGTTCCTAAGTTATTCAGCTTTGAACCAGATTAATTTACTCAGACAGTGAACATTTTATATAACTTTTTAATATGTTATTTGATTCACTTGAGTAAGACTCTACTTAAGGGGTCTGTGGGTTTAGTACAGAGTACATACTCAGGCAACAGTCTAGACTAGACTGATCAGAGGAGCTGATCAGACTCTAACTAAATTTTACACACTAGTTTGAGTAAAAAGCAATTTTCTGATCTTTTGCTTGCCTGAAAGAGCTAACATAAAACCACACATTGATATAACTGCTAGCACATCAGGCTAATTTTCTAATTATTCTTTGCTTTTCACAGGAAATCCATGTTTTAAAGACTGACCACTCAGACCAGTCTGGGGTTCATCTTTTTCTTTGTGCATATTGACACACTTCCTGTATATTTTGATAGCTGTCTTTCTCACTTCTATGGGTAGAATTGGGCCCTGAGGGACTCACATCATATAAAAAGCAATTCAGAGGTGAGTGGGTCAACCTTTCACAGCTCAACTTATTTTCACCAGAATTGGCAGCCACCTGGGATGAAAAGCACAACCCAGCACACATACACACACTCTTCAGAGGGGGAGGAATTAAAGCAATATTGTTGATACCTGGTAAAAGAGAGTTTTATGGTTTTCATTAATGTTTTCAGCAGTTGGACGTTATTCAACTTGCAAGTTACAGCTGTTAATAAGAGTCAAATGATTTGATCTGAGGAATGAGACAGCTCTAGATATGAGTAAAGGGAGGGACATAGACATACATGTACAAGGCACCAGTCCAAAAAAGCTGTGGTGAGCTTATAAGCCTGTACTGGGCTCTTAACCTTTCTTCACTAACTGCTTAGCTGTTTCATGACAGCAAAGGGTATTTCTGATGGCTCAAGTGACAAAAAAGGACACATTTGTTGGCTGCCTCAATGAGGGGGCTGGGTGCAGAAGCCTGGCCTAGGAGTCACCCTGCTCAGTGGGATATTCCCCTGCGATTGAAAAGGTGCTGAATAAGGCCCTAATTGGGTTTGGAGACTGAAGTGCCCTTTCTGTGACCTTGCAGTGACAGAGCTGCCAAGCAGCAACTGAAGGCTTTTTCCACCAAGCAACCTCCAGAGCCCTGAATTCAATAGCCCAGAGTCAATAACTGCTCACGAGGAGGGAGCCTGGCTGATGCAGCAGCTGCAAACAGCTCCAGTAACTGCTTTTAGAGACCCACTCTATACGGTCCTGCAGGACAATTAATTTTGACTTTACACTTCCTAATGGACTAAACAGCAACATGGTGTTACATGAGCATTACTGCTTCTGTCATGCATGAAACACATGTGTATGCAAGGAAATAGTCTTCTATTAGCATTTAACTCCCCCTCTATTGAGGATATATGAACATATTGTTTTATGCCAGAATACAGCTGTCCTATTAAACTGTCAGAAATAACTACATAGGAAACAAGAACTACTTGAATAGATGTGGTGCCCAGAGAGCATCTGATTCTGCCATGGTTAACAGTGACATTTTAATTTCCACCATACTGGTGAAACACATTATAGCAGAGCCACAGGGTGAGCCTGCCAAAGGCAGATAGATGACTCATGTTTGCAGAGAACAAGTATGTCAACGCTAACCAAATATTCTCTGATGACAAGGTTGCTTCAGACCCATACCAATCATTAATTTATATCACCAATGAAGCAGTAATTAAAAAAACAAAAGCTTTTTTTGGCAGGATTGGAAAGCGGGAGTCACAGATCTGCAGCACCTCAGTGCACTGCCCTCCATGCTCTGATGTCCTCTCCACATAGCACCATCAACAGTGAGAAACTGCTCAGAAGTCTTGAGGCCACAGAGGCCAGTAAGTCACTTATTCTGATCTATTCTAAAAACAAACTAGATTTCCCTGAGTCCTTTCCTCTCTTTTGAACTCCCCACTCACAGGAACTACAGGATTGTACTTGCCATTGCATTTCATGTGCTCTGCATGACAATGAAAGTATGTTCACTATTCCAGAGCTGGGATATTTATAGTAAACACGAATATGTTGGAGAAAAAAATCCCCAAAACGCAGCTGAAGTAGCCTAAAATGGATGAAGCAAGAACCTGATTTTGTATCTCTTCTGGCCTCTTGAGTTCTGATCCAGAGAAGCCACACCCTGAATAAGTAAATGGGGAGCAAGAGATATGCGAGTAGCTCAATGCACAAGGCAGGACCGGCAGTCATGGCAAATCCTACAGCTGGCTATGTCTGCTCAGTCACATGCAAATGAAAAGAAACACCAGGAGCTTAAAAGGCTGCATCTGCAGAAAACTGCATTTATCTTTTGGATTGACATGACTGTGTAGTCCATAAAGATCAGCTAAATTCACCCACAACATTAAGTATATGGTTATTTTCTATATTCAGGTTCAATACTTAGAAATTGCATTTGGTGCCTTAATATACATTCGCTTTTAAAATACATGGAGAGTGAAGCAACAGCAGGATAAAAATCTGCACTGTGCTGTATCGCTGCTGTGATGCTCAGGATGTAGCAACAACCGTGGCTTAAGGAAAATATTGATATATCAGCTGCTTTTGCATTTTTAATATGCCTAATAACTACCACCTCCTTGAATCAGAGCAGGGCTTAGGGGTTTTTTGTTTGTTTGTTTGTTTTCTCTTTTGTGGAAAACGCAATCAGCTGAAAATTGCAGAGCATCCCTTCTATGTTTCTTTTGAGAAACAAATAGAGCAAACTCACATTCTAGGGGAAGATCTTGTTGGTTACTCTCATTTAATCATCCAGAGAAAACAACACTTTAGTGAATAAGGTCAAAAGTGTGATTCCACTGCTGTCACAGGTCTATTGGGATTCCAGTGTTCAAAACAAAGAGACATCTCCAACTGTTAGGAGTATCCAGGGGACACCCTGATTCCATTACACACTTTTTCAGCCAAAAATGATTTGAAACGCAACATTAAACTGCACATTTCTACAACACAGGATAAAAATCTGGTAAAGGTGACAGAGAAAGACCATTCAGAAAACCCTTTTTGACAGTTTATATCAATTCCAAGCCACAGGGAGGCTGTATCCATTTTGTCAAAAGGTGTTAAGCATGTGGATTCAGTACAGATGAAGCAGAAGTGTCTGGCCTGTCTGCAAAGGTATTAGAAATGTGTCAATGAAAAAGAAAGAGGGATTAAACTGACAGAAAGAATAAGGCAGAGCTTTATTATATTCAAAGGGGAACTAAGCAGTAGCTTTTAATTAGGTGTGTCACAAGATAGCTGTGGAAAAAAGAAAGTAAATCCTAGAACTATTGAATCAGTCTATATTGGTACTTGTTTATTTTGGTAACTAAATGCATATACTTAAACAATCCAGGGAAGATCAATGCTATGGTTGGTAAGCTTCAAACCAGTTGTGCATTTTTTTAAATTTCCTTACCTTTTCTTAATTGCTAAGAAGTGAAAGACAATGACTTTAAAACAATTAAAATGAGAAATGTTTTTCTCACTGTAAATGAAGTACTGGAATTTACTGCCATTACAATTACTGATGACTTTTAATACATTCAGCACTGGCACCTTGGTTTTACTTATTCAAACTGAATTACTCAGTCCCATGCAGACCCATTTCTCAATGTTTCTTTAGCAACCAGGTGTACAAACACCTCACTGCAAATAAGTATGGAACTGATCTCATATTCCATGCCATGTTTTCACTAACTGTGTGGAACTATAGTGCAAAGCCTTTAAATTATTTCCTTAATTTTATGAATTAAGGCAGGCTGGGGATAGTGAAACCAACTATTATATAACATTTAGCTGGCATTAAAACAGGTTTCAGTGATGACATATTCATCACCATAAAACTCAGGTGTAAGCACCAACCCTCAGCAATGCATACAGAAAAATCACCCCCTCTGCCTCCCACCCATAATACCTAAGATAATGCCCCAACTCTTACTTCATCACTATCAAGAAGAAAACAAGCACAACCAGGGAAGGAGTAGAGCCAGTGAAAATTGCCTCTGTTCTCATTTTCCATTTACTGCCACTCAACAGTCGTGCCACCCTGATTTCTTCATATTTTTCAGCACAAACATGAGCCTGTTCACAGAAACATTGTGACAGGATAGAAACACTGGATCATTTTTCTTTCAGCTGAACAAAGCCAACATTAAGCAGGAGCAGACTCTGCTTGTGGCTCTTCCTGTGACAGTGTAGTTTCATGTTACATTGTGGGTTATAGCAGGCTGCTCAGACACTTTCATTCATCACCTGGGGGAACTTCAGCTCCCTCAAGCCAATAAAAGGTGTGAGAACTTGCCTTGGTGAAGTATTGCAAAAGTAATTTCCTACAGGAGCGTGCTCTGGCATTTCCTGCCAGAACAATGAAGATCACTCCCAAACTTCTGCTAAGGCTTTTTGCAGACTGCCAGCCACCAGGCTGCTCCAAGGGTTAGTATCTCAGCAGCACAACGGCTGAGTGCAGTCCCTGCTACACCAGGACACCAACTGGGCATTCCCAAGAATTTCATTCAAGGTCCTTTCTTCATGTCTTTGCCACAGCATGGAGCCAAGCATGCTACACCTCTCCTGTGACAAGATGAAAACCTTCTCCTGCCTTTGAAAAGAAAGAGAGAAAAATGATGAAATTCAGTCCCTGCAAACCCCCCTGAAAATTGTCTTTCAGAGGCACCTGCAAGCACATGAGCTGTTCCTGTGCACACATGTGTAGAGCTTTATGCTGTTTCCAATTACTTGACTCATTCATATTTATATTTCTAGTGCTTATTTAGTGATTCCTTTGGAGAAGGCCTCTGGGCACAATGAGGCTGCTGAAATACTCTGCAGCCACTATTTTGGTGGTCTGATTTTAGTGAATTAATTGTATTATTTTAAATAAAGGATCGTAAATAGGCAAACAGAAACTGCTTCTGTAAGCAGAATAACATAGATTTCTATGGAAGGGCTTGCTTTTCATGTTCAATAGCACCTGAGCCAGTCGTGATTTTCCTTACTGCCACCAAAAATAACAGAAATCAGAATTTCAACAACTGATCTGATATTCCATCTCATGTATTCACTAACAACTTAGTAAGCAGCAGTTAAAAGGATTTTCTATTGGTGGCAGTCTCCCTCTGCCCTATATATTGCATCTAGCCATGGGAAGCACCTGGCTGTCACCAACAATGGAACCAAATGACTTCAGTTGTTTCTGCATCACTACTCTACAGTTTTAAATTAAATGTAATGCTGAGCTTGCAGGCTGTCCACAGAGGAGTTAGCTTGGAGAAGACACGTTGCCCCATCATTTTTGACCCCTGGAGCGGTATGCTTCTAGGTGTCAGTGCCTCTTCAGTGGGCTGCAGCTCCATTCCCATGAGACTCTACTGTGAGCGAATTCCCTGCTCTCATTTAGGCCCTCAAGTGTGTTTCTTGGCTGATGAAATCTAACTATGGAGGTATTATTAGCAGTTGGCTTTACCAGTAGTGTTTTATTTTAGGGCTAATTATACATTTTTTTGTTATGCCCATCCCCCCACTAATGTGATGGAGCTGGTTATCTGTATGCAACGTTCTTGTTTAATCAGGAGAGTAACTTTTGCTATTGAACCAGTAGTGACCTCATAAGTTTACCTATACACTTCTAGTAATGTCTACTCCAGCTCCAGTACTACTAACCCAAATGTGAATGAACTAAACTAAAATGCAGTATAGTTAACTGTGTGTACTTTCCCGATGGTTTACATCTCAACATATCAGTCTTTCAGATAAGGCTTTAGCTGGCAGCTAGAAAGCTACGAAACAAAGCCAGTTTATAGTGACACTACTAAAACAAAAACTGTCCACTGTTGGTTCCAATATCCTTAGGTTGGAGATTTACTGCCCTCATAGGATTCATTTTGCCCCAATGATTTCAGTGTATTCTTCATCTGAACACAGCTAAGTACAAGGTTGCAATGATGGCAGACCACCACACTTCTGTACCACAGCTGAACAACATGCCACCAATTACTCAGGCTGTGCCAGGGAAATGAACAAAGAAATGCAGTCACATCTCTGCAGCCAGCTCTGAGCCTCAGGACCAGTATCTGTGGAATCAAAGCCTTTTTCCCTGCTGTCCAGGATATCACATTCATCTCCAAGACAAGTTACTATGGCAACTAAACCTGGGTTTAGTGGATGAAGGCATTGCTGTGCAAGTCAGTGTTTATTTTGCCAGTAATATGGCTGGGATATGGCTGTCCATGTAAGATGGACATAGCAAGGATTTTTTATCTCTCTCCTCTTCACTGTCTTACCACTGACAAAAAGAATGACTTTAGCACCTAAAGTCATATCTACCTGGATCTCAGCTTTTCTGCTTAACTCAGTACCAGTTGCAGAATATTAGATCAAGCTGGACCGAGATGTAAAAGCAAAGACTGCAACTCATGCTTTCTGCTCACTCTTCATGGGTGAATTTTTACCCAAGCCCTGCTTCATTTGCCCACACAGAAGTGCCCAGAGCCATCACTAAAAGCCCCAGGAGCAAGGATCAAGCAGCACTTATAGCTTCTGCTGAGACTGAACAGCCTGGGCTGCCTTAAGTTTGCTGAATTCAGGTGACTTGAAAAGCTTTTCAACATAGTAAGGACCAGAGCAGACTTTGAAGCATTCACCAAGCAAGCCTAGGGTGTTCCCTCTGCCCCTCCTCCCACAGTATAAATGGGAGCTAGAGAACCAAGGTGCCCAGCCTGCTTTCCATGCCTTGGCCCTTGCCCTGCAACACTGCAGTGAAGAACTTGCATGTTTCTGTGGTCAGCTACAAGGGCACAGATAAAAAAGACTATTTGGAGTTTGTTGGCTTATATTTTTTCTTTGTTTGTTTTTTAAAAGGCTGAAACCCCATGAGAATTAAAGGTAATAGAACTCTTTATTCCTGGAAATCAATACCAATGAACAGTGACTTTACAGTTTACTGGTACTACTTGAATAGCCCAAATTCTTCTTCTTCCTCATTATCTGAAACATAAGATAATATTTGTGTGGTTAGGACCCAAGATGTAACTGAATGTACCCCTCACTGGAAACGTTTACAATGGCTTCAATACCTGCTAATTGCCATAGGTATCGCTAAGGCATATGCTCTCCCAGGAAAAACAAGACTTTGGAAAAGAAGCAGGACATCTGTTTTGTCTTCAAAGCTTGCAAACATTTACTACCAAATTAATAATTTCTGCCAAGTCAGTGCTGGATATGACATCCCAGTAACCTGGAACTTGGCATTCACTGGATAACTAGGAAATGCTCTTCCTTAGCATTGCCCTTTGAGTGAAATTACTTCTTACTGATCCAATACCTTTTCTTCACACTATACCTTACATGTTTCTTGAAGTGCCTTCAAAAGCTTTATCCAGCACAAAATCCTACAGTATCTGAGGTTGCTGTTATTACAATGAATCTTGTGCTCCTGCTTCTCCCTGGAAGGAGGCCAGGCAGGAAGATGGGAGAAGGGCTTTCTGCTGGCCTGCAGATCATGCTTCTAAGGAAAACACACAGGAAGAACAGAGAGGACATGCCATGTTTCCTGAACATGGCTAATCTTTTCCAGCATTTTGGGCTAGTCAGGATCAGACCTCTCCACCTATCAAACTGCAGTGAAGAAGAATGTATATGGCAGAGACTTGCTTTGCTTTGAATTCAGTCTCTCCTCACTACACAGACCTGTGAGAAAACCCAGCTTAGGTTACCTGTTGCCCTGAAATGATCAAACATCTTTAATTTCAAATGAGTCTGTCAGAGAATTAATAATAACCTAAAAAATGGGATGTTCCATAGATTGGCCAAGCTACAATGTGTAAGAGTTGCTCTTGCCTCTGGGGAGGCACCCTTTCAGAATTTGGAGGAATGAGAACTTCAGGGAATGAACAGAATTCCCTACCAATTGCACAGCCTCCATGTGTTACTCAGTTTTGAAACTTCCTTTGCCCCACCTTTAGGAGAAGACAGGAAAAAGAATGCTTTTCCAAGTACTGCAGACTGGAGAAGCTTAGTAACTAAGTTAGTCTTTCCTCTAGAGACCTCTAAGCCTCTAGTATGAAGCAAAGTTACTGTTGTTTATGCAGACACAGATGGAAGACAGAGAGGGCTTAGGCAGACCACTCACAGAAAACAGGGAAAATATACACCATTTAGATTAGAAGATGAGTAGTTACAAAACCATGAAAACTAAAGCCTCCTAGACAGTAAACCAAAGACTAAAGTAAACTAGTTCTACAGTACCAATATATTAGAACACTTTCTGGTTTCCATCCTTACACAGTGTTAGCATTTCTGGCAAAAACGACCCTGCTGGACTGCCTCGAGGAAAAGGTCAGACACCATGAACCACTAAAATGGCTCAGAATCATCAATTCTGACTTCTCAGAAATTCAATTTAAGCTACACTTCCAGTCAGCAGATGTGTGGCTGTTTCCATGCTGCTCTCATTTATTTCAAAAAAAGCAAATTAAGCTCCAAATCTGACTTCCTATAGTGAGAACTAACCATGAAGGAAGCAGCTGACAAGCACCATGACAAAGAAGAGGAAATATAAATGTAGTAAGCTTCAACACAAGCAGCAAATCCAGAAAGAACTGAAACAGTAAACAAATTCAATTTTCAATTTGCTATTTTATTACACTGGGAGAAGACTGTGTTATAAACACACTCTCCCACACCTGGTCTCTTGAAGTACCAATGAAGTTACTTCACCTGCACCTACACAAAACCATCACAAAAATATTCATTCAAGTAGCTCCTAGCATTTAATAAACCAAAATGCTTTAGCATTAATTTTACACCTGCAAAAAGAAGGAGAAAATCTATTCTGGACATGAGCATAAAGTGCAAATATGCCCTGAAAATGTAAGTACTGGGGAGCAAAAGCAAGAAGGCAAAAAGATGATAAAAAAGAGCTGATGAAGCACAGCAAAAAATTCAGTGACCCTGCAAGTTTGTGAAGCCTTCAAAACATCAGGCTCTTTGCTTTGATGCCATGTAATGGCAATAAATCAAGAAAAGCCCAAGAACCCATTGCAGATTTATTGAGGGTTTCAGGGTGTATGGAAAAGTCAAATCAACTTGCAATGTTCTGCTTCTTGTATAATGATAAAGGCACAGCTTCCCTATGTGGCTCCAAGCACAGCACAAAATGGAAGTGCCTGCAGTCTCTGAGCAGCTCCAGACAACACAAAAGCCAGAACAATACTTGCGCCAAACATGGTTAGGATGACCATATTGCATTACAGTCATTGTAGTGATACTGGGCAAATGTTATGTTGCATGAGGCTACACAATAATTGGACAGTAATGAGTAAAAACATTAAATCCCTGTTTTACAACTGCTTCATCAGTAGCTATGAAACAATATCCTAATAAAGAGCATAAAACCAAAAAGAACTGAGATTAACAAGGCATGGTATGGCAGTTTAGAAGTAAAAGACACTTTAGTAATATAGAATTTAGAATTAAAGAACAACACTATCTAAAACAAAGACCAGAGAAGATTTACTATTCAATATTTAAAAAAGAAAAGACATAAAAAGCAGTTATTCCAATGGCCTATTTTTCATAGCAAATATGTCATATTGGTAAGCAAAACACAGTGCCTTGATGCTCACCAAAAAAAGCACTATAGCTGACTATAACACTATCAGTCCCTGAGCAGATAACCTTGTATGGACAATGCTAATCACCAAAAAGAAGAAAGAGACAGAAAGAAACATTAGAAAAGCTTTGGCAGATATTCAGATATGAATTTTGACTGTACAAGTAGGTATATTTATGGCAGAGTCCAAGAATGAGTAGACAAGCCATTAGAGAATGAAAGCAGTTCCTTCCAAGTTGTTTTTATCAGGCTCTGAATACATCACCTCATTTTTAGTAGGGTTCTGGTATCATGTGAAGTTAACATATAATTATTACAGAACTGTGATTGCATCGTTAGCAGAAGTTTAATTATATCATTGACATTAGTGATGCCATAACATCAAGCTAAATAATAGTTCATAACAAAACCTACAATTAGCACAATTTTTCCTCCCTTTTACACCAACCAAAAGTGTTCAGCTTGGAGAAGCCTAATAGTCCATACAGAAGTGAGCTAGGGCTGAACCTGAAAGGATTGCTGGCTGGTAATTTAGTAATATGGTAATTAAAGTCTTTTCATGATGTAATTACACATCAACTACAAAAGGACAGCTGCTATACAACACTGCCAGGGTACGTGGCATGAAATGATTAGATTTGAGAAGCTTTGGTGGATAAACTGAATACCACAGACATGAGTCTGAGGTATAGCTGGCACCACACAGTACATTATTATTCAAGTCTCACACTTAACGTTTCCTTAGTTTCATTGTGATAGTAACAGTTTGTTGCACATACCTTGGTCCTCTGACAGCAGAAGCTGTTCAAAACCCACCTTTAAAAGCTTATGCTGTTTTGAAGTTCCCTGAAATTATAAAACCTAACCTTCTCCTGGGGAGAGGCAGTATAACTGAGGTTCGCATGAACCCAAAATATTTATTTCCCACACAAAACCTTCTCTCAGAGATTTCTATCTGTGGGAAACTTGATTTATTTGCAGGCTTTTTCCAGTGGAGTAGCAGAGAGGGAAGGAGGAGAATGATGAGAGGGGAAAGGCACAAATGAGTAGGTGAACTCAAAGGAACTAAGGGTTTCGTCATCTAATTCCAACAGCAACAAGAGAAGTCCCCTGTTTGAGTGAAAAAACAAACCCTCCCTTCTCGAGAGCAGATAACCATTTCTTGAAGTAGTTTTCTTATTGTATTTCTCTCTGCCCTCCCTTTTATCTGAACAAACCACAAAGTTTACCACACAAGGCATGAGACAGCAAAAAGAAACATTTTTCCAACTAACACAAGTAAAATTTCTTGACTACATAACTGGGCTCTTCAAAATAAAGGAATGCACTGTGTACCCTGGCTGTGGGTAGACAACCTCACAGTGACTTGTCTAGTCCTAAAATGTCCTTTTTGTCATGACAGCAACTCAGATGTTTTGCAACAGCTAGGTTTTTCCCTCTAAGTGGGAAAGATGGGATTTAGTGGGACAGAGACCCAGACCAACTGATCTTCAATTTAAAGCTTTAAAATTTCTTTTGAGCTAGGAAAGTCTAGGAATGGACTTACCTGAAAATGAAAGATTTTGGAATAATTCTCCTCAGCATAAGAAAGATTTTTCTGTGAGGTCCATTTGGGAAGCGCAAAACCAAACTATTTTGAATCTGGAGGGACTTTATTACCAAAAAGATGTTAGGAATGAGAATTTGAATCCTGGTTCAAACAACACCCAATCTTGCTGACTGTTTCCTTTTTGATTCCTGCTCTCCCTCTTTTTCTGAAGAGATGTTCTGAGTGGACTTAATGAACAAAAAATCTTCTTAAACTTCTTGAAGAATTAGTATGTTTAACTACTGTTACAGCAATACTCTGGCACCAGCTCCAGATCACCGCAAACAAGAGTGGCTTGCCCTTGTGTATCAGAGGCTGCAGTGGAGCTGAGGCTGCTCTCAGGGAGCACAGAAGGAATCCTGAGGGAACTGGAAGCAGCCAGTTCCAGTCATTTAAGATCAAAGCTCTTGGCTACTCAGAATTAAGTCCTGCATGGCCAGTTTTACACAGCACATTTTTAAGAGACAGTAAAGCAAATTAGCCAACTCAAAGAAAGAGACTCAACTGTACCTCTAGAGTGATAGCACAAGAAAATTTGATCATTTCTAATTTAATGGCAGGAGAGATATAATGTAGTTCAGCTAGTAGTTCTGTTCACAGGATAAGTGATCATCTCAAACATGTTTGCAGCTACCATGTGAGGACTCACTTGACATTTGATACAAAAAGGAGATTCAATTATATCACTTGTCCCTAGAAACTGGGTGAGCTATTTGCAACACATACAGCAAATTTAGCATCTTATAAACAATCACCAACATGAAAAGAACAAGAATTTTATTCACAGAGGATTTATCTGACTTCCTACACAGTGTAAAGCAGCAAGAGGCAATAAAACTATTAAGTTTAAACTACAGAACCCTTAACTTTTGAGTGTTGTCTCTGTAAATACATGGGTGTACACACTACAAACATGAACTGTGTGTGCACAAACCTTAAATGCAAACTCATAACCATACCAGTCTTCACCTAAAGACAACATGGTTCAATGCCTTTGCAGATGTTTCAGATTATTCAGCTATTAATGAACAGAATACAAGAGCCATTCGTATCATGTGGGGACTCTTCTCCCTGCCGTATTTATGCAGTGCACTGCCAAAAAAACAGGTGAAGTCTGAAGTCTTGCAAGAAGAGCCTCACTATCTTTCTCCAAATGGTGTTAAGGGCAGAGCTAGAGAGGGGGAAAGAATGTGAGAGATTTCCAGTATGCTCCTATCTTTAGCAACATCAGAAGACAAAGAAAATGCTTCTTATCATGAGTCTTCAAGCACCCAACTTCAAAATAAAACAAAGCAATAGCTCCTGAGCAACAGCATTCAGTTCTGAGAAATGGACAAGTACATGAGCTAGAACAGGACAAAACAAAAAACCTATACTGTGATAGCCTGTCTCCCTCTCCTCTTCCCCTAAGGCAAAAGTAGCAGCTATTTGCTTACTGATCACTTCCTTCAATTACATTAAAATCTTTAAGTCAAATGGCCTGTCAAGACTAAGCCTGGCAATAGGAGCCACGAGACTTCCTACAGAACAAATGTAGCCCTACCTGCTGCTCTGGATGCAGTCACCTTGTCAGTGTTCAACACACAATCCTACTACACACCCAACACCTCTTTTGTTTCAAGGGCTTTTTAGCACCTTTCCACTTCTCTGCAAACATCAAATCTTCAGAAACTGCAACAGGACCAGAAATGCTGCCAGTTTCCTTGACTGCAACCACTGCTCAAGATATGCTATCCCTGGCACTTACATTCATTTCTGTGAGAAGTGCTAAGTGTTCAGCCAAGAAACAGAATCTTCTTGTGATGCTCTCTGCATTTAAGGAACTCGGTAACACCAGGCCTGGGAAGTTTGGGGTGAAGGATTAGATGTGGAGACAACACACTTACCTGCTATCACCAGCATTTGCCACATACAGCTTGCCCAACAAATACACCACCACTAGGGCTGTGCAGCCGCCAGAAATGTTATACACGGTCCTCTCTCGCTCTATTTGCAAATCCTGTGGGAAAAGAGAACAAGATTTATAAAGACAGCATTGCAATTAATGTTTGAGAAAATGAAGATTCCCCTAAAAACCAAAAATAAAATAGAGTCTATTAGACTGTATGTCCCACTGTCTGTCTTTTCTTGCAGCTATGGCCACATGAGCTGGGAGAAGAACAGAAAATTGAGGAGTACCTATTACTTATACAAAGATGTTTGGGAAAAATCAGGTCAGGAGACTTTAATACATCAGATACTAAGGAATAAATAGCAACTCTCAGGGATACAAGAGAATTTGCTATGGCAAAAGCACAATGAAGGCAAAGATAAATGAAGCTTAACAACAGATACCTGGTGGTATAATTGGAGAGTGCTTTACACAGACAGCAGATAATTAATGAGACCCAGCTACAACATGAATAACTACCTACTTCCCTAGAGGAATGCTAGGATTATGGGGTATACACCTTAAGAACAACAGCAAGATGCACTTGTGCTACAAGACTACCCTTCAGAAACACAGGGAATGACTGGATGCTAAGCTGATTCTGAGTGCAAGAAATATCATATACTAAAAAGAACAGAAGTGGAGAATACAAATTATCACCAACAGTTAATAAAGTCCTAGAAAGGTAAAAGAACACATAAATACACACACACTCACATACACATATATATATATATATACATACAATGCCCCAAGAAGGCTTGTGGAACATAAAGCAAGTGAGTAAAACAAGCTATTTTCATCCATACATTTTAAACAAACACTGAAGTGTATGCTAATGAATTAATTCTTCTGTCTGTAGTTTAGCTTCAGGTAATAACATGCTACAAATTATTCTTCTCTCCTGTGTCCAGAACCAAATCCCACTTCATACTGGTCTGTCCTTATAATATTGGATTCAAACAGGGAGCATCATTTAACATCATTATTGCAAGTATTGGCAGATCTTTTCCAGCAAAACCCTGCCTACTTACATGTGGTTTTTATTATGAATATATGATTTCCTCTGTTTGTGTGCATATACACACCTCTATACTTCAGCCACTTTCATATCTGCGCTGGGCAACAAACAAGCTATTCATGCTTTGAGGTATGGAATTTGGAGCTTTATTTTAGAGCTAAATTTATCTGAAGAAAAACACTACAAAATAAATACAAACCATGACAGCTGCAGTTTGATTGAAAATCCACAGAGGTGGAAGTCACTGTCCCATGCTTAATCTCCTACAAATTTCAGGGGAGGGAGAGGACCTGAGACAGCAGCACAGATAGATGCTCAGCAGCACTCCGGCACTGTCCTGAGCCAGTGGGCAGAGATGCCTGTCACAAATAAGTCACTGACTCCTCGCTGGTCAATGCATGTACATCCCATTTGTGCCATGGATACAGTGCTGAGGTATTGTCCCAGCAGGCCATCCTGAGCTCTGTAGGCAAACTGCATGTGGCTGCCACAGGGACACAGGTTCTACTGCACTCACCAACTTTTTTTGAGGGGGGCAGGGGGTGGAGACTGGGAGAAAAACACCTCCAAGCTAGAAATCATATCTTGCAGAACTTCTGGTCACAGACACAGGCCTTTTATAAGTGCCTCTTTACCTAATCTTGCCATAGAGAAGCTGATTCTCCTTCTCATGGTTTTGACATATTTCTTAATTAAGCTTAAGAGCTCAAAGGAAGCAGACATTTCTAACCATCAAAATAACTTATATTTACAAATGCTACGGATTTTCAAGCACTGCCAGGAATTTTAAGAAACCCTCATTTCCACAGTTCAGAATCTCCTCCAAGACCTTCAAACAGTGTGCAGTTCCTCACCTGTTTTCAGCTTTGTCATACATATATTTTCCAAGTGCTGGAATTCCTGAATTAAAATTGATTTCTTTCAATAAGCAGAATTCAGAAGCATCTATTATAAGAAAGAAGATGGAAAATCCTTAGGGCCTTTTTTTCAGAATTTTCTGGACTTAAACTATATCAGTGTACTGGATTTTCTCAAATCATTGCTGTTGTTGGGCTCTCCCATCTAGAACTTCAATTTACTACCATGACTTGTCAGAGTACCTGGAGTGCCATGTATGATTTGCTATTACATACGCTACTTGACATTTTCTTTTTCAGCAGCAAGGAAAGAGGGCAAGGCTTTCTGACAGCTCAACAAGATTTGAGGGGGGAAAAATAAAGCAAAATAAAATTAAGCTCACCAATGCCACCAACTCATTCTGATGTAAAGACATTGGCTTCTAATGAAATACTTTATAACAGTGGTGCTGGGAAAGTAATACAAACATGGGCAGAAGCCACAAAATGCCTCTAAATATGAGAGTAAAGGGGCTCATTCTGGACAGAGTATATAAAAAGCTTTCCTCTGCTTTCAGAGCAAGTTTTTTGGTGGTTTGTTTTCTGTTTGTTTGGGGTTTTTTCCCTGTTTGGTTTTTGGGTGGTTTTTGGTTTTTTTTTTGGGGGGGGGGATGTTTGTTTTTGGTTTTTTTTCCCGAAGGAGCAGTTAATTTAGTCGGAGCCCTGCGGTCCGTGCCGGGACAGGCACTGCAGCGGGTGGCAGGCGCTCCCAAAGGTTGCCCCAGGCCTGGTCTCCCTTCCGTGGTGCGGGATGCGGGAGGGCGGAGCACAGCCTGCAGAGGACACCGCGACGTACGGAGCAGGTGAGGGCGGGCAGGGCGGCTTTCCGCACGGAGCAGGTGAGGGCGGGCAGCGGCGAGGCGGCGGCACAGCCGCGGGCCGGGGCGAGGCCGGGCCGCGCTCCCCACGAGCAGCGGCCGCCCCCTCAGAGCCGCGCGCGGGCCGCTCCTGCCACCTGGCGGAGGCTGCGCGCAGCGCCCGCCGCTCCCGCCCGCCGCCGCCTCCGCGGAGCCCCCGTGAGGCACGGCCGCCTACAGGAACCAGGTGGGTTTGGAACGGCTGCAGAGAGGGAGACCCCACGACCTCCCTGGGCAGCCTGTTCCAGTGCTCTGCCACCCTCAGCGTGAAGTTCTTCCTCAGGTTGAGATGAAACTTACAGCGGTTTCGTTTATGGTCGTTGCTCCTCATCCTGTTGCTGGGCAGCACTGAAAAGAGTCTGGCATCATCCTCTTGACACCCGCCTTTCAGATAATTATGTCCATTAATGAGATCCCCTCTCAGTCTTCTCCAGACTAAACAGCCCAGCTGCCTCAATCTCTCCTCGCAAGAGAGATGCCTCCAGTCCCTCAATCATCTTTGTTGCTCTGTGCCGGACGCTCTCCAGTAGCTCCTTCTCGTTCCTGTACTGAGGAGCCCAGAACTGGACACAGCACTTGAGCTGTGGCCTCACCAGGGCCGAGCAGAGAGGGAGGATCACCTCTCTCAACCTGCTGGCCACACTCTTCCCACACCCTTCTCATCTAAATTTATCCTCAGAGCAGCAGCCTTTCCACCAGGATCTCAACCTCGCTATGACAGAAAGCAACTTTACACACATAGTATTAGGTATTTGATTTAAAAAAAAGTTTCAGAAGGCATAAACATAAAATTAACTCCTTAGCATAATTTACATCAAATGCCTGTAATTCTGTTTAAACTCTCAAGTCTACTGTTATATAATGAGGGAAACTTTTAAAAAAGCAAACTTGTACAACTCACACCATTCTCTCAAGACTGTTCAATTAATCAAAATGGCATCAGTATAGAAAAAACACCTGTCTAGATTCCATTTAAGTTAAAAAAACTCAATAAATAAGAAATCATGATACAATGAATGCAAATATAAACCTCCCAATAAATCATACAGACTACTTCTGTGCCATTTTTTCCCCATCTAAAATTAAATGGGCTTCAGAGTAGAATAGGTGCTCTCTCCCCTTAACCTTTCTTGCAAATACGTACATCACACATGTACACAGGGTTAAATACAGGGGAAGGACTATAATTTGATGTTTCTATCCAATATTGAAATGCACTTGGAAGCATTCCTCCTGGCTCCTTTGAACTGAATCTCTAAATGTACATCTTAAAGCTCAACAGATGAAAATTGGAGGATTTGATTTACAACACCTTCAGAACCTAAGCTTGTTTATTTCCTTTTAACTGGAACAATTGTGATACTGACAATTACTGACATTCACTGGTTTTTAGACAGGGCATTAAATTATCTGGAAACACAGCACAAACTTGCTAATCCCAGTTTCAACAAAGAAAACATCATTTAGATGTACTTCAAAATGGGGACAATTTAATTGCTAAATGTCTAAGTTAGGCAATGACAATTTGTGTTGGCTTTCCACAGTGTTTTACTCCAGGTAGCTGCATATAGCTGGACAAGACAAAAACTGTCCAAAAACCCACATCAAATAAAGGAAAAATAATTTTTAAAAGCCTTTTGAAAGCCATGGATTGCATTGTATTTGAGACTTGAGGCAAAAACAAGGAGACATTAACTAAAATTCAAAAGCAAGTTGGGGGAAAATATAATGGTATACTAGATGCTCCCAGGAAAAGGGGACAAAGCCATCATTAGATAAACCTATCAGGTCAGACTCTTTAAAAAAAAAGTATCTTTATCTATTCATTATTTTCACTCAGTTCACAAGAATCCTTTGCAGCAATTGGTATTTCAGGAAAAACCACCAAGAAGCCTGCCAACGTGTCCAGGAAACCTGAGCTTTCACCAAGTGCCAGGTAAACTGATCCACTCTGCTGGCACAAAACATCTCGACTGTGCTGACCTAGCCCAACAATACCCATGACGTTCCAGTACAAACAAGGACTGATTAAACAATGTGCTGTGGAAGAGGCCCAAAGTCTCCATGCAAAGACTAAATGGAGTATAAGCTAGAAGGAAGTTAAATAGAGGCAGCAGGAAGATCAAGCACTGCAAGCTCAGATGAGACACAGAAATGTTGATTTTATGAATTGCTCCCTTACACAGATGAAAGAAAACACTCTTTAGCCTAAACCAAGTATAAGTGCAAAATTCCCTTCAGAGCTCAAAGTAGAAACAGTTTAATTATCTACTTTATTTATGCTGACCATTTTTTAAGCTTTCCTGTAGAACTTAATTCTGAAAGTACATTGCATTGTGGTAGTCGTTTGTTTATCAAAGACACTTATGACCTTCAGCCCTCTAATAAAAAAGCAAGTGGGAATTAAGATACTGGATCTGTAGTATATGAACAAAGATGCAGGGAGGAAGATAATTAGTTCCGTTTAGAAACAGATCTCTGTTTAGAAACAGAGAGAACAGATTATTATGAATTATACAAGGAATACCTGAACACCATAACTGTTGTGAGTTATCCAGCTTTTCTGCATTTCTCATCCCCTACCCACAAAAGCCCTTACAACCAGATCCCTGAACATAAGCTGAGATGGTCTTCTGTGTGAACACCTAGTGAACTGTGAAATCAAAATAAAGCAGTGCAATAATAACAGCCCTATTCACTCAGACACATTCAGGAAGGCAGCAATGGGTAACACACATGCAGCTCTCCTAAGAGAGATAGAGTACTTGAAACAGCCCTTCCATACTGTTACTTTCACTGCCCAGTGCCACAAAACTCCACTTCTCATCTCTCCTGCTCTTGGAGACAGTTTCAACAGGAGAGAATCGTGTCACACTCTTAGAGCCTGGCACACTTCTGGCCTCAAAATTACACCACCTGAAGCACAAAATTTGCGTTCCTCTTAGGCATGCTCTGAACCCACTAGGGCACAGTGCATGGGCCTAGTCATCTTCTCTCTCTTTTCTCTACGAAGAAGGAAGCAATCTTGTCCTCCCTTTCTGAAAAGGTGCACTAAACTAACTGATTTTAATGCATCCTCCTCTTTCTTTTCATTTAGCAGAAACTGAGCCCACTACCCACAGTGTATAAATCTGCCTGGGCAACCCCCACTGAAGTATGCCTAAGCTACGGCTGTGAATGCTGTTCCTGGACCTACCCACCTGCAAGTCCAAACCCAGTCAGTGGGTCTGCTTGCCTGCACTTCCTTGGGAAGAAAGAACAATCCAGCAAAAGATAATTGTTATGCAGAACTCAAAGTGAAATACTATTTGTAACAACAACTGTAGTCACAAATTAAATGCAGGTACTGGACAAGATTCACATATATCAGGAAAAACGATGATCAGATATTTATTTTCAGACAACAAATAAAACCACTGGGAAACACTGAAATGCTCAAAGTCCTTTTCAAGTAAGAGGCTTTTCTTGAAACTACAGAAACAAAATTTTAAAAAAAATTAAAAATTTAATAGTATCAGACCTCCCAATACCTGATCCACATGTACTTGCTGGCAGGCCAAATCTTTGCTCTGCCTGACAAGACTGACTTTCAGTAATGTAGAGAAGTGAAGGGGGAAGTTGTGGAGGAGGAACTACATCCACTACAGAAGAGGAAAAAACCAGCTTCCATAGAGAAACAGATGGATATTCTGTTCCCATAGGGTCATGACTTCCTGACAGTTGTTCAGGCTGTATAGAAATCAAGTGGGTGGTTGGAATGAACTTCAAGCCCCACTCACCCACAAAATCTGCCTCAGAGAAGAGCTGCAGACACTCTACAGTCAGCTGCTCCAACACCTGTGTGAGCTAGGGGTCACTGGACCTAGCAGCCTTTGCTGCTGCTCTGGTATGGCAACAAGACTTTATAAAGTGTATGCCCATATACTCAGCCTGGTAACAACTTCCAGTGCTGAAACCTGCACTGTAAGGCAGGTATAAAATACTGATCTTTATCTTATAAAAGGAGGGGGAGAAGAAAATTAAAAAATAGAGCATAATACATCAAAAATTCACATAACTCATTACCATTGCCACAGTGCTACTTGGGAGTTAAGAT
The DNA here is from genome assembly GCF_971803275.1 of Cyanistes caeruleus. Taxonomy (NCBI): domain Eukaryota; kingdom Metazoa; phylum Chordata; class Aves; order Passeriformes; family Paridae; genus Cyanistes; species Cyanistes caeruleus. Next base: position 49,831,963 of record NC_141704.1, on the reverse strand, counting down.
GCAGCTCCTGCCTCACAGGGATGTACATGGTAAGGTGTTGAGGCTCTTAAACGGTTCTGTTCACACTCAGATGGTGTTAAAGCAATGAAAAGGAAAAAAAAAAAAACCAAAAAAAAGCCTCTAAATCATCATCATCTCCAGGTCTTGTGACTCAATGTAAACAACAAGGACTTCAGAGCCCTGAGACATACATACCATTTCCTTGAATGCACTTTCTATGGCCCCAATAACCAGGCACTCATGTGGGATCTTCTTCTCAGTGAAGAAGCGTGTTGGAGGCGTGCTGGGCGAGCCCGGGGCTCCCACACCACCACGCAGGGAGGCCGCCCGTGTCAGTGTCCTGCTGTTGGTGGATGGGTTGTCAGGCTCCTCTCCCAGGCAGGTGGGTGGGAGGACGGCTGTGTTCCTCAGGATGTCCACAATCTCCTGCAGCTGCTCCAGGATATGGTGCTGCAGCAGTTTGGAAGCCACCACAGCTGCCCCTGACCCAGCATGTCCATCAAACAAGGACCAGTAGTACAGGTTGATCCCATCTGTGTCCTGGAGAAGCAAGAGGGGGAGAAAGGGAAGGCAAAGAGATGGTCACTGTTGCACAGTTGTGAGCGCGGTGACTAGTAGCACAGAGGCAGAAGGTGAAACACAGAAAACTTTCCCAGAGGTACCATTCTTTCTGAAATGCAGAAATACCCACAGTGTCAGTACAACTCTGGCTGAAAGAAGAGATGCTTATTTTTACCATGCATCCCTACCATGTTTCATCTTTTCCTTAACCTCTTAAAAAAAAAAAAAAAGAAAGGAATAAGAAAGGCTGAACTTACAATCTTTCTTACCTTACAGCCATCACAGTTTATAGAAGAACAGCATTTGAATACATAATGAAAGATCAAAATTCTACACAAAACAGCACCTCATACTTAACAGACCTTCTTTTTTTACTAGGCATGAGACAAAGGACCTCAGTTTGACATCCAGCAACAAATGTGAGCTCCACTTCCACAATTGGTAGATAAGGTCCATCCATGCTGGCAGACAGGACAACTCAGGCTTTCCCTGCCTGTGCCAGCCCAAGAAACAGCACCAGCACAGAGATCCTCGAGGATGACAGCTGCACTTCATCTGATCTAGCCTCGGTTCACTGCCTGGTTCTTCACAATCCCCTAAAAAGTTTCCTGTATAGTACTGGAAATGGTGCAATACCCTATTGCTTAGACAGGGTATTAGCCAAGGGCTGGAGGCATAGTACCTCTGGGCACCACAAGCTCCAACATGCCTGGAAAATACCAAGGAGCCATACTCTCACTAACCTCAACATTTTCACCAAATGAATTTGATTCATTTAGCAATCCTCAAGTAACCATTTAAGGCTTGATGATACCCATCTTTGCATGACAGCATATTTGGCAGCAGCATGGGAAAAGAGTCTTTCCTGTCTTTCCTTTCCCCTCCATTTCTTTTAATCCTGCACCTTTTCCCAGCTATGCAGAAACAGCTGCTAGTGTGGCTGCCTTGCAAGTTGGACGTGGGTGGACTAATACAGATTTAGAAAGAAACAACTTTGCAAGGGACAGGAATGAAGCTATACTGTTGTAAAATACCTCATAATAAGAAAGAATAACCTAGATCTCACTGCAATCAAAGAACCTCAAAATTACATGTGTATGTTGCACTGTGGTCTAATTTAGGATGACAGACGTGATTCGTTTTGTTCACCTGAACACTGCTCTCACACTACAGATCAGCATAAAGTCTAGGCACCACCTGTATCCCAGAACCTCAAAGCACTGCCTATTTCAAATTTATGGACAGGGCTGTGAACTGCAGCTCCTTTTACTTTCTGCTGTTTCAGCTGCTCCACTACAGTGCCATGATAATAAAAATCACATAAAAGTCGAGGTTTTTAATTTTTTTTGCATACAGCATTGCTGATGTGGTAAAGTTCAAATATATTCTTTACCAAAGCATCAACAGCATAGTCATCTACACAGCAGAGAGCTCCTCCAAGAGGAACTCATTAGTCCCTCATGCACTCTTCATTAATGAAACGCTGTGATAAGGAGGTATTGTCCTAAAGTACTGTTTACTTACTACAGTAAAGTAAGCAGGATATATCCTAGAATGGTGAAAACCCAACATGTGTCCACATTTCTGTACACAGTTCCTTAGCCAGGAACTACCCCCCTCTCACCCTGCACTTACCCAGCCTGGTAAATTCCTCAAAAAGCCTCTTGTGAAACTTCCCACCTGGAGGCAGGACTGGCAGTTGTACTACCTTGCTCTGGGCCCAGAATCCCTCCAAGCTGACACAACAGCTGGCTGTAAAAATCTGTGTAAGTAATTTTTAACGGCTAACAGGATTAGCAACTTAAAAACTTGCTTGTAAAAATAGATGGCTATTCATGTAAAGTATTTTGCCAACAGAAACAAGTTTTCCAAAGTGAAAGTGTTTCAGCTGAGAACTGAAACTATTTATTCAAAATGACAACACTTTGAGTCCTGGGATTTGTATATCAAACCACTTCTGCTCCCATTCTTCTCTTAAGAGTTTGTCTCTATGGCCAAAATCCATGTTATGATGTACCATGGATAGTGCTTCCACAGTTTTTGTCCTCATGTACTTTAAAGGTGCTACTTCTTTGGAAATGTGCTCTCTTTGGGGGGAAAAATCCCCAGGGCATTTCAACTCTGACTGAGACTGAAATATTTTACTATTGAAAAGGAAGAAGACGTTTTGTCATTGTTCTCGCCTTGCCCCCAAACTGGAACAGAAACTTTTAACTGAACAAGTTTAATCCACACTCCGTTTTCATGAGTTCTCCAAAGAAAATCCCCCAGCAAAGTCTGTGTTGCAGCTTTTCAAAAGATGAAAGAGAACAGTTATTTACACAATTTACTCTGTTGTGATCTCAATGCTGGATATGTCCTACACTGATCAAGCCTCAGGTGAGTTTGGGAGTTAAATAAAGACAAGACTGGGGTGCTTTAAAACAGATGAAAATAGCCCCAAACCAAAAGGTAAATTGAAATGTTTCCACTTATTTCCTCTAAGCCAATGGGCAGCACAAATTTGGACAGACAACTTCACATGGACCTGAGTTGTATTCTCACACACTCACTGACACATGTCACCATGGCATGGCCACATCAAGAGTGGTGGTCCACTGATTTTGTCCTTTTTGGAGTAGTAATTCTTGATCAAAGAGGATGTTGCTTCCAGTTCAGCTAAGTTCAGACATCTACACTGCACACCTCCAAGATAGTTCTCTAAATTGCCCTTATGTTGGGCAGACAGAAAACCCCCTGTATTTCCAAACTACGCACATTTCATTCCAAAGTAGATTTATTTCTCCCTAGCAACAGCAGAAGCACTCTGGATAACTGTGAAGTCTGTATTCTAAGCACTCAGAGGAAATGACTACCATAATGCTGCTCTCATACAGACATTCTGTGTGAGATGCTCTAGGGCCTTAAGTTCAGTTGGGATCTGCAGGCATTACTGTAACCTAAATATTAGTCTTGAAAAACTTCTGTGTATTCCTACAAAGCTCCATTTAGTTTTGAACTAGCAAAGAGGAAAACAACAGATAACCTATTAGCTGTCTAAAAAAAGGAAGAAAAACAAACTATTTTGCCCCACCCAGAGAATAAAAACAGATCCTATTTAAAAAAAAAATTAATTCCCCAAAACCATACCAATTCAATAACAATTAAAAATATGATGCAATTAAAGCAGTGACTCAGTGAACAAACAAGGGCCAACAGTTAGGGCACACAGATGAGGCAAAAGGCACAGAAAAGTGCATGCTTTTCCTCACACAGCTGAGATGACCTCTGCAGCTGCCAAGTGATTACTTGTTTTCATGTGTCCATGCATTGATGTTTGTGCTCTTTTACATTTGGGAGCTTGAACTTCTTCCCAAAAAGAACTGACATTCTGCAAACTCAGAGAACAGGACATATATTTTTACTAGCACTGGCAGTATTCTGCCAAAAGTAGTCTTTCAAACACCAGTCTTCATTTCTTCTTTTATCTAGACAGAATCCTCAAATAGGAGTGTGGTCAGTCACCACAATGGTGATTATTTTAGATTTTCATTCAAAAGATTCTGGCCTAACAACAGGCTGAATAACTAGCAGAAAAATGAAGAGGAAAGAAACCCTTCACTGCACTGACCTTACAATTAATTTCCAGAGGGTACTAGGAAATTTAATAAGCTTCAGGATCCTCAACTGCTGATGTAGCTTTCAGGAAGGTTCAGGATTCTCCTGGGCTTTGCAATTGTAAAATATAATTAAGACATGCAAAGTTTTGGGTCAAGCAACAGACAAGAAATCATGAGAGAAATTGCATATATATACATAATTTGAGCTCAATTATATGAAGGAAAAAAAAAGGGAAAAACCTTAGCAATAGCTAGTGATCAATCTGGGACATGCTTTTGAGGTAAGCTAGGCAGCTGTCTTACACTGCAAACCTTCAGATGGTTGTTATGCAGCTAATTCCAAACAGGCAAATAAATAATGTTGCCACTAAAGATTTATTCTGGGAACTACAACCTACCCTGACTATTATTATTCCAGATATGAACTACAGTCACAAAACACTTAAGAGTGCAACTTGAGTTCTCATTAAATATGAGCTGGACCAGCAATTGCTACCCCAATCCTTAGAGAAAAGCCTCCTCATGTTACGAGTATGTTCAGCTGCCTGTGGTAGGCTACCAGTCTTGTGCCACACACACCATCCTAGATTTGTGGCAAACTGCAGAATTAGTAATTATGTATCCTCACATTACAATGACAATTAATAATGCATTACATTAAGTTCTGCAGCCTGATTATCACTATGACAATAGCTGCCTGTGGTAGGCTACCAGTCTTGTGCCACACACACCATCCTAGATTTGTGGCAAACTGCAGAATTAGTAATTATGTATCCTCACATTACAATGACAATTAATAATGCATTACATTAAGTTCTGCAGCCTGATTATCACTATGACAATATCCTGGCATAGGATTTCCATTTTGCTTGCTGATGGTTTTCAGCATTCATCATGAAGGTACTCTGTAGCTAAAGGCATTTAGAAATAGTACAAATGAAAAAGATGTGCAATTTAACATGAATGGTCTTGAATGGGGACAGACAGGAGATATGATTAATCAAGCAGCAATGGAGTGGGATGGGGGAAAAGAGGACAGAATTAACTTAGGGTTGATTTTAGAGAGTTTTTCCTTTCACTGCTCTTCTCATTTTATTACCCACCCTTTCAAGAAGAAAACCGTGTTTATGCTATTTAATAGACTTCCCAGGATTTTTTGTGTGTATTGGGGTTAAAAAAAATGTTCACTTCTCCATTTCTGCATTTCTGGCCTACCACCTCTTCCTTTCCACCCCTGGAAGTCCATGTGGAGAGTCAGGACCATGATAATGGCATTCAACTTGTGTGGACAACACATGGATCTCCAACTCCCTTCTGCTGCTTTTTCAAAGCACAGGGCTGGATTGATGGGGTTAGCATTAACCAACAATCACACAAGTCTCAGATGTAGCTGATGTTTCACAAACTTCCCAAAAAGCAGGAGAAAAGATGGCATATGCCATTCTCAAAGAGTCAGTGGAAAAAAAAAATCTGAGGATGATGAAAAGGATTCTGTTATAGAAAGTTTAAATTTCAGTGCCTATTTCCCTGGTGCTCCACACTGTAAAAAAATTCTTTCAATGAACTTCTTGCCTCATTGCTTTTTCCTTCTGCAAGGTGCTTAATGACAGACAATTTCAGGTGTGTTACAGTGGGATTTCCCTATGAGTTATTTACACTATTTAACCTCTAGCTTTCTTACTAAATATTTCATGGGATGACATTCTATCATTCACTGTAATGTCTAAAGCCAGTATTTCTAAATTTTTTCATAGAAATTAAGTTGCACCCTCATCACATTTACCATGAAACTCATATACTTCTTAAAAAATATCTGCAAATAGTGCTGTCTGAGGGGTATTATACCTCACAGTACAAAAATACAAAAACATGACACAACATAAAAATGTGCTTTTTTCCTCCCTCTTTTTAGAGCTATTCAACCAACAAAAGATGTAGCAAGGAAAAAAATCTTACTAACTGCTAGTGTAAGACTGCCCTCTAGTAGAAAACTTTCTCCAGGAATATGCTGCCTGTTTTGGGAAAATATATTACAGAATTAAATACACAAGCTGGGCTCTAATATAGGTTTTCCACAACTAAATAATAGGTGTGACAGCACTTATTCTAGTGCCATGCAGAAAAATAAATAAATCTGTAGATAAGAACAGAACATATAAAGAACAAAGTAACAAGTAACTAGAAAACAGTATATTATATGGATCAGCTGGCTCCTGACTTTCCATCTTACGCTCCTTTTTGGTCAAAATATATCAGAAATAGAATCAAGAACAGAAGATTTGAACTAAGTGTTTCTCTCAAGAAACTTGAAAGGGAGTGGCTGTTTCTTCCAAAATCAAAATGAAAGACAGAGAATTAAACTAGGAAATATACTAGCAAAGAGAGAAAGAAAAATCAGAACATTCCATGAGATTCTTCTCAAACTCTGTGTAGGTAGATATTTACTGAGGAGATATTTACTTACAATCATGAAATATCAAATGGATAAAAAGAGCAGCTTTTAAAAACATGCAGTTTATTGACCCTACCATTACATAACTGCAACAGTACAACTGTAACAATGAATAACATCAAGGTTAGTTAAGATGCCTTTCCAATAACAGAATTATTTTAGATCCCTATCTTTTTAATGCAATCTAATCTTATTGACTATTTAATGTTTGGAAAAAAGTTCCTTCTGAAGAAGGTGATGAACCATGGCTTTTGCTCCTGAGAAGCTTTTGATACTGGAAGTTAATCAGGCTTTGTGGAACAATGCTACAAAGATTTTTATATCACATGCAAGCCCCCAAAATATGCAGAAACAAATTCAGGACAGTAACATTTGCCCATATCCGAGATGCAGAGGCCCCTGACCACGTATCTCACACAACAGGTCTGGAACTTTAATGTGGTATGAGACCAAATCTCTTATCTCTTCACTTCAAATCTCATGTCTCTTTTCTTCGCACACATCTCGTCAAGATGTGTGCACCCAGGCTGGTGTGTGCACAGGTGTCTTTGCAGTGTGCCTGTGTGCATGGCACAGTGACACCCTTAGTGTCAAACAAACCCATTACCTGGACCAATGAGACTGGCAATTGTCTTGTTGCATTTTCTACACACAAACAAGCACTGTGGCAAAATGTTTGCTTCATGAAACATAATTAATGCATACAAAAGTTAAATACACTCCTGAAACCAAGCATCTTCCTGAACCAACAGCAGGCAGTTGCATGGACTTTCTAGGAAAGGCTTTTAAAAACACAGTTAATTAAAACAAATTCTGTTTTGCTTTGCATCTCTATATGTAGAGCTCCTAGTCCCAGCAAGTTCTGGGCACAAAAAGTTCTGGGCAAATCCCGGGCACAAAAAGTTTGCAAAAATGTACTTGAAAAAAGAAATCATGACTGTCTGAATACAATGAGGAATATCAGCACACAGGAATTGAAACACGATTTAAAGAAAGGTTTTAAAGAGGAAAGAACAGAGCCATTTGCAAACCCTGAGAATCTGTCAGTTTGAAAATGCTGCAGCAATAAAGAAGTATGAAACAGAACTGGAGGAGCAAGAGGCTGGGAGGGACACATTACAAGAGGAATACTTTTTTCTCAGGACCCCAATGAACCCTGCAGCCATCAGGTACAGTAAGCAAATTGTGGGAGAGAGACTAAAGCAGACTGTTAACCACCACCTGATTTAAAATAGACACAGTCCACTGAAAAACTAATTATCACTTAGGGACAACCTGTGTTTTCCAGCAGCAGGAATGCAGCATATTCACATCATAATCAACATTCAGACAGGGCATTTAGTACTACATGGTGAAATGTTGGAATTGAACGCACACTATCAATGACTGCTGGAGACTGAGCTCATGCTTAAAGAGCAGATAAAGTAATTAGCCAGTTAGGAAACAAGACAGAAGAAAAATAGCAGATGACTGCCAATAGACAAGTGTATGACATAAACCATACTTCACGCAAATAAGAGAAGCTACAGTCTGCAAAAATCACTGAATTTTGTGTGCTGGATAACCTTACTCTACCTGCATAAACCAGAAGGTTATCCTGCTTTAGTAGTTGATTAAATTAGAGAACACGGTATCTTTCCAATGTTGGCTGAAGATGAGGTTTAGTGGCTTAGATATAAGACACATTTTAACAGCCTATATGAACCTACATGGTTCATATAGGTCTTTACCTGACCCCTGTGTAGGCACAGTGAAAACAGCTGCCAATGCAGTGTCCACAGAGCTCCATGTAGTGCAAATGTGCCTACATGACAGTGCCGAAACTCAGAGCAGATGGAAGTTGACCTGTCATTTTGTGGCACCATGTATAAATTATTTCTGTATAAATTAATTCTGTATTAATTACAGAACCATAGAATGGTTTGGGATGAAAGATACTTTAACAATGATCTGGTTCCAACCCCTCTGCCATGGGCAGGAACACCTTCCACTAGACCAGGCTGCTCAAAATCTCATCCAACCTGGCCAAACTTCTCTGGGTAATCTGTTCCAATGCCTCACCACCCCCACAATGAAGAATTTCTGCCTAATATGTAATCTAAACCCTCTACTAGTTTGATGTCCTTACTCCTTCTCCTGTCACTACAGGATGTTGTGAAAGCTCCTCTCCAATTCCCTTTAGGTACTGGATGGCCAGTCTAAGGACTCCCTGGAGGACTCCCTTCTTAAGGCTGAACAGCCCCAACTCACAGCCTGTCGTCATAGAAGACATGCTCCAACCCTCGTCTTCATCTTCAAATTCTCAACATTGTATTTCAGAAATGAAACAGAAAAATCCAGGAGCATCCCCCTGACCATCTTTAAACTAAATGTCTTAGATGCAAGGAGCACTTTTCAATGCAAAAAAAATCATGTAGAAGAGCTATGAAAAATACAGTGAAATATTCTGCATTTAAGCAGAGATAATCAATAAGAGGTAACTGAAAAGATACAAAATATTCAGAAAACACCTTTCAGTGCCATATTCCTACATACTTTTATATTTTTTTTGTGTTTCTTCTCTGACAAGATACACAAGTTTGCTTACTGAATTGTCTTTCAGCTGGAGACCTTCTCCATTGGGCAGCGATGACCTCCGCTTTGTTGAAGAGTTCTTGTTTGGTGTAGAATTACTGCCTCCAGCTTTTTTCTTGACAAAGAGGACTTCACAGCTTGCTTGATCTTCGTTGTGCGTGCTCTTCCCTGCATTTATTACCCTAAGAAAAAAGCAAAACAAAAAAAGAAAACAGTGACCAGATCAGCAAAACGTAGGAGCCCCCATCTGTGTTTCACAATGTGACTCAAGATGTATGGAAGCAGAGTCCAGCATGTTGCAATTACTGACTGAATTAAAATACCTGACTGCCTCCCAGAGATACAAACATACACACAGGCATACTTGCATATTTCTGTACACGTACACATGACATAACAAGCATTTCCTGCAGAACTATGTGAATAGGAACCAATGGTTCCATGAGCATATTTCACCCCTAGGCATACCATACTGTTTTTAAAAAGGGACTACTTTATGGATGAAGTTGATAACACATATGCCTCCCAGTTGAAACATGAGATCCCCATTTGCTTTTCTACCTGTCAGCATCTCTGCTATAAATAATGAATCTGCTGGCTAAGAGTGTGCATTCTGTCAAGTTCCAAGTCTTTGCACAAACAAAATGCTTGCTATGAATCTACAAAGCTGTTACTGCTAAAGGCAGTCTGTTAAATGGCATATACTAGAAATGCTATGACAGAAATACAAAGCAAAGGCTTTGTCTCTGACAGGCAAGGCAAGCTTGCTTGTACCACAGCGATAAAGTGATGCATATTAAATACATCCCTCTTGTACTGCACAACATAACCCCCTGCCCTCTCGAAGTCTACTTCAAGCCATCTGTCCTACCTGCCCTGCAGAAAACAGAAGATGTGCACTAAGAGCTGCAGGCATGCAAAACCCAGCACTAAGAGCTCAGTACAAGCTTTTAATAGCCAAAGGCATTCTGAGACTTGTACCACAGCTTCCTCCCTTTGATCAGTCATGAGGCTGAAATAACAGCTATGCTACCAAGTTTTTAAGATCTTAATCAGAAGCCTGTGCTAACCAAAATACTGTGGTTACTATCATCAGTCTCAGAACAGTCAAGCTCAAACACATTTTCCACTTTTTACATGAGAATCTCATCACAAACTGACCAATTTTGCATCGGTTGACAGCCCTGAGTTCACACGGGGAAAATCTATGCAAGACGGAACAATGTCTTGGTCCAAGCAAGCAGAGACACTGTGACTTTATGCAAGCATGTCTTCTTCCACAAACACTATACACCCACTTCTCTTTACCTCGAGGTTTGGGTCAACAATTGACCGATACTCAGAGACAGTATTTCCACTACTGGATAAGCACTGAGTTTCATATCAGGCACACAAAGTCTTTAGAAACAACTGCTGCTTCCCCAGAAACTAAAACAGCTTGAAGGCACATCATGATCCTGATGGCAAGTTCAAGACATACCTGACATTTGAACTATAATGTTTTCATTACAGTAAAACTTTACACAATAGGAGAATACTTGCTAAAGGCTGTTGAAATGAAAAGAAAACAAAAATCAAAGGAAGGCTTGCAGGGAATCCTAGCTTGCTTGCTCTTGCTGAAATACCAGGTCTGTTTCAGCTCTGCTTAAAGGTAATACATTCTTTTTCACTTCCAAGGAGCAATATGGTGCTGTGCCATGCAAATGAGTATTCCTCCCTCTGAATAGAAAAAACAGTCTTTTTTAAAAAGAAAATGTATGTCCACTGCAGTTAACTGCTTTCAGAAATGAGGAGTTTCTTACAGTGCTAAATGCTACACATTGCAGACTACCTGTATGCACAATACCACCATTTGTTTGCAAGTATGTCTTGAAAATAAATGCTAATTGTGGATAAAATTATTTTGCAAAACACAGAGGGAAGAGATGAAGCAGCAATTAGTTGCAAGGCACTTGTGAGCAGTTTAACCATTCATTCCCTATAGCACTTAACCTTTAGGCAATTGCAGATTAAACACTGAGATGCAGTAAGCTTCCAGTCTAAAAGCTCTCATTTTCCTGACATTAGGAAAAGTAGAAGCATGTATTCAAAAATGGGGGGAAAGTGTCAGGGCGGGGCGGGGAAGGGCAGAAGACACAGCACACATGACGAAGTCATAAATGCCAAAGCATTTAAATCAGCTGACCAAGACCTGTTTGGTTTGAAATGCTACAAACATGATTAAAATATTGCAGCAGCAGAGAAAGTGTAGTTTTATCACATCAGGAACTAATCAATATTCAGTTTAGCTGATCAGTCTCCTTACTGATGCTGCTGTTTTCAGTCCTATTTTTAAAAAGAAGCAGAAGACAAGTAAGAGACAAAAGTTACTCCTTACAAACCTGGCTGCTTTCCTACCACTTATGTTCCTTACAAAAGTCATTGAACTCCTGGAGCTGCCCTGGTTTCTGAGCTTAGTGATGGACTTCAGGACTTGTATGGTGGAAGATGTTCTGATGTTTAATGACATGTCAGGTTATTCACAATATTATCATTTTATAAAGCCCTCATGAAGAAAGTTTGTCAATACACTGAACACATTAGAAAGACTATGAGAACAAAGTGACCCAACAGACTGGCTTGACAATCAGCTATAACAAAACACCTGGAGTTGAAACTGTGTTCCAAGTACCTTGCCAGAAGAGGATATGATCAAAAGGAACCTGGCAAGACTGAATACTGAGTAGACATGGGAGTTGGGGTGTCAGTGTATTGAGGAGGGAGGAATGGTGCTCTCCAAGAAATCAACTGTATCTCTAAGAATTTCAGTTTTCCTTTCTTCATCAGAGGATTAAGTATATTTTGTTCCTTGTGAAGGCCTGAAATTATCATAATGTCAAAATGGTGCTTATGGATCCTACCAGGTAATACAGGGTCTAGACAGCAAAAGCTGTTTTTTTCCTGACACAGGCAATCTTCTACTCTCATATCCGATCTCCCAGGCAAGTACTGGAAAACTGCTGTAGTGAAGCCCCATGATTTTTAATTTCAAATTTTCTACTATGTGTTGGTGCCTGATGCCAAGCACAGAAGCTGGTAACATCTAGTCAGCTTCAAACAGCTCTGTCTTTGCTGACTTTTGAAATTCTTTTCTTTCTGCAGTTTTCTAAATCCCTTCTCCAGGCAATTCTTTCAACCAGCTTTCCAATGCTGATTTCACTGCTGTTTTTCCTCCTTGCTCTCCCAGACTGCAACTTACCGGAACAAAATTCACATCTAAGCTGCTTATACAAATAACAAAGAAGTACTAACAAAATATTCATATCACCAAAAGGCAACTCTAACTTAGACCTCTGGAATTTTTTATGGAATAATCTGCCCCTCCTCCACTGATGAAGTACCTCAGCTTCCAAAGATTGCCCCCGTGTATTTTCTATCTAACTTATATTTTAAGTTGTCCACTAGTAAAGTGAACAAAGTGCTATAAAACAGCACCAATTATTTCAATTTCATTTTATAGTTAATATGTATAATAATGCACAGAAAAAAAAACAGTTTAAAATTAGAAGACTGAGGCCTACATAATTCTCTAGCTTACTTAGACACATGAATTCCTCCTTTTGTTCTCTCCTCCAAATTTCTCAAGACACTGATTAGACCTATTGATGATCAACTCCTTGCCATCCTTTTTCTCCTCTCCCCAATACCCATATATCTCCTATCCAATCTTTTATAATGTTCAATTCAAATAATATATCTAGATCAGATGTCCCTCTTCTTACAGAATTCGCTGTCTGTACTGTGTCAAACACATTTAAAAAATCCTAAAGTTTAGTTCGAGGTATAGAGTAGTAAAAACCTACCCTGCTTTCCAAACAGGAGCTTCCTGAAGCCTGCACAGTCAGCTGGTGAGCTTTGGTCATAGCTGAAGTACCTGCATCAACCTTGATGGATATTTCAGTATTTCATGAGTCTTAATCTTACACATGTCCTCAACTAAAAGCAAATCCACCAGATAGGAACCACCAGCTAGTTTGTTTACCTCACAATTAGGATTATCTTGGTATCTCCTGAGACCTCGAAGCCCATTTACCTAGATAGAAATGCAGGTCATGCTGTTCTTCTATTCTTCTCTCAACAAGCAGAGCTCAAAGTTCTATGCCAGGACCACTGACTGCAAAATCCTAAGTTTATCTTAAGAGAACCAAAACAGGCCTGGTAAACAAATCCAAAACAGGCTTTGATAGTTTCAAAAAACACCCCAAAACCATCCGAACCAATCCACAAACAAACACAAACCAAAAATAAAAACTTCAGTCTTTTGAAGCATTTCTACTCATTCCTCTTTTTTTTTTTTTTTTTTTGCATCAATACCAGCATATTCTCTTTGAGTGTTTTATTCGTTCCTATACCATACTCTTTGATATTACATTAAGTTGTAGTCACCCAAAATTCCAAGCTGTGCTGCAGCAGGAAAATTTTACCCACCAAAAAAATCCCCAATGCAGCTGCATTACCCACTTGGAGAAAAATATAGCCCACAATAGAAGCTTCAAACAGCTTATGAGCTGCAGTGAAAGAACTCTGCTTGTAAGATGCCCTAAAAGATGTTTTTACTTGGGGAACCCGTGCTCATTTGCTCCACAAATTTTAATCCAATACAAATGCAAAAGCTCCTCAGGGCTAGCAAGAAAAGAAGAGCTAGAAATAAAAAGATATATCCATAGGCAGCTTGTGGTACACTGCAATTTTCACTTCTACCTTCCTTTGGGGTTTCAGATTAGGAGTGGACACCTGTATTTGTTTTGACTCTGAATGAATCCATTCATCAGGAAGCACAAAGCCCTTCTCCCCTCAGAGGAGCTACAGCCAGCTTCTCTTACCAGCTGTGGCACTCACACACCACTCAACAGCTGCGTGACACCAGCTTGCATCCAACCCAACTAGTAACACAGAAGTAACCCTCATGAATGAATACTATAAGTACAGACAACAAACAATACATTCCTAGTTTTGTGTTATAATTTCAACAGTCTTAGAATGACGATTAAAGATAACATAAACAAAACAACTTTCACAGAAGTGTGGCTGGCTTTACTTCAACCTCCCACCTTTTTATTTTTTTTTCCCCTTTAATGGATAAGCATGTGAGTAGATGCCATTGCTTTTTTTTGTGACATCTCACTTACAGTCTTAGATTTCCAGGTAGGTGTCTGTTTCCTCCCTTTCACCCACATGTGATTTATTTCTGCACTGGCAATCAACTTGAAAGAGATTTTCTTCTAGCTGTTCACCTCCTCCCTCAGATGAAAGGCAGCTTTTCAAGCAGCCTAAACAGTTCCATTCATTCATTACTGTAACATTGTGCATGTCAAAACCAAAGCACTTACTAGTATTGTCCACTGCAGGCAGAAATTGAGGCCAGACATGAATCAGTTCTCTAAATCCATGGGGTTAAATAAAACTTTCATTTTATTAATCAAGGAAGAAGTGAATATTTAGCCATGAAATCTTGCAATGATATGTTGCAAAAATACGAGCAATTACACTGGTATAGTAGGTCAAGTTCACTTTGAGGCCCAGCTAGAAGCTATGACACCCATCAAGCTAATAAGAACTAATATGGGATTAAAATAGGCAAAGTATAAAAGTAGAATAGCATTATGCTGGAAATTTACCACACTTCAGTGTAATGTTCAGTGTAAATGATCATAACCTGGTAATACAGCTTGTCTTTGGGCTGAAATCAATGACATCTTGAAAGGGAAGTCCCTTTGATGTTATTTGCATGGAATTCCCAAAATGCTACAATGCAGCACACCACCCAGCTACCCTTTCAAAGAAAGATTAAATTCTAACTGACTGCCAGGAACAAAACAGCTGTAGGTCACTGCAGGAATGAGCAAGCTCTGTGAGCACTACACAGGGGGAGGCAGCTCTTTTTGATAATTAGCATGCAGCTATTGCAGAAGAAAACCAAGGGACGGTGAGCTCCAAGCAGATGCTGAGCCAGACCAGTGGGATACAAAGGTGGTTAAGCATGGCCTCACTTCAGAGCTGAGCAGTCTCAGCCACAGCTGGCAATAGTGCTTGCCAAATTCTTCTTCCTCACTTCTTCAGCTATCTAGCTATCAGAATGGGGCAAGAGGTTGCAAAAGCAAAGATTAATTTGACACTGTAAGAGAACCACCATTTATTTCCCACAAAGGACAATTGCAGAGAATGCCAGGTCAGACTGCTCATCATCCATATTTAAAGCAACTTTGCCTGGCTGTTCAACGCTTGCTGAAATATAAGCAAGAGACCCAGAAGACAATGAGAATAAACAACTTTGTGTTGACCCGTGTCCCTCTAGTCCAGTTTCCACTAACACACTTGGACCTTTTTCTTCTTCTCTCCAATGGTTAAGTTCTCAAATCCTGCTAATCTGGGGAAAATGGGCCTGAACTTATTTCCATGGTATTCAGGAAGAAGTTGCCTTGAAAGTACTTCAGGTTATGCTTCTTATATGAACAGAGCACATTCAGTCTGGTAAAGTCAGCCTCCAGATGAATACATTTGCACAAAAAGTATGAGATTTTTATGTATTATTATATTTTTCTAGATTTTTTTTGCTGATAAAGCTTACCTTATGTTATTACGTTATAATATTATGTTACCACATTATAACATTATTATGTTGTTGCTAATGCTTACCAGCTTTGGCTGGTGTGATATATTTGCAGCTTCAAATTGAAGCAGAAGACATTAAAAAACCCTTAAATAGTAGTGAAAACAAATGGACCCCTTCTACAGGAATATCCTTTATCATGTTTTTGCATCTATCCTAGATCTCACATTCAAGATGGGAACCAAATTTCTGCCATTCCTTTCCCTCTAATGCAAAGGTAAAGCAGCCACTTCTATGTCAGTGCCCATGAGCTGTACACCACCTTCTGCATGTGAGGCTGAATATAATCTTTACCATGACATCCGTCATAAAGATGGCACCACAGCGAGACACAGTCTGATAAAATGGTTACACATGAGATTCAACTGTCCCCACAGAGTTATGCAACAAATACAGAAATCATTCCGGTTAAGATGATGAAAAGCTAAGGGAAAGCAACCTGCCTCTAATTGCTACAGCAAGGGGCATCTGGGTTTCAGAAATATTCACTCTGTCCACAAGCTCAGCACTACTACACCACCAACTACTACTACTACACCAAACCCCAGCCAAAAGCTCCATTTGAATTGACCTCATATTTTTGCTTTCTTTTAGACTTTTAAATGAATACGCATATGACAAGGATGCATGAAGAAAACAGAAGACTACTTCCCTCTCCTCCTCAGTTTCTTTCCTGAAGTTCTACTTTTGAAAGCATATCTAAAATAAACCCTTTCTTCCTTACAGAAATGCCAATTACATGCAAATAAAAGTTCTCCTTATGCTTACAGTGAAGCAAATTATGTGCTTAAAGTAATGCAGTAAATCCCACATCTTTAGACTGTGATGCTGTAGACTGCAGTCTCAGCTTCAGGGTTAAGAGAAATCAAGATAAATGGCTTATGCAAAACTGGTCCAAGCTTTGAAAAAAATTATCTCTCATATTTAGCATGTGTGAAAGTTAACCCCAAGAGATGAGCAGTGACAGTACTAATCCCTTTTATACAGCTGTCAACTGAATTTAGCCTAAATATAATCTCTGCAAGTGTGACAGAGAAGGTACAAATTTCCACAGATGCACACTAATGCCTTACTCACAATATCCCTCTACTGCAGCAGGTACTTGAAGCCCCCATAATCTGAAAGAAGACAATCTTCTAATTTTTTCTTAAAAGTCATTATAGAGACTGTGTATGTATGGAAGCACACATATGCAAGGCAAGGGGGAGTAAAAAAGAAAAAAAACCCAAAGAAACCACATTACATACAGCTTTAGTATCACAAGTAGGACATTAATTCAGAGTCACTCATATGCTGGTAATTTTTAATAATTAAAGGAAAACTACACTCTGCTGCTGGAGTTTTACATTCATCACTTTTCCTCTGGGAGAACATTAGCTGGCAGATCTGCAGGAAGGGACCATGTGCAAAAACCACTCCAATGACTTTTTGCAATAGAAATGTGCCACAAAACCCAGTCTTTTACTTCTGTTACTAAAATTGCATTCCTAGACCTCATCTTTGAAGCTGTTAAAATAGAAGCTAAATGCAAACCAATGAAATATCAGCAATCCTGAGCCTGAAAAAAAAAGATTACCAAAAAATGGCAGCTCCCTTAATCTTGATAGACCATGATTCATCAAAACTTTTGTAGTGATCATTAATTTATTCCTCTTGGCACTAACAATCAATTCCAAAATTAGCTTTCCTAAATTTGAAGTATAAAAAAGTTACAGAAATTAAAGCAAAAGAGGATTAAGAAAATTTTGCAGTACTTAAACATACATTTCATATACACCCGAACACAAACACTACTAAACAAAAACCTGTGGTGTTCCTCACACAAGTTACACAAAATTCAGTTAAATATTATGTCATTGAAAACACTTATTTTTCATGTAATATAGGTCAAAATGCTTAATATCTTTGCCCAGTTGTTCAGCCATCACAGATGAAATTTTTCAGGCGCAATGTTAATT
Organism: Cyanistes caeruleus; assembly: GCF_971803275.1. Lineage (NCBI taxonomy): Eukaryota > Metazoa > Chordata > Aves > Passeriformes > Paridae > Cyanistes > Cyanistes caeruleus. The sequence goes on along the minus strand of NC_141704.1, from coordinate 49,814,170 downwards.
TAGAGTGAAAGTCTACATAGAAACCCTGGTAAAATCAGTGCCAGTAAAAGAAGAACAATAGCCAAATGCAGAATTTCTACCCAAGAGCAGGAAAAAAGCAGTGAGCAGTGAGTATCTGGCTCTGTGTGATTGTGTGCATGCACACAGCTTGGAGTCAAGGGTGTCTTCTCCAGCCACATCTTTATCCAGAGGGAAGGTACTGAAGCTCTAGGGTCTGCACAACACCTACTAACATGGTATGCCACAACCTCAGGGTAAATTTCCCCAAAGGCTCTTTCTGTCCTTGCAGGGAGTGGGATGAAGAGATGTGTTCCACCCAGGAGCAGAGGAGGCTTAACAAGGTTAAGAAGTTTTGGAAGGTGCAAAACGAGAGAACCAGAGCTTGGAAGTGTCCTCTGGAGGTCATCTGGTTCAAAGCCCTGCTCAAACAGGGTCACCTAGAACAGGTGTCCAGGACCATGTCCCTGTGGGAATGCAGAGGGAGCAAAGCACAAGAGGCTTATCTTACCTGATGTGTGCACAGGAGTTGCCCTGAGCATGAACAACTCACTGACACCCTGTGAAGTCTGAAAGGTCACGCTTCTCCAGCGCTGCTATTTCTTCTACTTGTGCTGTGCAATCTGCCTCCACTACAAACCTTACCCTTTCCAAAGTCAACAGTGCAAGCACCTAAAAAGGCTTGATCCAAGTTTTCACTTGTACATGCAACAGGCACACTGGAAAGCCTACAGACTGCCAAATACTTAGCACAAACACAGTAAAAGTAGGGCGAACATCGAATACTTCAAAAAGCACTATAACAAAGGAGAATCACTTGTGCCCAAAGAGGCCTAGACAAGATTGCATAGCTTGACACAAACTTAAGCAGCCCTGATGGGGTAGATCCTGCACAGTGTGACCAAAGGCACATGCAATCCCAGAGAGGTCTAAACGAGAACAAAGTCTACACCAGAACCAACTGACTACTGCAACTTCCATGTAAACCCCTCCAGGCCACTCAGACCACTGAAAATTAAAAATGTGTCAATATCTGTAAAAATATGTATAGAAAATAGTAAAGTATTAGAGTGTCCCTAGCCTCCTACTACACCAAGGAACAACTTGCTTTCAGAAATTATAAACTGCATAAAGCTGTGAAATATGCACAAAGGCAAAGAGTGAAATTGGAAGTTGGAATTTATACACCCTTAGATGAGATTCTAAATAAATAAATAAAATATATATTAAAGTATGTATTCAGACTGGAAGGAAAACCCACAGAATTCAGCAACTGAATAACCTGTAAAATTAGCAAGAGACAACTTCTCAGGCAAAGGGTGAAAAGCAAACTTCAAGTATCCCCCTCTCTTGGCTTTCCCAATATAAGCAACCTCCACCTTCATATAACAGTGTGCTACCCCAAAGGGACACCTGTGTAATGAAATTATTATTTTTTTTTTTTAATCCAAATCAATGTATTTCCACAATGAGACTGAAGAGACAATATGAAGGTAGAAATAGCAAATAACAGGGAGGAGAAGTCCCATCTAACATTTCTGAAAAAGAAAGCTATGAAGCTGTATCTTAGGAGTTTAGGAAGCTGGTAATGAGAAAGAGACGGTGCACCCCAGTTCAGTGGTATGTAACTGTGAACATCAAGTACTGATACGTCTCTTTTCTGGGAAAATCCACTCAGGTTTGTCTTTGGTTTCAAGGAGATGAGCCCAGAGCACCTTCACCTTGGCACTGGCAGTAGCTCTGCATCAAGAAGCCAAGCACTTTTAATCTTCTTTCATGTCTACATGTGTCTAGTCACCCACATGTGACTGCTGTGACAAGTATGGTCCCCAGAGGTGAGAACTAGTCAGATGTCTACCTACGGTGCAGACAGCTAAGTCTGCTTATTAAGTCTGGGTGATTAGCTGAAGAGAAAGAAGACATCTGGGGGCATGATTCATCTGACCTATTTTAGTTGTTTACATAGCATGAAATGTGTCTTCCTCTTCTCGGGTAATAAAGCTGAGCCTAGACACTGACACAGCAGGTTGTCAGCACATGGTCAGATGATTCCCACTTACATGCCTGAGCTTCTGAGGGTGGAGGGAGCAAAACAAACATACAAACAAACAAAAAAACAAACATACAAACTAACAAAAACCCCAAACAAACAAAAAAACAACCCAAAACCAAAAAGCCCATCAACTTCCCTTTCAATAAGTTTTTTTGCTATTTGAAATGTATTTTCCTCAAAATGCATCTTTGATATGTAAGCCCTTTGGTATGACTAATGCCACCCAAAGCAGAGAATTAGGGTTTAAAGCAAGGCAGAAGAAACAGAAATAAATGCAGCAAAAATTACTTTTAAAATAAAGGCCAAGGACATATTTGCCTTATAGTTCCTGATGCAATATGTGAGTTTAGCATGGTGTAACTATTTAAATGCATCTAAAACAGCTGGTGGAATTTTCAGACTCCAAAGAAGATAATTGTCAACCTTATTCACAGCAATTAAATCTGTATAGGCTAAAATAGGATCTATTGTTCCCCACAAATACTGGGACTGGAGCCAGAAGTAACTTCAGTGGAACAGAAAGTTGGCAGCTTGGAAAGGGGCTGAGAGCTGCATATTCTCTAGCATAACAGGGAAAAAGCCCAGCCCACAATCAGGGACCAAAGACAAGCTCAGAGACTTTTTCATAAGAAGGATTTCTCCTCTTCTGAAAGTACCAGGGAGATGTCAGAAATTAATAGTGAAACAGACGTCAATATAGACTTATCTCAGTCCATACTCCACACACATGGAAATGTATCCAACAATTTCTTCTGGTGACTGAAAAGAAGAAAGTTAGATATTATTATTGCTATATTTAGACATTTGCACACTACCTAGATACATACATTTGGAGTCCTTGAGTACAGGATATTTAGATAGGCACAGAAAGCTGGATAGCTCTTACTAAGAGGCCAACACTACCAGTACAGAAACAATAATTAATCTGCTCTCAATTCAAAATTATCAACAAGTGGCAGCAAAGGATTTGCAAATCGTTTGCCAAGGACAAAACACCTCCAGCAGCATTAAGTGATGGCTGTTAAACTGCCACACACACACAAAAAAAGCGGGGGGAGCCACAAAGAGCTGGTGCATGATCTTCAAAGCAATGCATAAGCTGTCCCACACTTTTAACTGACGTCAGTATAATTGTCCTTCCCTCTACCCATCAACCAGCTCAGAATACCAACCTTTTCTCATCAGAGTGTGTGTTTCAAGGGTAGGGGTAATTCTTCAATTCAGGAAAAGGAGATTTACTCCACAGACTCAAATAATCACAAAATACAATCACACAACCTACTGTACAAAATTAGTGTTTCCTGAACCAGTTAAAGCACCATACTTCCTTAATGCTTTGAAGACATGCATAAATAGATATATGTATATATACATATAGATATATATACCCCATATGTATATTTTTACAGGGATAAACTTATTTGATTAGGACACATTTTATTTACTATGTAAAGATTAAGAAATACAATCTCTGAGTGTTGAAATAAAATGCCCCACAGAAGTACACAAGTAATTACAGAATACACAAGTAATCAGCATGGCAATTAGAAAAGAAAGATTTGAAGCACAGAGGAGTCTTCCCCTATTGAGAAGGGAAAGGAAAAAAATTAAAAAGCAAGCAAAAAAATTTCAATTCCTCTAAAATGTTGACTATATCAGTAAGCACAAAATTCAGTCTTACAAAGAAGCTATTTGGAGTAGAAGAAATAGGTTCTTCCACGGAAGGGAGAGTGGTTCCAGCAGGGGCAAAGGTGTCTCCTGCCACACTGCCTACTGTTACGCAGGTCTCTCCTTTAACACATACATTAAAAATTGTGTGGCCTCACAGGATGAACAAGTGAAAGAACAGCACCTGAGTGAAGGCACACTGCCTGACTTCTTCCAGAGCAGCATTATACACTCAGGGCAAAGTTGCCCATTTAGGTCTGCAAAGAAACCAGTCTGCAGCAGACTGATTAGCAGCAACTATGTCTATCTCCTCCCCTACCCACTGGAGGATGGTGGTGCCAACAGGAAAGAAAGATGCCAATCTTCCAACCTGCCAACCCATAGTCCTTATGATCTGCTTCCATTCATAAACTGGAACAAAACAAAAATCAGTTTCTGAAGCATCTTCAGAACGGCCTTAGCACAGCCGCTCTGTCCCTGATGCGTAAGAACTCCAAGGTAGCATTTTGGAGTAGACAGCAGGCAGCAAGCACAGCTATTTACATACCTTACTGAACATTTTTTAAAGGAACATTACTCTCCTGCTGTAGTACTGGGACCAGACACCACCAAGTCAATGCCAAAGGAATGGTCCACTTTGTGCTTCATGGTCTCCTAGTGTACATGGTGCATGCTCCAACCTCAGTGCTTGCTCCAGTCTCAGTTAATCACATTTTATCACTTGAGCTTAGACAAATATGTCTCTGTGTGATTCTTTCCCTTCTTGTGAAATTTATTCTGGCTGGCACTTCTTTTCCCTTTTATGAAGAGAAGAGGCTTTTCCAAGAGGCTGGATGCTGAAGGACAATTGCATCGCCTTTTGTTGTTGTTTTGCAAGTAGTATTTCTGCTTAAGAAGGCATGGGTTTTTCAATTACAGCAAAAAATTACTAAAATTGCTTAATCCTCTTACTTCCACATGCATTAAACTTTGCCCAGTCTTCTGGATTTACCGTACTTTTTAGACCATAACTAGCCAATGAATATAAAATGCATTTGTGACTCCATCAATGGAAGGCCAGGGGATTAAGCAGTAAGTATGCCATCTTTTGCATACAAAAACTTCACTGCACTGTTTCCTTACCTCTATGACAACAGTACTTCCCCCACCCCTGATTTATCTGCTGCTTACCAGCACAAACTTAACTACAAGGAAAGGAAAACAAAAATTGAAATGCCTACTTACAATGGTTTTGATGGGGAAGAGAGAATTTGCTTCACAGAGCCCCTAGTATGGGGCTATGTTTTGGGTTTGTGCTGAATACAGTGATAATAATAGAGGGGGTTTTTTGTTGTTTTTTTTTTTAATTTTTTTTTTTTTTTTTGGTTTGTTATTGCTGAGAACAAAATGAAGACAAGGCCTTTTCTGCTTTTTGTATGGCAGTGTTGGGGAAGAGACTGGGGGGAGTATTGTTCCCTGTCACCTGGGAGGAGACACATCCTGGACAGGTGACCCAAACTGGCCAAAGAGATGTTCCAGACTTAAACTGAGGGAAAGAAGATGGGGGATGTCATTTTTCTTCCCCAGTAACCATTAGATGTGATGGGGCCCTGCTCTCCTAGAGCTGGCTGAGCACCTGCCCACCCAAGGGAAGCAGTCCTTTAATTCTCTGTTTTGCTTTGCTTGCATGTTCAGCTTTTTCTCTCCTTGTTAAACTGTCTTTGCCTCAGCCTATGGGTTTCCTCACTTTTACTCCTCTGATTTTCTAGTTGGTAGTTGGCATCACAGTATAACACCTTTTTTTGCCATTTCCTTCATCAGCTAACAGACAAGGATGCAATGTGCTGTGAAATATACCAACTAATATTCTCTTAGGATACGGTATGTTTTGAACACGATCCAAATATTCAGTGGAATTTTTGTCTCTAGCGATGAAACTTCGTGCCCAATTACATTTTGAATAGCCTCAATAATTAGTGCAAAGAGAGCTACAGTGATAATTGTATCCATTAGACTTCTGAGCTTCCAGCATTTTTATCTGCCTATGACTCCACAGTGGCCTTCAAATGGGCTTTAAATATCACAATTAAAAAAATTGAACAAAAGAATTATTATAGTTAGTCCTCAATAGTCAACACAGACCTTCAAAATTGTCTTGATTAAGGTAGGACTGATCATTTTTACTACATATTAACAAAGAAATGCATTGTTTGGATGGGAACAATACTCCCCTAACTGTTTAAATCATCTCAGGCTTTGTCCCTTACCAAGTGTCTTCAAAACACTAAGAGGGTTATCTTCAGTAACAAAGGCAGCATCACTTCATTAGGAGGCCAAGAAAGCAGGGAGAGAAGGGGATCACACTCAGCTTGTTTGCTCTAAGAATATTTCCTGCATCACCACCACTCCATAGGCATTTATAAGACTCAAGGGATAATGCAGTCAAACTAACATTCAGTTTGTGGGGCTGTTTTACATATCATTTAGGTGCTCGCCATGAGGTGAAAACTCCTCAACCCCATCTATATTAGGTCTCAAAAAAACATTGCAACTCTACTAAGCTTATCTGCCTGAAGAATTGCTCTTTCAAAAATAATGAGACCACCTTTGCCTTCAATATATTTGATAATGCCTGTTTAATCGGAGAAAGAACTATTTTTGTCACTATGTGAGGAAAGAGACTATCCATCTTGTCAAGGTAAGAGGTGGGCATGCTCTTATGCACTATCATTTTGGTCAGAAGTTAATGGAAACAAGCAAGAGCTCAGAGATATGAACAGAGTTTGAGACATGTGTCATGCTTATTCCTCACCTCTCAGGCATTCTGATACTCATAGCCCTTTGCATTTTCAAAAGCAAGTCAAAAACTGCACAGAAGCCTGAAACAGCCTAATGGAACAAACAGCTTTTCTTTCCAGCTTTGGCAGATTACAAGAATAATGAAGTTTCCACACCTTTGGGAGCCAAATAAAAATAATAAAAATCCCCAAACTAGCATGGGCAATTCTGTAAATGAGCAGATGGATAGAATAGTATGTAAACAAAAACCAGAATGTTTCCCTTCTCCTATTGTAGCTTATTTGTATCTGCCTCCCAGCCATGCAGGCCTATAGCCTACAACATATTCCTGGTGCTTTGATGAGTGCAGAATGCAGTGAAACAGGCAGAACTGCTGCTCATTAGAATATGCCAATTAATTCTTGATTTCAGAATCATATATGAAAATATATTTCAACTACCTCTCGCATATAAAATCAGAGTGCAGCTCCATTTATATTTGCTGCTGGGGGAAGGTGGTGAACACCAGAGAACACAGCCAGCAAGCACAGCCAGCTCCAAGACTATTTGTCACAGTGTGAGGCTCCTGTAGGAGCTCATGTTGCACCTCAAGGTCAGTCCCACACCAGCTTTGTTCCTGCACCTCAGATGAGCTTTACTGATGACACACATCTACAGGGATTTCCACTGGGAAGCAACAGCTCAGTGGTAATGTGCACTACAACAAAATCTTCCCACTCAGATAAAATGTAGCACAGCTTACGCAAACCCATTTTGTTGAGGTAAAATCACCCTCTAAATAGAGCTTTCTGACATAATCCTAGCACAGTAAGGGGGACAAACAGCATGAGGAATGCTAGTCTGGGGAGAGGAAAGCGACAGATGAATGGCTCTGATAACACATTATGCGTAAGGAGAGAAAAATTATTTTTTCCCATGCATGTTCTACAGCTGCCTTGAAGTGAAAAGTGAAGTTACATAGACTGGAGCCATCTATCAGCATCCCAGCAATTAATAATAATAGTCCTTCAAGTGTTTATTCACAGTTTTTGATTTAGAAGTACATCTCTAAATCTGAATTTTGTATTTGACAACATGTATGCCTCCATTACTTTTCAAATAGATATTATTAATCAGAATATAATCCCCTTCTTCAGATCTCTCAGACAGAACTGTAAAAAACCCATTTTTTTCAAACTAAGAAACAGGCTTTTTCACCTACACAAAGGTTATACAGCCCAGGTCAAGGGACAGAAAAGTATACCCTAAATCCAAACACCCCGCCTACCCTCTCTTCTGACCTCATACAAAGCTAGCAGGACTGCTTTATAGTCCATAGAGTTTCCTTCACCTGTGCTAACACCTCCAGACAGGCAGTTTAGCAAATATACTCTTCCATATAGAAGTATCTTCTGAGCTGGACAACCACTGGCTGCTCCTATTCCCAGTAAGTTTGTCACTGAAGTCAAGTTGGGAAAAGAGTTGGAGGGTGAAACTGGGGGGTTTGCTTTCCAGTGCTTAGGCACCTACATCTCTTGGTATCATAAACTGGTGTCCCCAGGCTGAGCAATGACATTTCTCAGCCAGTGACAGGGTGCTGATACTCAGTCAACAGCATTTCCCAAATACCAAACACAGGGTTTGCTATTTTCAAGACCAGGAAATCCAGTTCCACAACTCAGCATTAAAGGATGATTCTGCAGCTGAAACTTGTTGAGAACTGTGGGTTAAACCTTCAGTAGTCTCAAAAGTAGCAAAAAAGGGGATGTGGGATACTTAGCCTTACATTTGAAGTCATTTTCCTACAAGTTACCAAGAAAAATAATTTTTGTTTCTTCTTCTACTTAGCCACTTACAAGTTTCCTTTCTCCCAACTGTAACTAAGAATAATTACAAGTTCAACATTAACAGTGGGTTCAAACAATCCCATTTTCTTGGGACCTCAGGCCCATCATCTCAGAAAAGATCACCCCTAGGCAGAAGACTGACAGAATCAACACGTACCCTCCCAACTGTCCCTAGACCCCAAGTGGACTTATTTCTGCAAGAAACTGAAAGACTAATTTAGAGTACGCCTGGAAAAGCAAGTGCTTTTCCTGCCTTCAGTTCCACATCCCCAGATGTCAGCTGAGTTCACTGTTTTCTCATCTCTCCAAACAGGGAGTCCGTACTCTGCACCCCAGGAACGACACGTGGCTGGTTTTATACAGTGCTTCTTCTCAGCCCCGTCTCCTTCTGCACCTCTGGCCATTAGCTGTAGTAGGTAAGCCGGGGAAAAAAGGATTACAGCGAACCTTTTCATTACCCAGCTCTATCTGCATACTCAGGACAGATTCTAATGCAGTAGAAACCAATATTAGCACTACTTTTAAAAAAAGGAAAAGCTGGCTCCCACTCGGTATCTCATTTATTAGGAGATGACAGATGTTCTTAACAAACATTGGTAAAGAAGGATAAAATCAGCAAAATTAATATGTATTTGCAACCAGCACTGCTCTGAAAAGACAACATCATTTTTTATGTCATATCAGTCAAACCCACAGAGGTTTACCAATCACAACCTGCAATCGCACCAAACATATTGGTTGCCTTAGGCAACTGCGCTTTCTGCCTCAGCAGAAGAGATAACTCAGGTATTGAATCAGATAAACTGTAATTTTTTGGCTAATAAAAGCCCATATGTCAGTCTTTTATCCTTCTAGCAAATCAAGAAGCAGCTATGTTGAATCAAAGGCTCGAGATTCAGCTCAGGCAATAAGGCCTCATAAAGAGTCTTGTGAGCCCGACTCATCAGGCAAGCGAACAGGCAGCCGAGGCTTGATCACCCTCCAGGTGTCTTTGCCATCTTCCCCAGTAGGATTTACTGTGACTGTCACCCTCCACAAGCTGCCTCCAGCCCCCCAGCTATCCACTCACAGCCAAACCAGCCTGCAGTGACCAATGCCAAATCAACAGTGCCGACATGGCAGAGCCACAGACGCCACACTACCCTGAGGGATGTTATAAAAGACATGATCTGGTGGAGAACACAGGCAGGCAGCTCAAAGCAGGCTGTCTTAAAACAACATTAGCTGGATAACACCAGTTGCTCTAGGGGAGATGCTTGAAAACTTCTCCCTCTCTCACCAAGGCACAAAGCATCAATCCAAGTATTAGAAATCTGTACCTGTTCCCAAGTTCTTCACACATTGGCTGTGAGGTTTTAAGAAAGTTGCTTCCACTTAAGACAAATTTCCAGTTTATAATCTTGGCAAAACTGGGCAAAAACTGCATCAGGAGCCTCCAGATTAGCCAGTCACAAGAAGAGTCCTGCTCGCAGTAAGGGCCTTTAAAACTTTAAGTAAAAGTGTCAGCAGACCAAATACAAAAGCCTTCTTATCCTTACCTGAAAATTCATGCTAGGATAACATAACAGCTTGCCAGTTTGTTGTCTTTCTGTACAGTAATGTTTGCATGTACCACAGGAAGACAGAATTAAGGAAGAAGTGGTTTTAAACTGTTGTTCCTCCTTTGGAGTACTGCCCTAACCTGGTTTCAGGAGGCGAAACTACAACTTCCGTGTATTGTCTCTAAAGTTCCTACTCTGCAGCTGCATTCAGAAACAGAAAACACCTGCCTTGTTCTGGTGAGACCTCAGGATGTGAGATGTGAACTAGAATATCGATAACATGAACTCAGGACTGATCAAATACTCCAAGAGCAGATAGAGGTGAACGAAGAAACAAAGATGATACAAAAGAAAATAAATTTTTGTAAAATACAAAAGAAAAAAAATCCAGATTTGGGTCAGGTAATTTTATTTTATTTTAAGGCTGAAACTTGAGGCTCAGATTTATTGCACCCTTGTCCTGAATGCTATCCCATGTTGCAGTGTACGGTCCAGAAAAAATGGTGCATATTCTAGTACCTCAGCCCAGTGTAGATGGTTGGTGCAAGCAAACAGCTTCATCCTGCCTCTGCAGGCAGGTTTTACAGCTTGCACTAAAGCTGCAGGCTGCCGGCCACAAAGCATTTACCAGGTTAGCTTTCTGCCAGCCACATTCTGCATGTGATTGATGTGTACCTTGAAGTGGCTTCTCCACTCAATAAAACACAGGTTGAAAGCTGAACTCGGCAGCAGCAGAGAAATCAGACGTGGTTATAAGAGACCTATCCCACGCCATATGAGATTTCTTGTGTGCAACTTTCCTATTTATTAATTCTTCAGTTAATTTAAGGGAAAACTCTTCAATACCTGTAGGAAAAAGGAAACTTGAGAGAAAAGACACTGAAGTGATTAGAGAGTGTTTTTAGCTTCCTGGTCCTCACTTTAAGCAGCAGCTTATTTCAAAGGGCACTTTTCAATTTCCAGGAGAGGTGATTGAGGCAAGGAGACATGGCAACTGGCTTGCCATTTTGCAAGCTAATGAATTTGAAAAATTCATGAAACTAAACCCGCATCTGCTTTTCATCAACAGAGCCAAAACAACAATCTCTCCCCAAAAGGCTGTACTGAGGAAACCCCAAAACCTCAAGTGCCATGAAAATCCCAGAACTGAAAGACATGTGACATCTCCAGCATCTGATATCTATTGAGTATTAGACCAATAAGCACTCCCTACAGTTCAGTATTTCCACAAAAGTAATGGATGTAAAACTTAGTTTGAAACCCATTGCCTATTTTCAGCCAAGTAAGGAGGTATACACAGAACACTTTCACAGATCTTGTTTCTGTAGAAAACAGGGCAAATAATTGACCCAAATAATGAAAAATGTTAAATTAAAAAAAGAAGTGCAGTTTTTACAGACCAGACTATAAAGCTCAACAGGAATGGCAAGCTGGTTTCTTTGTGGTGAGTTTTAGGGAGTTCTGTTTGTTTGCTTTTAAGAACTAGGAGAAACCATGAGGCTTTACCCAGTAGATAGCTACCAAATGAAGAATCATATAAAACTGCACTGTAATTCCAACACAGCATAATAGAGATAATGCCCAAAACACAAAGTTTCCATGCTTTACTTTCAGCTTCACTGGAAGCTTAAAAAGGTTTTAATCAGAAATCTGATGTCCACACATATCTACAACCAGTACTACAACAAATTCAGCATGATGTGGCATACTTCTGAACAAGTGCAAACTTTGTCTTGTACCTCAATTAAACAGAAATATTGCCCAACTGAAAACACATTTGTACAACCTCATTAAATAAAAGTTGCCTGAGAGTTCTACACTTCTTTCACACTACCAATTTTTAAAAATACTCTTAAGAGTATCTTAGAATATCCCCTTCCTGTTTTCAAAACTACCACTGCACATGACAGGAAGATGAAATTACTCAATGCCAACACTCAAATTCAGCTCTACAGTAAAACGCTTGGTTTTATATGATACTTGCAAAGAAAAGAGCTATAGGCATTGTAAAGAGAATTTCATATATTCATCTTAGATTAAATCTTTCCCTACCTCTACTATACTGCTTTTCATTCCCATGCTATTAAAATATAATAGATAGTGACAACACTAAATGCACAATGTGCCTTGTAAGCATCTGAAGACCACAATGGGACACGTGCAAGGTGAGATATTCAACAGAAACTTTAATCTAGAGTCTAAGGACACAGAAATTGCTTCATCTCCCACAAGATAACAGGCCAGTGTCTAGTGAAATAAAGGAGGTTGGAAAAGCCAGGACATTTCTCATGTTTTAGGCAGGGAGAGGAAAATAACTCAGAGCAGCTGTTCTGACCAGCTCCAGCAAAAGTGTGTCAGGACACATTACTTGAAAGGATACAAAACTAAGATTCTGGTGACTCTGGGACATGTCAGCCCAGCTGTGGGGCTCATCAGCCACTATCACAAGCTATTTAACACAAAAAAGTAGGCAAGAAAGGATCTTAGTACTGAAAAACCCAAACAAACAACAAACAGAAAACTCAGCTAAGCCTAACTCTGTAAATAGATTTTGATGTGTCGCCTTCTTACAACTTTGAAAAGAAACTTTTCCTGTAGTGAATCAAATAAATGTATTTTTAACCCTAAACCTTTACATTGAACCATCCTGACCTCAAGATATCTGGTATGCAAAAGGTACTGCATCACCAAGGACATGAAGAGTTCTTATGATGCTCAACTCCCAGCTGAGTTCACGGGCTTTCAAAGGATAACAGCACAATCCTTACTAAATCCATACTAAATTGTATGGGTCATGCTGGAATTGAATGGGTCATTGCAAGAATTCAGGTGAAGGAGGAAGTTTGTGTGACAAACCTTGGGCAGGTTCCCTCCTTTGTACTCAGTTTATTCCAGGCATGTCCAAGCCTTAAGAGTCTTCAAAGAACTCTTCAGTGAACATGAAGATGGCATATGAGTCATCAAAACACAGGGCAGGAGAAGCTTTTAAATTCAGCTACAGACTGATTTGAACTGACAGAGATGCCATTTTACTTTAGCAACCATAGCAAGTCATACTGCATTTTTGACCAAATCTACATCTGTTTTACCATGAAGAGCTTTATGTTTCCAGTAGTTTAGTGCCACAGTCCAGAAATGATGGTCAGTTTAGAAAAAAATTGAAAGCAAAAAGGGAAAATTTTTATTTCAACATAACATTTCGATTATAGCAAAAGAAATCATCCCAGGGCCTACTCAGAAACATGAAATTACATCAGTGAACACTGATGAGATATATACAGATATATTTTTCTCTAGTCATATTTAATCTTGTTTAACATTGCTTGCTGAGGGGAATGACACAGCAATTGCAACAGCAGAAAAAAATCAAGGGAAGATTTCCCACCCCTGCTTCCAAGTAGTTTTTTTACTGATCATTTGGATCAGTGTTTGTCTTTAGCACCAAGCTCCTTTCTGGGGTACTTAAACAAGGACATACAATTTTCCTCCCTATAATACCTAAATACCTTTCTAGAAGAATTTAACAGGTGTTGGCATCAAATATTCAAGGACTCTGTGTAGACTGGTTGAACACAGTGTACTGTTTAATCTGCCAGAAGAGGAAAATGTCCAAATTATTCTGTTCTTGGTATTCATCTCACATGCCTGGCAAAGAGCAAACCCGTTAACACACTCCCTACACGTGAGCACTGCTTGGTTTCTGACAGCAGATTCACATTCCAGCTGGTGAGGAGTTACTACCCCTCCCCTAGATGATACCCTTACTGCCAGTCAGAACTCTCCTCTTGATGCAGGGAAAGACGTGTCCCAATGACCTTGAAAATTATTGTAACTTTAAATCATAAAACCTGGAGTTAGAACAATATATATTGGATAAAGAGCAATGATCAAAAAAGTATGCATTGCTCATCAAAAGAGACGGGTGAGAAGTTGAACATTCGCCATTCCTTAGGAAAAAAAGCCACCCCACAACAAAAGCAAATAAAATCAATAGGGTCATCATTGAAGCAAGCCCAGGGCAAAGATAAAAGCAGTTTTCAAGATTTTCACAGTATGTAGGAGAATGGGAAGAACCCAGCCTAATATCCAGTGCAAAGCAGAATCACCGAGACAATCAAAGCACCTGACTGCTACAAATTCCCACACAGATAACATCATAAAGATGTAGTTTAATTCTTATCAAAGGCCTGGTCTACAGAGTCCCACAAGCCACCTGAGTCCCAAGACACCTGAGAATGGATGGGTCATGCCCCACTAAGGAAAATATTCATAAGAGAAGGCACAGAACACTCAAGGAAAGAGAACAGATAAAACCTGGATTTTTTTGGAGTGTCTTAATCTTCTACATTGGAGATTTTTTTAAGTTCTGACTGGAAAACTTTTTATGCAATGTACAATCTTGCTTTCAGTTTTGCCTATTTCTTGGATTCATCGCTCTAGTCAACAGAATTACTAATACAAAAATTATGCAGAGTAACATACATAAATGGAGTAACATTTAAAACCAGGGAGCAATCATAGAGCAATATATGTATCTTTTAATCCAAGGTTTTGTTTGGACAGTGATAGAACTTCCCATAATGCTTCAGTCACCTATATCTGAAATCTGCCCTGTAAAATAGGATGCTTCAAATCATTACGACACTGCGTGCTGCAGAACATAAACTAAAATTATTTCCACTTGCCATCTGAGAAGTGTTTACTATTTATACTGCATAATAATTCTAATGCATACTCTCCACCTTAAAACCACTTATATATATTTGGCACTGGAATAAAAGGAAAAAACGGTTTCAGCATTCCAACTCCTTTAATAGTACCGATGAGATCACATTAAAACAAACAACCCCCTGCCAGACAGATAAGGGAAATTACTAGCACTGTGAAATGAAGTCTTGATGGATTAACTCTTCCATCAAGATGAAGCTAAAAACCTCAGGACTTTTGAAGGTGATACGTAATCATCCACCCCCCAAACATTCAGAACAGCATCCTCCCAGGCAAGAATTCACAGCATTGAACTGACAGTGTTGAAACATGCTGCTATCCTGGATGCTATGTTTGCTTCTTCCTCATCTACAGTGAAGAATGCAAGAGCAAAACTATCACTGTGATCCAAACATGAGAAAAACTTGAAACATAACCCTTTTCTAACATGAGCTCTTGGAAACTCACTTCATCTAAGCGCAAATCCACAGGGGTGCCAGTTTAATTTACAACTGCTCCTTTGCCTTTCTCCTCACCCCTTTCCCTATTTAAATCAAATAAAGCAAACAGCCAGGACTGGAAAAAAACAAAGACATCAATTTGCACAGAAACATCTCACTGCCTCCACCACAGACATCTTTCACTGCATCCCACCTCAGATCCAGCCCGGCAGGACTGGAAACACATTCCAGCAGAGGATCATAAGAAACTGCATGGAGAGAAAGGCTCCCCTCAACTTCTGAAAAATCCAAATTTTAGGACTTTGGTTTGCATCACCTCTGTTCTCCACTGCAAGCTGTGTTAAAAGAAATATACTTAATTTGTTAGATTCAGATCAGTAGAGGGTAAATGTGGTCCACAGTGGGATGAACCCCTTCCTGAAGAAATACAGAAAAGCCATCTCCACTTTCAGAGTGAGAAGACAGCAGAGGGTGAAGATGAGACATACCCAAGCAGATTTATCATGAGTCACAGCCCAAATCTGGCATTTCAAGAATACAGTGTAGCTCCAAAATGTATAAGATTGGTAAAACAGAGAGTAGATCAAAATGTGAATTTAATGATAAGTGAAAGTATAAAATGACACTCTTGTTAGTAGGATACATCTACTTAAAAACAGTAAACAAATTGTATCACAATAGCCAATGCTCCCAGAAAGCAGGATCTGCTCCTACAATATGTAGCAAAAATAGTTTCATCAGCTTCCATGAAATCCAGCGTAAGACAACATATGACACTTCTGTCAGCAAAAAGGCTTTTTCATGGTAAAATATTAAGAAACAACCAAATACAAGCCCACCAACACTCCACTCTCTGGCCTGCAGACGACCAATACACAGCACCTGAAGGCATGCAAGAAAACCTCTAAGTCTTGCAGTGAAATGGAAAGTCCTTTCCCCAATTTCATCTGCCCCTCAATTTTTAATTTTTTTTTTGGTTGTTTTTTTTTTATTTTTATTTTTCAGGTGGTGAAGCATGTTTAGAGTGCACTGTTTGCAACAAGCAAATAGCTTACTAAAACCATTTCAGAGGACTTGGCTGTAAAGCAAGAAATATGAGTTCAAGACATTGGGGATAGCTTGTTTGCTGCAGCAGAAAAGTGAAATTAAAAAATTCACCTTCTTTTGGAGGTCACTTATCATACCTCTAGATTAGGTTTCTGTTTCAAACATTCAGCTCAGACCTATGTTGAATCAGACAGTCAAATACAAGCACTGTACACCTGCAGTAAGAAGCCTCCACTCCTGTTTACCACACTTCAGCAGGTGAACGAGCCTGCTATAATCACCTAGATAAACTCTGCAAAGTTGTAAACTACTTAATGAGCATACTTCATGATTTAATGGTTGTCATTTTTGCTTTCTTTATCTTAACTGCTGAGTTGTCTGATAACAGTTTGATTTTAAAGATTCAAAGTTACTGAAGCAAACATTTTAAAAGTAGTCAGCCCCTCCTGCTTTCCATCACTCAACTACATACCATCTCATAATTTCCATTTTCCCCCTCTCTTTAAATTAAAAGGGTGAATAAAATTCATGACAAAGCTCTCTGACATTAAATCCAGATTTGTTAAAATCAGAAGAAAAATCCTAAGAATTACAGAAATCTAAAGAAGGTGAAAGGTTTAATCTTAAAGTTACAAACAAGCACAGAATTCAAACCATGCTGTGCTGGTACTAAGTAACCATGTAAGACTTTAGGAAGGAATACAATTCCAACAAAATTGAATACTGGATTATGCAATATATGCTACTGCTTAATTATTAGCTTAAAGATATCACTGAATATTAAACATCCAGTAGAGACTGACACATCCTGGCCATTCAACTGGCAGTGCTCATGTCCAAGGAACCAGCATCCATTATCTTGCAGCTGGCTCTTATTTCTTTGCACTATCCCATACTATAGCGAATTTGGGTTTCATATTCCCAGGGTTACTTCTGGAAAAATGTTAGAGGGCTAAAAAGCAATATGAGGTTATACCACCAGATTCACCAAACAGAACACTTATTTCACAAAGCCATCTAATCAGTCTAGTCAAAAACAAAAATAATTCTTTTCCTGAAAATACAGGTGCATCATTTTACCACTGCTGCATTTTAGCTGGTATGATATAAAGCCCCTTCCCATTTGTAAACACATCTGATGATGATGTCCCAGGTTTCTGCAGGGCGAGAGTGAAAACCAGGCCTCCTACCACTGATTTTTAAAAGTCATCAAACATCAGGAAATGTGTTCCTCTGCAAAGTCCCACAGGATTCTGCTGCTCTTTAAATGTGACAAATTTTTTCACATGTGAATTACTGTTTTATGATTTACCTTGAAAAAAAAAATAAAAAAACCAAAAGCCTGGAAGCCATTTGGGCTGTTAAAAATTAACGACCACAGGCCTTTCAGCTGTTACTTTATACTCAAATATCAAGAGGACTTGTGAAGGATTTGATTGATTGGAGCAGAACTGATGGAAGGTGCACACACAGCTCCTTCTCCCCATGTATAAATGTGCCTTGTAATTGCACTAACACCTGCTGCCTTCCACACAATGCACAAGCAATGCTTCCAGCACCAGTCTCTGAGCTCAGGTGGAGGAGTTCTTGCAGGCAAGTTCTTTGTCAGGGAAGCAGGCACGGTTCTTCTCCCCTAACCCTCAACACACACACACAGCACACTTACATGTAAATGCTTACGTAAAGAGTCATGAACAAGGACTTGAGCTGGTAACTTTATCTCTTGTGCTATTCAAATAATGAAGCTAGGCAAGATGTTTCAAAAATTAAATTACGCGTGATAGGCTAAAAGCAATCAGGGTAGAAATACTACTCTGGAAAAAAAATAAAAAAAATCAATGTGCACACATACCCGTATCTGTCCCCCAAACCAGGCAAATAATACACACTACTTTTGATTAAAAAAAAATGGGGATAATTTCTCATCCCCTTGTTTCCATCTCTCCTAGCAACACCCACACAGTAGTTACATATAGCAAGGCAAAAAATTTTTAGGACTATTTCCACCTGCAAAGAGAACAGGCAAATCAGAAGTAAAAACAAAGCACCAAAATAAATCAAATTTAATTAGAGCAGCACTCCTCCTTTCCTTCCAATCCATGAACTACAGTGCTAGGTTTTAGGAGCCCTCCTGTATCTGCTGGGGAAGGAGAACAAAGCAGAACAAAGCGCCTGGGCCAGTCCATGGGCTATGCCTGGGGAAGGTGGGACACTGCTACCACAGCGTTGCCTCTCCATCCCAAGCACAGACCTGGGTGCAGCACAAGTGCAATGCTCCCTAAACCTTCCTTCATCATGTTTACTTCATCCTGCTGGAATACATTCCGACTCTACACGTGTAAAATCAGTTGAAAAATGCCCTTTGCCAATATACCAACTGCAGTGTAACAGTTCTTGCTTGTGACACACACTGAACACAGACACACACTGGAGTAGCCAGCAGCTGAAACTCAAGCACTTCACTCATCACTATTGGCACTCCTGCTAAGAGGAACACAACAAAAATGGAACCCTAGGGAAAAATATCAAATCCTACAAACTTCCAGCTGCAGGGGAGCATGACCAGTAAGGGAGCCAACAGCATCAGCCATGTAAAAATGGATACATGGAACTTACTCTTTCAAGTCTGGGCTACACAGAATTTATCTGTGCTCTCCATGCCCAGCCAAACAACGGAATCAACTTATTTTATCCACTCACTGGAGATGCCCAGTCACGAGATGTTAGTTCTGCCAACTGGGCTCAAATACAGACTCAGGAGGACACAGCTCCAGGGCTGACATGATCTGGATCTGTCACTGTGCCTCTTAACTCCCTTTGAATTTCACTCCAGCTCAGGAAGGCTGAAGCTGGCTGTAGGCACAAGCTCATGCCAAACAGAAGAGGCAACATTCATGCTTTGCATAGGATGGCTTCTACATTAGGGAAGAGCTGGCCTGGAAGATATCTACAAATTTCCTACTGAAAATGAAGGTTTCACTCTTTCCTCTCTCTCCTTTTTTTTAATAGCTTTATCTGTTCCTAAACTGATAGTGTTAAGCTGGGAGAAAAAGTGCTCAACTTCAAAGCCAAATTAGTATCATTGCTAGTGATCAACAAAGCAAACAAAAACAATGAAGACTACTAGACACTAGTTACTCAAGAAAAGCACTAACAATCAAACTAGCAGTTGCAAAATTCTGATTCCTGCAGAAAAGTTGGGCAACAACCCAAGTACAAGTTGCTCATGCTTCAGTCTGGCTGGTCCCAGCTCAGCATATTCCATCAGCCAGAGACACTCAGAACAAAGCTTTCAGGTTCCTCTGATGGATGGTCCCTTACTGTGCAGGCAAACGGATTCAAGCAGTTAAAAATAGTGAAATAAGTGAAAAATGCATTTATATTAAAAATCCCCAAGCCTGACCTGCCACTGCCACCCCCAAAAAAAGGCTGCCATTCATAGCTGTGCAGGTTAAACCAAATCTTTACTGTTGCCCCATTTTTTTGATCTGGTACCTGTCCATTAACCCCAGAGTGCTGTGGTTGTACAAGGCAACTACATCCAGGGTAAAGCCTGCAAAAACTTCCACAAGGTCAGTGACAGTCACAATTGACACAGCCTAATTTTTTCCAGAGATCACTCATGTCAACTTCACAACAAATGAGAGCAAAAGAGGAATGTCATTAGTGAAGTCAGTAGATAGCTGTCCAGGATGCAACTTTGTAGAATTAAACAAAACGAAATATTAAATAATCAGGTCAAGCATCCAGTACAAAAGCTGGGTTACAGTGTATATACTCAGTCAAACAGCTATTGAGAAAAATTCCTGAGATAAAAATCTGAAGTCTCCTATTTTTTAATTGACTTTTAAAATAGGTATTTCAAAAGTAGGGATACATTTGTTTGTAGCAATTCCTTTTTTGTTGTTGTTGTTGTTTTCTTAAATGACCTAGGACATCTTGGTTAGGGTAACAGGATTCTCCCTAGGAAATGCAATAATTTCTGAAATAATCTTACATGGTGCATTATTCCCCAGAACACACACACAGAAAAGATCTACAACCAAAGTTCTATGGTCAGTATTAACATCTACTAGCATACAAATTCCAGATAAAAATACACCTTTGTAAGAGTTTCAGAACCCTCAGACCACGATTTCTGTAATCGGGATCGAACATTAACTGAGCAGGGAGGCCCACAAATAGTGATATTAAGACCACTCTCTAGAATAATGATTCTAGAAAAAAGAAATATATACAGTCTAGAGATCTGAAGAAGCAGTATAAATAAATATTTCTATAAATTCCTAAGCAAAAAAACCCCAAATATTACACTGCCAGGATGATATGTTGAGTACCATGAACACAGCCCAGGACAGTGCAGCATGGCTCACGGGCTGTGACTTCCCATACCAGCAAGGATGGAGGCTGGCTGCAACCACTGGATGCCTGAGGCTGTGGGCAAAGAGAGATGGAGCAGCATAAAAGAAAAAAAGCATTGCATAAAGTAATCATCTACCCACAGAAGGGGCTATGAGAATGGATGCTTCTCACACCTTTAAAAAATATTCAGAAGCAAAAAGATGCAACTGCTTTGAAGTAACATCCTCCTCTGTGATGCATTCAAATTCTCTGCACAAAACCTAGATCCTGAATGCCTTACTCTAAAGGTAATGATTTTGTAAAGGAGATAGCCTTATAAATAACAAAAAGCAATAAATGGGACTTTTCATTAAATACAAGCACTCAAAACCAAGCAAATTTCAGTTGTATCTGGATTATCAGCTGTGATCAGAACATTTACAACATTCCCTCAAATCAGGGAACAACCAGAACTTTAGCAGAGAGGGGACTTGATTCAGACACCTGCTTTTCCAAAGGATGACAGGTGAATGAGAAAGAGCTTTTAATCCTGGACTCCTTCTCTCCACATCTGCCATTCTTGAGAACAGGAAGGTCCAGGCTGGAGCAAATAGGAAAGAAAGTGGCCCTAATGTGAAGACAGCCTTAACTGGTACAACACAGAGGTTGTCAGGGTGACTCACTCTTGACAGAGAAAGCACCACTTTATTTTTTTGTCAAAATAATAGCATGTCAAAACATAACATAAGGCTTTACTAAGTTCTTGGGCTGAAACTTAAATGATTGTAGAAGTGAAAGCCACCTGAAGCAGTTGAGACATGCTGTCCACGCAAGGAAGGCTGGCTGCACAGGCAGCACACCCTGAGGGAAAGAAGGGAAGACAAGACCCCATCAGGATGAGTAAATAAAAAGAAAAATATTTTTAAATGAAACAAACTCCATGTAAAGAGTGAAGTCTTTAATAGGACTTAATTCTTATAATTTCTGTGTATTTATTTGAGGCAATACATTACTGTCCCATGCAGTGACTCCACCTTACTGTGTATTCCATCAATAAAAATGAATTCTGACCATGCACCCAAAATATATGTATATTTATTAATTAAATAGTTATCATTTTTAAGTTAAAATTTATTTATAAATTACATACATTTTCTGCTATTTTCCCTCCCGCACCCTGAGGGTTCACCTTGCACACCCCATTTTGGAGACCACTGGTCCAGTAGAAGGAGCTTTACTGAAAAACATTTACTGAAGAGTTTCCAAAAGACATCACATATTAAGATGAAAATATATCTAACAAGGTACCTGTTTCCTAGAGACATATCAGTTTTCCCACAATTTTGCACAGAAACACTTACCCCACAAAGATTTTCCCAGGATGTAACCATAAACAAAGACAATGTTCTCCAGATCACCAAAATTAGAGAATATTCATGTATATCTTCTTCAATATTGTCTAAACACCTGGAAAACAGAGCTCCTGTAAGGCCCTGTACCCAGGCTCTCAAAGCACAGGTTTCTGGGGTTTGACTCTCTGCAATGCTACATTCTCAAATTGAAATACTGGACCAAAACTTTTCCTGCAAAGGGACAGCACTCACAAGCCAGCCACTGGTATTTAGGGGAAAAAAACCCATAACAACCAACGAAAAAAACTAACAAAAATCCCTCACTGACAAACAAAACCTCACCATGTATGCAGAGACCATGTTTGAAGTGCTGTATCATTGTATTCATGTTTTTCCAGAAAAGCAAAATCCTCACTTAGCTCCTTTTTTTCTGGGTTTTCAGATGATGAATCTGTTTTAAAACTGTGTGTTCCTTTCACATTGGATTTCACTAGCTACAGCTGTACTACACAGTTTCTCACTGAACCATATAATTAAGTTACATTTTCAGCTGACTACATAAATTGATCTTCAGATGCAATAACTGCATGTGCAGACTGACATTCCAGACATGCACAGCTACTCTTGGCTGTACCCTGCTTCCACTGAAACAAATGGCAAAGCTTCCTTCAACTCCCCAACTGGGAAACACTTCTTGAAGAAGAAAGCACAGAAACCCTAGCCAAAAAAAACAAACTAGCAGTACTAATCACACACTTTCATGAAACAGAAGTAAATTCAGTGAAAGCTGCTGGTGAACAGCAATTGATAACCCTGGGACAAGTCCCTGACTGCTGCAGAGAGCTGTGTCTATACGGTTAATGCGAAGGGAATTTAAGAGCCCTGAAATGCATTAGACAGACCCAAAAACAGGGTTCATCTAAGATTTTGATACCTTTATCAGTGTTTACAATTTATTTGTATAACTACTTTGCTTCATAAAAGGCTGGTTTTACTTCTTTGTTTCTGACTATTTACATTAGCAACAATTTGAAGAAATTAACAACATTTTGAAGGTATAATGAAGCCTAAATTTTGCAGCTGGAGAACAGACTAATTACTGTTTTGGACAAACTGAACTCTCAGGTAAGGATTTAGTCTCAGATTAGGATTTATTATAAGAATGTTCAAGTTTAAGCAGAATGTTTTTCTTTTTAATAGTTACTACTGATATTTGCAAGTCAAGTAATGTAATAATTAATAATTATTATATTAATAATATAATAACTTATTAGTATAAAAAGAAGTCTATTAAGCCTTTAAGTCTATTCCTGCTTTTACAGACCAGGTACAGTTTTTGAGTTCTAGGAACAGCCAGAAAACTGTACAGGTCACTTCATTAAAACATTTATTAAACTTACACAAAACAAATTAAGTCATACCTTGAGGAATGTTTCTCTGCAGCATGTAGTTTCTTTACAAATAATCTGAAAATATTATTCCCAGTATCTTGAATGAGTGAAGATATTTTAAGAAAAATTCTCCAGACTGAGATCAAGTGATGTGTATATACTACCTAAATTCTGAAATTCCTGTCCTAGGTCTCTGCAATACCCAAGTGATAAATCCTAATGGGTTCTAGACATCTAAAGGATCAGAGATACATTTCACCCATAAAACTTCACCCATTCACTTCATAAGAGACCAGAATAGACTTTTCAGTCTATTCACCAATTTCCCAGCACTACCCCAGTCATCTAGGAATGGTGTTACAGCAGTTGTTCTGAGCTCAAAACTCTCAGCATTTGTTGGGATCTCAAGGCAAGGAGGAGGCATCGTGGACAGACCTTTCTAACCTAAACCCAGAAAATGGCAAATCTCAAAGCATGGCAGGATCAGCAGCTCTTGCAGTGATGTCCTATAAGAGGCTTGAAGAACTTCACCAAAGCATTGTCTGAGAGCACCACACAGCACAGCTTAAACCCCCAGTCAGTGTAAGCAGCAGTGGCACTTGGCCTGAAGACCGAGCCAAGGCACAACCACCCACAGCAAGAGCCTTGTGCCTGCAAGGCATCACTGCTGACTTGGTTCTACCAGTCACCAGGCTGCCTTCCCGTTTGGGTGCATCACCTTAAAGTTATTTTAATGCACACCACATGGCCGCTCATTCTTTCCCTGCTCTGCATCCATTTGCTTCCTCTTCTCTCCCCTGTTTAATGACAGCAACCCCAGTCTCCTCCTCCATCCAGCCTGCCTTGCAGGCTTGCAATAGCATTAACAAGAATTCAGTTTTTAGCACTTCATCTCAGCCCATTTCTAATTTTGCTCCTATAGCTCCACACTGTACTGTGTCTCTGTGTCTTGCTTTTGCTGCCTCATCATGTGTCTGTTGCCAGGCAAACTGCTTAACTTGTGCATGGAAATTTGAGGGACAAGCCCTCCACTCCTAAAAGTGAGGTGGGATATACCGATGCAACTCCTCTGCAGCAAAACAATTCCTTTCAGCTGCTGCAGCATCTACAAGGTACTGCAGAGGAAGCCTTAACCAGTTCATTTGCTTTTAAAAATGACTCTGGAAGAGTTTTCCAGCACAAACTGAGCAAAACCAGCCATTAGCAAATCAACTCACCAATGACCAGCCATCAGCCCAGCTTGTGGATCATCTGCTTGCTATACTTGCATCCTCCTGTCAGCAACCACAGCATTAGGCTCACCTACCAACCTTTCCTGGCCGCTGGTGCCAGCAATTTTTTCCTCTCATGAGTTCTTCAATGAAACATTTGGACTGGCCAAGGCCTCCCACCTTCTCCAGTCCTCAGGGTAAACACTGGCATCAGGGTAGCATTTTTTCCAGTGTTAAGGACAAAGCACTGAGAGGGAAAAGCTCCGTACACAACAGCAAAGACGACACATACTGTTAAGGAGATGGCTTCCAGCTGCTGAGGATCACAAGTCTTCAGCCACCAATGTCACTCACACCCTCCCAAACACCCCCTGGCACCACTTCTCTTGCACTGTCCTGTTCAGCTGTGGCTCTTTTGGTCACAACTCAAGATTCTTCCAATCACTTTTACTGAAACAAGAGATACAATCATAAAAAAGGAAAAAAGGCTGGGCTTTTGACTTGTTAAGGAGGACTGTGATTAGTACTCTAGCACTACAACACATGTGGTGCTCCCACACCAAATGGCACACTGCTACCAGACTACAGCAGGCACAGACACCCAGTTCCCAGCCCACACTGGAACATACAGCACCCCAAGAACAGGGAAGGTCCCTCAAGACCATGAGTTGCCCCACATCAGTGAGAGCAGACAGAACAGCACTTATGGAGCAATCAGCATGACACTCTACTACACTAGTTTTGGGACTTTAACATGAAATCACATACATCCTCTTCCAAAGTCATGATTAAACATTACATCATAGCAGTGCATTAGGAAGAAAAAAACCCCCAGCAACCCCCACCCCCCCACCACTGAGGAGTGCCTAGAACAGATGGTACCACCTGTACAAAACACTCCTTTTTCCTGAGCTGATTTTCCAGGTAATTCAGGTATAAAATACTTATTTCCCAGATATCCCCATCTTGATAAAATTTTTACTTGCACAGGTGAAAGTGATAAATATGTATCTGGAGAATTATCTTCCCTCATTTGAAAGTCAAACCACCTTCGTACCAGACTAATGATATACACATAGAAGAGATTTATTTTTCAGAACCTCCACCTCCAAGTCATATATATTTCCAAAGACTCACATCCTCAAACAATTAAACCCAAAGGGAAGCCACTTAACTGACTTCAACAGATGTAGAATTAAACTCTAAGGTAATAATTCATATGAACAATCAATAATCCATATGTAATGCAAGCTGAGATACCTCAATAGTTTATCAGAAAACAAAAAAGACTAGTCTTCCAACCCCATGGAGTCATAGCCCATCTCTTTTGTGTGAAAGCAAATAGCAAGACAACATAGAAAAGTCCAGAAATATCTATGTCTTAGATTGTATACACCAACTCAACTATACCGGTGTAAGTGAATTTTTAAGAGGCAAGGTTAGACTTGTAGCTTTTCTGAAATTTAGTGGTCCCATGAATGTCAAATCTTCCTGATAAAGATCAGATTTAATCAAATATCCCTGATGTCCAGACTTCAAAAGAAGTTCAGCAGCATTAAACTTTCAGATCCTCACTATTACCTTGTATTAGATGATGGGTGTCATCACCTTTGGTGAATTTTGATAAAAGCACTAGCACAGACAGTATGGATTTTACTGCATATTTTATCGGCTTATTTTTCAAATCTAAAGGTTCTGAGTGCCCCACAGAACATCTGTTTTCAAAACCAACTTAAATGTCAGTGTTCAAATTCTTCTACATGCTCCACAACAAATGAGCACTACAACTAAAAAGAAAAAACTCCCAGCTAAATTGTTTAGGCTTCTAGTTAGCTGATGTCAGAGTTCAGAAGTAAATGGTCCAAACAGCATTTTGGAAGATAAAGTACTTTAAGAGATGTAATTATAAAAAATTATCTTTCTACTTCTGTGCAGTAGAGGAGGTTTTTTTTTGTTTTTCTTTCACTGTTATAACTTAATTTCTAATTTTTTTTTACCCTGAAAAGGAGATGGCAATCTCTGTACCTCCTTAATACCATAAACTAGGCCACAAACTTTCCCCCTTATGTTGTGCCATATAAAGCATCTTTTCACTTAAAACCACTAGTCCTATAATCAATATTTTTAAATGCTCAGCCTAAGAAGTTATAAAAAGATTTCCATTAAGAATAGATTATACTTCAACATAATGCTAAAAACCCCTCACTTATTTCTGGTAAATTTTATTTTTGCTCTGTGGTATCAACTAGCCCTTGTTTTAGCACATTAATAATTAGGAACCAGGGCATTGATGCTCTCATGAAGGTCAATAGAGAGCTTCATTGTCTCCTCTGCATTTCAGAAGACTGGAATGATAGCAGCAGAGATGACAAAACTTGGTTTCTCTCATCCTTATGCCACTCGAAACACCATAACAGCACACCTGTCTCTGTCCCAGATATCACCACAGTCCCTGTGTTCTCCCCTTTTCTGATGAAACAAATATTCTAATATTATTGCCAGCTCCTTCTGCACAACCTTCTTTTTAGGGGAAGAATCAACTTGTGTAATGCCCAATCCCTAGCTAAGCATCTGCTGACTCACTGGCCAATACACCCAACTCTGACTGACAACCAGGCCTGGTAAAAGAGAACAGATAAATCAAGGTATTTTCAAGAAGTCTGAGAGTATTCAACTTGGAGCCACACTCCTTGGACAAATTTGGCTTGGAAGTTTTCCCCTGCAAACTTCAAGCTACGGATCTACCCCTGAGAGATGTGATAAACAAGTGTGCATCTGTCCTTCAATTCTGACTTCACTTTGTCCACAGAATTATGTGGGAGTTTTTGTTCGTTCTGTACAATTAGTTTCACTTTAATACATATTTTGAATCAAGCAAAGGGTAATACACTTCTGATCTTTTCATCTCAATTATTGTATTTCCAACTTCAGGAACCTAGAATAAGATAATGGAAAGAAAGAGGCTGGTAATGAAAATACTGCTCTTTACAATTGCAGCACAAAGGTAAGACCAAGCAGAGCAGGCAAGTTAAAATGTCAGTCTTGCCTTGAACCAGCTGTCCTGAAAGGTTTCTGCACATGTGAGGCCTCAGAGCTGATTCACATGGTCTGTCATATCTTGATGGAAAATTATTCTAAAACAAATACAGATATACAAATATTTACAAACACATATATTTTATATATCTATAAATATATTCTAACACTGACACAGATATATTTAGAGAGGGAGACAGACACACAGAAATCCCTACAGTGTTTCTGACAAGGAGGCATTGCCTTCTGTATTTGTGAAATTTAGTGGGATTTTCTTTCACTGCTTGTGTTATGAAATGACATGTAAACATTAATCTCATATAAGGAACAATAAATTCCATTAATACAGTCACCTCACAATTAAGTATTTATGTACATACTGCAGAAAGCTCATAGATATTTTATAACTCCTTGGGGGCTGAATAAAATTAAATCAAATGGAAAAGGAAATGTGGTGACGCAAATGCTCGCCTTCAATTAATCAGAATTAATCAAAATAAAAATAAGCAATCTTTTAGCAGTCAAAGCAGCACTAGGGTAAATATGATGATATAGTAAATAACTCAGCAGAAAAACAAATGCTCCAAGTACAGGCACCCCCTAATTAAAATGAGTTTTTTTCAAGACTGTAAGCTACCGAAGATGGGCTTCCACAGAACCTTTTTTGGCTATTTTACAGAGCAACTGTGAGAAACGACCTTCAAGATCCATTTCCAAATTTCTGCCCTAGTTAGCTTGAAACAGTGGGTTGCTGCTCCTCTGCAGTGAGAAGGTGCCCCTTTGCAAGGGACAGCTCTCCAAAGGTCCCCATCCCCGCATCCCTCTCCATCTCCAAGCTGAGGCTGTCCCACCAGGAGGGCTCTCACAGTGCCAGGTACCAGCACCACCTAGCACACGGAGTTTGCATGCACACACACGGCATCTGGGAGTTCAGCTGCTGCTCAGATAATTGGCTGCCTGCTTAATTACAGCCCCAGCCACGATAATGTTTTCTAAACGGCTGGAAGTGCAGAGCATACCCACAGCTACTGACAAGGCTGCCACAACCTCTGATTAGAGCAGCTACACGTGAAAAACTGCAGCCAAGTGCTATAACCAATATACCCAAATGCCATAAAAGTACAAGTATTCTAAAAAGTATACTTGTAAGTTCTGAAGCCAGAAAAGTTAATTATCTAGTCAGACCACTGATGTACCACAGATCCTTATGTGTGATTGAAATATCTCAGTATCAGCATCAGTCATTTTGTGTTTCTAGAAGTATTTTGGTGTCTCTGGAGTGTTCACATGAAAGTCTGGGGCACAAGACAGGAGCTTCACTCATTTCCCTGATGAAGCATTGAATTACCCACAATCTCATGGAAGATTTGACCTTCATTTTTCATTTGAATTAACAGTTTTACCTTCCAGGCCTCAGCTCTTTTTCTGTTTTTCTTCACTAGAGAAAAGAGTTCCTTTTTTCCATGAATATTTTCATAAATCTAATAAATTCATTTCTCAAACTTTTTTTTTTTTTTTTCCCCAACCATATAGGTTACATCCAAGTCTCCTGCTCTAAGACACTTTCTTAGTCTTTGGAATAACTTCCACAGCCCCCTTCTTCACCCTGCAGCTTTTCTAACTTTCTTTAAAGGATACTGGCACCAAGACATTACCATTGCCCTTGCAACGTGATGTGCAGAGGTTATTCATCCTGCAGTTCTCAGGCATCTTAGGGAGATGTCAAAGAGATATGGCCAGGTTGCCCATAAAGCACAGTGGGTCTTTTCATCAACATTTCAGCTTAAAAGCAAGGCTCAAGCTATCAAAACCCCAAAGCCTTCAGCTCTGCCCACTTAAAACCTTCTGCATTGTCTCCTCTTCTGCTCTCTGCTCTTTCCAAGTTAACCTCATGCTTAGATAGAGTGGAAAGGTCTCCACTGGGAGTGACTTGCCCTGTCCTGCGTCTACTCCCATCAGGTGTGTCCCTGTAGTTTTCCCCTTCTCATCCCAAGAAGTGCCACAGCCACCTCAAATTTTGTCAAGGTGACTTCAAAATGCAGTATAAAGCTGTAAGCACTGTGTCCGTGCTCTGCAGCACAGAAATTCCAAATTTCGAGAGAAACACTGTAAATCAAAGGTCTGTGTTATTTTAATCGACTTCCCGTGCTAGCTGCAGTCTCTGCAGATTTATAAAACCATTTGGCAGCATGCTACACACCAGTAATTACCAGAGCAGGAAACGCTCAATAATACAAAAATAACTCATAGTCATTACACACACAGTGTATGATATGAAGATAGAAAGATTTCCTTCTCTTCTTTATATACCAAACAGAAAAACAAGAAACCTTTCCCCCAAACAAAATAACTCCATGAAACTCTCCCCACAGCACTCCCCACTGCTGACAAATGCCACCAGGGTGTCAGGGAGCCTGCAAAGTACCCTTAGGGGCCAGCTATCAGACTTGCCCAGGCTTTCAGTCCTGGAATAATGGGCAATTCTGCAAAACAGATACCTTGCCCATATGGACCAAAGAGACAAAAGGGCCAAATTCAGCCCTGCAACAAAGCAGCAGCAATGCTCTTGCCTTCACAACACTGCAAGAGTTCAGTTTTTAAACAAAGCATTAGATACATTGCAACCTTCATATAAAATGATCACTCAACCACTCAATTATCACAACCACTCAATTATCACAGCCACTCAAGGGAATTCTGTAGTTTATGCAGCATTTTTAATTACTCTATAAAAAAGGCCCAATTTTGATCTAAGAAGTGACAGTTTGAGAAAATCTCCTAAGAAACAAGACTTTTCAAGCACTGAATCTTTATCAAGGTTTTCCCATCTGCAAGAACAGTGAAGAAGTGAAAATACATAATAAGGAATTTTACCAGGCCCAAACCACGGAGGCCTTGGAAGATGATACACTGTTTGTAGCAAAAAAAATCATAATGTATCTCTATTTAGCATATGCATGTGCACTTATTTGCTCTAGATGCATGTATAATCAGCCCCAGTATAAATTAGAAATCATATGAAGGATTAAACATCAATTGCCTGTCCTCCTACACTTCCCATCCCTCTGCCAGGACCTGATTAAAACATAAGGCACAGTAGCAATGGTTGAAAACAGACTCTGAAATTGAAATAAGAGAGGAAAATAGCCATTTTCTTTTTGTAGCAAAATGTATAAAGTCACATTAGTATTTGACTGTCAACAAATACCACCATAATCTGAAATTAGGAAATCTGGATGGTTTTAACAGGACCTAAACGGTGCAGAAAAATGAAGATTATTAAAACTTGAAGATATGACGCTTATATTTGATGATGGAAATCAGTGTAATGCAAATAATTGTTTTAATATTTCTCAGGCTTCCCACATATCATAACTATTTCTCAGTGACTAGGAGGGTTTCACACAATCTTTAAGTGTAATCTTTTGCTAGCTTCACCATCTGGGAGTTCACAGACAGCATTTAATCCTACTGGCTTTTTTCCAAGAGACTTACTGTAAGTCTACGGCATGTGTTTCTTTTAACAATCAAATTTGGGGGTTATTTTGGTTTTTTGACTGTGGCTTAAAATAGTCTATTATCAAAATAATATTGGGGAGAACAGGTCTCCAGAGAGCAACAGCACCTTTTATGAGAATAGCTTACAGAGTTCAAACTTTGCATGATGCTTTCCCCAAAGTATGCAGAAACTTCTTCAGAAATTAAGAAATTATGAAAACTTCTATCTCTATGCAGACAAACCATAAAAAAACCAAACTGCTGGTAGAACATAGGGCACCTCATCAGACAAGAAGAACACTAGTTGGTGAGATGATGCAAGAAAGGGCTGACTAGGAATGAAGGGGGGCAAAGAAGGAGAGCAGAGTATAATTACAAGTCAGGCCATAAAGCCATGATACACTTCTAGGGATATCCCTTACCATTATGCATATGTGTATCTCTAGTTTTCCCATTATGCATATCCAGAATAGCTGCAGTAAGCTTGATTTCTCAGGTCCATTTTTAAAAATATTTTTCTTTGTTTGGTTCTGGATTTTTGGGGAATTTAAAATATCTCAGAAAAGTCATGGCCAGGAAGATTATGGGAAGATATGAGAACAGTGTTTCAACCCTTTGCCAACTGTCTGGAGCAATGTGTCTGGGTGTAGAGTCACCCACACAATTCCTACTGCTCTGGACAGAGCCTACTGTATTCAAAGCATATGTAAATTTCATATGTAAATTTCAAACTTCCTACACCTCTGCCCTCCAAAGCATTTATTAGGAACAGTGTTGTCTCTGCCCAAGGCGGGGGGTTGGAACTGGATGATCTTTAAGGTCTCTTCCAGCACAAGCCAGTCCATGATTCTCTGATTCTATTCTGGCAAAGCCCAGTTTCAGATATTTTTTTTTGTTTGTTTTGCTTGGTGGGATTTGTTGTTGTTTTTCTTTTGTTGGTTTTGGTTTTGTTTTAATGCACTGGGAGTTTGCTCCTTACAAAGATTTTGTTAAGACTGGTGGTTTTTCTGAAGGCTCAAGAACTAAGGGCAGAAACCGAATGAATTTAAGGTAAGTGTAACACATGAGTTGCATATAACACTTTGCTAGTGTTTCAGATGCCTGCCAGTTTTGGGGATAAGGATTTCTTGGTGTGTGATCAAACTGCAGTAGTTTGACAAGGTCTAAGAAAACAAAGCATGATGACAATTTCCTTGTCCCCTAATGCTCCACACGTCAAATGGACAGCACAGCCATGCTGGCCACCACAGACTACAAGCTGGCTGAGGAAAATAATATTGCCTCTCTTTAGACAAAACTCTACTGTTTCATGTTGATTAGCCACACAACTAATTAAAAGGAATCATGACCAACATAATTCACAAAGCATATCTGCCACACTGCAAGATTAGACCAGCTGAAAAAATAGAGCAACATGGCTGTTTTATCTCCTATAGTACTCGAGTCAAGTGGGAGCACTCTTAGATATAATTAGAAGTTTTCCATTTTATTCAACTGTTACAAACAAACAGCATGAGACTTCACAGGAGCAATTTCATGGGAAGGGCCAAAGGAAAGTAATAAGCAAAAGAAAACAAAACACTTTCAAGAACACAACTACCTCCCAGTATGGCAACCTGCTGAGCACACTGAATAAGGAAAGTCTTTGTTTCAGACAAAGGTCATGGGTTTGTTTTCTTTAAAAACCTGTCTAAAATGGCTTTTTTCAAAACATCATCTAATAGGTCATTACCAGCACATACAGATGAAATCTATACTCTCAGCTGTGGTGCACATTCCTCCGCTGCTAACACCAGCTAAGGCAGCTGCTCACACAGGAAGCCCCCACTTGCAAGAAGGCAACACTAGTAATGGTCCTACTTCCATAAGGTGTCCAATTCTTATGTCCAGATTTCTAGACCAAATTGCTGTTCACAGCTAGTTGAGTGGAAACACTTCTTTAGCTACATTGTCAGACTATTCTGCCATTCGATGGACACATTTCACTCTTTTGTAATAGGAACTGCATCCATGAAACATGGAGGACAAGAGGGATAGAAGTCAGCTTTGCAGTCTCATCAGCCACTTCACCTCCTTTTTCAGAAGACATCCTACACAGCACACGTGAGGAGAGGCTCTGACAAGGCAATGTTTTCTATAGCAAATCCTTCCCATCAGGGGCAGACACCACAGACGGATATAGTCCCCACTGCAGAGCCATGCTACCACCGGCTTCCTTGTCCACAAAAAGTAACCTCACTGCTGCAAAATGAAAGCTTTTGTAGCTCCACATCTCTGGGCAGCAGAGCATAAGGTGAACAGACAAAGGCAACAGGGAGGGCCTTTAATGCAACCCATCCAAAGCTGATCAAGGGTACACACAGCTTACACAGCTACCTGGAAGTATGTTATTTCTAACACCTCAAGCTATTGTTCAGATTTTGTGTTGTTTCCTAAAACAACAAGTTGGAACTATTTCACCTTCGTTTTTGAGCCTCCAGTCACAGTTCCTCCCACAGCCCCACAGATGTACATTTTACATAGCTAAAGTTGCACAGTTTACCAGGTTTACTTTGCTGACAAATACTGGACAAGCGCTGATCTGCAAATATGCATAATGCGTTTTTTCCCGTTTCAGACGCAGAAGAGTAATAGTTTATAAAGAAGTCCAGCAGGAGCATTCCCAAACAAGCTTATTTTGTGCCTCATATATAAAAACTCTCATCTCTTTCCACAAATTCCAAACATGCTTTTAACTTTGGTTAAGATAAGCTCTCTGGCAAAATGCTACGACAGCTCCATATGGAGTCAGGTCGCTCACTTGCACTGTGACGTGCTACTGTGAGCACCAAGCGCTTCTGCACTGCGAGTGCCTTCCTCTGCACAGAAAACAAATCCCACCTGCTCTAATTCCTTGAGAGCATAACTACTTCCTTGTCAACACTTTAGTTCCTCGAGGTCTTGTTAAAGACCTCTCAAGGGAAAGAGTTTTCAGATTCCATTCTTACTTTCGAAGTCAACAGCACTTTGCCGCTCCCCCAGACTGAGATATTTGTTCAGCGATTCTTTATGACTAATCCATTCAGGAGTCACAGATCTTCCCTGCCTTCTGACCTGCCTGTAACAATGCTGGCTTGTTTACTGTAGTAGGATGTTCACTTCACTTTTATGAAGTCTTTTTCAAATAGTAATCTTGCAACACTGGGGAAAGCGGTATAGAGCCCCACAGGTCTGTGATGCTTCTGAGGTGCTGTGACTCTCAACAGAAGAGACAAAAAAAACCCCAAAAAAACCCAAAAGGTATCTGGATATATTTCTTCTGCCTTTTCCCTTCTGAAATAGGAGTTAAAATATTACACAAGAACTGAAAGACAAAGAATAAGATGTTACATGATGCCAGCAGTAATTATTTTTCTTCTTGGTGAGGTAGCTTCCTCAATTCTTTCTGGGGAAAAGCTCTTACTCTGGAATACCATAAAATAAGCGCATTCATCTTTAAACAAAAGAAAAAAAATTGCCTTCTGCAACGTTTGAATATACGCTCCTAAAATGAAAATACTGCCCACCATTAAGAGAGCCTTTTTCTTTTTTAAAGGAATTTAAAAGGGCCAGCTACACCACCAGTCCCAGCAGCAGCAGTCACATTTCAGCCGATAACACAATCCCAATGCAATCCTCTGGGCTGCAAAGCCCTGAAGAACCATGTGCAGTGTGCATTAAGTTGTTCCATGCCCATGTTTAGACACACACACGTGAAAGGATTATGCTCATTCTTTGTTTCCATTTAAATGCTCTTAGCTTCAGATTTCTAAATTGTGCTGTGCAGCAAGAACTAGAAACTTACTGCTGGCTGTGAGAGTTTCTTCTTCTCTTGATTCCAGCACTTTTTCAAAGACAGATGAGCAGCGTTACCAAAATAGTTCTTTCTCCCCTCTACGAAAGCACTTTGCAGAACTAGCTTGTGATTTAGGAATCAGACACTTTTCTAAAACCAAGCAAGAATGGAATTACAGCTAATCACATTAGCCTATAACTTTTTTCCCCTCTAAAAGCAGGATTAAAGGCAGAGATGGGGAACTTCCCACATTCCCACACACCAGCTGCATTCTTCCAGACTCAGCTTGCTGAACAGCTAATAGAATTACCATCCACAGACCTAGGATTTTCAGGGATTACTCTGGAAAGGTTGCCAAAGGAACTAACTGGACTGTAATTCCTGGCTTTGCACTACCAGAAAGGGATAGAAAGACCTTAAAACTACACTGAGAAGTACCCTAGAGGGAGCCAGGGCCTGAAGAAGATTTTGTAAGGGCTGTGGCAACACTGATCTTGAAGTTTATTGAGAGGAACAACAAAATGAACTGAAATCCCAGGTCTGGAGATGCGATTAATGAGAGCAGTGACAAAGTAAGGGAGAGGGAATTGCCCTCCAAGACTGATGTTGATTTACATTTGTTTGAAGAGATGTATGTTTTAATGCCCTATCAATTCCTGCATTATTGTTGAGAGCATGTATGGCTAAGTTCTAGTCTTCAAATGACCCATGAAAATAGCTGAAAAACAATTTTTTTTTTTTTTGTTCAAAGGGAAAGACAAAGAAGGGGAGAAAATTTTCTATTTACATGCTTCAAAATGTAAGTCACTCATATCAAACCAAACATATATAAAACTTTGACATTTGTCATGACATAAACAGCAATAATCACTGAGGTTAGCTTTATGATTACTGTTTTCTATTTCCAAATACCAAAATCTAAAGCCATACTCCACTCCCCATGGCATTACAAATACAATGCAAGGTTTCACTGTACAACTTTTAAACTCTCTAAAGGATAAGCATTGCAAGTTTTAACTTAGGAAATTAGAAGTTTTCTTTTTTTACCATTTATTTTCAAGGATTTGATCTTTCTCAGACAAGACACCTACAAATAAGGTCAGTAAAGAGAAACAAAAACTAGTTCAGATAAATCTCATTTCAATCCCAAACTTTTAGCATTCATTCACAAAACAAAGATTATTAATACCAATTCAGAAGAAAAAGCACTTTCTTCAAAATGAGGTTTTAAAACAGACAACCAGCAATTTAAGGACCTTAGCACAGGATTCTTCCAAGCATCATGGACTGCTGAACAAATGAAAAACCCAGGACACTCACTCAGCCTGCCCAGGCACTAGTAAAGACTTGGAGGCATGGAAGTAACAGTGGGAGGGATGCAGTGGAATAGAGGAAGAGGCAGTAAGCTCTCCCACCAGCCCCTGGAACCAAGGGAGCTGCAAGCCTTTGCACTCTGGGGCAGGAGCAGAGCTGTCCAGCCACTCCCCGAGCCTGGCCAGCAAGGCAGAAACCTTTAACACTGGGGTCCTTGCCTTTGAAATCGATCATTCTGTGCAACCCCAAAGCTGCTGAACAGGACCCTGCTCTCATTTACAATGGCTGGGGCCTGAATCAATTTAAGGAGTGCTCTTCCCAACCAGAAAGAAAATTGTTGCTGTCCATTATTAAGTTTCACAGCTTCTTGCCCTCTCCTCCCCAGACAGGCAGCAGAGAAAATGAATCAAAAAGAAAAAAGTCCGCAGCCAACAATAAAATGGTAACTTCCCTCAAGAGAGAGGGAGGAAAAAAAAACCCCAAAAAACAAACAACAACAATAACAATAATAACAATAATTTTTAAATATTAGTGGCACTTAGTTGTGGGGGAGGGGGGGATGTTGCCCAAACCCACCTTTCACTCAAACTGTTTCAAAACCTAACAAAACCCATGGGTTCACATGGTGACCTTCCACATCTGGGAATATACAGGGATCTCTTATGAACAGCAAGGTAACTTATCTCTTCACAAGAGTTCTGCACAAAATGGAGCACTGCTCAAGTTACAAGAGCTGGAGATGTGTCCTCAGTCCCACCTCCAATGTAAAACTCCACCAAGGACCAGATTGTTAGTTATGACTGACAGGTATTTTACAGCATTACAAACATGCACTACGCATCATCTGTTTCTGAGGAGGTCTCTAACACATACCTAAAGATAGAAAAATCATACTTGGCCTGAATGAATCAATGTTGGCAGGAGAAAAAAAAAAACAGTGATCTGCTGCAGAACTTGGCTGGAGCTGGATCTTTTTTGCTCTTTGCAGGGAGTTTGGAAAGCAGAAATTATCATAACAGGACACAAAGGACACAGAAATAAATCAGGGAAATCCAGAAGGGCTCACAGTGGGGAGCAGAGAGGAGGAAAGAACTCATCTCTCGTCTGCACCTTTATGCAATGGAGTAGATACACAGACAGGACAGCACAGAAGGCACTTAGATGTGGGACTAGCAGATAGAATAAAAGAAGAAAATACAGAGCTATGTCTATGGAGGGACAATCTCACAGACCTCTAATGCCAGTCCAAGGACATTGTGCTGCAGGATTTCTGGAGCAGTATATGTAGGATATCAGATACAATCAAAGCTCAGTGTATTTCTCCCTTTACTGTAGCAGACCACCATGGAAAGCATAAAGACAACGGCACATGGTCTTCTACTACTCTTCCCTCCCCACCTTTTCTTCCTGAAATCGGGCAAAACTGGCTGTCTCAAATCACAGTTTCAGTGTCATTATTGTTGCCTGCAAAAGAACCTGAACAGAAACAAAACAGTCAGTCAAGATTGACTACATCTTAGGGTAGCACTTTAGAAAGAAGAAAGAGGGAGGGGAAAAACAAAGATTAGAAATGGTTATTCACCTTGAAGCCACAGTCACCAACTGGACCTCAGACCTGCTTCCATAAGAGGGAAAAGTGCAGAGCCTACAGGGTCTGACATCATTTATAGAGTTAAAACAAGCTGGCACTATGATAAATGACAGCAATGGACAGACAAATCTCCCACACCAGAGGAGGGAGAGGCTGACACGATCTTGGGGGAACCAGACCCATTCAACTCCTGCTTGTCTTGGAGATGGTGCATTTAGGTCCCCATTTGGGCCACACAAGATTTTCAGTCAAGCTGGAGGTTCTCTGCAGACACAGCACTGCCCATACCTCTGTCCCTCCAGCAGCTCTAGACTCCCTAGAGAATCTAGAAGCAGATTCTCTCCCACTTAAGCCTCACTGTGTGGGTTACAGATCCCAGACAATGAGTGAAGTTGTAGATTTGCCACCCTACTTCATGCCAGGAAGTTGCCTGCTGGCCACAGCCCCCTAAAACCTCTTCTTAATTGAGTTTCTTTCTTAAATCAGTGTGATTGCTAAGTTATCTACAAGGTTCATATTTTGGCATACCCCAATTATGCATTGACCACCTACTTTCCTGCACTATCTACTGTACTTCCTAATGCTTCAGCTTGGTGTTATTGTTGTCCTTTCCCCACTCAGATTCCAGGAATTAAATCATATTGTGATCAAGAACCACAGAGATCCCTTTGGCTGGCTTTACCCTAGCACTGCTTCCCCTGACAAAATACTGTGTACCGCATTTATTTGGAGAATGTTCAACTTTTAAGACAAACACTTGCCTTATACAGTACTGGGAAGAGAAATCACACCTGCCTCCAGCCATTTTATGAGCTTCACCTACTGAACAGCTCATGCAGCATCAACCACTTAGCAACCATGGCATTTATAACCCCAAGCACAGCTGACAGCACCTACTAGACAGCAAGTGTGCTGCTGGCTGAGGGAGATAGGGGTGAAGAAGCCAAAAGGCTTCAATGGACCTGCTGGCTATCTCCTACTTGCTGGACCCTCTGTAATTACCATGCAATAAAACTTCCACCCCATGTCGGCTGGATTTGAGGGACAGAGCAGCTCAATACAAGCTGGGAGTTCTCTCATCAGCTCTGCCCACTGTTTTGGCCCTGAGCACTTAAAACTGTGATCTACTCCACCTGACCTCTGATCAGGAAACCACTCTGGATAATATGTGTGCTAGAGCTGGACATCCCAAACATACCCTACCAAGCAAATGTGACTGGCCAAATGGGAACCAATTTGAAGTCATCTTTCTCTTTCTCTTGAAGAAAGAAAAAAATCATTAGAGACAACAAAAGGCACAGTTAATATGATGGTGCTGCTGTCCAATAGGGCCTCTTGCATTTTTAGCAAGTTCAGTCAGAACAGAAACCCAAGGGGAAGTGGATAAAGATCCAGGTTAGATGTAGTTCAGGAGCCTACATCTTCCTTGCAAATGCTGCTCCATCACAGATATAGCACCTACCCCAGCCCCATGCCACATCAAAGCAGCTATGTCTGCTCTGCCTAAATTATCTCCCTGCACTCATTAACAGCACTCCCCCACTCCAAGTCTTATTTGGGATTCAGCTCACAAAGCTGACTTAACCCATCCTTCAACCCACAAACCATATTTCTTTCTCAAGTGGCACACAGCTCCCATCACAGGAATGACCTGTGCTTTGCAGCACTGCTTTCCTTTCAAGGTCAAACGTGTTTCATTTGCTCACACTCACAGGCTCAAAGCAGCTCACCCCGAGGGGCACAGCCCTGTGGGTTCACTTCATGCCGTGGTGATAACTGTGCCAAGCCATTCCCATTACACCTATCCCAGGTGATGCAGCTGCATCAGAGACAAATGAACAAAGCTGGAGTGCTTGCAGGTAGCATCTGCTGACAGTGCAGAGGCAGGAGGGAACACAGGAAGGCTGCCTGGGAGGACACAGCCATGCTCTGCTGTCGGCTCAAGCAAGCCTTTCAGAAACATGCGAGACAGCACTAGTCTTAAGCCTCTGAGGGATTGGCAATATAAGAGAGCTTTGAGGGATGAATTGCATACTTGTCCCATTAGGAAACACATTCGTGCAACTTAGATAGTATTAAAAATATCTGAGCATGATTTACATTTTTTATCCTGTTTTTATTTTTCTCCTTTCACCCCTGTAAGTTCTACAAAATCAGAGGCCACATAGGAAAAGCCAAGTACACAACAGCAGGAAAAATAACTGTGTCATCAAAACACAGAACCTAAAACCTGAGATTCATTTTCTACATTCATATCAAATCTCTTGCCAAAGCTTATCCTCACTGCTGCATTTTTTTCACTGGGAAGAACCAGTACATTTACACATCTACATTTTTCTCCAAGGTTACTCTGAAATTATTATTTGCAATGCACTTGGCAGATTAGAGGCATTACATAAATATTAGATGCTATAGCATAAGGTCTTACACAAGTAAAGGGATTTCTGAAGGTCTTAAAATTATCATGAGGTTTCTGTAGGCTGTTTAATATGAAGCCAGGCTTAAACAAGAGCCAGGCAATATAGATTAAAGTTAACATTATAATATGCATAGAAGAATAATTCATACAGAGGAAGACTTTTCAGGTGTCTCAAGCTACATATATGGGACTTGAGTGTTCAGTTCATTCATCAGGTACTACTCAGTCTTATGTTCTGAACTACAAAAAGAAGAAAATATTTTCATCTAGACAAGGAGAATTGCAAACAACTTTTTAAGAAGTTTTAAAAGGAAAGTAATTCATTAGTTCTGTATACATAAACTGACAATCAAACAGAACAAGATAAAAAGAAGTATTCCTTTCCCCACGAGTCTCATCCTCCTGAAATTTGTACCAAACAGAACACGCACAAGAAGTGTGTTTACCGATGGGTATGAGTCATGCTCCCAGGGGAGGGTTAGAAAGACTATCACTTCCAATTCATAGGAGCAGGACTGTGGTGTTGTTATCTTCTATTAATAAGAAGCAACAGGGATTAGAATAAGCAATCAGTAGCTGCATGCCCTATGCTATCCTCCAACATCAAAATATTCAACCCAGGACAAACATTTTTTTGTGTTTTGCCTCACCTCAGCTGACAGATGTATTAAGCTTTCACCTGCTTCATAACTTTATTAAAATACTTAGCATTTGAATAAATATTTTGGTCTACACAGCACATGTAGAAGAATGCTTCTGTGCCATCTTAATTTACTTAAGTATTTATGATCACTCAGAAATATTGGAAAATATTTTAATAAAAACCCCCAGTTAATTCTCATGTACATTCATTTGCAACAAACTAAGTAGCACAGGATGAGGAAACATGATGCAATAGCATCAGCCTTATGAAAAATCCAGAACCTTGAGAAGGAAAATACAAAATGTATAAAATCTATAAACTATCCCCTCCCCTGCTTCATTTTGAACTGTAACAACTTGCCACTGTTATAATGCTGTAGAAGGACATGGTCATCATGCTTCACCTACAACTCTGCATTCATTACAGGTCAGTAGTCACCAACATCACAGAGAAAATGTTATTTCTACTGCAGGCCTGCAGAGTAGAGAAACCACAGTATCTGAAATGTAACATCATAGAAAAACAGCCTGGACTTTGTCTCATCAAACAAAAGGTACTGCTGGGCTAATAAATTGACTTTTTAAGCCAAGAAACACACATACCAGCAAAGTCAAGTTTCTGGAAACTTATAACAACTCAGAACTGCAAAGGTATCTGAAGTGTCACCTAGAATTTTTCAAAAAATAAATTTAAAAGGCAAGCCAAATTGTCTCTTGTATGAGGACACAGCCAACATACAATCAAATCTTTCCCCCTGTCCCTGAAGTGTTATTTGATAGTACCTTTTGAAGTTCTCCAAAGATCTGGCAGAAAGGCAAGAGCAAAGAGAGGGACACATGTGACACAAAAGCAATCAGCTATGGTCCCTTCCCCAAGACTCATACCATTTAGAAAAGCAATTTGTATAGTGTATATATACATATTGCGTGTATACATATATATATAGTATGTGTATGTATATATAGATATAGTGTATATATATATATATTTTGTATATAGATGATATATCTAGTTTTGTATAGTTTATGGTATATATATAGTTTATATCTATAAATATATAAACTATATATATAGTTTATAGTATAGTTTAGTATATATATTTTACATATATAGATATAGATATTTTAGTACTGGATTTAGACTGTAGGAATACACATTCAAACATTCAAAATGGATGGAAAATGACTAAGCTTGTTTTTCTACCACAAAATGCTACTCAGTTGCAGTTACTCTGCAACTCCACCAGCATAAGCAGCAGGCTAGTTCTTTGTCATTTGCAAATTTAGCATTTATTTTATCGTGCCATATGTAGTCAAGGGAATTCAACTAGGAGAGGAGAGCTCTGCTCCACCCTGTTCATCCTCTGGCTTCACAGAGGGAAGAAGATAAAGCAGAGGAGGAAAAGGTGAAAAATACTGTTCTGGGTAGAGTTTAGATGCAGTGAATATCATCAGGGTCACTTCATGCTACATACTCTCTGCTACTGCCTTTACTTTGCCAGTTACTTTCAGAGTTGAACACTAGGGCTGCTTATCAGCAGCGCTGCAGGGAAGAGGTCTTAACAACACCCTGACAACAGCACAGGAAGGGACCAAAGAAGAAATTCCCCTCCCAGTAACAGGACAATCCATGCAGAAGCTCAAAAAGCAGCTCGTGGCTCAGACACGGAAAGCTCTAGAGGAGATCCAGTGCAGCTGCTTGCAGATGAGAGGCAAGGCAACAACTAAATAAAGTGTGAGGCAGATCCCTCCCACCCTCCCTTACTCAAATAAATCACTTAACTTTTCAGAGAGCAGCAAATCTCCTTACTCCTCTGGATTAAAGGCAGACTTACAAGAACATTTGTTAACAGACTACCCTCTCCCAGGGTCATTCCTGATGCACACCAGCTATCCACATGCAGAAAATTATGTTATGCCCTTGTTCAAAAATGAAAAGTTTATTTCTAATAATGATACTTCTAAAGACAACTAAAAAGCTTACTGGATTGTAGGACAAAATTTTAATTTTTCCCCTATGGAGCTTGACAAATATTAGACAAGTGTCTGTGGTATAAGAATATCTCTTTGAAACATGGCCTTTTGCCATCCTGTATGAGGTGAAATGAAATTCAAGGTTTCAGAGCTCCCATGCAAGGAAGAGACAGCAGGACAGAAGACAACTCATTTCAGAAGACAACTTTTAGGCTGCTTACTGACTAAGGAGAGCTGGGTCCCTATGGGATTCCCAGTAAAATGCTAAGAAACACTGATATTTTATCTCAGCACCGAGTATGTTTCATTTGCCTGCCTGTGTGTTTTTTGTAATGACCACACCATTAAAAGAGGGAAAGTTAATAACAAAAAATAAAAACTAGCTTACATTTCACATCATAATATCATAGAACTAAGTAGGTAATTTAAAAAATAAGTTAAAATATATTACATGAATGAGCAATATTGCAAAAATACCAATTACACAAAATGTTCAGTACAAGAGGAGGAAGAAAGTGGAGTGGAGGAGAAATGCTTATTCCAGGGGAGTAAGTCAGATGAACAAGCCCATACCACACAAATGCTAGGGAATAGAAATAGTCAACAGGGTTAGCTACTTTGTCAATATGTTGTTCAGTAAGAAATACTAATCCTCAGGAATCAAAGAAACAAAAGGAATCCCCTAAAAAAGTGCGTATTTTGTAGATAGAAACTGCTTCAGTCCGGCATCAGAAGCAGGTCTAACCCCAAAATGCCTTCTCCAGCTTGGATGTCGACACGACAACATCAAGGAACTCCAGTATCATTGTAAACTGACATGTTTTATAATTAAAGAACATGTACACTACAAATGGTTTCCTGAAACTCAGCCTCCAGGTGACCTATTCTCAGAGCCAGAATTTCTTCCTAAAGATAGTGAGACAGATGCTGGTGCTGGGTGTGGAACATAAATCCACTGACTCAAACCCTGCTGTGCAATGGCTCACAACATCAGGGCAAACACAGTACAGGTGGCACACACTCTCCTCATACCTTCTGGGCCAAAACCCCACCTTCTTAGTCTACAACAATCCTCTCATTAGCTTCAGGAAGTAAAAATCCCTGTGTCCATAGGCACCCCAACCAACA
The DNA here is from genome assembly GCF_971803275.1 of Cyanistes caeruleus. NCBI lineage: Eukaryota > Metazoa > Chordata > Aves > Passeriformes > Paridae > Cyanistes > Cyanistes caeruleus. The sequence goes on along the minus strand of NC_141704.1, from coordinate 49,770,381 downwards.
AAACACTGAAATCACTTTTGCTGATTTGCTAAAACATGAAAACACCGAAAGGGCAATAGCTCAGGGAAGCTGCACCTTGGCACACCCCAGGTATGGCATGTCTTCTCTCATGTCTTCATACCTAAGCAAACTAGCAAAATGTGAGTTAAAGAGCTGACCTTTGTGTTACATCACAAGCTGCTTGTGAGGACACCAGACTTCCTCCTAACATTCTTGTAAGTACTTGTATTGTAACAAAAGGCAAATATTGTTCTGACAGTTTCTTAAACAGACATTAACAAAATGCTAAATAATAGCGTGAAAGTACTTTATTCCCTGCTTTACCCAAGCCAACAAACTTCAGAATATGTATACTAGTGATTTCATCTTCCTGGTACTCTTTCCATTTCTTCTCTCTATGTAACTCAAATCTGTTTCAAAAGGAAAACATAGTTTCAACACATATAGCAAGTCTTTGCAAGTATTTTCAGAAAGCCTGGTAATAGCTCAGCACGAGTAAAACAAACAAAAAAATATACTCATATTTGTCAAAATCTGAGTTTGTCCATATTTTCTTCTATTTCTTTATTCTTTAATGCTTTGCCTTTGGAAAACAAAGCAATTTTGGTGGCACCACTTTCCTGTTAGCCTTTCTGCAGTGAACATTTTGAGATCTTCTGGTTAGAATGAATCCAAATTTTGGAACATCATATACATACTTCTGGGCAGAGGGTAGTAACACATTCACTAGTTCTCTCTAACAAGTACCACCTTTCCCTTAGATCTGCTCCACCAGCACCAGAGCCAGTAACTGCAAGGGAAGGGGATGAGACAAAAAAGCGAAACCAAACAAACTAACAAAAACAACAACAAAAAAAACACCAGAGAAAAAACAAAAGGGCAACTTCTTTTCACATAGATGACGACAGGAACTGAAAAAGCTAGTGCCTTTTTTATGCCTCCCAATTAACCAAGCTGCTCAAAGCTCAAGAGGGAAGAGCAACAAGTATCTGAAAACAATCCTGGTATGTTCTGCTTTCATGACCACCAGAGCCATTTACTTTATCTCCAAATGCTCTCTCCCATCAGGTTTCATCAACAGGGTCAATGAAACCTTCACTCTCCAGCAGCGACATTTTTCTGCCCTGGCAGCGTCAGGTGAAGCTCATGGGATGCACACACCTGGGAGCCAGAGAACCTCCCTTCCTTTGTCACCAACTTGCAATTACAGTTACTTGCTGAAAGCCACAGAACTTCGCCTAAGCTGAAAATAGCAGCATGTACTTATTTCGGTAAAGAAGTGCTTTTTAAGGGACTAATATAGTGGCAGAACAATTAGAGCTTATTTTTAAACATTTAAATTTACAGTTTATAGGGAATTTACTCAGTAACCTATTCAATTCTTTATTTATCTGAGGAGAACAATCCAATTTAAAATTCTCTAAATCTCTCTTTAATTCTCCCATTTCAGCATCCCCAATGATGTAACAACCTTTTAAATAAAGCTAGTGATTGCTCATTAACAATGTGAAGCCTTCACTGTAGTTTTTGCAGTAGTTTTTTTGGGAATTCATGTATGTCTGAAGAGACAACTTGTAGTCTGGAAGAGCTAATTTAGTAACTTCATTAATCTCTGAGTTGGTAGCAACACGGATAGCCAGACATGCTCAAGACTTAGAAACAGTAACAGAAAGAAACCAAATATTGAATCCTGCACCCAGAATCCTCAAGGAAAACAATGTGCCTACCGATAAAGGCATCAAGTGCAAGGACATGCCTTGCCTCTGCAGCTACTCCCACTGCCAGCTGGATGCATCCAAAGGAACACTGCCTTTTGCCTGGCTGCCAAGTCTACAACCAGGTCCTGATCAGACACCCTCTAAAGTAAATACCATTATATGAGTAAGTCAGGGCAACAAACCATTTGGAAAGCCCAGTCTGGGGGCTAGCCAACAGATTTTTTTTTTTTTTTCTTTCGGTTTGGAATCTGTGGTCCTCAAGCATCTCCCCAAACTAGAAAGCACTTTGAGAGAGAGATATGTGACCAGTCACCAGCAGCGAGCACAACGGCTGCCAGGTGCACAGGAAGGTGTTCCAAACCCCACACGTTTCACCATTCCCGGGCAGCGAGAAGAATTTACACAGGCACAAACCAAACCGTGTTTCCTACCAAAAGCCCTTTTTATTCCAGGGTCAAGGACCGAGACCGCTGTTCACCGGCGGGTTCCCCATCCTCGGCCCCGGGGCAGTCACTACGGGCAGGGGAGCCCGGCGCTGCCCCTTCGCCGATCCGGGTACCGGCCACTCCCGCGGGGGCTTTCAAGGGCAACCGACCGTCTGCCTCTTGGGGCTCCCAGGAGGGAACCACACGGAGCCGCGGCCAGGGCCGGACACACGGCGCCGGGGATGCCGCTCCCTCCCCCGGCACCTTCCCCCCTCCGCCCCCGCTGCCCGCGGCGCCGCGCAGGCCCGGGGCTGCGCTCCCCCCGCCGGCCCGGGGCTGCGCTCCCCCCGCCGGCCCGGGGCTGCGCTCCCCGCGCCTCCGGCAGCGCGGGCACCCGCCGGGGGCTGCCCGGCATCGCCGCTCCACCTGCGAGCCGCCGCGTACTCACTCCGCGTAGCCCGTGGTCCAGGGCAGGCGCCGGGTGTCCTTGCTGAGGATGAGGATGGGGCGGGCGATGTGGTCGGCGGAGCACTCCACCTCGTCCGGGGACAGTCCCAGGAACTCGGGTCTCCCGTAGGGGAAGCGGAGGGGCAAGTCCGCGCCGCTGCCGTGGTCGGCGCCCGCGCTGCCAGCCATGATGCCGCCCATGAAATTGGCCACGGCGGACTTCACCCGTGTGAGCATAGTACCCCCGCCGGCGGCCGCAGCGCCGGGGCCGCCGCGCAGGGCGGGGAGCGGGGCGCGCCGGCGGGCAGCGCTGCCCAGGCGGCTCCGGCAGCCCCCGCCGCGCTCCCGCAATGGGGGCGCCGGGCCGCGCGGAGCCGGGCGAGAGGACGGCGGGCTCAGGGGCAGCCGCGGGGCCGAGGCCTCATTGCAGGTTTCCCCCTCCCGGCGCGGCGCTGGGTGAACTCAGCCCGGCGGCAGCGGCTGCTGAGTCATGTGATAGCGCGGCTGGATTCGCCCGGGCGCTTCCTGCTCCTCCTGCGGCACCGGCGGGCTCCTGGCACACGCCGGGCACGGGCGGCCGCCGCCCCCGCCCGCCCACCCGCGCCGGGGGCCGGCCCGCGGCAGGTGCGCGGCGGGCGGAGCCTGCGGCCGGCGGGGCCGCCCCCGCTCCCGCTCCCGCAGCCATGCGGCCGTGCCCGCCGCCGCCTCCGGGATCAGCCGCCCGGGAGGCCGTGCCCTCGGGGTCGCTCGGGGTTCCATCGCCGGGGCCGGAGATCGCCGCCCGCAGTGCGCTGTCCCTGCTGCCCCTGGGCTGAGCCGGCGCCGTCCCAGCCACGGCAGAGCCCGCTGATCCCGCGGGACAAGACGGCCGCTTGGAGGGTTTGCGTGCCTTCTCCTGCTCAAACACGCCAAGGATATCTTCCCCAGGAGGCCATTTGTTAGAAACAAGAACCTGGGGCGGTGGCCGAAAGCCCTGCTGCCGGCCTGCCGTGGTTTCCCCTGCCGGACGTGCCCGTCCGGCTGCTCCGCTCACCGCAGGACATTTCGGATGCTGCCATGCAGCAAAAGTGAAGGGACTGGCCAAAACCCCTCAGATTTGCGGACACAGATGTTTTAACCTCTTCTTCTTTTGTTATGTAATTTTGACCATGTCATACTCTTTCACGATTAAAAAAAAATAAACTGGGAGGTCTCTTCCATGTGGTGGTCACCCAGATGTGTGGAAGGGTTGCAGATTTCGGTGTGCCAAGCTTTAAGAAAATGTTGGAATGGAGCAGGAGCATGTAGGAAGTCTGACCTCTGAAGCAAGACTTTGTCTGAGCCCTGTGATTCTGCAACACACCCCCCCGAGAGCTGAAGGGCTCACTGAAAGGCAATGACCTCTGAAATTGTAGTGCAGCACTGGAACTTGCAGGAGAAAGCTGGTTAGTTATCATACATGGCATACATGCAGCGGGGATGATCAGCCATCATCTTGCTGGCTCATACTAGAAACTGGCTGCCATGAAACTGAGCACACAGTTACACAGATTTGAAGAATTAGTCTTGTGAGCTTGCTCAGTTTCTGATTATTAAAAAATATCCTGAAAACTGACTTCAAACAATGCCTGTGTTTGCTCCAGGTTCCTTACATACAGACATAAGAAATGTAAAGCTGTTGTGACACTCACCAGTTTTTATGATAAAGCTGTCTACTAATAAAGTCTAGAGAGCCAAAAGTATATTAGAGAACAGAGATGCTAAGAGCATGTTAAGTGCCTTCTAAAATAGAAATGGAAATATATCTACTCCATATTAAGCATAACAGTTACACTTCCTTTAGGACAAGGTATTTATTTTTTCTTATCTCTTGTATAGTCATTTCCAGGGTTGATATGATAAGTATTCTGAAGAACAGTAAACCTCTCTTGGTTTATTTATTCCCAGTTTTTTCCACCCAAGATAATCTCTTTATACTATCTTTTGTTTGCTGGATGGCCTCTCTTTTTTCATCTAACAGGTACTCCAGCACTCTTTTGCCTCACTAATGCTTATAGGACCTCACGCCCAGAGAAGAGAGGTGTGAGAAGAGGGACAGCAGCAGAAGTTGATCTGTATCCCTGTATCCATCACAGGTTATGAATGGTACTTCTGGAGAAGCTGTGCTAGACTTTGCAGTTTATTGGACCTAAAGACATTGAAAAATATCATTGACTAAAACTCAGAGAGTATGCCGTGTTTGTTCTCTGGCCCCATACTGTAGTCACTATTCCGCACAAAACATGAGGGAGAAATGTGAAGGAATGTGTTACAGTTTAAATTATTATCTCTGCTAGATGACAAGGAAAAGCCCAGATGAGACATATGGGGAGACAGCTTAGTAGCTCACCACTCAGAACAGATCTGTGCACTGTTTGAAATTCTATGGATGCTTATCTCTGGTACAAGAATGCTGTAAGGATACAACAGTACAACAGGAGAGATACGGCCTCTTCATACTGAAAAGTACAGAGAGATGCCTTGATTTCAGTTCTTTGGGAAAGAGGATCATGTTCATTTGTGAGTCAGAAGTGAAGCCTCACTTCTCAAAGGAAGTAATAATCAGTCCCTGCAGGGCTCAACGAGTTCCCCATATCTCCCAGCCTGTGGTCCACCTGGTCCAAGCCAGACATTTTTCTTGGTGGCAGGTAGACCTTTAAAGGCTTGGATATTGAATTCCAGTAAAATTTGGAGGATGAATTCTCTATGCAAATGTTTGAAAATTGACTCTGTCCTTCTGCAATCCCATGACTAATGCAAAGGAAATATGACAGTTTGGAGGGTTTTTTACATGTTAACTTATTTGTGACATTGGAGTAAATCTACTTTTCCCTCTGAATGGGTAACCATGCCAGGGAGTGAAGCTGTGTGTGGGCCACAAACACATTCATATGAGCTCTTTGAAGCATCTGAGTTATGCCACCTTGCCATGAATCATATTCAGCATTCAACAAACTCAATAATTTTAATCATAATGAAAACAGATTTACACAAAGAACACAGTAAACTTTTATGCATAAAATAATTCTGATTGGAGATGGCTTCTCAAGATCATGTCCTCCAGCTCCTTTTCAAAGCAGGGTCAACTTTAAAGTTATGTTATATTCTCCAGAAACTTGTCCAGTCAAATTTTCAATATTTCCAAGGTTAGATTTTCAAGGATGGGGATACCACAGCCTCTCTGGGCACTAGTTCCAATATTCAACCACCCATTCATTAATTATTTTCCCCCTGCCATCTGTTTGGGATTTCTGTTGCAGTTTGTGTCTGTTGCTCCTTATTACCCTTCACCTTTGAGAATTCCTCTGAGATTCTTTCCTCCCTGTACCCTCTTATTAGGTAGTTAAAGGCAGAAGTAAGGTTTCTTCACCTCAGCCCTGCTTTCTAGAAGCTGAACAAATCCATTTATCTCAGCATCTTCTTGCAGAACCTTGGTGGCCCACTGCTGGGCTCCCTCCGGTAGGTCAACTGGGGAGCCCCAAACTGGACAATACTCTCATAAGTGCCATTCAGAGGGGTGTGATCACTTCCCATGACTATTGCTGATAAACCCCAATACATGTTTAACTTCCATCACTTCAAAGGCACACTGGTGACTGACATTTTATTGCCTGCCAGGATCCTCAGGCTTTCTCCTGTGAACATGTCTTCTTGACTGTCAGCCCTCTGCATGGGTTTTCCCCAGCCGGTTGCAGGACATTGCACATGTTTTTGCTAAACTCACAGCAAGTTCCTATCAGCTCATTCCTCCAGGCTGCTGAGATCCCCCTGAGTTGTAGGCCTGCCCTCCAGCTATCAACTTATTCCACAAAGCCAGGAGGAAAGGAGACAAATACAGTCAGAAAAAGATTCTTAGCGCCATCATAACATTTCTGTAGGTATTATTTTTGTATAGAACCATGGAATATCTCAAATTGGAAAGGACCCATAAGGATCATGGAGTCCAACTCCCTGCTCCTTGCAGTACAACCTAAAGCTAAACCATGTGGCTAAGAGGATTGTCCAGATGCTTCTTGACTTCTGATAGGTTTGATGCCATGACCAGTTCTCTGGAGAGCCTGTTGCAGTGATCAAACACTCTCAGTGAGAACTTTTCCTAATGTCCAGTCTGACCATACCTTGATGCAGCTTCATTCCATTTCCTCGTGCCTTATTTTTGCGTTTGTAGCTACTTTTTTAGACAACTATAGGAAAATACACTTTAAATAAAGAAAAAGCTTGAAAAATGAAATATCCAGCTGACTGTAAAGATTCTGGTTCTAGCTTGTGAGTACTTGAATAGAGAAGTATGCTACGTAGATTAGCTGGAAGTGTATCCAGTAAAAGTGCGTTGACTCAATGTGTTTAAAATATTTCTGATAACAAAAAATATTTCTGGTGCAGGCCCTTTTCTGTTTCTTTTGCATAATATGGCAATGCATGGGGCTCCTCATAATAATGTGGTATTTATTTCAACAATGTAACTGTCATTAGCTTGTATCTTGTTTATACCTTATGTTGCTTGATTACTTGAAGAGTTTTTTCCTGTGCTTTTCATGCTCTGAATAAAGGCAATAAAAGCTCCCAAAGACCTTGGTGAGAGAAGAAGTAGGTCTGATGTGAGATGAATGTGCCATTTCTGCAGGTTTGAACTTCTGGGTCATGTTATCATAGATGTAGTCAATATCCACAGGTGTGAACTGAGCTGCTGAACAAATTTGGAGAGCGTGTCAGAATAGGTGCCTGACATTATGGGATGAAGCTGCATATGCAGGGGGAAAAAAAGCTTTGACAGAAGAATTGGTTGCACTTCTCTGTTAATTCCCCATACAAAAAACACTGAAAGTCTTATTTTTGCATATGATTCTGCTCAGGAGGATTACCATGTCATGTGGTGATCAATGAAGTTATTCTTACCTTTTCAAAAGGACTGTGCAACCTTTAATTAGCATGAGGAAGCTCTTTATCTCTGGAGAAAGGCCCTTCAGAAGCACAGTGCCTGAAGCATCACAGTGATGTGGAGGACAAAATGCCCCTTATTAAGACATCAATCCTACTTCCTGCAGTACCCGATCTCTGCCTGCAGCAACCCCCAGCATTTCCAGGCTTATCAGAGCTGATGAGATGGAAGCTGTTGGTGTTCTTGCCAGTTTGCATGCAGAAGCACCAATTAAGCTTAAAAATAAATGAATGTTAGCAATACTTGAAGTGATGTATTTCCTCTGCTATGCCTGATATTTACTCCACCATCCTCTAGTCAATATTAATTTCATACATGGATTTCCTTTTGAGAGACTTCTGCAACTGAAGCTCAGAGAGAGAATCTCCATCAGAACATGATTAGCATGATGGTCCCAAGGCTTTGTGCTCCAATCCAGTCCCCCACAGAGCATGAGCTGGGAAGGCCAAATGAAGGCTGCTATCCAAAGAGTTGAAATCCACAAAATGTTATCAGGGCCAAGCCCTTGTATATGAAATTTAGGGTAAAATGTTCTTTTTCTACTGCCATCCTAACCACAAGGTGACTAAAACCCAAAAGTATTTTTTCTTTGTCAGGCTACAGGGAGTATAGCTGGATTTAGCTTTCATGGCCTGGTGTTCTTCATCTGCAGGTTGTCCTCTGAGCATTGCAGGTACCAGAGACCTGATGAAACACTCTGTGGTTTGGGGACATGGGAAGGGCAAGCAAGTATACCAAGTCTCTTTTCAACTAGTGTGAAATTAGTAGTACACATGGGTTTTGCGCTAATATGCAACATGGATGGACACATCAGGAGGCCTGGGATGGCAGGCAGGAACAGGAGCTGGAAGTTCTGCCCCACTCCTACCTCCACACATGTGGAGAATTACCTTTGTTCTTGGCCATGCTGAATGGCTAAAACCCTATACCTTTAGGGATTCAAAAACTGGAAATTCTCTCGCCAGTAGGACTTAACTGAGAAGGTATTTTCAGAGCACAACAGTTGTACTGAATCAGGATGGCTTTAACAAATCAGGGGCTAGGGTCCTGGAGCCCCATTTTCCCACAGAGCCTCCCCCTCCTGCTTTTGCAGACCCATTCCTTCTGCACCTTCCCAGAAGTATTTTGGAGGCGATATGAAGGCCTGTCACAGCCCTGTCTTTACTCAAAAGTATGTTGTCCAGCTAAGTGGGGAAAGTATTCATGCCAGAAAAGTGGGTTCATATCCCTCCTCACAGCGGAGGACTAATAAATGCAACATTATGAGCTGCATGAAAGCAGCCTTCATTTACATACCTAGGCATAAAAAAGGCTCTGAGGAAGGATCTTAATTGACTAGCAATCATAGCAAAAGGTGTCACGAAATCAAAACACTTCTTGCAATCTATATAAATATAAATAAATACTTCAACATAAGCTGTCCATAAGCCTGCAAGTGTCACATTTGCCAAAGGCTACAGAATGACTTTTTCTACAAGAATCTATCTGCAAATATCCTGAAAATAATTTTCTAATTTCACAATAAGCATCATCATTATGATTTTGCTTCTACAGGCTCTTCTTACTTTCCATTATCCTTTTGAGCCTCCATTAGGCCTTTTGAATGCCTGTAGCTAAATCTGCTAATAATGGGATGGAATAGGGATTAGTTTGTTTATGTGCTTCTGTTGGCAGCTTTTCATAGGGGAGGTGGAGCAAGATGATTGTATCCTCCCTGGGGCTCCTTTGCCCTGGCTCTTGTAAAAGAACACCTTGCCCTGACAATGTTGTGAGATGCTTCAAAATGTCAGCAGTGGCAACACTTTTGCTGACAGTCCCAGCAAAAAAAAGCTGAAAGTAATCAGATAGTTTTAAATGTAGAGACAACAGGAAAATAAGCAGGTAAAAGGACATATAAGTGTTTGTAGGGGAGGGGGACAGTACTAAAAGCTTGACTGAGTACAGGGACATGAATTTCAACTGCCTCAACATTTCAGATCAAGTAGGAGCATGTTTCAGAACACAAGACAGTCTTGACTGGTGCCTGGATTAAGCATGGGTTAAACATGCAGGGAAGTGATTTGTATGTACCACATGGAGGGGAATTTTAACCTGCCACTGCCCTCACTGCAGACACTCCTTAGATGGGGATGTCTCAAGATTAAGCAGGATGGGTGGATGAGGGGCTTCTTGTCTGCTGCTGGTGGCTTAGGAGCAGATGGTGAACATGAATAAAGATTCTCTCCCTGCATTTGGGCTGTGGCTTCTGCTACACAAGCTTTCTTGCAGTTCAGGCCAGGCAGGCACTGGCTTTCATATGCTTATCAGCCATGGTCTTGTTGGCAGCATGATCAAGCCTTAACTACCATGCTTAGAACTAGGCAGTGCTTTTTTTGTTATTTTTTATTTTTTTTTTATTAATTAAATAAAAAATTCTGGCAGAACTTGAAGGTTTGAATATCAGCTTGGACATATGAAATCCCAGGTGCCTTATGTGGTACTCATTCTCAGATTGTTTTGCCATAGAAGGAAGTAGGATATTTGAGCAAGTTGTCAAAACTCCAGGCTCCTAGACTTCAGGCTGAGTTTACCAGATGTGTTATGTTTTCGTAAATCACAGTTGCAGCTAGAATGAATGATGGCAGAGAAAGTTAAAGAAATTATATTACTTTTGCATTTAGCTCTTAGATTTCTGCACATGTTCTGTAAGCAGGAATATGGGAACTGTTTTTCTCATTCCTTTTTTATGTTCTTTCCAGCATTGGTCATGAGGTGTCTATGGGCCCTGTACAGTCAGTCTGATTATCTGCTTTCCCAAATACATGACATTCTGATATTAATTTACTGTCATTCAGACTGGTACAACTAATATATGGAACCTTGTCAATAGACAACAAAAACAACAGCAACAACAACGAGAGGATTTAGAATTTGTTAGCACTTCCAAAAGTTTGATGAAGAGGTAAAAGTGAGTATGTAAATATTTACTGAGGTGTATTAGAATAAAAAAAAAGGCTCTTCTGGTTTAGTTGTGAAACAAGATACTGTAACTTTTATCCATTCTTCTACAGCATCCTTCAAAGGTCTCTTGTATCTGCTTCTTTTTCTGCAGAACCCTGTGTCAGTAGTGTGGGACCTAAAGCATTTAAGTCTGGACAAGCCCATGGCTCTTTTTCACCCCTGCTCTTGTTTTATAACTTGAGCTATAAAACCGTTAAAGTTAACAGTGAAAGTTATCTTTTATTAATGGTCATGACAGTTTTATTTGAATTAATTCTTCCTCACCATGTTTTATTTATGGAAGGGTTTTGGGACTGATTTGCCTTTGGTTTTTATTTCTTTTTTAATGTTTAGAAGCTATGTCTTTTGAAAATCTCCTGCAGAGTGAGTTTTAAAAAAAGTAGTATTAGTAGCAGTAGTAATTGTAATAATAACAATAATGGAATAATTCTCTTCATGCTTCTTCCTAAAGGCACAAGAATGTAACCACTATATCTGCTTCATTTCTCCAAAATTGGACTGATTTAGTGATGAAAACCCAGGACTTAATTCAGTACTACAGTGCTGCCAGTCAAGGGACAGACATGAGAGCATTAACCATGTGCCAGTGAGGGCCATCCTGAGTATAGCAATGCTCAGGAGCTTCATTGGTTGAGAGCTGGACTCATTTCAGTTGTGCTATAATGCAGCACTCGGGCTAACTTGAAGGATGTTCCAGGATCACGGAGACCAGGCTTCTTCAGATGCTCTCAAAAAGGAAAAAAACAACAAGCACTAAGCACTGAAAAGGTTGCACTGGGGAAGTCAGTTCAGTTCTGGAATGAGCTGATGGGGAAAAAGTTCAAACAGGACTGTCTGAACATCTCTGCTTCCACAGCCAAGGCAGCCACAGGAAATGTCCTAAGCAAACACAATGCCACAACAATAGGCAATCTGCACGACCTTCTGCATACTCCAGCTGACATATCTGAAAATCAAATTAACCTCTGGCTTTTGTGGGTCATGGTCTTTCGACTATTGTCTGTAACAACCTAAGAAACCCAATAGAAAAGATACTTTTTAACAGATTTAAAGCAATAAAGCAAGAATCATGATCTTCACCAAATAGCTGACATAGAATAAACATGACGATCTTCTGGAAAATTAATTATTTGTGATTGCGCATCTGAATCAACAGTGTTTTGTTTTTAATTTAAAGGATTTTTTAAAATATCTTTAATTATTTCTATGGAGCTGGAACTCCTTTTGAGAGGAATACATGCACCTACATTCAGGTAATGAGAGTAAATAAGTAGCATGCCATAACCTAGTTCTGGTTGCTGCCAATTGTTTTTCAGCTTAGCCTCTGAAAACAGTTCTCACTGTGCTGCGGGGCAGTTCCTTTTGTCCCGTGTTTTCACACTCCCTTACTCTCCATTTGAGTTTTTTCCTAAAGCACTGCCTGAAGCAGGGAGGTGCCAAGGGCTCGCTGCCCATGGCTGGCACAATCCTTCAGCCTCGGAGGATGCGCTGCGGTCATGGTACCCCATGGCTAGTCCAAACTTTGTCACCAGCCTCAGGAAAACTGACTCTGATCTCCCTGAAGACAAGAATAAAGTAATCCTGCTGCTGCTTGATGCCTTCTGCCCAGCACAGCGTAGGACTGGCAGTGAACATGATGGGAAAGTTTTGGGAGCTGTTCAGCCTGGGTTTAGAAGCTCCAGCCCTCACAAATCCATCCTGAGTCAAAAAATAGGAGCCATGGTCGCATCTATGCTCTTGTCTTTGGTCCTTTGTGCCTGCACTTTGCTATCCCAAACCAAAAATATGTTTCCTCCATGGATTTCATTAGATCTCCATTTGCAATTTTACAAAAGGACTTAACTACAGGAAATCACAGTTCCTTAATAAGACCCTTGATTAAGAAAAATCTGCAAATATGTTTTCTATATTTATGCATTATTTATTTAACAATAAAGGGTTTATGTTGGTGAGGAGCACGGTGAGATATTTCCCCTGACAGTGCTCAAAATATCCCTGCTGGGCAGACCTCTGTTTCAGCAGCAGTTAGGGGGAGATGTGGGCCTGAAAGTCAGGGTGACAGAGTTCCCTGCTGTGATAGCAGGGAGAGAGTGTGCAGCTCAAGAACAGAGCAAAGAAAAGTGTTGACACCACAAACCCAGCCACGATGCTCCATTAAATCTGATGAAGCCTGAAATTTAAAGCTGGTTGGAAAGGCTTGTATAAACTGCATAGGAAGCATTTAAAAATGCTGGTAAGCAGGCATCTCTCCGACCCTGTTGGTGGCTACACTAATGTAGCAAGATTTCAAGGATGAAGCTCTTTGAGAGAAGATTCTCAGAGAGGTTTGATCCCTTAGTGCTTTCTGTCTGCCATGCCCTGAGTGTAAACAATCATGTTTAAGGAAAACAGTGTCAACACTGTTAAGTTTCCCCTGTTTTCCGGGTTGTTCTCATATGCTCCTCACAAGGGATATTGTGTCATGGGATTGTAGCTTACACATACAATTATCATTTTATTCAATGTCCTAAAGCCATCCAGTGAGAGTCCACATCCAGGTATTTTTTTTTTAACAAGGGACTGAAACTGGTGTTGGGCACTGCAGCTTGCTGTCCCTCTCTATGAGCGTGCAGGGAGCTCACCCAAGCAGAGCAGTGACCATGCCCCAGCAATTTCATGTGGAAGGCCTTGTCTCAAGCCAGGGTTTCTTCCCTGAGCACAGACTTGCAAATGACCAGAAATCCTCCCAAGAATGGAAATGGGAAACAAATCTCTGCCTCTCCTGGGGAAGAAATTAGATGCTTAAGACACAGTGAGAAGTGGTTTGTGTGGGATAAAGGCTACCACACATGGGAAAATGGTTGAGATTTTAAGATGGGGAGGGTTGAAGTGGAAAAGGCATCCAGCAAATATAAAGACATTAATTCAGTAATACAGATTATTATAATTTTAGACTATTATCATAATATCACAATGCCATATTTGTTTTTTAATATGATTTCAGTAAAGAATGCAGTTCTTGGTGAAAAAGAAGTTTGGGAACTACTGATTTCATGAATAAAGGGTGATTTACTAGGTTTTAGTAAATGCTAATGATTTAAACAACATTTCCTGTAATTTTAGAGTTGTGATGATCTTGATGTAGGAAATTCATAGCAATTTAAGACCCCTTGATGCTGTTATTCTGCAAAATAAAGCCATAAGAAACTAAAGGGTTAGAATTTGTTTCCAACTGCTTCTGAAGCTGCCAAAGAAAGTAAACCTGTTTTTTAGAAAGTTCTTCCGTTTGGCTTCAGCCACCTTTTAGCTTCAGTGAAGTTGTGTGCTTAGCAGCTCTTGAAAAGCAGTGCATTTCCAGCAGATACCCATAGCTATATTTTAGATCTGGAGTTAAGCACTTGATTGTGAATTTCTGATTAAATAGCAATTTTTTTAAAAAGTCCTGGTGTTTAAAATTCATCAAAACTAGGGGCTCATATTGCTGCCTTCAACACTCATCTTTTTCTGTTGTTTCCTAACATACACATCATCAGTTCTATCTTGAGCACTGATTCAGAAAAAGAAACTTACTGTATCATAATAGTATTACTGCAGGAATTCATATGCCTAATTAATTTTTATATGATAACTTGATATCATATAAACTGATAACGTATGAACTGAGCCAGAATTGCTCACCCATGCAATATTTGTGATGTGCCAACATTGGCAGACAAGCACATAACCATATTGTACCAACACTGTCAGGATTAGCACATAATCATATTTTCGGTCCTTTTTTTGGCAATAATCATTATACAAATAATACTAGTAAAGGCGAGCTGCCATGCACGTGGTTTTAGTTTTGATAGCTTGGGTAACAGTCATGGTCACAGTGAAATGAAATAATGCGGGTGTTAGCACAACAGAGTTTCCAGAGGAAAAATCCAGTGTTAGTTTTGGAATCTCGTTACAACCTGCACTGAAGCCCATTGTTTCTCCCTAGGTAAACTGAAGCACTCTCAGCCAGACCTACTTCAATGAAGTCACAGAATGGGCAAAGTTGGAAGGGATCACAGTGGGTCATGTGGTCCAACCTCTGTGCTCAGGCAGGGTCATCCCAGAGCACATTGCACAGGACTGCATCCAGACAGTTCTTGAGTATCTCCAGCCAGGGAGACTCCACAGCCTCTCTGGGCAACCTGTTCCAGTGTGTGCTCATTCACACAGTTAAGAAGTTCTTCCTCATGTTCAGGTGGAACTCTAGGTGCATCAGTTTCTGCCTGTTGCCTCTTGTCCTATTGCTTGGTATCACCTAGAAGAGCCTGGGTTCATCATCTTGACGCCCTCCCTTCAGCTACTGATAGACATTGGCAAGATCCCCTCTCAGTCATCTCTTCTTAAGGCTGAGCAGTCCCAGTTCCCTCAGCCTGTCCTCAGAAGAGAGATGGTCCAGTCCCTCAGTCATCTTTGTAGCCTTCCACTTGACCCACTCCAGGAGCTCCATGTCTCACTTGTAATAAGGAGCCCAAAACTGAAGAGAATACTCCAGATGTGTCCTGACTAGGCCTGGCACCTGCTGTTCAGCCAGTTCTCAATCCACCTCACTGTCCACTCATCCAGTCCACACTTCCTGAGTTTGCCTGTAAGGATATTGTGAAAGATGCTGTCAAAAGCCTTGCTGAAGCTGAGGCAGACAATACTCACTGCTCTCCCCTCATCCATTCAGGGAGTTGTTTCATTGTAGAAGGTCATCAGGCTGGTCAAGCATGATTTACCTTGAGTGAATCTGTGCTGAATGCTCCTGATGCCTTTTTTGTCATTCCTGTGGGTAGAAATGGCCTCCAGATTGAGGCACTCCATAACCTTTCCAGGGACTGAGGTGAGGCTGACTGGCCAGTAGTTCCCCGGGTCTTCCTTCTTGCACATTTAAGGACCAGGGTGACCTTTGCTTTCTTCCACACCACCCAGATGTAAAGCCAGCATGGGGGTTCTGTGAAAGAGAACATGAGATCACAGCAGCTTGTGCTTCTCAGGCTTGTAGACAGTTATCTTTTGTAGAAACACAATGCTCAATACATTTTTATATGCGTCATATGTGTTCCTCCTCTTCAGTCTTTTCCCAAACAAGTTCTCAGTGTTTCTGCATATCACTTCAAGCCATTATCACAGTAGTCTCATATCTTGTGTAATAAAGAGTGCATGTAAACTCAGAATACTCTCAATAAAATAGAGATTAATTATTAATTCCGTAACAACAACAAAAACTATGCAGAAAACTGTTGCCTTTATAATACAGAGAAACTTAATGTGAGAATCTCCTACAGAGTGGTGGATCTTTTGATTTTTAAATGTAAATCTCTTCAGACTGCATTCTCCTTTTGCAGAAATAAAATAAAAATTTTAAAAATAGCTAGAAGGTAACATATTACCACATTTTAAATTTGAACAAGTTCTTTTGATTTCTTTCATAACTGCCATTAAAGCCAAAAGGGAATTCTGTGCTTACGTTCTGAAGCATCAACATGATCTTGTGATTCACACTAAAATTCAATCTGAATAGTGATGCTTTAATGTAGTGTAAGGGAAAACAAAGCTACCCCAAGGATTTTGCTTATTCTCTACAGGGAAAGAATTATCTCTGTAGGAAAGCTAAAAAGCTGTATTATGCACATGCATTTATGTGCCTGCACACATAGTTAATATAAAACACCTCATACTTTTCTAGATGGTATATGACACTATAAAACACCTGAATTCAAGTGGAAGAGGTTTCCAGTTTGGGCAGGATGACTGAGTCTGTCCTGGATACACTTACAGATACACTTGCATCCCCTCAGAGTGGAAAGGAGACCACTTAGCTGTAATTACAAAGAAGACTTTTGAGATCAAAAGGTGTCAACCATTGCTTGCAACTGTGTTTAGACTTCAGACTAAGTCAGCCAGCTGAATGCTAAACCATGTCCTGCTGAGATGCAAATAATTTGAAAGGTGAAGAGGTCAGAGTACAGCCCGGGGAGTTCTGCCCCACATACAGTGAGCCATATCTCTCCTTCCTTTTCCCTGGTGGGACAGGAATGAGAATCAGAAGAAGGTAAAATCCATTAGTTGAGATAAGAGCAATTTAATAACTGAAGTAAAAGAAAATATAATAAAAATAATTATAATAACAACAGTAATGAAGAGACAGATAAGAAAAGAGAATAATAAAAGCCAAGAGAAACAAATTATGCACAATCCAATTTCTCACCACCCATGGGACTGATGCTCAGCCCATCCCTTTACAGTGAGCACCCTTCCCAGCCAATTCCTCTTGGTTTATATACTGATCTTGATGTTCTGTGGTATGGAATATCCCTTTTGCCACTCCAAGTCATCCATCCTGGCCATGCTCCCTCCCAGCTTCGTGTGCACCTGTTTGTTGGCAGAGCACAGAAAAATGAAAAGTCCTACATTGTTAAGTAAGCACTTCTTAACAATGAAGTGTGTTACCAACATTATTCTCATACTACATCCAAAACACAGCACTGTACCAGCTACTAGGAAAAAAATCAACTCTATCCCAGGCAAAACCAAGACAGCAGGGCAAAGCAGCTGCTGCTTCCCATTCTAGAAGCCTGAGCTGTAGACCCATTCCCTGCAGGGCTTGCTGAAGGCTCTCCCATGTGTGAGAACGCCAGCCCCCTCTGCTGAGTTTTTAAAGGGCATTGTTAACTCCATATGTGTCTTTTGGCTCTCTGCTTTCTATTTCTGTGTTTTATCTGCTGGCATCTGTAGGGTGTTAAAAGTTGCATTTAACCTTGTCAAAGGAGGACTGCTTCTATTTTAAATTGAAGCATTTTTGTACACAAATCATATTTTTCTTGCAACATTTCCTTATGGTTAAATATTTGTGTTGGAATTCCTAAATTATAGTACAGAAACAGTCAAATGAGCTGAGGAAGAGCAACTTCTGTTCCAGAAGGGAGCATAACGATATCCTCAATATCTTGTAAATGAAACTACTTTATTTCCAAGACATTAGAAGGAATAGCAGCTGTATATTTTGTGACAGATAAAGCCTTTCTCTTTTTTTCCCCCCAAAAATTTTATGAGCTTATCATGATTTCCTCAAGTCTGTTTAGTGAAATGTCTTGGATTGTTTTATTTTGCAAATTGCCTTCACCTAGATGTTGACTGACAAGGGTTCTCAGGTTGAAACTTTGTTTTCTCACACATGTATCTGGCCTTTTTGGGGCAAGTCGCAGTCCTTTCTTGTCCAAGTGTGTATTTAATCTGCTTGGGTTTATTTAAAACTTAATTTTCCTTGAATGTGCCAATGTGTGGCTTTAAGATTCACTTTCGTTTGAATGTGGTTAAGCATTTTCCCAGAAAAACGGTTTTAACCATTAGTCCTACAAAATGACAAAACTTCACAAAAAATACTAAATTTACAGACTTTGTTTCACTACAGAAGGAAACAAATTAGGTAGGCTTGGCTTTTCTTGATCTGAAATACAACCTCGGTGCTTCAAAACCTTAGATAAATTTCCTTGCTACCATGCCCCAAGGCATTCCTTCTCCAGAGTTCTATAACAAATCCTGATTGCTACATGACTGTACACCCAACAAACATTTCTGCATTTCTCAACCAAAGTTTTTTGTGTTTTATTCCCATAAAATTGGTCCCAATCTGATTAATATAAATATGAAAATATCAGAAATATGCCTAAATAAAGTGATAACAAATGAAACTACAAATATCTTTGATGCAAACTCTTTTTTATCCATTTGAAATAAATAACATCTCCCTTTTGACTAGACATACAGAATACATCCTCGTTTTCTATTTTTCAGTATATATTCCAAGAGGGAAAATACATGACAGGTAGTTAAAATACATAGGAGACAAATATTATTATGTGGTTGCAATCCAGTACACTGAGGTCCTTACTTCAGCTGGGACTTGATAGTGGAGATAAAATAAATGATAAAGAACACCACCTTTTCTTTAATATCTCCATGAAAATAGACTTTATATTGACACAGAGATAACAATAGAGCTGCATTATTTTGTTTCTGCAGAAAAACTCTAGGTAAACAGGAGCCATTAATAAACCAGACAATTTTCTCCAATACTGACAAAGATATTATGAGACCAAGATTGTTCAGCTGATGAGTCTGCTTCTGTAATGTGTTTTGGATAACAGCATTATAAAAGCACAGGGATTGCACCTCTGTAAAAGATACTAATTTCTTCTGAAGCAAAATGCAAAGTAAAAAAAACAGCTGTCTGAAAATAGTGTTGACCTTATGTTACACAAGGAATTAAAGGTGGTGGTGGTGTTGGTGTTACAAACATTTTGTTACATTAACATGAAAAATAAATTTTATGGGAGGAGTGGGACTGAATTTTGTATTGAACACAACATGCATTTATCTATTTATTTAAATTGTGCTTCTTCCACCATAAAGTACTTGTAGTGCTTGTAATACTTTAGTTCAGAGGAGGAACTTGAAATTTGGCAAGGGAGTTGGTCCTAGATTCATTGAGCTTCTGTTATTTTTTCTGGGAAAACCTTCTTGAGTTAGAAACCCAAGAAAGTCTCAAGCTTTACTGGTCTTCCTGCACTTGTTTCAATGCAGGTGAGAGTTACAGCAGAGTTATGCTGAAAGACTGGATCTGCTTGCAGGCATCCAGCAAGAAAGAGCAAGGCTGAGGGTAGTTGTTTTGCATACGAATGGCTCTGAGTGGCATTCCCAGTGCTTGCTGCTTTGCATCATGCATTTAAGTGTGTACTTTGGAGCTACACTGTGTATTGCTCTATCCCAGTCCCACTGCAAGCCAAATTGGCTGTTTGGCTGTTATGGAGATGGAGACCATTCACTTGCTTTTATACTAGATGACAGTGATCGTCTTTCACTCCATATGCAAGTAAACTGCACTTGCTGCCAGAAGAATAAGAACACATTAAAAAAACACAACTATTAGATAAGCATATTAATTAATAAACACTTGAAATAGTGTAGTTAAAGTCTTAACTCAAATTTATTGTAATTCTGATTGCTTTGTAGTGTGTGCATTCTATCATGATCCATGACTATAACCAAACTTAGAAACATTGAGCCTGAGAATTAGAACAACGAACCAGCTAATGGGAGTCTGGATCACACTACACAGCACATCATACCATGCTCATAATTTTTATCACCCTAGTACCACAAAAATAATGATAATTGTAGGATCAAAATGGTGAAGCCATTGATGAAGACATGCAGAATCTTTCAAACTTAAACTTGAAATAATCTGCATTTCCTGTGTCACGACAAATAGCTGACTTTTGGAATGTGCCATTTAACTAGTTTGTCTCTCTTTGCAGGTTTTAGGGAATTTCTAAACAGTTCTGCAAAAGTTTGGGATTGAACTCTCCCAAAAATCGTGAATCTAACATTCAAGTCTTACAAGTGAAGTGTATGAAAAGACCAAAATTAAGATAACTGGACTTTCTCTGCTCCCTCAGTTATTAGTTTTTCTCAGTTGTGTCTCCAAACACCATCTTGGCTGGAAATCCAGGTTCCAAAGATGCCAATCTAGGACGGCTGAAGAATATTCCTGGTTATAGTGTGGCACTGGGATCAAGCCCTGTTCTCATAGCTGGGATTGGCAGCTCCAGTAAGATGTGAGCTGCAGGTTATGCAGTTCTGCTGCTGCATCTGCCACATGTCAGGCTATGCCCTGCTCAAAGGACCAGCCACCACATGTTGATGCCACCAGCTGCTCACAATCAGAAATCTGCTGAACCCAGCACAGGGAACAAAACTGGCAGGGTTCTCCACACCATTCTGTTAATTCCCTGGAGATCTGTAAAGCTTCACTGAATTTGTTGTGTTTCTCATTGGCCATCTGTTATGAGCTAATAAGATTGTTCATGCTGGTGACTAGGTCAGCTGCAGAGCAGGATTTCTCAGCCTGCCTCTTCAGAGGTGGGAAGAGGTGAGACTCTATTCACTACATAGAGTTAAGAAGCGGAAGTTCCTCTCAGAGCACATCCAGATGTTCATCACATCAAGGCAAGGAAATACAGACTATATGCTGGTGGCTCTTCCAGCTATCACTCGACACCTTGCTCAAGTGTTGTATGAAATGTTTGTTTGGCAAGCAGTGGCCACAATCTCTCCCAGCTCATTGCTTGTGGTCATTTCAGGAGACATGAAAGCAAGCACTTCCATCCACTGGCAAACCAGCACAGACAGAGCACTGAGCTGCCACGGTGGCTGTGGCTGCCTCACACACACATCACTTTGAAGCCTGCAATCGTGCTTCTAGTCCAGGATGCCAGATGTGGTCTGGCTCAGGATGAGGACAGGACTATGGCCTGAGGACTTGCAGCCTGCCTTGCACAAAGGAGAAGGGACAGGGTCTTGGTTGGTGGAAGCATAGGTAAAGGAGGAGGAATGAAAAAATACAGAGTTTAGGTGGGGGCATTGAGGTGCAAAAGATTGGGAAAAGTAGGTGAAGTAGAGAGAGTTGTGAGACTGAGCCCTGACTAGACCAAATCAAATGCCATGTAAGTAGTCAGAGAACTGACAGTGACAAATCTAGTTTGAGAAGCTTTTAGAAGAGTGCCTTGCAGGGCGATAAGCATACTTGGAAGATGTGTTGCAGAAAACTCAGGCTACTTAACTGTCCTGTCAGTGATGTCTTTGAGCAAAAACTCATGCATATGGCAGCATTAAGAAGTTAGAAATTTCATTTGTTCCTTTTAAATCAGGTGATAAACTAGGTCAAGATTCTCTGGCAATAGAAAGATTGTCGTGAACAGATAAGAGGGAAAGGGAAAGAACCTGTTTTCCTGCTGGCTCAAAGAACAATTCAGGTGTGACTGGCTCTTTAAGGATCAATGTGACACTTTTAAGAAAATACCTGAGCTCTGCAAACAGGGATGCCTATTTTTAAACCAGTCTGATCTGCTCTAACACTGTGGGCTTGACAAGCAAATAGCTGTCCAGTAGGAGTTCCCAGTCTCCTCAGGCCTTGCAGACAGAATGTGACCTTCGTACAATGACCCCAGAACTGTTTATTTGTTGTAGGAGGGAAAGCTAAGAGAACAGATTGTCTATTTATTCCTACAGTCTCTGACATCCTGAATCACTGATCTCTTGTTGCTATCTTAGCACAAATAATGAGAATAACTTCTGGTGATGATACTTCAAGTATCTTCTGGAACACCTACTGGATACTTATATACAAGCACTATTAGAAATGTGTCTGCTACATTTGGAATAAACCTAAATATTGCTGCACCTCATTCTTTCAATGTCTTAAGGCCTCAAACCTGCTGGAAGCATGATGCTAAACGCCTCTCCAGGAGCCTGCACATACTGGGGAGCCATGGATGAAGATGAGGCTCCCAGTGGCAATATGGAGAAAAGTATATGTGCCTTGGCATTCTCAGTGACATCTGTTGGACAATTCTGTTGGATTGGTTCCCAGCATTAATTTGCAATAATCACATTAATTTACACTCAAATCCTAATTAATGAAGTTCTGGTGTTTATGGGATGGAGGATCTTAAAAGGATAGGGTGTACTTTCTGTTCTATTTCTGCCATTTTTCATTCCAGTGAAACTCTACTCATGACTCACTGCTCATTAACATATCCTGGCAATGTATGAAGAGAGAAATGTAAAGCAGAACAAAATGTTTCTTACCCTGGTTATTTTCTTCTTTTCAACAAGCCAATACCCCCTTTATCACACACTGGTAAATTGCTTCCTTATAAATTCAAATCTACAAAAATATTTTTGTGAGGAAACAGTTGAATATATGACTACCTCAAGGTTATTTGTATTTATCATCTCTATGCTAAATGGTTGGGACAAGTGAAGAATGGAAAATCCCTTTCAGTGAGACCTGCAGACAGGAAGGATTTAGTCCTGGAGCCTCCAGCAACAGCACTGGACTATCTCTGGGCCACGGAGACACCAACTCTCTGCTGATGACAGGTGCTGGGGGAAGCTGCTAACAAGAATGCTATGAGGCAAAGATGATTCCTTTATATAGATAGCCACAGAATCACAGAGTCACAGAATGGTTTGGGTTGGAAGGGATATCCTTCATCTAGTTTCACCCTGATGCCATGGGCAGGGACACCTTCCACTAGACCAGGTTTTTCAAAGTCCCATCCAACCCTATTCAAACTGTTCCAGGTAAGGGACAACCACAGCTTCTCTTGGCAACCTGTGCAAGTGTCTCACCATCCTCAGAGTCAATAATTCCTTCCTTATATCTAATCTAAATCTACTCTTATGCAGTTTGAAGCCACTGCCCCTGTCCTATCACTACAGGCCCTTGTCCAGCAGTCTTGAAGGGCCCATTTAGGTACTGGAAGGCCACTATAAAGTCTGTCTGCAGCCTTCTCTTCTCCAGGCTGAAAACACCAACTCCCTCAGCCTTCATTCAGGTAATTAGTAAGGTAATTCTTAACTTCAGGTAATAGTAAGTTAATTAATTTATTAACCAGTACCCATGTTAAAGCCCTGCTGGATGTGTAGTACTTTCTTCAGTGCCCAAGCTGATTTCTGGAGCTCTTTGAATCTCTGACTTGGAAACTTCTAATGTACACCTTTATCTCTCCCTGCTTTCTTGTATGACTGCTGCTTCCAGATGAAGGACAGGTACATTGGCTTTGTCTCTCTTGCTGTACACAGCGATCCTCGTATCTTGCTGAGGTGCACATATGGACAACACCAGGCCTGTATGGTGACATCCTGCACTGGTGTGCACCATCCCTTAGTGCCCAATGTCAGCTTTAGGGAAGAGCTCTGGTTGCACAGGCAAATGTGTGGCAGTAGATCCTCTGGTCCCATAGTGCAGACATAGCTATTAGGAGTAAAGATCACCAAGATGTGACTTGAGTTTCCATTCACCCGGAGGCATAACTCTTGCACGCTCTTCCCTTGGAAGAACTAACCATTTATCTTACAATAAAGCAAAATTTTATAAAATTATTAACTACTGATATTTGATGGGAAAAAAGCCAGGGACCTTTCTTGGGTCTTCTGTATTTGATGGTGTTCTGATGAAATTACTTCAGGTGGGATATTATTAGTCAAGGGTAAAGTCCACTACAGAAATGATTTTGTATGCTTTGGGAACGAAAAGTAGATGTCAATTTACTTGATTTAAAGATTTGGAAGCAGAACCAGAGTCCTAAGAACTCCTAACCCTGTTTTGTGAGCTAGTCAAACAGCACAGAGCACTGATGACATCTCAGCAAAACAGGCACAATGGAGGAATGGTGATCTGAGCATGGGTCAGGACATTTCCCAGGGGATAAGGACTGTCAAGCCTAAAATGAACCAGATTAGGGGGAGCAGCCTTTGGGAGATGGGTTTGCTGCCACTGAAGAGATGTAAGGAATGGGGGCAGCTACCACCTCAACACCTCTCTACCCCATCCACCCCTCCCTAAGCAGAAATAGATGAACTTCACAGTGATGTAGCTTCACAAGACAGTGGAGAGAAAATGAGGCTCTTTGACAGTCCTAACACTCTGATCTCCTCTGCAAATACCTATTTTCTGATGCATAAGGCCAGTGCAGAGAGGAGAGCTAGGTGCATCTGTAAAGTGGAATGTGAATTATAGAAATGATGTAGAGATCTGAAAAATAAAAACATACTGAAAATATCCCAGGGCATATTCAATTACTCATTGACAGATTTCGTATCTGACAATAGGACAAAGCATTGTAAAAATACCCTTAAGAATGGGAATCTCTGCTCTGATGCTTAAAAGGCAACATCTCATTAGTGTTCACATTTTATTAACAAAAGACCAAGAGTTTGAAAGCTTCTCAGATATAACCTTTATTTAATTTCAAAGTATTTTTTGTACATTGAAGATTTTGTACATTGTGGCATTGAAGAAAATGCCACATTTCATTAAAGCCTATCATTCATATGCAAGAAAGGACTTGGCAGCAGTTTGGAAACCTGCAATTTTTATGACAATTTTAAACTTTGTCCATTTTTCAGTCTCTGAAGGCTCCTTCAAAAAATGCCTTTGATGACCTCTGAATCAACTGGTATCCACTGGTCTGTGTGGGGATGTGTGCTGTTGTACACCAGCTGTGGGGCTGCCTTTGGTATAAGCAGCTCAGTTGTTTTGTCAGCAGTTTTCACGCTGTTTAATTTTCATAGACTTGGTTACACAACACAAAAGACCTTCCAGCTGTGCCTAATGAAAATTCATACTGACACTCATTCAGGTCTCAGCATCCCTCTTGCTCTGGTGTCACCTTACTAGTTTTTTATTATTCTACTTAGAAAGAACTGCAGCACTCCCAATATAGGAAATGTGATATATGTTGAGGATAATATCCTGTCACTGCAAGGTTTCTCCTCTGTTAATTCTCTCTCTGTGCTTCATTTCACCTGGTTGTCACCCATTAGAAAGGGTAGTGTAGCATTTGGTTCTTAAAGGGTTCACTGCTTCATTTTGTGTAATGCAACTGCATCAGCAGAGCAGTAATTTACAATGAATAACTTGTTTGGCAGTCTTAGGCTTTTTTCATGGATTGTCTTTGAACAGATTGTAATTTTCTTGAATTTATTAATTATTCAAAATGTTAATGATTCTGGAGAATGATTATGAGCAATTTCATGTGAGCATTTGGTATGCAGTACTCCACTTCTACAGCCATTACTTTCTTGTGTAGGTAGATGAAAGCACTTCATATTTTCTCTATTTTGTTGTCAGAAGATAGTAAAAATTATCCATGAAATTTTGCTCAGGGTATAAGAGTTTAGTGAGAGACAAAAAAATTAGAACATTTTCCCTTAAAGTCCTGTCTAGATGAAAGAGTCTTTCTATGAGTAACTTAAGAAATAAAGATTGTCATTCCTTTTCTTTATTTACTGAATTTTAATCTGTTATAGTAACTTGCACAAAAAGGTATTAGGCTATGTACTCATAGTCTCAGTAAGGATGTCCTACAGCTTAGGTTATGATTGCTTTGTGCTTTGGTGAAAGGTCTATTTCTCTGTATAAAATATTCTGAAAATACAGTTATCATCAGCTTGAAAATTTCTCTCAAGGTTATTGTGAAGGTCAAAGTGACTGTAGGTAGTTTTGAGCCCAGAAGAATGGTTTGCTGGCCTCCTAACACTTGTTTTCTAGTTCAACTGAAGCATGAAAAGTTTCAATTCACCTTAAATTAGCATTTTGTGGGGAAAAACCCTCAGTTCTTGAACAGCAAGTAGTTTAAAATGGGTGTTAACTTTATAAGTAATTTGAATGCTTGTGTACTTGAATAGGAAATATTTTGTAATGCTTACCTCTACTTTTGCTTTAAGAAGAAAAGGACAGAGGAAAGTTGCTGTGAGGAAGAGATACATTTTGGTTGGGTCAAATTAGGAGCATAACTTGAAAATTCACATTTTAGTTACAATACTCTTGTGATTTTAATAAACGTGAGAAACGTTTTGTGACTGGCTGCTGCTGGCTGAAGCTTTCTGCTGTGTCTGACTTGAACCTCTCTGTGGGTACTGTACCTCGACAATGTACCTTGTTCACGGCTTTGAAGAGGAGGTGTATTTATGGAATTATTTAAAAAAACTAACTGCTGCCCAGACTTTAGAGTAACATGCTGCATGCTGAGACCCCTCTAGCTGTTGAGGTGAATAAAGAGCACAGCTCTGTCCATGTTAAGCTGTGAGTAATGAGCGTTGCAGACACTGCAGAGGACTGTCGGCTCAGGACAGGAATGCTTTCACTGCAGCCTGCATAAGCTTGTGAGAGCTCCTGTCTGGACTTCTAAAGTCATTTTCACAACTGCTTTCTACTAAAGGTCCAGCTTTTGCTTTACTTCTTTTTCCACAACTTTCCACTGCCTGGTTTGTGTTTAAAAGGCAGTTCAGATATACACTGGATTGCATCAATGCAGGCTGCAACTAACTTCTGCTCTCCAGGAACTGGTAGCACATTATATGTCAGCTTTTAGACAAAAATAAGGGTTTGTTGGGTAGAAAATGAAGCCAAAGCTATGCATCTTAAGGCTCCCACAAGCAATGGAAATTAATCTATTTTAAACTCCTTCTCTTGGTTTGAAAAGACAGATGTCTGCTAAGGAAGGCAGGAACCTCCCTTGAAATGGAAAAATGTAACCCACCCCCCTTTTCTCCAAATTATTATAATCTAGAAATCAAGGAGCTCTCAGGCAAAGATATGGGAATAGGAATAACAGTTCTTAACCAGGAAAATTAAAATAAAAATGCAGTAGTAAAAAAAACCCCAAAACAACCCACTGACAGAGTCAGAATACAACTTGGCACCCTGTTGGTCAGGCTGCTGGTAGCAGTCTGATTCAATGGTAGCTGGTGTTACAGATGTGGTTCTGTTGAATCAATGATCCCGTAGAAGGGTGTAGTTTTTCTCTGAAGGTCCAGTGGCGGTGTAGAACAGTCTGGTCTCTCCCCTGGGAATCCAGTGGAGAAAGGCTGTCTGTGATGTTCCAAGTCTCAGATTATATCCAGGTAGGAATGCTTGGCTCCTCCCCCTGGGTGGAGCATCTCACACGATTTTATCAGTCATGCAGTGAGACTCTTTTGTCTTTTTTTCTTTTAATGGTCCATTAACAGAAGATATCCCCCTGGAGGGAGGATGGGTCATGGAAGAGATACTGTCCCACCAGGTTTTAACAGATGGTAATAGAATACATACTTTTGGTTACATCCTGCATCGCAACTCAAGACACTCTTTCTATGAGTTTACCTTATTGGGGTGGGGATTTGTCTCTAAGTCACTGTAAAATATCATGTCATATCCATTCTACTCTATAAAATGAGTAAAAACCATTATCCACAAAGCTCAGCATTCATGCCATCAATTTGTGAGGCACCTACACCTGGTTTGCACTGAAATTTCAGTATCTAGCTCTGCACAGCAGGCACTGAAATGAAAATTCAGCAGTGCTTTGGCATTTCCCTGACCACAACTGAAGTAGAGTTGGGTAAGGTCTTTTCCAACCAGACATGGAATTAATTTAATTCTCTTCAAACTTCCAAATGTAAGCATCTGAATGTGAGCTAAGGGCATGATACAGTCGTTTGACTACATGTTTTTGGAGCAACCAGAGCTGCTCATCTGCTGAGCTGTGGTTATGTGAACCACCCACCCATGCAGGCTAGGCAGCTGTGACCAGTGGAAGGCTCATGTTCACCTGGAGCAGCTGGGTGGGATAAGCTAGTACATCATGAGTTGCACTGTATGCATCTGTTTATCAGCTGAATCAGTCTGTGGGTATGTAAATTCCCATTGAAGTCAGTGGATATTTGCTAGTGCTGTGTAGAGAGGGCACAGAACAATTTAATCACCCTAAAGTGAACAACTGTGTGCTTGAATCATGTTTTCTCATTTTGTCAGACTCTTTAAAAGCTGTCTAGAACCTCTCCCTCAAATGTCAGAGCTAGGCTGCATCTGGCCAGAGGATAAGAGGTCAGTGTGGGAGGTGCAGAACCCATGCCCCAACTCCCTAAAGTCTTCTAGATTCACCAAGACTGCTGACTCACAGCTTTCTAGCCACATGCCACAGAGTGGTTACTAGACCACAGATTTTATCCCTTCACACATTGTTATTGCAGTGCACAGTTATTGTGTGCATTGTTCTCTTTCCACACAAAGAAGAAGGTGAGCAAGAAGTTGAAGTATACAAATACAAGCACGTACGTGTGATTGTGCCATACAAGGATTGTTGTCATTAAAGTGGTCTAAAAATTTCCATTTCTTTTCTACAAATGCCATTAGAACTTACATTTCTATGAGTTAAATCTTTGTTTGCTAATTCTGAAATGGGGTCTCTGTTGATTTGACTTTCTGCACTGGGGAACCCTGCTTCTTCTGTGCACATGTGCCTGGGTCTACTGGAGGTCAACAGGTATTTACTAAGAAAGAACCATTTGGATTTTCTTCCCTTCAAATACATGGAGAAGTTATCTCTCTGAACCTTACAGGAAGGTAGGGTCATAGGAAAGCAACAGGGAGAATAGACTTATAAATTTAAAGCTAAATTTCAAGAACAGTGTCTGATTTTGGTACTGGGATGCCAACAGGGTGAGTTTATGGAATGCACTGAAGTATCAGCAGAGGCTTATTCTTTGTCGAACACTTTCAAGTTGACAAGATCCTCAAATGTATTTTTATAGTTTCCTTCCTGGTGTGCTCTCAGAGATAAGTACCTGAAGTATACGTCAGGCCAGAACTAGATGCAACAAAACTTCTATCCTTACATTGTGTGAAAGAAGCCACTGAATTTGTTCCCAATTGCTTTATTGAGCTACCACAGCTTATAAACAGTAAAAAGATAACAGATTTTTAACTTATGCACTCCTCAATATTCTGAAAATTGTATGAAGAAATGTAAAAGCTGATGCACACCAAGTAATACTCAGTTCTGCACTTGATCAGGGATTTCAGTAAAAAAAGAAGGATTATATACTCTGAAAGAATTCTTCTTTGTCTTATTTGAGAAGATATTTCCTGATTCAGTCATTATACTGGGTTTTCCAGCATGAATATTCCCAGTACAGGTCTCCTCTGTTTCTGAATTTCTCATTCATATGCACATCATTAAAAATATTGACTTTTTTGTCTGCCCTAACACTTCTGATACATTTTAAAAATTATTCTTGCAACAGCAACACCCAGTGTAAATACTTTTTAAAGTGGTTTGCCCTTTTTTTTATCTTTGGTAATGGGGAGCAATAGGTAGCAAGGTGCTTGAGAAATAGCAGAAAAGAGTAGATCCTTTACCTCTGCAGTTGCATTTGATGCTCATACACTTTTGGGTGCAGTCCTGCTTCTCCTGCAAATAAACACACACCATACTGTGTGTGAATGACATCAAAGGTCTATAGCAAAATCTCTGACTTTGGTGGGGCAAATGTACCTCAGTAAATTAAGTCCTGCTGGAGCTGACGAGGGAGCAGTGGCAAGGGACCGCTCCTGCTGCAAAGCAGACAGACTCCAGCAGCCCAATGGGACGCTTCTGCATCACCCCAGGCTCTCTAAGTCTTTGACGCTGCAACAAGCAAATAATAGGGATATCATGCTGATACAAACTCAATTATTGCACGGCTTTTTAAGTACTAAATGACTGAATCACTAGCCAAGAGGGAGAAAGACCACTGACATAGATGGGAAGACTCACTAACTTTAGCATTTTGGATAATGCTCCAAGAGATGTGGGATTACTTATAATTAAGGGAAGGTAAGACAGAAACTGCTCTAAAGGAAACCTTGTTCTGTAGCTTACGTCTCTACTAGCTACATCTGTACTGAAGAAAGTTATCCAAAGCATCAGCAGCAGAAAGTTAGCATGAAGACAATTTCCTATGGAGTTATACAGTAATGTTTGCTTAGAAAAATAAGAGATAGGCTGGAAAAAATACTCCACCTGGAATTAGAGGAAGGTAATTGGAGTAAATCTTGGCAAATAAAGAAGTTTAGAACATTCTGGTTACAGTGAAAGCAAACAGCAGACACCTCCCTGCTTCTCAGGAGAGGCACTGCATAAGTCTTTGGAAACATCCTGTAGCACAATCTATCTCATTAGAAACAACTGAACTAAATCAACACTTTTTCTTCATATTATTATGATTTATTACTTATTTATTTTAAGAAGTATTTTACCTTTTCTAGAGTCACCTTCAATGCCACCTAATACAGTGTAATGAAGTGCAAATGAAATTGATGTTAGAGAGAACAACCTGTTGTTTCTGGTAATGATCAGTTAGAAGATATTCTTGTGTGGAGAAGCCAGAAGGTTATTAATTACATCTCTGTACAAATGAAATGCACCTTCTAAGAGTAAAGGGAGCTTAAAGATGAGCAGATTCCCACTGCTTGCCTTGTCAAGACTGCAGCTGTGGAATATATAATTAGGGAGAAAGCAATCAGAAATCAATTTGAAAAAATTCTAAGATACTAAGAACCTTCTAAAATCTGTAAAAGTGCCTTTAAAAAAAGATCTGAAGAGCTTCTACAGAAGATGTTGAACAGTTTCAGCACAGGAAGTGAGTATCTTTAGGTATAAGGACACCTAAGGTCTTGGAATTTAGCAACTGAGAGGAGCTGACTTCTATTCTTAGGCCTTCTTTGTATTTTGCAATGACCTTAAAATTTAGTATGTTGATCCTAAATTAGCCAGTGAAACTCAAAAGGCCAGATCAGGAGCTTTGCACATTCAAAATGCTCTTTAAATGTTATACAACAAGCAGGAGTGGAAATTAAGCCTTATGTAGACCTTACATTATACACTTGCACAAAATTAATTTTGCCTTGAAGCCTGTAAAGAACTTTGCTATTTCCAGGCAGAAATCACTGTTTACCAGCCAAGGGAGCCCATTCATTACATGGGTTAGGTTATAATTTTAACTACCATCTCCCCCTCCAAAAAAGGACATGAGGTTTGTTACAGTGCATGTGGCACAGTGATGAAAATGAGGCATTTGGAAAAGCTGTGGATTGAAGGAGATCCCAGACAGCTCCTCCAAAGAGCAGTACTTGATGCAGAAATAACTAACTGGAAGCTCTGCAGATGGTGTTGTATCTGCATGTGGCTGTTTGCTTGGAGACATTCATAGTCAGGGCAATGAAGAAATTTTTAAGTAGAATCTGAGCCCTGCCATGGTAGGGTTTTGACCTCCACACAGATTCTATGAAGACAAATCCTCCAGGGAAAATCAAGGAGGGAAAATTAGCTGTATGTCATCTTCTGAGCAAATACATTTATTTCAAATATGCTGAGCACTATCTTATTTCAGCAACTGCATGGGAAGGTCCTCTAAAGATACCACTTCTGTAGAAGAACATCATTATAGCAGGAAGAGATTAAATCCAGCTCTCCTGACTTCAGTCATCTAAAAGCCAGGCACTGGGTATAAAAGAGGTAAAGAAGCATTCTCTAAAATCAAAGCAGAGAGATATAAGCCCTCCCATGGCAGAGGGATTCATTGTTGTCTAAAGAAGGCATCTGAGGCAAATCAAATAAGCTCTTCTTGGGAGAGGACTCTGCTGATAATGGAGGGAACCCAGACACCAGGCAAGATACTGAAATCCATGAATCTAAAGTTAAGTCACAGGAATCCAAAAAGATTGTGTTTTAGTGGGAACCTTTTAATACATAACATAGATACACAGGAAAAATTAAATATAGAATATAAACGAGGAGAAATAAAGGATCTTGCCCCTGAGAAACAAGCATAAGGAACTAATATATATAAAAATCTGTTTAGAAAATCTTGAGCATGCAGTTCACTAAATAAATAAAGAGTAAAGCATGCAAATAAGGAGCTAAGAGTACATATACATAGATTACTCATATACAGTTGTTTATTGTGATAGAAAAACATCTTACTTCCATGGATTATACTTTCTTGGTCTGCTAAATCACTGTCTGGAAGCTGCCCATCCAGGGCATCATTGTGGAGGAGATGTGGTGCTCCTGCTGGGCAGCACCTCTCTGTGCTCCCAGGGCTCACACCTCATGGGAGCGTCTCAGCCAGAATCTTATGTCCACTCTGCCATGGCCTCAGCCCACACCCTAGTTTACCTGGATTGTTAATTTGTGATATGGCTACTTCTAGCCAGGCTTTGTGAAGGAAAGTTCTTTCATATCTATTTTCTCTGACAGTACTTGCTTCTTAGAGTTTTCATTTATTCAAGCTCCTATTAGCATGACTTACATCAGTCTGGGCAGTTAAGTCACATAACCTTAATGTAAATGTCTCTGTGGAGACCTATACAGTTCAATCTAGAGGCTATCAGCTATGCACCAGCTAAATAAATGTTTATTGTATCAACTATGTGTAGCTCTGTTGAATAATTAATTTAAAAGGTTGTATGCAAAATTGCAAATAAAGCTACAGGTACCGCATTAGAATTTCATTACAATTCCTCTTTTCTCTTGAGTATGAAAACTCATTAGAAAAAAAGGTGAGACATTCAAATGTTCATTCAGAGGAAGAATTTCAGATGATACATAGGTGATTAGCTGTTGAATACTTGGTATTGTTAATGTGAATGGCTGGTTTAATTCCCTTGCTATCACACCACAAAATTACCCTTGATATGATCTTCTGTAATGTGATGAGCATTATTGCATAGACTGAATTTCTAATATTCTAATGAATTTTGTTTGGTGAGACAGACCGTGAAAAGGAAAAAATTAAGCACCTCTTTGCCATGCATGATTTCTTCTGTGTTTGCTTCTTGAGGTAATGTCTGGATTGTGATTTCTTTGTTAGTAGTTCAGTATATTAAAAATAAGCTAATGCAGCATTAACTAAGCACTAATAGGCCATTAAGGACAAACTTTTATACTGGAGAAAAGAAAAGCATTGCAAATGTAAATATAAGTCAATTTTATATGCATGAATTTTTGCTATCTGATGCCATTTGTATTAATAATTAATACTTGTGTTTCATCAGGATTTTATCAGGCTTAAAAGATAGCCAAACTTTCTTGGCTGAGTATTACTCCTTTTCTTTGCAAATGGTTCAAGAGGCCAAGATAACACTGTGCATTTCCTGCTGACTACCTGGCAAGAGGATGGACCCCACCGAGCAGTGATGCTGGCAGCACCACAAGTAATCCAACAGCAAACAATCATTGAAATGTGTCCTGCTGTCCAAAGGCCTTAGAATCTGCATGACAATCAGCAAATGTTTTCTCCTAGTTAGGGGCATAGGCTAATAGTCCCAGGGCATTTATCAAAATGCAGATACATGCACAGTCATCCTGGGAAGTTCATAACCTTGTTAAGAGTCCCCACACACAAATCTTTAGCAAGTACAAAGGCAAAGTATTTTGTGGATGTGATTCAAACTAACCTTCTTGCTCCAGCATTCATCACAAAATGACAGAAATGTATGCTGGAAGGGCCCTGGGTGTCACAGAGTTGCCAGCCCCCTTGAGGCAGGACACCTAAGACCAAGGTGATCCAGTAACTACAGCTTTGCTGGGGACCATCTTGGACGGATTGTCCCAGCACCTTGAGCAGCTGGCCCCAGGCTACATATTACACATCCCCCACATCTGAGACATCAAGGTTATCCTGAGGTTACTCCTAGACAAACATCAAGGTGAGAGTCTCTTTTATAAGGAGACACATCCTTTTTTATGGTGTTGAAGAGCTATTTGACTGGAATAATTTCCTAACCAGAGTTTCAGTAAAAAACAGTGAGTCTCCTCTTAGTGTGGGGGCTGTTTCTTGTTAGGTTACTCACGCTGTATCTTACCAATAATGTGCATGGCTATAGCTAGTGATCCTGGCCCTCTGCTAGCCTTTGATCATCTCTTTTGCCAGGGAATATACAAGGTAATAAAAGGCTAGCTTGTTGTTTATGATCAGTGATAAATCTCTCGGAAAGAAAAGGCTTCATTCTCTTTTATTCTAGTAAAGATCAGAACATAATTGTACCAGGATTTGTGTTATCCTTATATACTAGACAGTCCACTGAAATCAAAGGGAATACTTGCTGTGCCCAAATTTACAAATGCACCATGCTTTTATCAGATCTGGGCTTGTAGCAGATATAGTTTAAGAGATTATCTTTGAGTTTATCCATCTACACAGCTGACAAGAGGAAAAGAGAATGTGAATAGATGGTGAATAGAAGGGTTTTCATTTCCTAAACCATCTCCCCAGATAATTTCCTAATGAGGGAATCTGTCCGAGTTGTTGTAATTATGTAAGTTATTGCATTTGGCTTTGGTATAGATAATCATGATAATAATATTTCCCTGTATCAAAATGCCATAGTAAGGCAGGGGCATGATTTCCATCTGTCTTTCTCAGCTTGGGGTTTTTTTGTTTGTTTTTAAAATCCGCTCTTTCAGATAGGAGCTGCTCACACAACCAAAGTCCAAGACATATTTTCAGCTTTAGTCTACTGATTTGTTGATTCAGTTTCCTGCCTTCTCCACACTCAGAGGGATCTCTATTACATTTAAGTGCCACTATGTGCATGTGTACCACATAACTGCAAAGAGGCAGAGAGGATATTTTTCTCACACAGAGAGTAAACAGGACATCAGAACAAATTTCTTGCTCAAGTCAAATTTTCATGTGTGACTGAAATAAGATTTTGATCAAAATCAAAGCACAAAACCAATTAGCTCATTATTGGTACTTGCCCACCACCATTCTACCTAGTCCTAAACAGGAGACAGGCCTGCCCCAGAGCTTGGAGGCAGCACTGTTTTGAGGAGTGTTTGATGCAGCAGAATCAGGATCCCCACTTTTAGATCATTACAGATCTAAAAGCCACATCAAACAGATGCTTTGATTATAATATTTTCTAATTATTGCCTGTATTTAATTGGAGTGATCTCTGAGCCAATACTTTCAATTCAGAATGATGTTCTGATAAATCTTTGAAATATCAGTGTGGCAGAAATACTGTGTCTGAAATGCACCATTTTAATGTGTGGCACATTTGGAAATTAAATCTTCTCCTGCATCCCCTCAAAACTGAAGCAGATGATGTTAAGTGCTCTCATTTTTCAGCTTCTTAAGATATTTTTGTCTGGATGAGTCATTAGGTATTCTGGTCACTCCTGTTACCAATGCAGTTATGAATTTCATAGGAAAAATGTCAATTGTAAAATTTCTCTGTGACAACCATTTTCAGTGCAGGGAATGGTTAAGTCATTGTAGAAATATGGAAACCAGCCCTGGCAGGGAATTTGAGGGGTCATGTAGGTCACCCCATGCCCCAGAGCAGGCTCAGCTCTGCCAAGTTATCCCTGGCAGAGGTTGGTCTAATCTGCCTCAGAGATGCTCCCCTATCCATGCCTGACATCCCCACAACTCTCAGCTTCCCTGGAAGACAGGGAACAATCTGTTCTTTAACACAAACACTGCATGTGGTGCTTCTTAAGACCATTTCTTCTCATCCTGTGATCCATGGTCTGCAGAACAGTTCTACAAATGATCACATTTATCACACTTCTCCTCAGCTTTCTCTTGCCTAAGAGCCCCAGTGTTTCCAGTCTTGCTTCCAAGACTGTGGACTCTTGGTCTTTATCTTTCTCCTTCTGCCCTCATCCTACCTTACTTAAAGCACAGCTGAGACGTGACCAGTTACAACAAAGGCTGAATGTGTCCTCCCTACAACTCCTTTTTGCATCCTGCTGGGAAGCTGCATTGTCATGGCTGTGCATCATCTACCCAGGTCATCCATACCCACAGCCTTCGACAAAAAGCAGTTGCTTGGTCCAGTTTCCCATCTTGTATTCTTGATACCAAAATTATCTATTTCAGACTACTTCCAGAATTCCTGTTGCATACTTCAGCTTGTGTCCTGTACAAGAGAACTCCATTGTCTAGTGTCCAAACCATTAAGTATTGAATAATAGCAGGCCCAGGAGAATGTCTAGCACAGATTTACTCATCCTTTTCTCTAGAAGTATAGTTTTCCAGTCACTTTTGCAATTTCATAGTGTTTTCAATAAAACTGTTTCCTTAATGTGCTTATGAGACTCCCTTGAGAAGCAAAGTCAAAAGCAGTGTCACAGCAAATCTACAGAAATCTACTACTTTTGCACTCAGCAGTATACTGTGTTTTTCATCCTCATGTTCTACCAAATGTTCTTTCCAAATATTTTTTCTGTTCTTTTCTTGTTACCTCCTGTGTTAATTCTTTTGTATTCTACGCCTTGGCCTTTTTTATTTTGTCCTTGTAGGTATATCTTCCTATTAACTTGACCTACTTTCAATGTCAAATAATTTTCAGGTCACTGAAATACTCCTGAATTAGCAGAAGTGGCTTTTTACTACACCTCTTATATCTCCTTTGCTGGAAATAATACGTGCTTGACGTTTTGAAGTTACCTTTTTAAGAGCTTCCTTTAAACTTCCTTTTTCCTCCTGTGTTTCTTCTCTCTCAATTCTCTAAGGTGACTGACACTCTATTTCTTCAAATCCCCAATTTTTATTTTACTGCTTTTCATTTATTCTCTTGCTACATGTCAGGAGTACCTTTCTTTATAATCCCTATTACAGGGCTTGCCTTCTCCCTTCACCTTCTGGTCCAACCCCTCTTTTCTCAGACAAGATCCAAAGGAGCCTTTTCTTTTCTGAGAAACATATAATAATCTCCATTGAAGCAGGGCTGCTTCCCCTCCTTTTTATGCTCAAAGACTACTGGTGCTCTTAGTAGACAGACACAACCATATGCACACCTCAAAAACCTGATCCTCTCTTTCCATTTACCCAAAATAAAACATAAATGCATCATGTTCCTTCACTTATCAAATCAGTTAAGAAATAATTCTGCCTGTGGATGAATTTTTTCTTCATTTAGTTTTTCATGTTTCCTATATTAGCATACAGACCTCCAAGGTAGTCATCCCACTCTTTTCTTTCTTGTCCCTTTTAATTCCCAGGGGGCTTTCGTGCTCTGTTTTCAGAACATGCAGTATCCGCCTCTTTACCAGTTGGCTCAGGCTGTGCCTGAAAACATTCTCACTTCTCTGTGTGAGATGTACTTTGTTTCTTCAAGTATTACTGCCTCCCCAGCAGGAAGCTGCAGTCTTTGCCAAGTCCTGTCTCCTGGCCACGCCATCCTGTCCAGATGCTGATTTCTGCCCCAGCATTTGCCCTCAGCTGGAGGTGCAGGGAAGAGCGACCCTTACCCCTCCTTCCCATGACCCAAGCAAAAGGCTCACTCTCAGCTTTCCAGGGGCTCGTTTAATGGGAGAGGTTTTCTACCAGGTCTGATTCAGACTCCCAACACACACTGTCCTTCTGGGATGTCAGGTTAGATCTGCAAGCAGATGTCTCTGTCACCTTCATCCTCTTTCCTTGGCAGGCTCCCAGTTTTGCACATCTTAGACTAACAAAGGAGACTCTCCTTAAATCTTACTAGTGGTGATTATTCACTAGGTAGCAAGGCTGAGCCTGAATAACTACATACATCTTATTTAAATACAACAAAATAACACCATAACTGTACTGCACCATCCCAGCTTTGATCAACACAAGAGTTTCTTGCTGATGGTCAAGTCACTTTACTGTTTTTATAACAGGGGACACTTGTATGTCCCTGATTCAGCAAAATGTCTAAACACAAATTATCTAAAGCCAAAACTTTATGTTGAAGTGATGAACCTATGCCTACTTCTTGCCTGAGTCTAGACAAATGGCAGTGTATGGAATTACTTTTTATAAAAATAAACTGTGCTAGTAAATACTCTGAAAGTCATAGATAAGAACAAAAATGTTCTCATTATCAAGTCTGAATTTTATTCCAATTTGTGAAGTACTGAACACTTTTTGACCCTGTTTCTGAAAATCTCAAATTATATGAAATTCCAAAATTTTATTAAAACACAAGCAATTATTTCAGCAACAAAACAGCAAACTGCAAGAACGTTGACCTGTCTTTTTCTTATTTATTTTTTTTTTTTTTTTCAGTCTTGTTATTTGAAAGTGAGTTTTGTGACTAATGATTTTGTACTGTTTGGACTACCCATAGTGCCAAGTAAGTGTGGCAAATGCTTGCAGGATTGAGACCATTAGCTCAAGGCTCTGAACAGCACTGGGAAATAATATCAACTCAGATTTGGAATCTTGTTTATAAAGATTGTTAAAGTACAACATTTAGAAAGAAGGAATCATTTAATAGAGTGACAAGCAATTTCCTACTGGGTTCAAATTTCATATTTAACCTTCTAAACAGTTCCACTTAGTACAGAAAAGCAGCTAGAGAGATTTTCTTACACAGGGGAAGACTCTTCTTCCATAATTTAATGGGAAAACAGGATTCTCACCATGATGATTGCTGTTGCCTCAACATGCCATAGTTAAACTCTCATGCTCAAGGCTATAAGAATGAAGTAATTTCTTTGGCCCACTGAAGTTAAAGCTAAAAGAGGAACACCTTTCTCCATTCTCATTTACAGCAGCAGCAGGGATATCAGAGTGACCATGGCAGGGAGCAGATGGCAGAACACCACTTGCTGCAGGCACAGCTGATACAGGTGAGCACCACCTGTAATTCAGCACCACTGCCATCCTCATTTTACCTCCCAATAGCACCTGCGGAGGCAGAGAGGTAAAGTTGCTGCATCCAAACATAAACAAGCACAAAAGTCTGTGGGAAAAAGATACAAATCCCTTCTGGATCCCAAATTCAGTATTTCTAGATGAAAAGAATTTATATTAGTGTTTTTTCTTCGCTAAGATTTGGCTCTTAACAGATGGGAATGAACAGTTTGAAATTAAACTATCCTGCTGAGTTTCTAGATCCTTTTTACAGCACTGTGCTCTGGGCCACATTGTCACCATTCATACTTTTTGGGAAGTGGTTCTTAGCTGCTCAAATAAATTTTGCTAAAATGTGATTTCTGCTGTTGATGCTGTTTTTCCAAGCCATCAGATGTCAGCATTTCCATGAACTGCCCACTGGTGAGAAGTGAGTGACTAGAGCTCAGAGGTATTGTGCCATGCTTAAGTTTGTGATTAGCCTGTGGAGAATGAAATTGTGTTTCAAGAGTGGCAAGACTGTCAAACATGTCATTATCAGAATGGATAAAACACTTGAGAAGTAATTGCAGTGAGTAAAATGCCTACAATAGGTAAACCGCTCCTCAGGCCCATTGCAAGCTTATGTCATGAGATAGGAGGCCAAAACCTGCCTTCCCAAGAGTGGCTGCTGTCATCAGAAGAACACAGATGTCACTCAAAGAGGAATCATTTAGGACCATCTTCCCTTTGCTCCTTGTGCCATCTTATTACTTTAAGTAAGCAGGCTAATAAGATCCTTCCTTCTGATTGTGAAAATGAGAAATAGTCAGTGCTTAGCTGCTCCTTAAACGGAACCTTTCATTCTGATGGCACATTAACTCAGAGGTCATGCCCAGGTGTAAGGGTGCTTTCACTATACATTTAGGATGACAGGACTTCTCTATCCACTCAGTGGTTCCTGATCATTTTCTGTAGTATTTTAGGAAGCCATTTTGTCATGGGAGTTTGCTGATGGGTGTCAGAAGTAAGTACTACCATGCAAAGAGAAAGAATTCCCTTCCTTAGGCTGCAGAGGCAAGTGCTTTCGGGGGGCAGAGCGTGCACACTCCTGCTGTGAGCCATGTGACAACCAGTTTGCACTCTGTCACCAAAGATTTGTTCATTACACAGCTTTCAAACAGCTCTCATTGGCCATAATGCCCTAAGTTGCTCAAGATCTGTCAGGGTTCCAGCTATGGTCTGGCTATGAGGCACAGCCATGTCCACCTGAGCTGCAGCTCCCATGGGACTGAGGCTGACCTGCTCCTCATTCACATCTTTTGTGTGCACCCATGTGCTGCAGCTGGGCTGGGGACCTTCTTCATGGGGAGAATAGAGAGTTTGGTACTGCTGAACAGAGTCAGGTCTGTCTGGTGCCTTCTGCTCCCTCTGGAGCTGGGAACAGACATCTGCACGTCTAGCGGGCAGTGCCAAATCAGGTCTCCTGGAGCACGGTCATGAGGTTTTGGCCCCAGCCTTCAGCTGTAACACTGGATGCTGCAACAGTCACATAAGAGATTTTAAGGCATATGGCATTGTTTTCAAACATGCTCTGGTTTTACAGGTAAGTTTTGTTCCCTGATGTGGCCTGTTTCTGGATGGTGCAACAAGGCCCTCAGCATGCCTTGAGTGAGCTGAAAAGCTCAAAATTCACCTTCAATGCTTTACAGTGAAGTGAGATGTGTTTTCTGTGATAGTCCTCAAAAAACTGAGGAGAAAGGACTCGGGTATTTCTTCTAGCAAAAACTGCTTGCAGTAAATGATAGATTTTGCTTAACAGCCAAAGGAAAAATGATAATGATTCTGTATGTCAAGTGAAGTGGAAAAAATCAGGGAGGTTTGAGCGAAATCGCAATTCTTCTACAGAAGAAAAGGCAACCAAAAGTATCCAATTTAGGGAAGCAAAGAGATAGAATACAGAAAAGCAAATTCAATCTTTCTCTGTCAGAAGAAAGCCCTGGAGTTAGAGAAGAAATTTATGCCTGATACATATAACAGGATCTGTGCAGCACTG
Source organism: Cyanistes caeruleus (assembly GCF_971803275.1). Taxonomy (NCBI): domain Eukaryota; kingdom Metazoa; phylum Chordata; class Aves; order Passeriformes; family Paridae; genus Cyanistes; species Cyanistes caeruleus. The sequence continues at coordinate 49,729,812 of NC_141704.1, read as the reverse complement.
TAATTTTCAGGTTCTTTACACAAAATATTTCCCTCTTGTGTCTAACTAGACTCAGACACATCAAATAACACTAAAGATATATTCCCTTTGGTTTTTATTCTTTTCTACATTGCTTGATAATAGTGATGGATGAATAATGAGGAAGCTTATTATGGGCCAGCAATTAAATAAATACATATTCCATTTTCAAGGGAAAAGAAGATGGGGGGTAAGAGGTGAATCAGATGGAGCCCTCCAGAAGAAAAAAACAACCAAGAATCAGAGCAAATGAGTGCCCGTTAACTGCAGAGAGAGACATGTCAATCAAAAACTAAAGATCAAAAGAAGTACCATTCGTAAGGAAAATATGTATCTTATCAGGATGAATCAGCAGCTTTTAAATGATCAGTTAGCATTTAAAATTTCAGATTATAAAATGTTGACAATTAAAGCTATGTTTTGCCTGCCAGGATGTCAAATGCTGCTCCTCGGAGGCCTGACTCATTAAGCAATTATTTGAGCCACTCCATTTCAGAGAAATTGCAAGCACAAAATAGGTTTAAAGCTCAGCAGAGACATTAGCTATTACTGGAGTATGACTTTCAGTGTAATTTCTCTGTAACTGACTGAATGCAATAAGAAATTGGTGGCCTCCTTCTTTGCATCTTTTATTATGCTCCCAGTTGGCACCAAGAAAAAAGTGATTATGAATATGCCTTCTGATATCTTACAACTCCCTTTATTGGTTATAAATATGCCAGGAGCCTGTCTGTGGGCAACCCAAACTGATAGTGAGAGGTCAAGTGGTGAGGCTACCAGCTCTAATCTGCTCTAATTACTAATAGTATTTTCAGGTTATTATCCTTTGGGTCTATGAAATAAAAGATAATCATAGAACCACAGACTCATTTAGGTTGGAAAAGAGCTTTAACCCAGCACTGCCAAGTGTACCACTAAACCGTCCCCAAGTGTCATATCTATACAGCTTTTAAATACCTGCAGGGATAGTGACTCAACCACTGCCCTGGGCAGCCTGTTCCAATGTTTATAATCCTTTCAGTAAAGAAATTTTTCCAAATACCCAAACTGAACTTCCTCTGTGCAACTTGGGGCCATTTCCTCTCATCTGATCTCTTGTTATCAAGAGCAAAGAACAACATGCATCTTGCTAATGGAATTTACATATTAAGGGATACAAAAAAGAAAGCTTTTTCTATGACACAAAGTAAAAGAGCTGACCATCTCAACCGTCTTGCCAACTCTTATTTTGTTGGTGCTGGTTTATCAGTTATTAGTTTATTAGTTATTATATCTACATCTATATCTTGGTGTATCATGTGTGATACTGCATGTACACATTGCAACATCACAGGGGACCTGCACTTTTACAAAGGTGTAGTGACACTCTAAAAAAATCTCAAACAAATACACCAAATCCACCAACTCAAAAGATATAGATATATGTTGATATACCTCAACATTGGGCATTTCTACAAAAACAGATTCTTTAGTTTCTGAATGTTTGTAATTTCTATTTGTATGTTTAGGGATGGGTGGTGAAGGCTAACCAGGATAAGGATTTAGCTCAAATATCACCTGACCTTTGAAGCACTGTGCCTGCACATGCCTAATGGCACACACAACTTCTATTTGAGGAGTTTAGGTACCTACAAACACAATAATTGTAGAGAGCAAGGCTATAAACTGGTTAGAAGTTTCAGGCTATTTATAGAAATAACTTGCAAAGGTCTCTCTGTGTCAGCCTTGTTGTAGCACAGGATGCTCTCATAAAACTGTTGGCAAACTCTGCTGTCTATTGGCTCAGTTCACAGATCACCTCATCCCACCTGGAAGGTACACTGGCTGCACCAGTCTGTGCTTTTATTTTTTTCTGGATCCAGTCAGCATAGGTTGATGGGCTAAATGTGCCACTCTCCCACAAATGAATGACCTCTGAATTGTCTGGACAGCCTGTAATGTTGACAAAATACAGCAGACACCCTTCCTCTTCTACCCAGCCTGCAGGAATGTACTGAACTGTTCTGAAAACAAGCCCCAGCTTTGGATGTTTATTCAGTTCCCTCTTCCCTCCCTTCCTGGAAAGCACACTGAAAGAGGGACATTCAAAAACAAGAGTCAAACGAAATTTTAAAAAGTTAAACTTAATTAAACAGCTCCATGTAATATTTAAGAAACCAGAAATAGCAAAAAATAATGGCTAACCACACAGAGACACAGGCACACACAGACACACAGACACACAGACACACACACATATATATATATATAGGTAAACTATTTTAAAATTCTGTAAGGCCCCTTCCCAGTCTTATCCTACAGTGTGTTGAAAACATTGCAATGTTATTGATGCTTAGAAGCTGAAAAGCAGGCAGATTGTCTTATTCTCAGTGCCAGTTGCACCAGCTGTGCAAGTGGACTTTCTGTAATCCTGCATCAAGATAATGCACTTCTAATCTTACCCTTTAAATGTGACTCCTGAAAAAGGATGCTGCATCTCCTCCCTGTCACTGGATTTTCACAAAGAACCATATTCTTTATTTCATGCTTCAAAATTACTGTGCTGTCCTGAAAGAGCTTTGCATTCATTCAGATGATCTTAATTTTCTAATAAAAACTATGATCACTTTACAATAGGGGACTCAAAGACAAAATTGCTCCTCATATATAACAGAAATACATAAACATTAAAATATCCCTTAAAACTAATTAATTATGATTTCTTCTCCCACGTGCTTTAAATATCATCTCTCATAATCTGGTCCTAGGACAGTTTTACTCCTGTTAAATTGGGATTTTCTCGGAAGATATTAAGTCCCAAACCTGATATGCAGTCCTTAATCACAGGATTATTCACACTGATTTAATGAATTTCTTACCTATGTAATGAAGGCAAGATCTAGTTACTAACTTGTTTTGTTATTCTGGATGGATAGCAGCAATATCTTGGATATCCCAAAACCCTGTTTACCTTCCTCTCTATGCAGCTACCCATACATGTGTCCCTGGAATGTGTGTGTTGAAGGCACACAGGCTCTTGCTGATCTGTACACACGGGGAACACTCACAGGCAAGACCAAGCTGCTGTCATGAGCCTTGGAGCACTATGAACTTAGCACCTCCTGATGCCCTGGGTTGTGCCTATCCAGCCTGATCCCTGTTAAAAAACAGATTCCCCTCAGAATCTCTGACGGTCCAAGCTTCCAAGCAATATGTAAAAGGGAAAGGCAACTGAAGAGTGGGAAAGTATTTTCAGCTTCAAAAGCCATTTGAGACTTGGGAGGTGAACATCCAAACAACCTTGTTCCAATTTTAGAAATGAATGTGTGAAAAGAGATTTTTACTAAAATTTACAGAAGTCCAGTCAAGCTTGGAAAGGAAAGCTGCTCATCCCACTCTTGTGACAGATTGCATCTAAAATGTTGTTTTCCTTTGCCAAAATTTAAGTTCAGTTAAATAAAGAAAAAGTATGTGATATGAAAACATGATGTATAGAAGTCCAGAGGTAAACACCAATCCAACCAAACAGGCTCAGGGATATGTTTCCTCAACATTTTTTACTGTCAAAGTAGGCAAACAAGGCAGCTGTTTGAACAGCCTGGGATACTGGGCCCAATATAAGGGCACCATTGCTATGTTCAGCTGTTTTCCAATGCTGGGAACTTCCCAAAGCACCTTTTAAAATGTAAGGTAATAGTGATTCTATCCACAGTAGGAACCCAGGTACCACGGCCATCACCAGCAGTGCCAGCAGAAAACGCTATTAAGGCATATAAACTTTCACCTAGAGAGGCTTAAAATTAGTCCAGGCCTTTTTGGGAGCTGAAAATTCTTTACATACAAACTAAGCATAAAAAGACCCTGTATGCACAAGGTACAGATGCTCCCCAGTTAATATGTGTGAATGATGGAAAGCCCTGGCCCTACCGGTGTGTTTTCCTGGGCAGCAGAGAGATTTGCCCAGGCCAAGGGCAGCACAGGGAGAACAGCAGTCTGATGCAGCCAACTGCTGCCTTGCCGAGGGTCCAGAGAGAAAAAGCTGCAGCTTCTACACTCATAAAAGCCAGCTAATTTCCTTGAACCGGTATATTTACACAACCTCCAGATGAGTACACAAAACATTGCCTTTGGAAATGATCCAGCTTCTTGCTTAAAGCTGAAGGAGAAGCACAAGTCTCCTTTCAGAGGCCACTGCCGTGCGTTAATTTGCTGGCAGCTCTGCAGGGAGCGGTGGGGACGATGGCCCTGTCACAGGCCGGGGCTGGCCTGGCACGGCCTGCAGTGCCAGCCCATGGCCCGGGTTGGCAGCTCTGCAGGGAGCGGTGGGGACGATGGCCCTGTCACAGGCCGGGGCTGGCAGCTCTGCAGGGAGCGGTGGGGACGATGGCCCTGTCACAGGCCGGGGCTGGCCTGGCACGGCCTGCAGTGCCAGCCCACGGCCTGGGCTGGCTGCTCGGTCCCGGCGGGAGCAGCAGCGCCTCGAGTCCGCCCTGCAGAGACCTCGCTGCCTTCGGGTGGCTTGTGAGACTACCAGGGCGTGAATGGACCATTCACTAAGTGCTATTCTTCCCCCCGAGCTGGTGAGGAAACGTGGAAGCATGCCGGAAGAGACTTAAGCGAGTTCCAGGCGGATGTGTAGGAGCCAGAGGCCCCTTCGGGGTAGCAGGAAAATGGCAATTTAGCAATAAAAAGGATGCGGGAGGCTGCACAAGGAGCTGGGGCTGCCGCCGGGCAGCGATGGACGCGTGCTCGCAGACACGCAGGCACACTGCTCCTCCAGCCCCCAGGCTTTCCTCAGGGGGATCCTTAAATCCTTAAATCCAGCCGGAGCAGCCAGAACAAGCATCGCCAGTGAGCCCAGGGGCTGGGCTGGCCGGAGACCAGCAGCAATAAACAGAAGCCAGAGGGGTCCCTGCTGGGCAGACCTTGGACACTGAGGCTTTCTGCCTGCTCTTCGCTGGGGACATAACAATAGCCGCTGTCTTCCCTGGTCTTGAGTGTATTTAAAATAACTGGAGAAACCAAAGGGATTAAAAGTGCCAGGGGGATTAAAAGAGGGTTTCTTTGCATACTTGTGGAAGAAAGAAAGTGAGAGAGCTGGAGAGAAGATGTATATGGGGACCGAAACAGATCAAAGCAGAGACATGTCAACGGAGCAGAGGTCAAACAAGATAAAGAAGACAGAAAAGACTGTAAAGGCCTCAAAGAAATGAGATAATGAGAAGTAAGAGGTACATACAGGGAACTCTAATCAAAGCAATCTGTGACTGCTTCCCTGTGTTTTACAGTGCACTGAGTCCAGGGCCATCTGTGGAGTTTTAGAAGAGGGGCAGCAGAGAAAAATGCATTCCTCCTTCATCACACATAATTGTTCTAGAGAAGGAGGACCACATAAATGACAGGCCTGTAAGTCTCACTTGTGCTGGTCAGAAAGTTTCCCTTCCAATTTTGCATAGTCTGTGATTCTAGTCTACGATTCTATGAGGTCAAAAAGGAAAAATAAAATGAGAGAAAAGCTGTATCAACAGAATAAACAGATGTGATATCTGGTATTTTGGATGTTGCTTGAAATTGTTCACAAGTCTTTCATGATAGAACAAATGAGTGAAAAAGGGAAGGATCTAAATAAATGGGGGGGCATGACACAAAGGCATGTATTTGAAATTTAAGATATTATATTACTTATATATATAATCAAAGATCTTTCCCAAATCTTGTGGTATTTTCAAGTCAGAATGGGACAGAGCAGCAGAAGACCTGGAGGAGCAGAAACACTTGTGAGTCAGCTGTAACACATTTCAAGAGAAAATGCATCATTTTCTCCATCTCAGTATGAATCTCAGTGGAAGAATGAGAAGTAAATGTCTTACACTTTAATGTCGACTAAAAAAAGATGAATCAAGGGATTAAATGGATGATGAAGACTTGCAATATGTGGGCCAGATTCTAGGTACGAGGGCCTCATAAATACGATGGGCATTAGGGCTCAGAAACTTCGACTTTCTCAACCAGCCGTACCAGTGAACTTCTTTATCCTGGATGGGATTTTCAACATCCTAAATGCAAAAAAAAAAAAAACCAACAAAAAAACAAACATAAGGAAATGGCTAATGACAGCTGTTCCTTTAGGAAGAGAAAGCATGATCCATGGGTGAGGCTTTCTACAGCCCTGCATGTGTGAGCTTCCCTCTGCCAGTACGTGCCAGGTCCATTGCAGGAGTTTTCCCTCAGCCACTCAGGCCGGGCACAGACTGCCACTTCCATGAAAGAATAGTGAGTCTGGTCTATCAGTTGCCTCTCAGGGGACCTGGGGAACCTGTGGCATATGACAGTGTCTGCAAAAATCTCTGTCACAGCAGAAGAAATTGCACAGCATTGGTAGAATTTATAAAATGATCAGTAATACACTATGGCTACTTTGGTCATGAGTCTTCCCAGTGCTGGGAGGAACAACATTTGGGTTTGTGAGGTTGGATAGCCTCTTGGCTGCAGGCAGGATCTACCAGAGAGTGGAGTGAGAGAGCACAGATGACTGCTATGAAACTTCTGAAAAAAGAATGTTGTTCAAGTGAAATTAGTTCAGATTTCTAGATTTCTCTTTTGGGAAAACAAATCTAGATTTACAATGGAAGGACAGAGAATCTTTATTTATGGAGATGGATATAAACAGATGAGACATGTCTGTCAGCAGCTACTTAACAGACCTGATTTTTCTTTGGGTTGGTCTCACTAGAAGACCACTCAAGGTCCCTTCCTAAGCTAAAAGATCACATTGCATGCTAGGAATTGCATTTCTTTTTTCCCAACATATCAAATAGAGTACAAGAACTTTCTGATTACAGATTGGATTTTTATGATCCTCAGTGGTAGGACTGCAATTATCTCTCAGAATAGCTAGTGCTGTCCTTGCATCAGCCACAAACACCATATCTCCACTCAATTCATGCTTAGCAAAACCCTGTGCATTTTAATGAAATGAATGTTATTATGGGCATCTCAAATGCATCCAAGAGTGAAAATAACTCCTAAGTGATTTTTTCATTATTTTTCTGCTATTCTGCTACTGTCAAGGCAATTTTTTCTGTCTTCTTTCAATAAAAAAATCAGCATCTCTATTTCAGCATCTGGAAAACAAGGTGCTGGTGGACTACATGACCCTTGTCTTTCTGGGTATCACCTAAGACACTGTTCCTACAAAATTTTCCATCATGCTCTTTGAGAACCAATGTACTCTGAAAACAAATGGCAAAGCTCAAGCATATACATTCTTCATATTTCAGTGCTAATTAGTTCATGAAGAGTAGCTGGGAAAACTGAACACTTTCATTACTAATTGAACATACTCATAGTACTTTAACTGTTAATGGCACTCAGTACACCAAAGTCTATGAATGACAAGAAAGACACAGCAACATGAGATGAGTCTTCATTATTTCAGCATATGGGCCTGCACTCCTGAAAAGAGAGAGAAAAAAAGCAAATGAGGTCATGCTTAACTCATGCCATCTGCAAGCTCTTGCAGAGGATTTGTGCTACAGATAGCCACAAATTCTTAAGATTCAGGATAGGTTATTTAATGTGTGTGAAGCAAATGATTGATTTTGGTGATCCACTTGAGAACAAAATACACACAAAGATAAGATTTACCTGTATTTGTAGATGGGCTAATATCTGTAACACTCCTATTACTAAGGGTTTGTCATCACCGTTCAAGTCTCTAAGGCAATATAAATGACATAACACAAGTGATGCTCAGCAGTTATATGACCTTTGTTTCAAATATCAGAACATGCCCTGAACTGGATCCTACCACTGTATCATTACACGTAAAGAAGAGTGCAAAAAGTAAACAGCTGACCAAAAGTTAGGTACTAAACTACATGCTGAATAGATTTAAATTTTGCCTGCATAATCTTAGTTCACTGAGTTGCTCAACCTCTCTGCAGCTTTAAATGTTTAGGAATCATGTGTTGGAAATTGCTTCTCAAGACTTTATCTTCTAGATTAAAGATTCATTTTTACTTGTAGCAAAATGTTTACTGTTGCTCTTTCAGCTCTGTAGACTATAAGGGATGGACAAACTGATGGCCAGTAACAGTTCAGATATAGCACAGTCAGGTTAAAATGTGCCCAGAGCTGAGCAGGATGCAATTTGGATGTCTGTTTGACACGGCTTCTGTGGTTACAGCCAGTTCTTGGGCTGCCTCTTTAGCCACTTCTCTCTCAGTTTATTGAAGCTGATGGCATCTCCTCCACCTCTACCTTCAGGCAGTCCCAGTATATGGTGCAGATGATACAGCCCAGAAGTGGGGAGCCTTCTCAGCTCATTATGCTCTTCTAGGACTCTGGAAAAGGGCTGGTTTATCTTCAGGGAACAGCAGCCAAGCTGGACACAAACCTGTCCTCTCAGCAGCCCCTCACATGTCCAAGCTAGATTTATGAAACCATGTCAAGGGCTAGCTAGCAGCAAAGAACCTTGATGGGGCTATTTACTTAAGGACCTTCTAGAAAGCTTGCCAAACTCAGTCACATCCCAAATCTTTCTGAAGGACACCCAGGAATCAATTCCATGGCTACATACAGTAACTCTAAAACAGGAGTGCAGAGAAGACTTGGTTAAACTTTCAGGACTGCAAGAAATTAATGAAAATAGAGCACAGGACTCACAACACACATATCTGGGACTGATAGGAGCTTTCAGAAGTCTCTGACCATGACTTTGTAACCCCTTTCTCAGTTGAGCAGGGCTTACTCAGGCAGATAATTGCTTTCAAATCAATAGGAAGGCTGATATGAATAGTAGCTTTCAGCTCTTGCTGCTATGACCTGCTCACAGGACTTTTCATTATACTGTGGGATTTCTTATGCCCCAGCATGGTGAGACATAAGCAGTGTCCAGGGAATCACATCTGCTGCACACCCCCAGAAGAAAGATTCTTCCTACAGGACCCCCAGCTTACCTCACACCCCAGCACTGGGAGGGTTGCACAGTTTGCAGAGGGATGTCAGAAATGGTTTGTGTTTGGCTCAGACATGCACAGCCTCAGTGCATGGGACAAAATCATTATTCTGCATCCACAATGTTTCTCTTACATAGGCTCAGATCAATATGCATTGTTTCCAATATGTCCTTCATGGTGAATACTGCAGCATGGAGAACACATGATAGCTCTTACATCAATAAAAAATGTTTAAATAGCAGCTTTTAGCTGTAGTCGTCAGTTTATATCATGGGGTTTTTCCTGAGACTATTTGTGTTGTTATTTCATACAATCTTCCTTATTAGCCACACAGCAGCTTCCTACTTAGTTGATGAAGTTTCTTAAAATATCTCTTCTAAGTGATGAAAACAGAACTGATGATGTGTTTATCGTCTAGACTTTTAATGTGGTGTGCTGTCTTCTAAACTGAAACAGATTACATTTTTGCTTCTGTGTCTGGTTATTTTTTATATTTTTCACACTAGTCTCCACTCCTTTTTTTATTCACAGTTTGACCCATATAACACATTGTTTAAAACTGACATCTGACTTGAGTTCTGAAACTTTATTATTCAAGTAACTTTGCTGCTCCCATTAAGTAAAATGATTTTGTTCCAGAGCTCTTGATTAAAGAAAAGATGAAATCATTTATCATGTTAGGATGATGATAAGGGCCATGATACTTAAGAAGAAGAATTATCAAAATGTCACATACACCCAGCTGTTTATTTTGACAGTATTTCAGCACTCTTCTCTATTAACACAGAATGATGCATTATTTACAAACAGACCTAAACCAGTGACATTAATGAGAGTTATTGAACACACAAGATTTGCATAAATCAGAGTGGTCCTGAACCTGGATAGAAGAACGTGAAGTTCATCTTCTACCTTTGAAGAACAAAATCAGCTAGCGTATTGTCTTTGACAGACAGAGGCTTTGCAGTGACCCTGTGACATCAGCAGTCCCATGCTCTAATCTTCTCAATACCTGCTATTGCAATGTTCTGGCAGGCCCTACCTGCTTTTGGCTTCTCTGGGAGTGATGGCAAAGTCTTTCCTTGTACCACCACTGCTGCAATCACCAATGCAGTGTGGTGGCCTTGCTTCTTCTCAGAAGGAAGAACCTGTTGCTGACACACATTTTATTTTAAAGCAGAAATCTATTTCTGGATACCACAGGACTGAGTCACTAGCCTGAGTTCAAATCCCCAACCACAGGATTCAGTTCCTTTTGTTTTATTTCTTCAGTTTTATTTCTTCAGAATAAAAGAAGAAGCTTCTGAGCACATGCTGAAATATATTCTCAATGTCTTTCCCTTCTGTGCTGAACACAGGCTCAGCAGGACCCTTGTTCTGTGCCCATCTGCTTTTGGAGTTTAGAGAAGATGTAATTTCTTTTTTAATTCCTTCATCCCAGGACCATGTTTCAGCACAAATATCCAACAGTCATAATTAAGGGGGATTCTTCACCCATCCAAGCTCGGTGTTCCTTGCTGACATAAAGCTCACATGACCTACAGGCTATCACCTCATGTTGTCTTGCACGCAGGCCTTGGCAATCACTTGTTAAACAGCAGCTGGAAGCTTTAATTTCATCACTGTGAGGGATACTCTTAGCAGAACTGGACCCTATGGAGCCATTATTTGACACCTGTTTGTAAAGGACTTTTAGAGAGGTCTGGCTAGCAAACAAACCTACAGGCTTGCTGGATCACCAATTCCAGTCCTCTACTGCCATGGGTAGTCATGTCTTGTAATTTTTTTAATGATCAAAGACCTAAATTTAAATTCATCTTTGCCCAAGAGAAATAGAGGCATTTGAGAGATCTGGAAGTCTTTTCCTGAGTTACAGCCAAAATTCTATATACATGCAATTTATACCCATCTGTTTCTTAGCCAAGAATGTTCTTCATCCTGAATAGCTTGTCTCCCACCTCAGCAGTCACCCCTCAGTGTATTTATAGTCAACTGTCACAACTATCCCCAGCCTTCTTTTTCTGGGCTAGACAAGTGTGCTGGTTTAGCTTCTTTGTTTTTCTTTTGACCGTCGCTGTTGCTTTATGCCTATTCATCTTTTCAGTGGCCTACCTAGCCTGGACATCAGACTGTCTGACACAGGACTGCAGGCAACTCTAGAGAAGTTTCACCTTGGCCTTAATACCGTGTTAAAAACACTTTTTCACCAAGAATATTCTATTCAGGTTGGCTTTTGTCTTTTTGACAGGGGCACCACATTGGCAGCCTAATAGTCTTCCTGTAAGTGATTAAAAGGACCTGTGTCTGCTTCCTCTCCTGTCATGTGCCCAAAATGAGAGTGAATGCACATCAGGGCACACGCTTCATCAGACTGGGGCTTGCACTCCCTCTCTTTAAAAGACTTGGGGAGTTAGGCATCAAGGTTCACGTCAGGTAACATGGCAATCTGCCCTGGCAAGACATATGGTCCAGAGGGATGTGCTTGCATGGAGCAGAGAGATGCCTCCAAACTGCAGGTTAGCACCTAGGCACCCAGGAACATTAAAATGTGAAGAGTTGTTTACCAAATTTGAGAAATCATCAGAGGTGGCATACATCAAGTTAGCTTTAGACAGGCTAACAGAAAATCCAATAGCAAAAACCCTTTGGAGGGAGCAGGTTCAGGTTAGAAATGAGCCCAAGTTTTTCTCTAGTGAGGGATCAGAAAGCAAACTTAGTTTTAGCTCTTCAATAGATACATTATTTAAGTTGCATTGATTAGAATCAGACATTTTTAAATCATGTGCAGTTACTCTGTTTAGATTAGGACAATTTCCTGTTAGTGGCAGTAATATTAGAAGAATAGTATAACTTTCCTGTTGATCAGTATGTGTGCACTAGTCATTATTTCCTTGCACCTTTCACACTGCAGCTGAGCTGCTGCATAGCAGGAAGGACAATTCCCTGGGCTGAGAGGGCAGCAGCATATCAGAATGTAATTGTGCAGCAGAGCGTAGTAGTTACATGTCCATGTATGAGAAAAGTGTTCTCTAGTTCCGGCCCTCTGCTCCCTGGATTGGTTCTGCACCTTATATTGGACAGTCACTTGCTTTAATCTTTGTTTAAGTTATTGAAATAAGGCTAACAAAGAGAACACTGACAAATTCTGAAGGATAGGCATCATTTTTCATCTGTGCTTTTCATAGTCAGCTGAAAACTACAATTTTACTCTTAAAATTCCTATTCCAAGACTCTGTTTCAACCAGCATTTCGCCCAACTGTCCAGAGGTGCCGTAATTATTCTTATCTTGTTTCTAGTTTTTTTGTTGTTGTTTATTTAGTTCAACAAACTGATGAATAACCTGGGATTTACTGACCTCTAATGGTTAAATTAAGTTCTTCCACCTTTGTTTAAATACCACTGAAATGAGAAAGTATACTCAGGATCTGCTGTTTTTTGGAGCCAAAACACTCCATCTTCAAAAAGAGGCCTCCTGCTTTTAATGGCACAAGTAATATTTCTTGGCTTACATGAGTAAATTATCATTCACTTTCCCATTCTGTGTAATTTGAGTACTGAGTGGAACACAAGAAGCTGGGGTGCCTGTTCAGTGGTTTTTAAACATCTCTGCATTCTCTGCTAATGCAATGGAATCAGTCCCCTCAGCCATTTTAAACTGTTTACCTATGGACAAATTAAATTTACTTATAAGCACATTACCTGGACCATTTCACAAAAACATATGGAAAAAAATACAGAAAATTGGGATGGGAAGATGTGAATATTGCATCATCATCATCAAGATTTATGAGGACTCTGGCTCATTCTGACCTCTGGTGATCAAAGATGTAAAACCAAACCCCAGGAGTTCAGTACTGTGCCTTGTCATACCCTGTGTCCTGCCAACCTCTGGCTGCAGGCAAAGGAGGAAGCTAGAGGGAGAATGGAGGCATTTTAACCTGCTTGGATTAAAATAGATTAAAATAAATCTTGAAAACATTATAGTATCTGTCTAACTGTGAGTTTTTGAGGCAAGGGGCCTTTCCTCCTTCAAGGACAAGCAAATGGCTGTTCAGCCCTTGTATACCACTTCCACTCTCTGCTGAAAAGGAGCCCAGTGGGACCACCATTCATGTGCTGTCTAATGCCCCTTAGCCTAAAGAATCAGAAGTGATAAATTCTCTTTATGCTCATGGCTCATAAGATATTATCCTGTTGCCAAGAAAGCAGGCAGATAAGATAACAAATAAATTGACAAATATTAATAAAAACATAACAAACTTTGCACCAGAGCTGGATGCTGCCTGATGTGATGATTTTTCAAGAAAAGCATTGTGTTTCCTCTTGAAAGGTTAATTGCACAGTCAGAATGAGCCAATCAATCACAGATTATTCTCAACTACCAGTATGCTTCTACTGCTTTTATGACAAAGTCTTTCGAAGTATTAACATTCTCTTTTTCCATGTTTTCTATGTAATATATGGGTGAATCCTTTCTATGTGATATACTGAGCATGACACCATATGGTATGGAATATCCCTTTGGTTAGTGTCCACTACCAACTCCTTGCACAGCCCCAGACTCCTCTCTGGTGGGATTGGTTTAAGACAGAGTAGCAAAAACTGTGATTGTTTATATTCAAATCCCTGTTTTTATCAACCTATCATTTATTGTACTTCCAAGTCATAAGTTATTTTTATTTATGACTGCTCTCTAGAACAAGCAATATGTTGTTAACCTTGTAATTCCGGAGATCTTGTGTCACCTCTTGGAAAGGGGGGCAGTGAAACATCACAGGTTTTGAATTTTGCCCATGTCTGAGCGTCAGATTTTCACAGAAGAGTGATTTCACACAGCTCTGTTTACTCACATCAGATCCCACAGGTAAACTAATACTTGTTCATTAGCAAGGGCCCTCAAGGCTGTTCACTGAACTGTAATTTCCTTGTGGACATATGGTGATGGTCTCACAGAAGTTGTAGAAATATATAGCACAGACTCCTGCAACTAAGCATTTCCTTAAGATATTTTTTGTAGTCAACAAAAGGTGTTTTTAGGATGTGGGATTCTTACTTGTTTGAGATACCTGCTTTAGGATGTGATGCATGGTCTATGTCAGCTCCTCATCTGAGGAGGGCAGTTCTGCTCTGTAAGTGTCTACTTTTAGCCTCCAAAATTTGTAGGGCATGAGCGTCCAGCCAGACATGCTGTGAGCACTGAACTTTTGCTACATCCTCAATGGTGTGTGATATTGGCACCAGTGAAATAGGTGTCTCCTTGTCCAAACACCACATGGGGAAAAACTAGCTGTCATTTTGATGTTTGTGATGGGTGGGGTAGAGTTAACTTTATTTACAGTAGCTAGCACAGGGATATGTTTTGGATTTGTGCTGAAAAGCAGATTGATAATATGGAAATGTTTTTGTTACTGCTGAGCAGTGCTTGCATAGCGTCAAGGCCTTTTATGCTTCTCATACCACCCCACCAGTGAGGACACCTACCACGGGGAGTGGCATCAGCTCAACCAACAGCTGAGGTCCCTGAAGACCCAGGGGTGAGAGGTTGCTTTTTCTGGCAAGACAGTGTAGCTCATTTTCTTGACTTTCGTTACTTGTCACCAGCAGGGTGGAAGTTCATCTGTGATTTTTGAAAGTGCTCTTTGGAATGCTAAACAGAAGGAGGGGTTGCCTGTTTCAGTGCTTCATGGTTTTAGTATCCACTATTTTCTTTATTTGGTATTGTCAGTGGGATATGAACAGAGTCACAGAAGTAAAGCTTATGTGCTTTACATCAGCTGCCACCTACAGTCTGTTTCTCTCTTCTTTTAGTTATCATTCTGGGAATGCAGTCCTGGATGAAGCAAAATTATAAGCTGGGCATAAAATGTGTAGCAGCATGAGTTTGCAAGAACAACAAAACCCACTGTACTTCCTCACTCTGCTCTTTCCTCCTCAGTTTGGTCTCAGTCTTCTTCATGAGGAAAAGCAAAAGAAGATCAGCACTTGAAGAACAGCACCAGCACTAAAGTACATTAACAATGTTTTTATATAGATCTTTGTACTAATTTTAATACTTTTTAAAATAATATTTTTATACTTTTTAAATAAAAGTATTAATACTTTTATTAATACTTCTAAACAGTGACCGACTATGACTACCTGTAATCATGGTATCTTCACTAAGCCTCTGCATGTTGGACACTACCTATTGCAGAATATCCATGGTTACTGATTTAAAAGCAGTCTGAAAAATTCACCTTGTGTTCCAGTGAGAACTCTCTTTGTGCTCCTTGCTTTCAAACAAACATCTACCAGAAGTGATACTGGTTGAAGTTGAAGAGTAGATTCATTATATCAGTAAAATAAACAAAAAAATTGGGCCAGGTGGTCACATAGTTCAATCATGTGTTACTGCCTATATCATCAAGTACAAAATGTTTGGGGTTTTTTGCTTATGACTTTCAGATTTTTGATGCATAGATTAATTTCTAAAAAGTGCCTTCTTTTATTGCCTACAAAACCACACAGTACTGAGCTAATTTCCCAAGAGCAGTAACCCTAAAAAGAACTCCTTCAGGCTTTGTTGTATGTAGCTTGAATGCTTATTTATCATATTTCTGCTTTGCAATGTCTTAGCTGCATCTTCAGTCAAAATACAACAGCTCCTGTATTAGCAGATTTGTACCACTGCTGTTTTTTCATTGGTTTGCCATCAGATTACGTAGTGGTTTCACAGTTTGCTTCATTCATGTTTAAAGTCCTCAGCCATGTCTGCAGAGCTGTCTCAACTAACCTGCTCTTTTTTTATATTCCTGAGGGTGGTGCATTAAGGTCTGAAACAGCAGGGTGTTGTGTTTGCTCTGCCTCAGTTATTAACTCTGGTCAGGTGGAAACAGGAACATGTGGCAACCCTGTGAATTAAGTTACTAAATTCACTCCTCAGTCTGTATCTTGGCATTTAAGAGAAAAGTAAAGAAATACTGATATCCTGAAAAACAAGCACTGATAATTTCATTTTGTAGTTGTTGGTTCAGCACTCTGAGACCAGACTGTGATGGATACTACACAATGTAATAACTGGAGTACCTTCCTTCAAGCATTGTCTGGTCTCATTTAAAATATTTTGAGTTATAAAATTTGCATAGCTACTTTTGGGAGGCTGCATGTATCTGTGTCAGGAGTTTCTGAGGTAGTCAGGCACATTTTCATATATGTGCTTTGCCCTGTAGCTCCAGCAGTTTGTCACTAACCTTGCAGTTTAACTACGAATATACACTTCAGAGATGCAGCACAAGGGGGGAAAAGAATTTGATGAAAAACTAATGGGAGGATCATGTACAGGTTACAGATGATGGCAAGAGAAGTGGCTTTCCCTGGGTGACTACAGTGGTGGTGCTGATGTAGAGCACTTCCAGAGAGGATGAAATCATGTCTATGAAGTGCAATGCTTTAAAAATAGTTCTTTGTAAATTAATCCCTGCAGCCCCTTAATCCCTGTTGCTCTTTCCATTACTTTCAGGGTACTTACATCTTTCTTCTACTTAAGTGGTTAGGACTGTAAGCAGCTTTTAAGGGCAATCTCAAGAGGGGAGAGCGGAAGGAGTCTATTCCCTGCTGACTGACGCAATTATTCCAGACTGCAACCTTAGATTCTGTTTGCTCTTCTTTAAGTAGCAAAACATTTTTGGCCTGAGGATCATCTGTGTAAAACAAAGAAGAATTTACATACAAAAGCCAAATAATTTTATTGCAAATATTGCTAAATCAGGATCATATAGTTATTAAGAAATGATGGGGAAAGTCTGTTTTTTTCCTTTTGTCAAGTAGGATACGTGCCCTCCATATTTAATCATGGGGTTCCTACTATGTCTTGCCAAAACTGCAGTGTAAGAACAATAGTTACTGTTATTGACAATAACTGTTTCATGCTCTTTAAAAGAGCCCTGTGAAAAGTAATGCTTGTAAGCAGAAAAGAGTTGCTATTTCAGCCAGTGTTTTTTTGGGACCACACTTGGATTGTGGTACATCATCTCCAAATCAACTGTGAGCCTTATCCCAGTGTGTGTCATGGACAAATAAAGCAGTTTATAGATTAACAAAGAAATATCCCTTAAAATATAATTCCTTTGCTTGTTTTTATATAATTATTTTATAAACAGACAGAAATAAAAGATTATTACTAATCCATATGAAAGAAATTATGTTTTTAGTTTTTGGAAAGAAGCACTTTAGTGGGTAGTCTGGAGACAGGCAAACTATAACTCTTTAACTAAGTACCACTATTTCTTTCTGATAATCATAGTTTGTATATAATCCTTCTCTGGAACCCCCTCCAAAATGTTTTTAGCACTTTGCTTCAGTAATAATAATTATTTTGATGATTTGGAAGTGAAACAAGAACATGAAGATGAATCAGTGCATTTTCCCTGTAATTCATCACAAGCCTCCTTTGGGAGCAGGATTTTGGTGGAACAGCTTTCTATCAAAATCATTGTAATGAGCTTTAATATTTAAATCCCGTTACAGTGCCTCTGAATGAACACTTACAAATTGAGAGATTTTCCTTATTATTTTATGCAGCCTTTTCCTCCTTCCCCTTCCTCCTTGTCTTCTTCCTGCTCTTGTTTGTTTATTAGGCTGTGTGAGTGTTGCCTGGCAGGGGTAGCAAGCTGAAATGAGACAAATGCACAGATGAACATGACCACATTAGCAAGAAACAAAAGGTGTAGACAAGAAGTTTAATCATTGTAATGAGCGCAAATGAAGAAGCCTGTGAGCTACAAATCACTGGAAGAAATGTGGGATCACATTGGGAAGAGATCAATACATGTGTGCCTGCTCTTCTGCTTATTCTAGGCACCTACTCTTGCTACTGACCAGAACAGGATGCTGGAGTAGTTGGGACTTGTATATGTCTAATGTTCTGCTGCTATGACATGACTGAGCAAGGGAGTGCTCAATGGGGCAGCAAGTATCGCTTGGTGTGGTTTAACCCACTTTCTAAACCTACTTATTTCAACATCATTAGCTTTTGGTTTTAAAGCCCAGACACTTCCAGTGTTCGTGTAAAAAAAAACTGTCCTCAGCTGTTGAAAAAATATCTGTGACTGACCCAAATCTTCAAAGACAGCCTCCTTCCATAAGGAATTATCAAAAAAAGAAAAGCATCACCCTAGGAAATTTCTCCATGTTCTTTTTGAACTTGATCAATAATTGCTCAAATATCAAGAATTCATTCTTCAGGTTATGCTTCATAAATTGATAAAATCATTAGTTATTTGGCTATGCTCACACATTTATCAGCATACACTGAGATGTCCTTTTTGCATTAGTTGCATTTCCATCTCCCCAGATGTAAAATGCAGAGATATCTAATTGATTGGTGAATCAGATGTTCCCAACCTTGGGGATATTGCTGTACTTAGTGCATTATTTAAATCAATATTTGGATAATGTCAAGAGTAAATGGGTACTACGAGAAATAAGATCTCAGACATATAGAACATATATCAATCAATTAAACATCTATTCCACCAGAAAGCAGTGTATGAACATTATGTGTTTGACATACCTGCAGTTTCACAGGACGGCTAGTGCAGCATTTGGCAAGACCAGTCACTGGAAAATGGGTAAAAAAGCCACCACGAATCAGTTAGATGAGTTATCATTTTTCTAAATTCCAAGCAGCCAGCTGGTGTTTAGTTGCAATAGATTGATAATTGTTAAACTGTCAAGAGTTTTCACTGATCAATAACTAATTTTGATAAATTTTGGTGAAAGAATAAAATACTTTGATCTTAAAGAATCAGGCTTTTACATTAGGGAGCCTATAAGATAGTGCCAATAACAGAAATCTAAGGAAGACAAGCCTTAGACAGAAAGGTAATTCATGTACAGCTCATGCTGGATAGATTTCTTGTTGGGTGAGATCAGAATGTGATTTACATGCAGCTATTTGTGAGATACATAAGACTACAGGGAGTGGACGCTTACTGTGTTGAGATCCAGTCCCATGTGCTTCCGAATATGGTAGAGAGTGAGCATATGCCATATGACACAAACATTAGGAATCATTGTAACTTCAGCTGTGACTGGAAAATGCTATGGATGAGGAGTAGCTCTCTTAGTTTGTTGGGAAGATCTTTGTTTGGAAAGCCAGTCTCTGACAGTGTTTTTGAATAGCACCCCTGGAAACTCGTGGCTCTGGTTTTTGCTCCAGCGTGGGATGGCTGCTATTGCTGCTGAGGCCTCTCATAGTTTGAGGCTTCGCTGCTGGGAGAATGCTGGCACAAGCTCCACCACCAGGGAGAGAAGGAGCTGCTTCATTTTCCTTGGAGCCTTCTCTCCCCTCAGCATCCCCCACCTTCTCGGTCAGCTGTGGGGATGGCCGGTGTTTCCTGCCTCCTACCCCTCACAAGCTCCATGCCTGAAAAGCCAGCAACCCGCTGCCTGTCACGGGCAAGTCAGGTAGCAATCTGCATTTCCGAAAGCCTGGATTATTTTATCCCACAGGATAAATATGTTTTAAAAAAAATGTTTTACTCCAGAGCATAAAATATATTTCAGAAACACAAGAGCTTTGCAGTAGTAGCACATGTCCACAGTGTGGTGCCAGTGTAATGGTGAGCTGGGCCTTCTGGAGGCAACAGAGGCAGTTTCTGAGGAAACACAGTACCTCTGGTCTTGTTGTGGGGTTTGTTTGGTTTTGTTTGGTTTGGTGTTTTTGCAGGTTTTTTATTGGTTCTTTTTTTAAGCACTGAGACAAACACAAGTCTTTTTCATATTGCCCAAATAGTGACAACAGATCAAGGCGTTCTTTTAGGGACACTTGCCTCTGTTTTTCCAGTATTATTTAGGTGCTAAATAAATGCCCTAGTCATACCACACCTGTACAACCATGTCAGCTGGGTAGCCATCCTATAGCAGGGTCAGCATCAGTGCAAAGGCTGAGTCCAAGACACATCCGTGATGATGGATACATGGGCCTTCCCCAGCACCACCCGGGACTCTGCTCCTACCAGTGACTGCTGGACACCCAGAGAGAATGGGGTGTGAGTTTTCAGACTCTTCCTGGTGGCAAAATGGGGTTTTAAATACCTTCACCATGAGATTAATATTTCTGTGGAAAACCACTGTTTTGACTGGAAACAAAGTAATTTGTTTTCATTCATATGGACCCCATGGGGTAGACAGGCAGGTTATCTAAACTCATATATAACTCAGCTTGATTCCAAAACTCATGTTTGAGGAACACCCTACTTGTTACCTAGGGACACTTCAGCCTCATATGTAAATGAGAAAGCAGGTGCCAAGGTGCCTGTGCGTCCCAGAACCTTTTAATTTTAGCTAAAGAAAATTGTCCTACTGGTACAGAAAACCCTCTGCAGAACCAAAATCATGATAATGGATTCTGGATAGACTGACACATCCAGCTGAAGTATTCTGCAAGAAATTGGCAGGTGTGTTGAGGACTAGAACAAGGACTAGAACAAACTATGAATAAATTAATTACTGGTATTTTTAGTTCAATGTGTCTTCAAATCTGAATGTTTCTGGAGTCTCCTTGACAGTGAGTTATACAGACAAAATGAGTTAAACCCTTGGCAGTGAGTTTAACACATATAGAGGATAGAGTATCAGCTTGTTTTTCCAGAGCTAATATTACTCTGTGTAGACAGTATCTTAATGATAATGAATGTTATTTGTCTTTAGGAGCTTATTGCCTTTGTAACCAGCAAAGGCTGACTTACACTTCTGTCTCCCAGATATTCACTGTTAATCATTGCCTACATGAGAGACAGTAACAGTTGTAGTGGGGGTGTTCCTACCCAAGGGAGTCAGCACCAGTATGAACCGTAGTGGTCCCCACCTCACACACAAATGCACACTTGAAAAGTTAATTTGTTGTTACTGAAATTGTCAGCTGCACTACACTCTGTCTACTTGGTCCCAAAATATGTAGAGCATGGCATTTCTTTGTTAAAGATAATGTAAGAGTCTATAAAATTCTAATGATTTTAAGTGTGTGTAACCCAGAAGGCTGATAACCCCTTGGTACAGTGTGAGGAATGAATACTTTGTGACATAGATGAAAGCAAATTTCTGAATCAAAGACTGGTTTTAAAAATTAAAAATTGGAAGATAATGAGAAATTCATGCAAGTGGTAACATAATAAAGAATGTCCACATCATAACTTGGGAACATTTACTGTATGGCTATTTATATTTTTGTTACTGGAGTAGCTGCATGAAGGTTTAATGTAGGTTTAATAAATGTCTGAGTATTTAAAGTCTGACAGAAATGATTCTGTATCATTCACATCTCAGCTCTGACAATACATTTTAGATCAAGGCCCTTAAATATGTGAAGAATATAGGTAGAATATTGCAATAATGTGTAAGTTCTTAAGGCAAATAGCAAACACCAAAACATGCATGCAGCCTTAATAAAAGGTGTGGATGGATGTTGAAAAGGAATAATTTACCAATAAGGTGGTGTGCATAACTTAGAGGAATTTCAGCACAGAAAGGACTTTTCAGAAGTAAGAACTGAAATGTTTGTAGGAGAACTCTGATAGAAATTAAAATTCTGTTTGGAAATAAAAGCCAAAAGCTGTAGGCATATCAGACACAGGGGACTCAAATTAATGCTTCTGGCAATTTAAAGAGAACTCATTAATAGCCAATCTAAATTGTAATTTTTCTTCATCTGAAAATGCTTTGAGTCCTCTTCAAGTGCTGATGTCTTGTACTGTTACGGAAACCAAGCAGGGATATTTTTGTCTTCTGCTTGTTGGAAATGTAAAGCCAGTTCTCAGAGCCACTCTCAGATCATGTTAGGATGCTCATGTCAGCTTTGTGGTGTGGTTCCAAAGCACATAGCAATCCCCCAAGGTAACCAGCAGGGATGACTAGGAAACAGCTGCACCACTTTACCGCTGCGTTTTTTACGTGGAGTGTGTTGTTGCCATCAATGGCTGATTTTCTTTGTCAGATGTTCAGGACACCAGTGATTTCAAGCACCTCAATTTTGCTTTCTTGGATAAAGAGTCAAGCTATTATGACGAAAATTCTGTCTCAAAACTGAATAGTTCACACAACTGAATAGAATGTGAGGCTCATTTCCAAAACTGGATTTTTCGTATTTTCTCTTAGAAGGTGTAGGAAAGGAAACATATGGTTTAAAAGGAAAAGGGAAAAAAAAAATCAGTTGAATGCTAGTGTAAGAGTGTTTTTGTTCATAGCATCATATTGTGGAAGGCATGATGTGGTCTCTAAAGTTAAGGTTTAATTTCATTTCAATGAAATAAAGCCATAAAGATATCCTAATTAAATTATTTTTTTTTTTTTTAATCTAAAAGGACCTTGGCTTCCTAAACTGAGTGTCAATTAAAAACATGAGGTTATTATAGATTATTTTATACCTGTGAATTAGCATATCCACATTTTTCAGTTTTGGCCATATGCCTTTCAATAGATAGGGTTTTTGTCTTGCATTATGCAGACATAGATTTGTGTGCATAATGGTGAAAGACAGTGATCTTTTGTAAATCATGCAGGACAGATAAGTTTTCCCATAGAAGACTTCACAGGAAATACCAGTTTGCTATTAAGCTTTTAAACCATCAAGCATTTTCATGCTACTTGAAAAACTACAATAAATTGAACTGTTATGAGTAATATTTAATCCATTTATTAACTGATTATATGTTTTGCTCAAAGGTTTTGCATTCCCGTTTTTGTTGTAGACTGGGTGATGAATGAGGAGTAGAGAACATTTTCTTTACAGTTGAAAGGTTTATAATATTCTATTTGATATGTTTTGTTATTTGTGGGTCTCTTCTACAAAGTGTGATAATCACTGCAGTTCTGCCCATACTATATTACTATATTGATATGCTTCACATGTCTCTGTACACACACCTACATCCTGCACACCACACACACATGCCCAAGAACACACCAGAGAATGAAAACCACTGCTACACCTTTTAATTCTGCTGCTGAACAATGTCTGGAAGTTCTGCTGTAAATGTTCAGAGACACTCCTGTCCACAGTCACACCAACAGGCGAGGGGATCTGGAAGAGAGGCATCAGCTAAAAGAGCATCCACAGCCTGATTTCAGAGGCCATGAGTAAAATCAGTCGTGATGACTCATAAGCTGTAGGAAGGGACATTATGTGCTGCATGCTAGAAGGTGCAGAGATGCCTTGCTCTTACTTTTGCAAAACATGAAAACTGTCATCCAGAGTTGCCAAATGCTGTCCTAAATGTGTCAGCACTCCTGCACCTCACAAGAAACTTTTTTGCACTGGTCAGAAGGAATACACATGAAAATGGAAAATGTTTTTCTTCTCCACCAGGGAAAAAAATCTGAAGTAGACTTGCTTGCTTGACAGGTGTTATATGTAAATAATTCAGGGTTTGAGAGAGAGCAGCTTTTGCAAAGAAAATGAGAAGTTTCTGAGAACTCTAATTAAAAGCTGTTTACTGAGAGTCTTAGAAAGCAAATGATTTGTAGGTTAGAAAGACAAAAGTACAGAATTGGCTACTGGTGGCAATGACTCTACTGTGTGATGTGAGACTATTGGCCAGATCCCAGGTGTGGATACTTAACCTGGCCATGTCCTAATGGCTCTCTGGGGAAATGAGCATCACCCTTTCTCACTCCCTCACATCTCTTTTAGAAACTGATGGAAAAGAAATTCTGTTTGCATAAGAAATTGGAATGATCAGACCAAGAGAGAATGCTGTGGGTTTGTTGTACCACTATTTACAGATGGATCTGAAAACATCATGTTTTCCAAACCTTTTAAATACTCTGCACAGTGAACAGCATTATGTAGCTCTATACCAAAATAAATGTTCTTTGGAGAGAGACCTTTGAATTTATCCAGACATGGTAGAGCAGTACTCTGTCTACAAATTCAAGTCCTATTTCTGTTAGAGTGCCAGATGGACTAACTTGAACATCTGCAGAAATGCCCTACTCATAGACCAGATTGTTGATCCACAGGTATACAGGTGCAGCTCAGACAAATGATGAATAGGCTGAACTGGAGTTAAAAAATCCCTGCACAGTCAAAAGTACAAAATGTGAAAGAAACTGCTACAAATAGTGCTAAGCTTTTTTCTGTGTACAACAACCCTTATTTTATGTTCCAAATTAAAGGCCCTAAAGTGTTGACTTTCAATATTTACCATTATGTGAAACAATAAGAACAACATGAACATCTTATTTATTTGTTTTGCTATGAGGCTAAAACACAACAAAATAATAGTAAGAAAAAATCCTGGCAATTTCAGGGGAAATTCTGGAGTATAGTTCTGGAGTATAATTCCCATGATTCTGTGTGATTCTGTGATTTCCACAGTGTACAATTTAAGATACTATTGGCTATTTTGAGTTGACTGCCTCTTGATGGAAAAAGAATTCAATATTTCTTCAGAAGATATAAAACATTAGAGTTATGATTTCTTTTCATCTTTGCAGTGCTTCTTTGACTAGTGCCAGTCTGCCTTATATTAAAGGCTTAAACCTGGTGAAGAAACTTATTGCGATTTTACACAACCATAGATTTTGTAAACAAAATCAAGAAATATAGTATTAGACCGAGAAATTAGCATCTCTCACAGTTAACTTTGGAGTTCCTGAGCAAAGCCATGCTTCTGATGGAGCCCTTCCTTTTCTTCCCATGTAATTGGTGTATTGAGTGGAATTGTATTGAGTGGAAACCTATTTTCCTACTTCATTACAGTGCGGGAAAAAAGGAAATAGAAGACATGTAACTGTACAGTCACAGAAAAGTGGTCTAGGAATTTGGATCAGGACAATTTATGGTTCTAGATTGTTTAAAATCTACAACCAGTGGCATTTTTTTAAGAGAAAATTGAAAAATACACTTTTCAGAGAACAAGATTTTACGTCTCTACCATATGGATGCGGCTTGAAGATACACATTTCCCAAAGAAAAAGGAAATGTAGGACCTTTTGCCAGGAAGAAAGTGCATTTCCTTGGCTGTGAGAGCAGGGTAAATTGACAGTGTGTTGAATTGGTAAGACATTTTCACATTCTTTGAGAGGTAAGTTGGAATAAAGTACAGACTTTATTTATATGAGAATGGAGAAGAACATACAGCAACTCTTTCAAGACTCAATTTCTGAGGACAAAAGGGCTGGGAAAGACATCCCAAGGAGATCACAGCACTGCACAGACATTGCTCCTTCCACGCATTTCTAATCTGGGCCACCCATTGTTCTGGGGACATCAGTCTCAGATTCTAGAGTTCATTCATTTTATGGTTAGGATTCCTTGGACCACAAAGCCTGCAGCTCCAGGGACACTAAGACTGGAAAAGATTGAAGTCCAGTTCAACCTTTTCCTCATGCTGAGGAAAGCATTTGGCAGCATTGCTCCTTTCGAACTTTTTAAACCTGGCCCATTCATGATCCTGGGGATCACATCCTCAGCCACTTCTCCTGGGGTTATGGTCAATGTTCAGAGGACAACACTGACAGCTCCAGATACTCTGGGCTTGCAAAAGTCGTGCTAATGTGTGCATGGCCCTGCAGCCACCTTTCTGATCTGGACCAACAGGCATTGTGTTGATGACCTCTGCCTCACCTCCTTGCAGCTATTGGGGTTAAGATAATGATTTGGGTTCAGAGAACTTCCAAGTCTACAGCTTTGGGAGCACTGGTTTAAATTTGGATTTGACTGGCTTGTCACTAGCTCCTATCAATGCATGTTCCATACTACAGACCAAAAGTTTTCTCCACGCAAAGGATAATTTATCTGCAATTATCTGAGCTGTCCAGCTCATAGCTCATTTTGCAGCATGTCTCCAGATGCTCAGAATCACCTCATCTACCCTGCTCTGTTTTGGTGTTCAGATGCACATCTTTAAATTGAACATCTGAATCTGCAGACTGGCTCATGCCTAAGGGTGTCTATGATTTACTTCTGTCATCTCCAGAACCTGGGGAAAATCTGCGTGCCACATTTCCCTAAGCAGCACATTCGTTTGCAACATATCCTAGAAAGTGAACCAAACACCCAGGATCTTGGCAGGGTAGTGCAGAAATCTGTTCTCTCCTTTTCAGGTTTTGCACCTCTCAGAAACATACAACATGAGCTTGGTACTTTCTGGAGTAGTACCAGAGCCATCATTAAGCCATTTTCTGGGCAAAGTCTGTTTTTAATCAAATCTGTCTCACCTCATCACCTCCTGGGAAGACCTAGAGTTCTGCAATCAGTCCTTTGTATTGGGGGTTCTGAATCTGTGTGTAGCACTCTTCATGGGTGAGAAACACAGTGCTGGGTGTGGGGTCTCCTACAGCCTTAAAGGTACTAGGTTAAACCTCTTAGGTTACAATATAGATAATAACGAGTGTGTGGTGATTCACAGTCTTCTGTGGAGTATTTTTTCTACATTTAGCTAATATTTGCCAAAATAACATTAGAAAAATATGACAGAAATATTTTTTTTCATAGCCTTTCCTGTTAATAAAACTTATTTAGAATTATAATTCTCTGTCAATAGTACAGTATAGCAATAGGCCTAAAACAAAAAATCAGAAAAGTTCTCTATATGAGAAAATCAGCTCGTCTAGTTCAGCATTATATCAAATATTATGTCAATAATATAACAATCTGATATTATGCCAAATAGATGGGTTTGCAATACTGTTCAGGGAAATATATATGGTCATGAAAATACTGTAGTTAGTGAGGGGAGTAAAAACAGTTCTGAGAATGTGCACCTTACATCCAGTACCTCTGAACCTTCCTAGAAACTGTGGGGTGCCTACAGCCTTGAGAGCCAAACAGCTGGTGGAGTGCCAAGAATGACTTGAAGGGGATTATCTGACAGACCTCATCTACAATGGGCTCCACTGCATCACATTCTCTAGGGTAGGTGGTAGAATGTGAGGACAAGTTCCAGGTTCCAGATCAAAATAGAATCTACAGGTCCTTGTAGCTAGTGAGGACTTCAGGGCAGGAGAATGGTTATTGTAATAAATGATGAAACAATTATTCTACTGCCAGTGGGAGTAAATGATTTTATCTCTGTGAAAAGTACTACTCATACACTTTTCCTCCTTTCTAACATTCCCACTGACTAGAACAGATATAAATGCAGTCCTAAGCTGTAACTTTCCTGTAGTCTCAAAGAGAAAATTTAACTCTTCCATTCTCCTTCATGAGAAAGAAGAAAGGTGCATGGCCTTTCCTTGAAACAGCTGATGATTTGCAGAAGTGTCTTCAAGACAGCTTAAAAACAAACCAACCCACATGCCAAATGTTGTCTGTTTGCTTCTGCTTGGGATTGGAAAATTGATTTCATAGACTGTAAATTTATTTGTTGTTTATTTTCCCCTGAGGGAATAGAAGTCAGTTTGTTTACAGAACAGATTAGCTGTCTGCTGAGAACCATGCTTATAGGTCAGGGATGAACTGTCCCTAGGGTGAAGAGTAGAGGGAGAGTCTTAATGGTAAGAGTTTGTAAAGTTCATGTTTGTGCTTCACTCTTCTTCCTATTACCAGTCACGATCCAAGAAATCAGGGATAGTCTGCTAATCTAATACTTACCATAAAAGACAAATTCAGCTAAAAAAACCCCAACTAAAACCAATAAACACAGTTGTGAGCTAAAAGGAGCAGGGCTTTTAGATTTGCTTAGATCTTCATCTTCAAAAGCAGATGAATTCTTCTTGAAGTCTCATACTGATTTGGATGGTTTCCCTCAAGGCTCTTCACTCATGTAAGGGCCCTGAAAAGAATATTTTCTCACAGCCCAGAGGCTGCTTATGTTAACCAGGGGCCATGTAAGCTTCACTTACCTCTGCACTGAGCCACCAGCCACACACTCTGTGGTTGCAAAGTGCTTACATGTGGGGTTTTTTCCTCCTCTTTCACGTCTGTGCAGATCTCCAGCCCTTAAGCATTTGATTACTCACAGTTGGTGTGCCAGTAGTCAACAGAGCAGGTAATTCTTAGATCTTCATGGCTTCCCAGTGACCTGCTTCATGACACCTGTATCCTGAGTCATTTGCTGGTGAATGTCATCCCTGGTTTTCAGGAAAGACCCAGTTTTACTGAGGAAAACCCCAAGAGGACATAATCATCTTGCTCCCTCTAGCCCTGCCTCAAATGTTTTGGTACTGCAGCAGGACCCAGCATCATAGTCGGCAGTGGAAGGCAGAAGATAGTCTCAGACTGGGACTGGGACTGGCAGGTGCATCCCCAGCCTGTGGGATCCTCCAGAGGCAGCAGATCAGCCCCTACCAATTCAGCTGCACAGCACTGCTCATCAGGAAGTCCTCAGCTCTGCTCTGTACAGCACCAAGAAATTGCACTGATTTCTGTAACACAGCCTTGAAACACACATAACAGGCTGCTCATATCTACTCCACCCCAATGTTTAGCACACCTGGCACAGGGGAAATGAATGCCCTTTCAAGGCTGCATCCTTCTACTGATGCCCTTCCCTTTGCCTGTAGTGCTGTGGCAACAGGCATCCCTCCTTCCCTTCCTTCTGCATTCCATTTCCATGTCACTCATTGCAGAGGATGGGAGGTAACCTGACCATTCAACTTTTCTTTTCTCCTGCACCACCTTTCTTACAGAAGGGGATGGATCTCTGAGTCAAGCACATAGCTACTAAATATTTATATCTTTGTAAGTCTCAAGGTTGTGTGTACACGAAGTATTGCAGTTTTCCCACGTGCACAAATGTCTATCTCTGAGCCTTCCCAGGGTGTCTGAGACTTCTCAGATGCTGCAAGACCGATGGGTCCCTGGTTTGTATTGCCACTCTACCCTGTAAACACAAGGAGTATCTGTTTATTCTCGTTAACAAAAGCAGCATCAGAGTCTCCAAATTCAAGGTTTTATGGTGTTTTTGTACTGGCAGGGAAGTGACTTGCACCCTTTTCCCACTTGCATCCCTCTCAGGCAGATATCTGTAGGCTGTAAATTTCTACTGTACCCCATGACTGACATATTTTAACTAAGAGATATTAATTCTTAATAGAAAAACTCCCTAAAAGTTCACACACATTCCTTTCCCAGTTTTTGACACATGCCATAAAAGTGCTTGCCTCATTCTTTATTTTGTCTTACCTTGGTCAAGTCATAAAATAGACAGAGTGTTCTTTAAAAAAATGGGAAACCATCTGGGGTCATCTAAAAACTTCTACTGACTTTCAGTTCTTGAGCCCTTGTTTATTCTTTGCCATTTATATCTTCTTTCTGTGCATGCATTTTTTATTTCTAGCTATAAATATCCTTACAGCAGGGAGTAGAGGGGAGTTCTGTAGTGGATTATGACTTGCTTTCAAGGCATTTGTAATTTGTCAAACAGTGCTGGTCCAACTGGGACTACCAGATTGCTATTTCTAAAGGAAACTCACTTTTGAAAAATGTAAGGTAAGAAAATCTACCCTTAGATTTATGCATACAAATACTAATTAAATTCAGCAATTTCTATCCCAGTTTTTACATCTCAGACTAAAGAGAAAAATGAAAGAAAAGAGACCACTGACTTAAATGATATTGCAAAGATATAGTATGAATGGGAATCATAATTTGGCCTAGAGGCAGTAGGACTGAGAGGTTTTAGAAAAACTATATTAAAATACTCTTTCTAATTGATCCACAATGAAATATATTTCTTACAAAGGAGCCCCATCCAGAGGGTAACAGTCCCTATGCCTTCCACTGGCAGATCTTTGTAACACTCTCTGAGATTAGAGGAACACACAGGAACTGAAAAACTGAACATTTTGGGGAGTGATGTTTATTGCATTGTTTGCTAACAGAGAAAAATCGCATACTACAGAGTCTGAAAGGTACATAAGCCTCTTCTATAGTCCTTGAAGAGGAAAAATTGTTATTTGAATCTCTCTTGTTTTGAGATGTGCAGGATCAGGCTTTCAAAGCTCTGTCTCCTCACCTAAGACATACTACAGTGAATTACATGCAAGGAACTATGCTAAGGCTGTTATGAAAGTCATGCAGCACTCCATCTCTATTGTCAATTTAAAAAAAAAATGCCTGAGAATAAAAGTTTGACTCCAGTCCAGCAGATTTTTAACAGAATTGCCTTTAGTGTACTCATTAAGAGGGAATTTTCAAAGCAACTAAGAAAATTTATGAAGTAGGAATCTCCAGATACACAGTCCCAGGTTTCCCCAGGAGCCCAAACATTAAATGCCATAAATTTGAAGAGATGCTCTAAATATTTTGCTGTAGTATAATAATAGTAATACTAATACTATAACTAATAACAATTATTATCATTGTTGTTGTTATCCTGCAAAGAAATATGACAATGGCAGAAAAATCCACTCAGAGGTCATATCATATGCATTAGCAAGCACTTGATGATTTCTCAAGCTTGGTCCATGTACAGAGTTACTCAGGGTTACTGAGAAAAAAGAGGATGCAGGACTGGATTCAGAGAAGAGTTACTGCAGCTTTGGCAAGCTAACACTGTTTCTTCTCACTTTCTCAGAGATGCGCAGCATCCTCAGGGCAGCCCAGTATTGAAAGAAAACAGGAATAGCCTGTCAGAGTCCAATACTCCCTGACTGGATTCTTTTAGATATTCCACACATGGAAGGTGAAATGTTTAATGGCAAATGTACTTATTTAAGTAATAAAGATAGTTGACATTATGGGGGTTTCTGATTTAGCAGAGTAATAGAAAATATATTGAAATCACAAGACTGCTGTATGTTAGACTTTTCAAAACAACTGCAATAAACAGTTTGTGTGATTCCCATTATCCATCTCTATAATATACTCATTGTCATGACACTGGGAATCCTCAGTTGTTGGAAAGGAACTTGAGGGCTAAAAGCTGCTCAAGCCTGTTCTCTTCCAAACGTTTTTGCTAGTTGTCTAGTTTTTATACTCGGTGTCAGGATGAGCCACATAATCACTCCCTCATGATCTTCTGGCTAACTCAGGGAGACATTTACACTCTTTTAATGAATTCAGTGAGAAACATTTACACTACCATTTGAGCCACTCAGCTGTTCATAGCTGTTTATGTAAAACAAAGGTCATCCTCCTTTGCCAAGGAGTCCTGTTGCAAAGAAGACTTCTTTGCAACATCTGGGGTCAGTCACATCTTACATTATTCCTTGAGCTTCATGATTACATCACCCTTGACCATTTCCTCTGAGGCTTCTTCCCTTGTAGGGTTTTGTTGATCAGTCACATGGCCCAAAATCTTCCTGCCCCACCTCTTCCTCATCCCCAGATTCTTCCCTTTTCAGTAATTTTAATTCTGCAGTTAATGTAATTTAAAAAACTGCTTTCTAACATTTTCAGTTTGATTATACAACAAAGGAAGATTAAAGTTTGGAGCTATTGGACCAAAATGGTTCCAGCTTTCAGAAAAATTAGAATATATTTGGCTATATATAGCCAAAATCAAAATTTGGCTTGTGTCTCTGCTCAATTGAACAAAATTTGACATAGAACAGCTGCAGGTTACTGGAAAGGCTGATGACAATGCATCTTTGTTATTTCTGAAGTCTAAAATGGTTTTAATCCTGTTTTTGTGTAAGATACGGTATGGTGCCTCTGTTGCTATTTTGACATTACTTATGCTTTCATTACCCTTAATATTCAGTGGACCAGCATAAAATTCAGATACTGTTCAAAAGTCTTTTACACTTCATTTCAAATATTTCAGATTCCAGATACCCAGCTCAGTGGGATATAATGCCCAGCCCCTGAGGGGACACCTATCAACTTGCTATACCTTTATGTGTGACCTATGCCTAGAGAGAGATTCTTCTGAAAGCAGAATTGCTACATCATTGAATGCTCTGTGGTGCTTTTTCCTCCTGCATCTCCACAAGGCAAATTTGTAGTAAACTACTATAATGCTAATTCACTGTGAGTTCTTATGGAAGGGAAAGGTGATTTTTTTTTTTTTTACAAAATCTCTACATTGATTTTTATTCATGCACATGTTGACACACATATGCTCAGCAGCACTAAGACATGTATGTCAGGACTTGCAGTGAAGAATTGCTGTCAGTTTGCCATTGTGCCCTCTAGAAGTGGGTGTTGTTTGAGATCTTTTGCCTCAGTATGTCAACTGAGCCCTCAGAATTCTTGCTTTACTTATCTGGTTATTTTACGGCTCCATTCCTGTTCTTCATTTTCTTGTTACCTTATCTTTAGGTCAGTTTGTTCCTCCTCTTGCTTGGAATGAAATCACATACACAGAGAATTAATCTGACCTGTCCTTCTAAAGTTTGTTCTGCTGTTTCATCAGCAAATTTCACACAAATATTTAAATCCATAA
Source organism: Cyanistes caeruleus (assembly GCF_971803275.1). NCBI lineage: Eukaryota > Metazoa > Chordata > Aves > Passeriformes > Paridae > Cyanistes > Cyanistes caeruleus. The sequence continues at coordinate 49,697,542 of NC_141704.1, read as the reverse complement.
TCAACTCATAAATCTTCATAATTCTGTAAAAAATCTCTACAAATTGCACTACTGCTGCTGTGTTCTGTCCAGGACTGTGGCGAGCTGCCAGTCGCAGTGTGTCACCCCATCACCTCATGCCAATGTGACCTGGGAGGGGGACCATGCAATACAGCTCTGCATGGCCATAAATTTCACACCAAAAGTGACATCCTCAGCAAACTTCCGGACACTCATCAGTAGGAAGCAAGGAGAATTTCCATGATCCTTAAATGTCTCCTATAACCTCTTTTCTTTAACCCCCAATTGATTGAATATAAAAGACTTCATTGAAATTGATTAGTTAGGGAGTTGAACCCCCCCACTTAGCACAAGGTAAACAAAATGTCATATAAAATGCCACCTGAATTCAGATGGATGAGAAAAGCACTGAAATTCAGTGATTAATTCCCAGCTGCAGCTGAGCAAAGGCTCATAAAAATGAATCTTGTTGAAACCAGTAAGTGAAATGCTGCATTTGGACATACACATGAACTCATTCAGTTCTTAGGCCAGGCCTGGCTAAAAAAATAAGTACAATAAAAAGTAACAGAGCAAATACCATTCTTTAAAACTTCTTTGAAAGATTGCCCTGAGGCAGTCTAACTGGAAATGGAGAAGTCCCTAAAGGGAAGATTGCTCTTTGTATCAATGCCACGGTTTTGTCATGAGTGTCAGGGTTCCATGGATAAGAATCAATTTTCCTGCTGTCCTCCCAGTAGCTACACAAGAGACTGGCCTGCAGGTTATGTATTTACCTACTGCATCCCTTCAGATGACACTCATTCAAGCGCAGCTCCAAGAACAACTGAAAATAACACGTAGCACATCCCTTTAATTCTTTGTCAGGTTGTCAAAACTGAAGTTTTATTTTTGCCTGAGAGTGCACAACACAGAGGAAAGATAATTTTTTCCTTAAAGTGCCAGCATTTTATAAAAAAATAAACTTACCAACCTCTAGGCAAAACCATTTTAAAGAGAGAGAAGCCAGGAACGCTAGGGCTGTCTCCTCAGATACAGCCTGCTGTGGGGAGAAAGAGTCTGCTGGCCTTCCCTAGTCCTTGGGGTCATCCAGAAGTTTGAGAGCTGGTGTTATTTCTATCTCACACATTTCTTCTCCCACTATTAAAGTGACAGAATTGCAGCCATTTCCTTTTGTGACAGAGTGTGATTTCTTATCCCATTGATACTGTTGCCTCACTATACATAACAGGGCTGCTGGTCTTATGAGCAAGCTTCCTTCTTTGTACAATTGCTTTCACTGAAAAGTACTGAAATTAAGAAATGAGTCCTTTCTGATGGCAAACACAGTTACACAAAAGATCAAAGGTAAATTAATTGAAGGCATGTTTGCATGGCTTCATTCTTAGAATCAGTATCTCAAATACACATAGTATTCTGTAGTTTACGGGTCAGATAAGCATAATAATCACTGTATTATGCTTGGAAAATATTTCTGTAGTATGGAAGAATTCTGTCATGCTTTGTACATGATTGCAAGACAGAAAAGAACTTCAAGTTAAGAAGATTAGTAAAAAGACTAAGAATGAACCGTTTCAAATGCTTTTCATTTCAAATTAATTCAATTTTGAAAACTGAGTACCCTCTTTCTGTCATGTAATACCTATAAATCAGTCTCACAAAAGTGCATTTTTAAATATTTATACTTTATAACTGATTAATCCAAATGTTTGGAATATGAGTGTGTCTGCTGATTAGCAGTATGTTGGCTTGCTCTGTCTTTTTCACTCAAATGAAGGCTTGAGGATTTGCATCTTTATTTCCCAACTCCTGCTAACAAGCTCATAGAGAAGAATCTCAGTTACTGCAGGTACTACAGGTACCCAAACAAACAAACAAACAAACCAGAAAAGAACCCAGAAAAACTCCTATTTAGTTCTCATCTCATCTACAAGACACTTTTATGGACCTATCTCTCCATGATCTGGTTTTTGATTGTTGAAGAAATTCAGCCCCTATTTTTGGAAATGTTCCCATCCCAGCTAGCAGCATGTGGAAAAAGGATTTTAACCACTTGTCTCCTATAAGAGACCTGGTTTGCCTCCAGGCTCCCACAGAGGCAAGGGCAAATGCATACTCATACTGCTGGTCTGGAAGACCTCACTGGAATTGCTTCCCAGTTTCCTGAGCCTGGTTGGTTTCCCAGAGCTTGCTAATCTGAGGCAGGAGTTGCAGGGGTGTGAATTCTCTGTCCTGCTGCCAGCCCAGCAGCAGTGTGGGTTACCCTGCCTGTACCTTCCTCCTGGGTTCAGGAGGAAGGACCCGAGTGCAAGTGTCCCACTGAGTTCCTTCTCTCCCTTATGTCCTTGCCTTCAGCAGGATTTAAAAACTGTAATGGGATGATACACACCAGGAACTCAGTCATGTTAGTACATGCAGAGTTACTCTTACCAAACCAGAATGTCTTCCCAGTGGGAGCTGGGGTGTGCTGAGGTGGCTTCTGGGGTGTCTGGTTCATGCCCTTGGAAAAGGAAAACCTGGCTTCCTCACACAGGTCAAAAGTTACATGGAATTTGAAGCACACACGGGTTTGTTTCTTTTTATTACATGAACTTGACATCTGTGGTGGAAAAAGGACATTTTTCATCAAGGAGAAATCTGGGGTTTTTCCACTAAACCATTACATTGCTTTAACTTTCCATTTAAACACTTGTGAAGGAAGTATGACCAGAACCACTGAGTCACTTTCGTGTTCATGCTGAAAACAGTCTTTGATGGCATCCAATGCAAACCATTTTACACTGATTATATTCTCAAAGTTTTTACAATTGAGTAGTTTCTTAGGGAAAACAGGACTTCACATGCAGTATGTGGCAGACATACCTAACATGCCACTTTCCTTTTCCTTATTATTATTATTATTTCCTTTTTACTCCACACAATATTACCAAGAATTTTAGGTATTATCCTGACTTTCCCCCTCACCTCCTGTCCTAACTCTTTGTGTAATGAGATATATCTTTCTATGCTGTGCATTGACCTTAGGATTGTATTATTTGGGTATCTTGAGAGTTCTGACTAGTTTGGGATTTTCTCACAAATCTACCTTTAAGGACAAAGGAGATGGAAAGGTTCAGCATGCACAGATGAGACACACAGAGAGATTAGATGCAGAGATTTTTCCCTCTTTGTAAGGCCAGAGATAGCATCTGGGTGAGGAGGTAAATTGATCTCTAGGCTCATTTTGGTTTTGGTCTTCTTTGTGACATGACTAACAAAGGCACCCAGCTGGAAGAGGCTTAGCAATATGAGCCCCCTTGGTTAGTGATAGCATTATCAACTCTACCCAAATCAATATGATGCTGTTAGAAGGTAATATTTTGTAGTTGCCCTTAAAGAAAGTAAAATCCTGAACTAGTAATGTCGAGGCGTCTGCCGAGACCTTTCAGTAAAACCTATAGTACTTGTGGAGAGCTGTCTGCAGTACATGTGTACCAATTTGAGCTAGCTGCCTACCTGCCACTAAAAACAATGATAAATAATTTTCTGGTCCATATATCAATGAAGATAAGGACAGTGTTCTTGATGTCCTCTAGATGATGACTCCCTGGTCTCCAGAAATTAGTTTTGTATTGGCCACAAAAATAATCACTCTTGCTCAGATGGACACACGTGCACTGTGAGTACATTCATGCAGATGAATCCCACCTTTGTGTCCTCCAGCTTTAAATGCCTCTATTGAGGCACTTGGGTCATAAATTCGGAAGGAAATGAGATTTTGTTGTTCAATTACACTATGCCTTACACTGTAATCTATGAGACAGAAGAGCAAGCACTAATTGTATCTCTTAGGTTGAAAGGAAGTCAAGAAGGGATTCATCATGGTTCTTTGGATCACCTCATCTCATCTCAGTACAGCATATTTAAATTATAGTTTTTCAGAGGAATTGCCATAATAGGTGAAGCAAAACCCAAACCCCAAACAAACAACAAAACAATACAAAGATAGAACTCTCTCCTCATTTTCCATTTTCTATTGAATTTAATAACATATTACTAATTGATAAGCCCCAAACCCATCCCTTTAATAAGGAACATTTGTAACCATATCACGTTAGGATGCTTGAGCCTCTGGTCACCAGCTTCGTGGTGAACTAGATTATCAGAGATACATAACTAAATCCCTGCTCTTTTCTGTTGAAAAAGACAAGTACAATTTGGTTTGAGAAATTAGATTACATGTAGTCACACAAATGTATCTTTTGCTTTTGTTTATAATTTACTGCATATAGTTCCTTGTTGCCCTGACTGCCCTCACAATGTTTGGAGTATTGGAGATAATGGGACTACATAAAGAATGAAATCCACATGAATGCTGAAGTGTCTTACTGAAATCAATCCTTACTCTGTCCCTACTTGTAACACTTGGAAGCCACTCCTTTGCTCCCATGGAAACCTCAAAATGTCTCACATTTAGAAAATATAATGGTGTCTATTTAATAATGTTTGCTTCTTCTCTGGAAAAGGATTATTCAGATTAATTGTGTAGAAAATTAGTCTGATGATTTGATTTCCTTTTTTTTTTTTTCGGATCTCAGCCGAAAATAAAGTGAATTGTTTTTTCTGAGTGTGGTTTCCTCTGAGGTGACTGACACATACAGTATTTCAGAAGGTGCACTTGTCTGTGCCTAACCCAGTTTGCAGATTTCTTACTCTTCATAGCTCTGCCTGCTTTACAGTGAGCGTGGAGAGAGATTGGCTATCCTAATTTTTTGGTTTTGGTACACTATTTTGTACAGTTATTCGTCTTATTTAGAAAAAACATCTGAGCAGCACCTAAGGAAGTTTCTCCTTTTGATAATAATGCTGCAAAGTTACATGCCTCCTAGTCCTCCAGGTTCTTCATCTACTGCTTCTCACTTCCACATAATTTTCAATCAACAGCTTTCTAAAACACTAGGAACACTGTTGCCTTTTATCTTGAAGATTTGCTCATCATAATAGTTTCTACCCTATCACCTCTTTCCAAAAAGGGAATGGTATTTAGGCTCCTTCCTTTCTTCTCCCAAAAACTCTGTTCGTATTTCCCACAGGACATGTTTGTTTTGGGGCAGCCGAGGCCCTACAAGTCACATGGAATACTTAATTTGGAGAGATCATTGTCCTTTTTTAGACATAGCCTCCTAGCCATCTCAGCAGACAAACATTAGTAGGTTTGTAAGGAGCTTCATGTAGTTACAGTTCCAGGATTCAAGGAGCCCTTTTTCTAAATACATAAAACATATCTTAAAATTGAAAAATGGAAAGCATTTTGGTACTTTCAAATAACCTTTGAGATCAGATGTTTTATTTGCTCTCTGAGTCACCAGTTCATCTCTCTCCCAATATTCACTGTGGGTTTTTTATTTGATAAGATCCACATTCCTCCCTCCAAAAGGACTTTGAAATTAATGTGCTTTAATTGTCTGCTCCTGTCCCTGCGGTCCCTGTCCCCATTCTTGCTGCCAATAATGGGGATAATGGTAATAATACCAGGGTCAGGAGAGACTATGGCAGGGACAATCACAGTGGAAGAGGCTGGGACAGTCACTCCAGTCTCTGGTTATCTGTTCCACATCTTCCAGAATGGACTTTGTGCCCTGGACAGCCAATGTCAATATTGTCATGTTTTGCTACATAGGTGTAAAGGCTGATAGGACACCAACAGACTGCATTGCCAATGCTTTGCTTCAAAAGGAATATTGAGCTTGTACACAGTACTTCTTAGCCATGTGTCCTGTAAGAAATTATGGAGATAGATAATCATCATTACACTGAACTGAGGATGGATAACTCAGGTGTCTTTGGCTTGCAGAACACTGAGAAATGTTCTGTCTCAAAGCCTCCTCTTCCATCTACCCTGCTGGAAAAACAAATGTTGGAAATGGGAAAAATATTGGGATTGTGGAAAAGATTCTTCCTTTGATGGAAGAAAGTTCATCCATATCTAACATCTTGATCCACCTAGAGCTAGAGAGAGCTTCTCACCGTGGAACTGAAGAGAGAGCTTTGCACTCCCATCAGGAGTGCCTCCTAGCCATAGGAGTGCCTCCCATCATGATGCCTCACAGCCTTGCTTTTCAGAAATTAAATAACCCAATGGACTGTATCAAGAATTCAGCTGAAAATGTCTTTATGGAGAACTAAGGCTAATTTGCAAGTAAACTATTACTCTAAGCAAGTTTATACTAAGCCCTGGATCCAGGGCTTCCTGCAGGACCAGTCCTGGGAGAGGCAGACCTGCGCTGGCTGGCTCTAACAAAGCTCAGCAGGAACTAGTTGTGATTGTTGTTGGCTTGCTTTTTTGCATAGCTGCACGAACCATTCTGCATGACCTACCTGCTGCACCTACTCTTGTCTGAGGGACTGTTACCTGAAGTAGTCAGGACTGCTCCCCGGCCTGAGTGGAGCAGCTGTGATCTAGTCCTGGACCTTGAAACTCCTCCATTTATTTATCCTGTAATTCCTTTACCCAAGTAGCAAGTGATACATTTTCCAGTAAAACTCATTCCTAAAGAAAAGCATAGAGAATTAACTTGTAAGAGTACAAGCTCCAAGTAGTGTCTTTCTACCTCCCCAGTCTTCCATGTACCTAAGGGACTGAAACTAAAGACTAAAAAGTGCGGACACTTTTTTAGAGGAGGACGCTGTGTTTAATTAGTCCTTCTTGTAGGTGGGGAACTCAGCCTGGGAGAACTCTTATATAATGCAACAAGTAACTTATTTCAACAGTAGCTCTGTTGTAAGGCCTGTATCTACTTCCCAAAGCTGGGTCACCTGCCCCAGGACAACATCCAGGTCTGCAGGGCCTTTCCTTCTTCTGCCCTGCTTTCCATATGCATGAGTTGGAAAGGAGCATGCATGTGCTTCAGCAAGCCCCTTCAATCTGGACAGTTTGGAATTAGCTATAAGATTTTCTGCAGACAAAACCTTTGCCTTTGAAATACTGGGAATTTGACATGAATTTGTGTCTTCTTGTAAATTTTGGTCTTGATATGGTCATACAGGGGAAATAAACCAAACTTTTTTGGGTTGTTTTTTGGTTTTTTTTCCTGAGCCTATGTTTGCCTTCAAATTTAAAATTAAATTAATGAAAAGACAATTTTGGCAACTTAGTTTCTTATGTAAATGAACAAAATCCATCTTCTGTATCATCCCTACTTTTGCCATCTAATTGAATTTAAAATGCTTGAATTCTAAAAACACCACTACAAACAACAGAGTACAGGCTCATCCATTTAGTCATGCTTTATGTTAGAAGTATTTTAAACAAAAATAACAAAATAACCCCTTTAGAACATGAGTAAGTGCTCAGTTATGTTTTAGCAACACCAGCAGCATATAATGGAAAGCTGATTGCACATTCCTTCTTTGCTTGTGTCTTTCATGCACTATGTATAATAGAAAAACATCTTAGTTTTCTTTGCTTCTTAAAGCTTTTCATGGACACAACTTATTAAAGGAAAACATTTTGAATTTTGTAAAATCTGTTTAGCATTATGAAATATATTTCTGACCCTCCAAAAGCAAAAAACCCAAAATGCTTCTGATCAAACAAATATGCAGGTTTATTAGAGCAAGCTTCCATATTTTAAACTTGCAATGGCTTCACAATTTTTTTTTTTTGTTTCCTTCTGTTTCCATTAGGGCACCCTCATGATAACCCAAAGTAGCTTTTAAAAATGTATCTCCACAGATGAACAATTAAAAAATATTGGCTGTATCTTCATTACATTACAATTATGTGAAAAAACCAGTATTTACAAAAATGTCTGTAAACCAAATATTGATAAATTGTGTTGTCAGTTTAATTACAGAAATTACAGGACACTCACAAGGGAAATTTATGCTGACAAGCCCCAAGTGTAAGCCTAGATTTTGTAATGTTTTTGAAAAAAACCTAAACTTATACTTTGTGTCTGTTTGCTTTAATAAATATACTGGTCATTACCCAGTTCGTTTTTATTATCAACAATATTCTACACACATTTTTTCATTATCTTTTCTGTTTGAATGTAAAGTGTAATAGAAAAACCATTCAATTATGCAAACATGAAAATTCTGTTAGTACAGCTAATTGGTTTTTAATACAGATTTCATGTACAAAGAAAGCCATAGCACAAAGAGAAAACTAGGCAAATGATAGTGTACTTAATTTAAAATGCAGTTTCAGTAACTGTGAAACCTACTTGAACAATATATACAGTACACATCATGTGCACAAACACACACACAACATCACTGCATGCATTTTTTTTTTTTTACTAAAATATAGGTTCAGGTTCACAAACCTTCGTCCAGAGTTGGTGAGAGCAGTTGGTGTAGTCACATTTGTATATTAAAGGTGGTCAAAAAGACAGTCTGTTAAATATAAGCAGTTCCATCACACTGTCCTCTGGGTTCTAGTGCTTTGAACAACAGCAAACACAAGGAAATAAGAGAATGGATCCAAGATTTTCTATAGTGACAAATTTTTTTTCTTTTAGGTATAATATTCCCTATTTTTTGCCCAAAATAATTAATGAGGAACATCTGGAGTGGTTTAAGATGATCTTTTTCTGCACCTAACTATTAATTTCTGCTACCATTATTGAGGCAGGCATGGGCATCCTCCTCAGTGACAGCCACATCTCCTCAAGCAGTTAGAAAAGCAATCTTGTTTGTTGGGTTTTGGTGAGAAGGAAAGAAACCTGCAGCTGAGCTTCCTCCTTTGCATGCAAGTTATGAGCCACGCTCGTGTCCCACTGCTCCAGCTGGGACTGTGTCCTGCAGGGGGCTGGGGGAGAGCCTGGATTTCAGGATCCAACAAGCTCAGGAAAACAGAGCAGACCGGTAGTTATACTTCCCAAAGAGATTCTGAAGACTTAAAAACTCAGCAAAACTAACTCAAGGAGCTTCAAAACCCTACCTCAATAGAAGAGATAGGCTGCAAGGAAAGATGTAATAGGATTGTTTACCATGTAAATGAACTACTCAACTTAGCATGCATTGTATTGAAAACAAACACACCTTGAGTGCTTTGTAATTAGCAAATGTGTTCTGATGACTTTTTATTGCCGTTTAGTGACAATTTTTGAGACTATATTGTCATGAGCTGTCAATATAAATAATAATAAAAAAAGACAAGCCAACAACACTGCCAATTTCTGTACGTTCCCAGAAGACTTGCAAGTTTCATTCTCAGATCTGTTTCTTGAAATATACTGGTTCTACAGCTCTTACCAAGTGGCTACACACAACTGAGCTCATGAGGCTATTTGCTTGACAACCAATGTAGCTTGATCCTAGATGTCTTAGTAAATTAAAAAATAAAAGATAGCGTTCCTACCTATAAAGCAAGTGGTTCTGGTATTCATTATGAGTTTTCTTGGTGTAGCTGTTTGTAACAGTGCTGAGCTAGTCATAGCATATCATACTTACTTATCAATATATTTTAAAAATTAGTTTAAAAAATGAAAGTGGGTGCAACAACACACACACAAACACACACAAATATGCTGTAAAATTTCCATCAACATGAAGGGAAGAGAAAATGTCACCCTAAAAATGAAACCCCACGATACACATACAGACATCAACAGCACTAAAAGCTTTACCTTCACAAGGGCTGTTAAATCTCAGTGTCTGAGAACTGCTAGACCTTTATAAGATGAAGCATCATGAGCAACTGAATTCCAGCAACTCAGAGTCTGTCTAAGCCCATTCCTTACCTGGACAGCCAAGACTTTTTCCCCACTCCTTTCTTTTAATGTTTGAGACTAAACTGTAATCTTGCTCATATTGTCTTTTTTCCCCTTGACTTCATCAGACAATCATGAGAAGTCTTAGGCATTAACACTAGAGAGTGAAGTTACCGCAAGAGATGACAACTCCATTACTTTTGCTGTTTTAAACAGCAAGCAAACAATGCACTTAGTATTTTAGAAACAGACAAAAAACTAAAATAAATTCTATTTTAAAAAATAATTGCTTTATTGTAGTCACACCTTCCTGATCAGTTGCCCAAATCCTAAATAACTTTCAGAAAATAATTTACATTCTGCAGCATAGCTTATCAAGCAAGGTGGCACTTTCTGTTTCAGGGCCATCTTAGTCATTCCTCGGTACCATGATGGTGCCCCGTCCTGGCATAAAGTGCCATGCCACAACCTTCCCAAACACCGTGATGGGACTGCAAGCCCTGCCTGCCCTGAGGCCTGTCTCACGTTGGAATGGGGATGAAGCTGGTCGATTTGGAGTGAGGCATCTCTCTCCACGTGTTTAGGCTGTGGGTTGGGCTTCTGTTGTTGGTGAAAGAAGTCTGTCGCCTGCTATTGCTGTTTGAATCTTCTTTACTCAGCGTTAGCTTTATTTTTTGGCAGCAAGGGAAGCTCTGTAGGCAGTCTTGGAGGAGGTGCCCACTGAAGAACATGTAGATCCACGGGTTACAGCAGCTGTTCAGGCTGGCCAGCAGAGCCGTAACAGTAGTCGCAGTGTTTTCAGAATCTGGGGAGGGGAGGGGAGAAAGCTATTTAATCATCAAAAGAACCTGTGCACCATTCAGTCAACTGCTTCATTAACCATTGGATTAATTTTCCTGAATATTCTAGCTCTAAATGTTGAGCCACAGCATTTGAAACAAATAATGAGAACATAATCAGTACAGGTCTCATTTATGTAAGGCTGCCATTGAAGTCAACAGGGATTTTTCTGAACAGACTTCAAAAAGCTGTGACAGAATAAGTTATGGGGTGATCCATCCAAAATAATGATTTAGTCACATTTCCACTGATGTGTATCCATGTGTCGATAAGCTCCTGTTTAAATACTGAAAAGTTTTTTGCAGACTCTGGGAGACAATGGTAACATTTCCACTGCTTTCAGTAACACTGAATTTTGCTCTATATATTTGCATGCTGAAAAGTATTGAATGCTTAACTAACTACTGGATTGTCCATCAAATCTGGATTGTGGACTTCGAACAAATTTTACTTAAGGCAGAAAATGGAACTTAAGACTATGGTATGAAAAAATGATGATGTTCTGCCTTCAGTAACTAGTCAATAGTTAGATAAAATACTTTAAATATGCATTTGGTATAATCAATTAGTGACTTTTCTTATTATTTTTCAATATTATTCAATATTATAAGTACTGAATCTCAAAAAAAGTGTAACTATGATGTTATGCAGTTATTCATAGTATGTTATTCAAACAAACACAGTATGTTATTCAAACACAGTATGTTATTCAAACAAACCTATCAAATATCCATCTGTTCTGTATATTTAATTTCCTTTGAAGTAAAAAAAAAAATAAACCTATTCATTTACAGCAAGCCTTTATTACTTTATGGAGATCTGCATCATAGGTTTGACTTTAGTCCCGTATTAGAGGCAATCAGCGCTCTCACTACAAGAAGTGAGAATTTGGGGAAATCTTTTTAAAAATCAAGAAATTATGGATTGCAACAATTTGATTTGCTGCTCTCTCATTATGAGGAAACAGAATATATGTCTCTATGCTGCCTGCCATTGTGATAGCTTTTAAACTCACCAATTTTTTTCAGCCATATTTAACAGAGGGACAGATATCTCCAAAGTCTGAATTGCCACTGATTCATGAAAACCGGTGACTTGACTGATGGAGCTACTCAGAGGTGGCTGCCTTGTTGAGAGGAAGGGTTCGGTGTGTGCTCAACTCTATTATTAGCAGATAGAGGAAAGAAGACGTACTAAGTTCTCAATTCATGTAACTGCTCTGACATGTGTGTGTGCATGCTTCCAAACAATAATAAATATTTCTAAAGTTTTCTTATCGGCAGCTTCAAACGGACGAAAGCGCTGCTGGTTCAAATTACGGCAGCAGATACTCCGGTTTCCATCCGCTCGCTTTGGTCGGGGCGAGAAGGCTGCGGCTGCTGCTCCTGTCCGGAGGCGCAGCTGCGGCCAGCTCCGGCTGCTCCCGGACAGGCGGAGCCGAGCGCCACCAGCTCCGGGAGCACCGGCTGTGGGGCCACCAGCTCCGGGAGCACCGGCTGTGGGGCCACCGGCTGTGGGGCCACCACCTCCGGGGCCACCAGCTCCGGGACCACCGGCTCCGGGACCACCAGCTCCGGGAGCACCGGCTGTGGGGCCACCAGCTCCGGGACCACCGGCTCCGGGAGCACCGGCTCCGGGACCACCGGCTCCGGGACCACGAGCGGTGCCGGCGGGGCGGCCCCGAGGGCGGCGGCTGCCCAGGGCTGTCTCTTACCCCCACCAAGGCGCTCAGCCGCTGTTCCCCGGCAGGAGAGGGACCGGTGCGGGGCCGGGAGTGAGCGCCTCGGTCCCGCTCACCGCTTCCGCGCCCCGTTTCCCCCAGGCTCGGCTCAGCGCTGCGCAGCGCCCCGGGACAGCCGGCTGCCCGCACAGCACCAGCGGGGCGGCCGCTGGGGACAAGCGGCGGCGTCACCTACCGACCCAGGGGAAGCGCTGGTCCCAGACGGACCACATCTGGATGGTGAAGAAGGGCGCCCAGCAAACGACGTACACCGAGACGATGACGAAGGTCATCTTGACGGTGCGGATCTTGGCCCGGGAGATGGTTTTGACGTTGCTGACACAAGGGGCGAGCAGCAGCCCCCGTCGCGGGCCAGCATCATCGCCTGCCCGCCGCCCGGCAGCCGCCGCCTCCCCCGGGCGCGTCTTGCCCCGCACGTTGCGCCAGATGCGGTAGCAGATGAAGCCGTAGCAGATGACGAGGATGAGGACGGGCGCGATGAAGATGCCGCCGGTGATCCAGGTGATGTAGGCGCGGGGCCCCCAGGGCATGATGAAGTGCGCCCAGCAGTCGTAGACCTGCGAGCCGCGCTCCACTTCGCTGAGGGAGAAGATGAAGTACTGCGGGGTGCTGAGCAGCAGGCTGAGCGCCCAGGCAGCCGCTATCATCCCGTACGAGCGCTTGGTGGGCTGCTGCAGCGTCTTCAGCGGGTGGCACACGGCGATGTAGCGGTCGGCGGTCATGGCCACCAGCATGTACGCCGAGGCGAACATGCCGAAGACCTGCAGGTGCTTGACGACGCGGCAGAGCCCGTCGGGGCCGTGGAAGCGGTGGGTCACCTCCCAGCAGAGCTGGGGCAGCACCTGGAAGAAGGCCACCACCAGGTCGGCCAGGCTGAGGTGGCGGATGAAGAGGTGCATGCGGGACGCCTTGCGCGGCGTGCGCCGCAGGGCCAGCAGCACGCTGCCGTTCCCCACCACCGCCACCGCGAAGGTGACGGCCAGCACCGCGATCTCCAGCTTGGCCAGCTCCTCGTCCCGCCCGAAGGGGTCCCAGCCGCCCAGGCTGCCGTTCGGCGACCCCGACCAGGCCTCGGGGCTGGGGCTGCCGCCGCCGCCGCCGGGCTCCGCCGCCCGCCACCGGCTGCCATTGCCGGGAGAGGGCACGGCCCGGGGCGAGCCGGAGCCGCCGGCGAGGCGCATGGAGGGGGCTGCGCGGCGGGGCCCGGCCCCAGCACGTCCTCTCGCCCGCCTTTCCCCCTCCGCTGGCCCGGAGAGCCGGGCCAGGTGCCTTTATCCCCCGCGGCCGCGGGAGGCGAGGCAGGCGCGGGGGAGCTCCCGCGGCAGTGGCTGCCCAGCTCCTGACGCCAGCCCCCTCCTTCCCCCGGCACCGCCGCCCGCTCGCCCCGCCACGGGAGCCGGGCCGCTCCGCCCCGAAAGCGCCGAGCCCAGCGAACAGGCGCCCACAGCCCTGGCCGGCCCCCGGAGCCCCCGGGCTGGGCAGCTGGAAGGGCTGCTCTGCCGGAACCGTGACCCCGGAGAGCTCCCTCACAGTCAGGTAAAGCTGCGCTTAAAGAATTGCCAATAAAACTGTCCTAGACCTGCAGAGCAAATGGAGGTCTGTCAGCATCAGCCTGCGCACCCCGATCTGGCTTCTAGCCAAGGCAAAGTGACTTGTAGGTAAGAGGTGCTGGTTTGGTCCTGAGAGAGCCCACCGGAGCCTTTGGCATTTCACTGTCATGCTGGGATCAGCCCCAGAGAAATAAATTACTAGAAACAATAGCGCAGAATTTCAAAACAACCTAATGTTTCTGAAGGTTTCAGAACTTCATCTCAGACAGTGAATGTCATCCGAGCCTTATCGTAGGTCTGAACCACACCTTTCTGCAAGTACAAGCAAAATCTTCACATTTACTGGAGAGTTTCTGGCAGTGGGTCATTAAATTTCTTTATTTAAACATGGTTTAGATGAAGAATTTTCCTGCTCTTGGTAGAATGAATGGACTTGATGAAAATTTTGGTCCCATTGTCACGTGTCAATTGTATCCTGATTTCACTGGAACCTGAATTTGACCCTTCATTTAGAAACTCCTTCCTTCAGCCAAACAAAAACTCTTAAGATCACAACAAAGAAATGCTGTGCTAGATACCAGCCTTACTGTGTTTTTAATAAAACTCCCTAGGTCTCCACATAGGTGATTACAGTTAAATTCAGTTACAAAAAAAATACATGATTTTACAGGAAGAAGGAAGAATGGGGAAGAATGAAAGATTGTATCTTACTTCTTAAATTAAAAAGATGTTTCCTAAATTTTTGACTCCAGAAGAGTTTTAAAGTTTAAAATACAAGATGATAGGTGTCTGAATACCTTAGAATTGTGCAAGGCTTTATTTCAGGGTTTTTGCCACTTTCTGGGCTTGTTAGCCCCTGAGAGGGTATGTGCACCCACCCCAGTCTGTCACTACCCTTCCTTTGCTTGGGGATCAGTGGCAGGAGTTTAGGAGGACGCCTGCTCCTGCAGTGCAAATAGTTGTCGGGAGTTTTCCAATTAAAACTGCAAACCCACCCAAAATCTGGAAATACTGGCAATAAATGTGGCTATCCTAAGTTTCTAGCAAACTTACTTCTTTAAATCTGCTTTTGTTCCAAAACCTGATTTTTACAAACAGTTCAGTGCATTTTTCACAGCTTAGTGCCTATTTATTGTACTAGACCTGGGAAACTGCTGGGTGTGACTGCAGGTTTTGGGTCAAATAGAGAGGGAAAATTAAATCTGCATATCACAAATCTCGCAACACCACACCACTACCAAGGCTTCTTTCACATTCCTTGCCTGTCTGTCTGACATGCTTTATAGGAGATGAATGTAACATAAATGAACAGTGTTACTCAGGAAACTCTGCCAACAGATTTTCTGCTGTGCAAACTGTGCAAGGATCATAAAGCTCTATTCACTGCTGGGTACGTCATCCATTAACAGAAGAGATGATATTCAGGTTTGACAGAGACATATTTTTAGCAGCCAGACAGTAAGGTAGACGTGGTTATATTAGTTCAGGGTACTGAGACTTTGTCAAGCCCACATCAACTCAGAAATACTCCTTTTCTAACCCATTCTTTGTACCTCTGAATAGAGTTTATGCAAAGGTTCCCAGAGCAAAGGGCTGGAAAGTTGCCTGAATATCATTGCACAAGGCTGTACCTAGTGATTACATGCAATGTTAAGCATGATACTGATAATAATTTTTACCCTTTTACTCCATCAGACAGAAATAATCTAGGGCTAGTCTTGATGTATTTGTGTATTTCATTTCCCAAACTGGTCAAAATTGATATTTTTATAGGTAACATACCTAAAGAGGCTGTTGCAAATTCCTTTGTATCAACAAACCTAGGTAAGTCAGCAGAGAATTTTATTTATATCTAGTAGCTAAAAAATACCCCCCAGACAAATTCACATCTCCTAAGGTTTCTATGCTAGCTTAATCAACATCTTGGTTACTTAATCCTAAGAGTATTGGTGTTCTTCAAATGAATTTTGTGGAATATCCTTCCAAAAAGAAAAATTGCCACTGGGAGGGCTGATAGAGGAAATTAACATTTTTGCCCTGTGATTCACTTGGACCTGAACTCTTAGTAAAGAAAATTGGGACTGCTTTATTTGTTCTCACTAGGCACACAGTTTTCTATAGAACTAGGAATGGTAAGGATTTCTAGCATGTTCTCTGCTGCCATACAGTTTACTGTAAAAGTGCTTGAAGGCTGACAGGTATCTTTCTGAGTGCTGAATTCATTGAAGACAGAATGGCTTCTGTAAAGTACTCAAAAACCTAACTGGAACAGGATCCAGTTGCCAAATGCAGATGTTTTCTGTTCATTCCTTGCTGTTGTGGTGGTTACTTTACCTCCAGACTTAGCATCTTCCTCCAGGCAGAAGAAATGCTCTGAGTAAGTCAAAGACTCAAGATTTTAATCCTGGGAAATTGATGATGATTTGTATTTTGCAAGATAACTTTTAAACAAAAAAAAAAGTGTGTGGGGGGGGTGCTTTCAGCATAATTTTCCTCAGGAAAACTGGTTGTTTGGAATTTTAGTCAAACTATGGTTGTCTGCCAGGTTTTGTGAAGACTTGCTCTAGCAATCAGAGTTGCAAAAATCAATATAACCCAAAAAAGTCAAGCTTTTAAAATAAATTCCTCATGCAGGATAAGGGTTAAAGCACAACTAAAAAAAGAAGTCTGTTTATTTGCAGAGGACTCAGCTGCCTTGTTAAAAAGCGCATAAAACATCTACATAGATATGAACAGATGTCTCCTGCAATCTGTCTCCAAGTTCAAAGTATCTGTAATGCTCCCTTTGAACGACACAATTTAGTAAATAAGGATGAGTTTGATAGGCCTTCCCAGAGAGCCAAAGAACTTAGATGCTCCAGATCCCAACCTTTAAATTCACAACTATGGGAACCACTCATGGGAAAAAGACCATGTGCTGAGTGAGGGACTACTAAAAGCTGGGGTCACCAGGGAGGCAAGCAGACACACCATTCATTTGCCATCCCTGTGATGGAAATGCCACCTGAAGGCAAACAGGAACACACAAAGCCTACAAAGCAGACTCCTGAAAAAAATGTCGTGTTGACCCTCTATTGATCTATCTTTTGGGCTACCAGAGAAAAATCAAGTGAAGACTTGACCTAAACTGCCTTCAAAATAGATTACAGGTCTGAATTTAGGATTCTGAAAAGGCTGCAGTACAAGACCAAGAGGCAAGTGAGACCAAGGGTCAACTTCTACTCTGGAAAACACAAAATTAAGAAAGCATCCATAAGAGGCAGAAATTCAAGATTAGCCCTCAATATTCGGTTTGCAAAAGCCTAGTTCAGTGTTTGGAAATGTTGATAAGAGGTCAGGAAAAAAAGAGCTTTAAGGTTATGCCCCAAGTGTTCCTTTGCTTGTTAACTGAAAGCATAATTAGATTCTGGTATTTGTATATACAGGAAGTCACATCTGGCCATCCCTGTCATACTGCATTTCTTTTCATGATGGCGTGCCGTGATTTAACCACAGTCAACAACTGAGCACCAGCAGCTGCTCGCTCAGTCATCCCCAGTGGGATGGGGGAGAGAATCAGAAGGGAAAACACTTGAGTTTGGATAAAGACAGTTTGATAAGTAAAGCAACAATCATGCACACAAGCAGAGCAAAACAAGGAATTCATGCACCACTTCCCATGGGCAGGCAGGTGTTCAGCCACCTCCAAGAGAGCAGAGCTCAGTCACACTCAACAGTGACTTGGGAACACAGATGCCATCGCTCTGAACATCCCACCCTTCCTCCTTCGTTCCCCAGCCTTATATGCTGAGCAAGAAATCACATGCTGTGGGATATCCCTGGGTGAGCTGTCCCAGCTGTATCCCCACCCAGCTCCTTATGCACCCCCACACTCACTGGTGGGGTGTCCTGAGAGGCAGAAAAGGCCTCAACTCTGTATAAGCACTGCTCAGCAGTAACAAAAACACCCCTGTTATCAACAGTGCTTCCAGCACAAATCCAAAACATAGCCACATCCATGCTGTGGAGATAATGAACTCTATCCCAGCCCAAACCAGCGCATGGAGGTTGACTGTGGTATCCAGGCAGTATTGCAGGGGGACCTGTGCAGTTACATGTCTTGCCCTTTTCCTTTTGCCTGTTTCCTTGCATCCTTTGTTGACCTGGTTGACAGCAATAAGGGCCTTCAGGATGCAGAGTTCAACCATTCCCCTGAAGAAATGTTAACACAGCAGCTTGCCTGGATTTCAGGGCAGTGAAGGAAATGAAGGTGTAATTGGCCTTTGTGTGTTTATAACCTCGTGGAAGGAACATACCAAAACGACATGGTGAAAGCTCCTGGCTTTCCCCATAGAATCACGTTGATCAGATTTTCAACATGTCCAAGGCACAGTAAAAATCTGTGTGAGACGATAGTTTAACTAGAGCCTCAGCCAGCAGACCTCTCATTAAATCTGAGGATTTAAAGTCATTAATCCACAAATCCACAGAATCATTCCGTTTTGTCATTAGCAGAATAAGAAAAATTTAGAACTGAGCTTCCTCACATTATGCCTACCTGGTGAAATCCAGACCTGAAAGAGACTTAATATGCATTTTGCACTTCTCTAGATATTGCTTCAGTGCTTTTGCTTTAAGTACATAATCAGTAGCTTTACCTCTCAGTTCTCTTATTTCAGAGATGTAAAAGGTTCCTATTTCCTTGAACCAGTTTCTAAATTACTCCTATCTATAATTTCATTCCATATGTACTGTTGTGGGCTGATGCTGGCTGGATGTCAGGTGTCCACCAAAGCTGTTCTATCACTCTCCTCCTCAGCTGGACAACAGCTCCTCACAGAGGCTGTACCTCTTGTACCCCCCTACCAAAACTAAGTCACACAAACCCAATACACCTGCTGTTTCTATCACTGTGTTAACAACCACCTTCCTTATGCTTTTTACAAGTTTTGATTTATCTAAGGGCAATTTATTAATGACTCTTGTATTCTCTCCTAGTTAACATACACTAAACCAAAGAGAAATACTTCACAAAGTTTAGTAGCTAAAGCAATCAGTATAAACAAACTGAAATGAAGTTTAAGGGTTATTTCTGTGATATATTCTCAGAAAGTATTTGACATTGTGAGATACAACTCTTTAAAAAAATATAGTTTAATAATTTAACTAATAAAGATTCTTATCAGGCATTTAAAGAAGTAGGAAGGTAGACAGAAAATTTATGCATAACAATTTTTCTGAAGGATTTATCTGCAACTGAAAATGGCACTATCAACTGATTCTAGAAAATGGTTAATTTGTGTAATGGTTAGTCATTGTATAAAACTGCTTTATTTATCCCAGAACTACACACAGAACTGAAAGCATATTGTGTTCAAGAAAACACTAGCAGAGCATTACTGCTTCATAATTTTAATTGAAAGACAAAGCCACTTAACATTTATGAAATAAAAGGAATAATGCTTCTGTTAATGACAAAATTTATTTTAGAAGCTATCATTCAGGAGCATGTTCTAAAGCAGTTTAAAATAGTTTTGAAACTGTATGTATGCAATTTTTCTCATGGTGATCATTTTGAAGAGCCTGCTGATATGCAATATTGATGGTTGATGCAGAATACTAATGCAACCATTATGTAAAGAAAACACCTCTCAAATAAT
This sequence comes from Cyanistes caeruleus, assembly GCF_971803275.1. Classification (NCBI taxonomy): domain Eukaryota; kingdom Metazoa; phylum Chordata; class Aves; order Passeriformes; family Paridae; genus Cyanistes; species Cyanistes caeruleus. The sequence goes on along the minus strand of NC_141704.1, from coordinate 49,678,074 downwards.
TTGTACTGAAAATATTGTGGCAGCTGCATTCTCACCAGCTTGGTAGTTCAGGGTGCTATCATCACAGTTATTTTCCCACTGCATTCCTGAGAAATAGGATCCAGTTTTTATCAGGCTGGAGAAGGTGCAAGTGCCAGCTAATCTTATGGATTCTTGTACACATCTATTTTCCAGCTTCTGCAGGACTTTCCTCTGTGAGACTGTTCTCTTCATATAAAGCCCAATCCTCCTTGGAAGAGAACTGGCTAAAAGTATTTTAACCAAAATACTTTTTCATTCGAATGACAATATAAGGATATTGAAGACTGAAGGTATATTACTGTCTTTTACCTGAGCTGTGGCCTGCAACATATTCAATGTGAAGAAGAAACACAGAGCATATTCCCTGCCTATTTCCAGTGTGTCCTCTCTTACCATGTCTCCTGTCCCTATCTGAGCCAGCAACAAGCTGACAGTGCTGGCAGCATGGGCTCTTATCTGTTCAGGCATCTCCGGAGAGGAAACAAAATAAATAGTGGTACTAAGGAAGGCAGAGAAGAATCAGATATTGACAGAGAGAAGAAAGCTGGAGCACAGGTCAGAGAGGTAGGCTGGGTAATGTGTGTGCATGTCAAAGGAGAGTCCAAACAGTGTGATGAGCAGCAGCTCTGTGTCTGAGTGCATGACCAAGAGATGCTCTGGTGCCCCAACCTTAATCTTACCCACTGATGAGGAAGATTTGGGGGTTGAAGAAGACCAGCAGAAGAAAGGAGAGAAAGAGGGAATGATCAGTTATATTTAGATGGTGCACTGAGTATCTTGGCTGCTGATTTCATTGTGGGTTTGTTTGGTTTTTTAAACACGTGTGGGTGCAGACTGATGGTTAGCAGCCCTAGATCAAACATGGCCTGACTTTTGTGTAGGTATTCAGGTTGCTGTTGCATAAATTGTACCATGGCAAGTACTTAGGCAGGGAGAACATAGTGATAATAATTACTTCAGCTTCAGTGCCCCTTGAGGTATTCTTGCTTTATACTTTACTACGGTTTATAATTTTCACTCCAAACAAGTTCTTTACCTGGCAGTTTTAAGAAGACTCTCCTTGCACTTCTCTTATCATCATATTTAGCAGCTCTACATCATATAACATTTTACTTGTTCCTTTTATGACCAGAGGAAAATTTGTATTCTTCTAAGATAAAGAAGGATAATAAAGCAATAAATTTTAGGGGATAGGAGATACTAACAAACTGGCTAGAATGACATGAGAGGAAAAGTATTTCCATGAGATATAGCCAAGCTATAAGCCAAAGTATACAATTTTATGTCTAGTGAATAAACATTTTTAATGGTTTCTGGGTAAGCTTTGCCATTGCACTGCTTATGCTTGATTTGCCAATAGCAGGATTAGTAAATCATGTAAAATGTCTTTTTTTAACTAGAGAAAATAGTTTTTATATTTTAATTTCTTTTTGTCAGCTATACAGGGAAGAACAGAGGTGATTGCAGGAGAGTAGCTAGATCCAGACCACAGAGCAGAGGAGTAAAGAAAATTTGTAACAGAATTCTACAGCTAGAATCCAGTACATAGAGTTTTTCTGAAATTTTTTTTACAATTCTAAGAGTGTTTATATAGGAACTTCTTCAAAAGGAAACAGGAAAAAGCCTTTCCTTGCCTTTCTCCAAAACTAAAAATGAAATCTTCATAGAACTGATTGTTATGGAAGGCTTCCATTAGTGTTTGCTTCCAGTGGTCTTTCCTGAATGCCTGTATCATTTACTGGAAAGTAAATGGCACTGCTTCATACTGGCTGTGATTTTCTTTTAATCTTTTCTAACTGGTATGGAAAACACTGTGTTGCATATTTCATCTAGGGAAGCCATGGGGATTACCAGAGGAGCATGTATAAGGAAGGATGTAGTACACGGACAAATACAGCAGCAACATCCAGAACAAGCCTTCAAACGTTGCACTAGTTAATTTAATGACATTGCAGCCATAGAAATGGCAGTAAAATATGTGATCCAAAGTCACATTTGTGCTTAAATTCTTAGCAAGTTCAGACCTTGAATAAATGGTGTACGCTGTATGAAAGTAAGTTCGTCAACATTATGGATTTTGTGTTTAAATCGGCTGCTGTTGATGCATTTCAGTCCTTCTGGTCCCCTGTCTACAACATAGCAGGAAATATAATACATTTGTAACACCTATGCTCCTGCTTGTAAGAATCGTGATTTTCTCTAAATTATTTCACTTTCAACAGTATGGGTCATCACTATCTTATTATCTCAAGTGAGTTCTAAGAAATGCTTGTCCCTGTTTGGAACAAGGCAACATCTTTCTTCTGTCACTGTCACCACCACCAGTATGAGAGGAGATGCAGTTAGAGATGACCTGATCCTTCCCAGGAAGCTGTGTGTGTTATTTAGGGGGACAAGTGTATCCTTACAGTTGCCACAGAGCATACCTACGGCTAGAAAAGTAATTAAACTCTCTATTAAATAAAGTAGTGGTTTTTATTAATATTTCAATGTATTTCTGGGTAGTATTCATGTTGATTTGTACTAATGTTATTCCTTATTAAGATGAATAGATGAAATGAAGCTGCCATTTTCAGTCTTCAGCCCTTGTAGGGATACAGCTGGTGCTGGAGCATGACTTAGTGTAGTCCCCTGTTAATACAGCCTCCCTTTCAGCTACTTCATTATCACCCTGTGCATTACAAACACTTCCAAGTTATTTAACTAGAAAATACCATACCAACAGGAATCAGGATTGTACAGAAGTCTGCTCTGGCCCACTCACTACAAGAAGGATCACTGTAAGATTTCCAATCCCAAAACATTGTGAGAAGAAAAGTTATAGAGACTCCAGAGCTAACAGCTTCTCTTTACACAACAAGTTTCTACAAGGAAGGCAGGAAAAGAAGACAGGACAACTACAGAGCATCAAGATGAGCTAGACACCTAAGATGGCACTATTTCTTCAGCTCAGAGGCATCACTTAGACTGCAATGCCCCAGATGAGTTTGCCAATACAGAACAGAGTTTAGGTTAAAGAACCTCCCTTAATAGCTGCAGTGTGATGTAAAAAGTGGCACTTGATAATTTAAATATGAGTATTAATGCCTATTAACAAATTTATATCTTGAAAGCTGACATGAACTACCCTCAGTAGAAATTCTTAGCAACTATTAGTTTGCTGAAGAGTACATTTTTTAATGTGTCCTTTGGAGTGACTACTTCACACAGTTTCACAGATGCTTCGGAGAACACTGATTGTAGCTAACAAATTGACAGATGTGCCTGAACAGGTATTCAGAGGGGTCATTATGGTTTGGTCTGCTCTTTCTTGCTTCTCTGGATGATGATGATGCATGTGCTTTAATAGAATTACTCTGCACTACATTAAAACATACTTACCTGCCTGATAACCTTAATGAAGTTCCTATTAAAATCAGCAGGGAGAAACTTCTAGATAAATTCAGAAAGTGCAGTGAGGACTGGCTTCACAAACTTTGATTTCTATGGTTGTACTGTAGACATACTGTAGACAGAGAGCCAAATTAGTATAGGCTTGTAGATTAATTAAGCAATACAGGCTTCCACAGCATCATTATGCACTTTTATGTTCACAGCTTTTAGTTCATCAACATGCAAGAACTTTGATTTTAAAGTGCACCATGCAAAAATGTCGCCCGATTGGTCTGCATGAAGAGGAAAATTCTCTCTCCCATTACCAGGTTCACTTAGCAACAAAAGCTTTTTTCTGAAAAGATTTAGTTTATCTGCAGAATTCGGTATTTCTTTGGTAGTAGGAGCAAACATAGATAAAAATTATGTTGGACTCTACAGACCTCTTTAGACTTCCTGGAACCAAAGGATAAGACAATTGCCAAGGAGCTGCTGTGCACATTGCACAGTACTGTGAAACAAGCAGGTACACAGGGCAATAGGAAGAAACAGAATGGGATTTAACACAAGCTAAAGTCTTAGTGGCTTTGTTTCACTTCCAAGAATGTGAATAGAAGCTTTTCCTAAATGTGTTGAGATCCGTGGATACAGAAAGAACCTTGGTGTAACAGGTGCTTGCACAAGATACAAAGCTAGGCAGGCTGAAGTGTTCCATGTATGTGCTGTCTAATCTAATGCTGGCCAAGGAACATTGCAGATTTCCTTACAATACTGTGATCATATCCAAATGTTTCTTATGACAAGTCAAGGAAATTAATCTCCTCAAACAAAATGAATAAATGTTTATAACAATTAAAAGAAACACATGCAGCATTTTCCCTTTGCTTCTTTTTCATAGATTTCTTATCTTTCTGGGTTTTATAACAAAAAACAAACCAAAAAAAATCCACTATACATAGACTTGGAGCAACTAGTCCATGCATTTCCAATGCCACAGAAGAGGCCTCCTGCATTTTGCAGAAGAATATGTAGAGCAGACCAAGAGTTTTGGATTGTTGTCTCTTGTTTATCATTTGTGCACTGAATCAATACAGCAGTGGGGCAGGTGTCTAAATGCTCCTGTGGAACAGAGATGCTTTTCCAAGTCAGGAGCCAGCCCCTGCATAAATGCTCTTTATTTTCCAAGTCAACACCATGCAGTAGCTAAGAAGCACTGTAGAGATGAAACACTTTTTTAGAGATTAAATCACTTGGAGATGTGAACTATTTGCCAGAATGACACATACCTAACATTTTGAGGACTGAGATAAATTTACAAGTATAGGTCCCAATTATATTTTTGGGTCTAATACATTAACTCAAATGTCACTTGTATAAGTAAGTGAACTCTGTCCTGCTTGTACTGTGCATTTTGCAGAATTCAAACTTTGATTTAAAAATAAAAAACACATGGATGTTGTAGGTACTAGAATATATCCTATTCAGGCATGGGAGCTACTTTATAAGCTAAATTTGGATTATATATCAGTGTATAACAATGGGTCTGAGAGAAGAGAGTTTCTCTTTAAAGACTCCAAATCTGGAACCCATTTATGACTCCAAGGGGCAACAAACTTGCATATAACTTTTTTACTATGGGATAACAATAAAGAAGCTGTTTCTGTTGAAATCCATTTTAGGGAGGGAATAAACTGTGCTGCAGCAGAGGACATGCAGAGGTGACAGGAAAAGAGACAAGAAACAGGAAAGAGGTAAGCAAAGAGAATAGAAGAAATGAGGAAATATCAAACTCCATTGAGACAACAATGCCCATAATGAAGAAATATCTGAGGTTTCAGCTGTTATGGTCAAAGGAGAGAGGAGTGTTGCATATAGGTAAAACCTTACAAAAGGAAGGTCTTGTGAAACTATGGCTCAGGCTTGTTACTTTGACTAAGTATAAAAAGACTTTGGGAAAGTGGTTCAGCTGAATTAGACATAGAAAAACAAATTACATAAATCATTGTGTGTTCACACCGTGGTGTATGGTGGTTGGATTAATGATGTTTGTTATGATTTAAAACTATGTAGCTGATAATGGGCTAACTGCTTAAAAAGGCCTGGGTTTTTGCAATGAAGCAGCTCTCCCCTGCACCTGCCTGGGGTCTCTGTGTTGCTTCACACAGAGGAGAGGTAAGATTTGTGATACCACTCTAATGATTTGTATCTGTTGTTTTAATGAATCTTTTTACCTTTGCCTACCAATATGGCCTCTGGTACTGACAACCACCAAGGATTGATGTCAGAAAATTTGGTTGTCTTGGGGTTTTTGCTTATTTACTTTTGTTTGTTGAAAGTACATTAAGGAAATATGCACTCCTAATTTTTCAGGATTTCACAGAAAACCTTTTAATCTAAGCCCCTCAAACTTTTCATTTTCCTGCAAAAAAACCTTAACATTGCTTGCAGGAGAAAACATAATTGAAAATTAACATTCTTTTTTGGTGAGTGATTTTAATACACATAATATTACATTGAACATGACAGTATTTTTCAAGCAAAAAGATTGGAATATGAACTTCCCTCAGTTGAATTATTTTCTACCTTAAAGAACTGCCCTGACTCACAACAACTTCTCTTCCTTTTGCCTAACTGCTGAACTAATTTGTAATGATTTCCTGCCACTACCTCAGAAGAGAAAAATTTATGGAGTAAGGGAGATCACACTAAATATACCCTGAGTTCTGTAGTAAGGATCCTGCTGACAGGAGCTGCACTGCAGCTTTATGAAGTCTCCTGCAGTAAATACATCAGATGAAGTAACACCTGCTGAAGAGTACTTCAAAAAATGACCAGATATTACTCCAAGGTGCTGTCCCCACTGAGCACAGAGAACAAACTCAGATGGATGCATTGATCTCTCAATCCATCAGTCACCCCATCTTTGCTCAGGGCTACCCCAAAAGCTGGAGGTTACTTAGCATTACTTCTCCAGTCAAGGCAGGTGATAATCTAAGCCCCAGCCACCCTCCAAAGCAACTAAGGGTTAGAGCCAGCTTTATCTGGACTTTGTGGAACTTCTGAAGCCCCAGCATTCCAAGAGAGGGAATGTCTACATGCCATTCATCACCCAGGAGCAAGATGTTGTTATCCTCTGGATGATGTTCATCTGGATGAGGTTCATAGTCTAGGGAAGACAAGACTCAGAAGTGGGTTTCCCTGAATGATTCAAGTTGAAATTTTTATGCAGAGGCCACACAAAAATATTGGTTGCTGTGGCAGAGCCTTTGAGGCAGGACAAGCTGCAGAGGAGGCTGCAATAGTAATCAGGGGGTACAGTGAAGCAATGTCAGAGGTGCAGAACTCAAAGGATCCTGGGGTCCATCTAGGCACAAAGTAACTCAGAAAGCTGACAATAGCCCAAGCAAATCTTGTCTTGCACAAAGGGGACAGGAAATATTTTGTGAATTTGTTTTTGTTATGTAGTTTGCAGAAAATGTGAGAAGGGAGTAAAATAGTGTGGACAAATTTCTGGAAGCAGGTGGGGAACAAAAAGTTAATGATCTAATGGAAAAGTAGGGATGGAGGGGGGCAGCAAGAAAATGCTTGTCAAAAATACATCAGAAATAAGAGACAGCAACATTAGGAGGGGATTGAGGTTACACATGTCAGGAACACAGACATAGGGAGAGAAAACAGATCTGTTTCCTGTCTCTTCTTAGGGTAAGGCATGAGGATATAGTGGCTTCTGTTGTAGTGTTTGCTAGGGCTGTGATGGCAACAGATAGCTTCATGTACTACTTGATGGTGTCTGCTGGTGAGAGAAGGGGGGAAAGTGAGGTCAGAGTAGGTGCACAGGGCCTGGAAGACATTAATGATGCTTCTGCTATGAGATGCTTCCAGAAATTGCTAGGGCATTAGCAGCAACCACAACATGTCTGTATCCCAGTGTTTATGTCCAGCTGCCCAAAAGTCTATTCCACATGAGACCATGCAGGATCAATTTCAATGTGTGAGCATCCTGGGTTCAGAAGTGTTTAGGATTCTTGCCAGGGTCACTTCAAGTAGGCACATAATTTGGATGCAGCCACCTCAGTCTGCAGGCAGCAATTTTCAGTGTACAGACACAGACTAAGCTTGCATTTTGGCCGTATGGTCAGAAGCCACTGTCAGGCCCCCTCTGGTTACTAAAATGGTAATGGACCTGGCCCTCTTGCAGGCAACTGAGATTATATGAGACAAAACCAAACTCTACTCAAACCTGGCTGGTTTGGTCTCCTCTCTGCAGTTCCCTGCATTGATCACTTGTATAAGGGCCTCACATTCTGCTGGCTCTAGCTGATTTATGTCTTCGCCTATGAAAAAGCGTCACCTCGAATTTCTCATCACCTTTGTCCCTTTAGAAGTTGCAAAGGGCTTAAAACAGCTCAGTGACTGTGAGCTCTGCTCTGTGACTCGTTGGTACCATTGGTGGAGCTTGGAGAGAAAGTGACAGCAGTGTGTGTGTACATACATACAGTGTGTGGTACTACGGCAGCAATGGCAGTGCAAAGCATTGCCTTACTTGAGAACACCCTTTCAGACCCTACAAAATGCAAGGAAGAAGGGAAAGAAGGAATGCTTTTTGAATGGCAGGTGAAGGTCAAGTGCACCTGCTTACAACACTCATACACTTTCTCTTCTCTTCTGCTTGACACATCGATCATGGAAATGCATGCAGGGCTCAGCTCACAGGGAGAAACTCTGACAGACCAGAGGGAAAATACTTATTCCAAGAACACAACATCTCATGTCCTTCCCTTGCCTTTTAAGTAGGATTATGTTAACCTGTCAGCATTAAAATAAACTGAAATTCTTCAAGCCAGTGCTATTTAAATTAACATTAATTTTATCTTCCTGTACTGTGGAATAAAGAAGTAACTTCCGGTACTTTAGGTAGAGCAAAGCAAAGATGAAATATGTTTTTTGTTTGTAGAAACCTCTTTCTGCATCAATAAATATAGCAAAGTCAATGCTTGCCATCTAAATTCTTAGATGGTTTCTGCAGGTTTAGCAGATTTCTGCTTTCCATCAATTTCAACAGATTCACTGACATCCAAATGCTTTGTTATAATGGTCGATAACTGCTACAGTAATGGGAGGCAGAACCATCCATTATCCAAATAGCTTTGCAGACAAGCACTAACTAATATTTTATCTCCCCTACTTGTATTCCTGGTTGTCTTCCAGTTCTGCATGAGCACCTCCAACCCAGGTTCCTGCAGCTGGAAATGCACCTGTACTATTCTAGACTATTTACAGTTATGATTTAGATGGTTTTAATTAAAATTTCATATTAATAATACCAAACACATAATGGTTTGTTACTGAAGGTAATTTCATACAAGTGCAGATAGTTTCATACAAAAAGTTTTATGTTTTCTCCCACTGAAATAGTCTTCACTTCTCCACCACCAGAAATGAAGTAACCCTCAGTTTTATGCAGTGTAGTAGATACTGGAAGCATGAATGTCTACCTCCTTGTCATTCCTTGGCCTACAGCTCCTGACTGAATCACCCATTTCCCTCTTCTCCTCAGGCAGTGTAAACAGTTTCCCTGCGCTGTTTATGGGGATCCAAGAAACAAATGATAAACAGAATCACTAACGTATTTGGAGATAGAATGCACAAGGTCTGGCCCTCATACTTGTCCCAAAGAAAAATGGGGCTCAAGTTGTGACAGAAGAAGACCATTGCCGGAAGAAGACATTTCCCACCTTCAACTCTTAGGTATGGAATATGTTCAAATCATAAAATACAGAGAATTTACTGGAGTTCTCAGTAAATAGCAGCTCACAAAACATCAGGGCTCCTATGAACCTGGAGATGGAAACTTTCACCCAAAAGTCCATCCAAAGATGGAAAGATTGCATTGCGCTGAGGGTGGAGAGCTGGGTGATCCTTCTCCCTAGACAGCATACAGCACCAGGAGATCTATCAGAGAAACTGCCCTTCCATGGGGTAGAAGGACAATGGCAAAAGGAGCAATAAACCCACACGTTCTTTCAGATGTTCTAGAATAGTCTGGATGCAATGACACTTTCTTATGTGACTTAGGGCTCTGCCTCTGTCCAGCCAAGAATGCATCTGGGCTGGCATGCAAGTGATCTTTTCAGCTGATTTGGTTGAGGCTGTAGATTTGGCTCTTCCTGATGCCTCTCATGCTTACTTCCTTTGGTGAAATTAGGGCTTCGCATGCAGAGTATATCACCTGTAGCTCCAGAGTCAACCTAGTCCAGTGAACGGGACTGTGTTCTCCCCTTCCCCCTTGCACACCTCCTCAGCTGCTTTGGGGGGATCCTGCACTAAAGTTTGTGATCAGAGATGATAGAATTACATTTCACAAGGTTTCAAAGAAACTTTGGAAATGATGGACCATTCCTGTCCTCATTTGTCCATGATTATGTTAAAATATTCAGTTCACACAGCGTTCAGCAGTGGTGCCTGTCAGACATGGTGGTTCTGCTTGCTTTTCCAGGTATCAAAAGCAAAAGGTAGAATATCCTGGGCACTTGTCCTATACTGCTGCCTTGAGGTATATCTAGTTCTCTTTTACTTATGTAGGAAACCTCTTTGACACACCCTTTCCCCTTAGTGACACCACAAACAAGCAAAGAGCTCTCATATCCTTCGTGAAACATGAACCACCTTTTCAAACCCTGCAGTAGACTGCAATTCATTTTCATATTTGCATCAGAATATTTGAGAACAGGATACTTGCAGCTTTTGAGAAATAAGTCAGGCACTAAGTCCACTGTGCTTCCACATGACCCTCAAACCAAAGGTCAATCCATATTCTCACTGCTCTCAGCACAGATGGTGAGTTTGATACCAGACTTCTGGCATGAAGGATCATTTTGGTGTCTAAAATAAAATATAGCTAAATGCTCTAAATTTTTCACTTTCAGAATGATTCAAGAAAAAAGTGTGTCAGTGTTCCAAGAGCAATGATGCTGATATGAGAGATCAGAAAGTTAGCTGAGAAAATTATGGGACATTTGAAGAGTTAATTATTACCTTAATTCCTGCTTGAATTTGACCTGGCTTTTCATAGGAATGGAGCTCCCTGGCTACCTGCCTGTACTGAGCTGGCAGTGTCAGAAACAAAACCAGCACACCACAGCTGAACTTCTCAAGCCAACACAGAAAACCAAGCAAGCAGGATAAGCATTTTTATCACTACTCAATTCTGACACTGTCATCACTTCTCTGTAAATTATTTTCAGAAGGGAGGGAAACCAAAACTAAGCATGATTTATAACTTGAAACTTTAAAGGGGGAAAGAGATGTTGAATTGAGATTTTATATATATATATATATATATATATATATATATACCAATCTCCAGGCAAATGAATGATAGAAGTTTGGAAATGAGGTGGTAAGTTACCTACTGTGCATAAAGCCTTGGAGAGCCTTTTCTCCTACTATCTGTTCCCTGTCTTATCTGCTAGCAGAACAGTTACCTGATGACTTACAACAGGGGGACACATGCAAAAGCTAAATATAGCTCAGTCATAAGTGTTTATATTTGAAACATCTATGCAACTGGATACAAAACAAAGGCACTGCAGTAAAACACACACAAAACACAGAGAAACCCGTGACATGACACCAGGATCTGCAATCTGTGTATTTTCTGAGCAAAAGAAAACACTTTTTACTGTGAGCATGATGGAACAGGTTACTTGAGGATGTAGTGGAGCTCCCATCCTTGAAGAGCTTCAAACTGTGACTGGACACAGTCTCTGGCAACTTGCTCTAGGTGACCCTGTCTGACCAGGTGAGTTGGGTCAGATATCTCCAGGTCTCTCTTTCTGCCTAAAGACTTCTAATTAATTAGTGTAAGTACTAACATGTGCAGTTCATTTAGCAAGCGATGAGATCTAATACTCTACTGCATTTAGAAGCAGTGGGCTCACATATCATGTCAAGTTACACACATACCACTTCCACTCTCCTGTGTGAAAGCACAAGAGGAGTGCATGCAGATCAACAGCCTGTGAGACCCAGGTAACCTCTTATACAGATTCTAAGACAAATTATAAAAATAAACTAAAATAGCTTATCCTTCTGCCTTGGTCTGCCCATTTGTCATAGTAATTTTTGTCCCAGTTGCTTTCATTGACTGTAAAAATCCCAGTTATTAAAGACAACACAATATTGTTATTTTCTTACTGCCGGTAGCTCATCTGGGGACTGTGTGCAGCTGCAGTACTGTGCAGGGTAGGAGTGAGCTTTCTTATGTATGCTCTGGTTCCTTTTCACATCACTTGCAATGATCAATGGCCTAATATTCACAAAGTACTTTGTCCTTTGCACAAGCACTTATGAAGTAGATGCTTCTATTTTGCTGCCCTAACAGAGTCCTTTTTGTTTCTTTTGTATAGTCTTGTGAAGAGAATGAAGAGTCTAGTTAAAGAAGATATTTTGTGGCAGTTTGCTTTATTTTACTTTAATTTCTTAATGTATCATTATTATAGAGAAAAATGGGACCTGTCTTGCCATTTTCATTCCAAATTAATCTTTCCTGCACTGGATAGGTAGAAAAGGCACCAAAGGACCTCTGGTGATTCCTCAAGGAAGAATTTTTCCAAGCCAAGAGGCCAGTTTTCATTTTGGTGGCTTGTCCTGCACCCTGATGGACCAGGTCCTCTCTGTCCTCTTTTCACAAGCCCACATTTTCGAAAACACTTGTACAAGGATGGCTCTATTGATCAGAACAAAGGGCTATCTGAATTTCTACCCTATCACTGGCAGTTGCCGACACCCAAAGAGAGAAACATCTATCATTATATTTTACAAATATTTTTCCTCCAGCAGTTCAAAGAGTAAGGATTTTACTGACCCTGAGGGGATGAATGTGTTTAATGACTGTCATGGGCTCTTCTGGGAGTTTTGTTTAGTTGCCATTTGAACTCCTGAAAGTTCTCAGGTGGCCATGTGTCTGCCACCTGTCTGTGGTAAGAACCAGACCAAGGACTCTTTTTTATATTGAGCATACCACCAACTAGTTTCTCTCAGTATCTTTCATTTTTGTACTAAATAGATGCCTGTTTCTTCAACACTAGTCATGACTTCAGAGAGTTTTGTAGTATCCCATCCCCCTCAATAGTTCTTTTACAGTCAGTTTGGGCATTCCTTGTACAGAATATATTCCATACTTTCATCACACTTGTGGTCTACTTTAGAACTTTTCCATTGGTACTACTCATTCTGAAATGGAAGAAAGGAAATGTAATGTAGCATTTCAGATAAGAGCTAACCATCAATTCAGAGAGTGGCATAACTGCTTTGCTGTGTTCCTTTCTAATCCCCTCTAATATACAGGTGGGGTTGTGACTTTTCCTGACTGTTAACCTAATGGTTTTCTAGAAACATTTCTAAGACTAAAACCTTGTTTGTGAGACATGGCATTCTCCTCCCTGGTCCTGGGATGACTGAATAGTACTACCCCCTTTTTTTAAGTTCCTATCAGAGTCCAAACTCCAGTCAGTGGGCATATTTGGTGAGGGGTGGGCTTTGATGCTCAAAGATGAATTCCTGTTTGTAGTTTACTACAGTGAGCAATGTCCTTCAACGATTTCAACAATACTTAAGCCATTAACCATTTTAGTCTCTCACACTTGCTCCTATGTTTATGGATTCCTATACACCCCTCTTCTGATATAAATTTAAACCAAGGTCCAGGAAAAGAAGAGGATTCTTGAGCCATGGTGTATCACATGAACTCTTATTCACACGTTCTTATTCACACTCAGGCATGGTGAGAATACAGCACGGCACAGCTCTGTAAAGGATGGAGCTTTGAGCTTCCCCTGCACTAGAGCACCCCATTGTGAACAGAAAGCTGACCACAGTGAACACATCCCCTTTCCAGAACATTTGACAGCTCGTGCACAAGTCAGTTTTCAGAGCTGTATCTCTTGCTTGACACAAGGCAGAACCATGTCAGTTATCCTTGAGGCCTCTGTGGAAAGATGACAAGCACAGTACATACATAAGTGTTCAGCATAAAATCAACAAGCACCTTTCACTTTTAGTGATGCCTAACACCCAAAACACTTACTACCCTCTCCATTTATTTTTCCCTTTTGTCTGTATGCAGTGGATATATTCAACTTCACAACAGATTTACTCCTGAATGCCACAGCTTCTGAAGAGTCAGTAAATGGTTATCATAAAAAGTCATTTATGTCAAACCACGGTCCCCTAATAAAGCACAAGAAGAAACTAGTCAGTTCTATGGCCCATCTCTAAAAACATTTCCTATGCTTTCCTTAGTTATTCTTGGAATTATGGTGTCTGTCTGCTGAGCTTTTCCTGCTCTGGAGCTTGACTTTCACCAGTATTCCCTGCATTAGCTTTGACATTACCCTGCTTTTATATTCTGGAATAACTTTGCCTTTAAGGGCAAGCAGGTACTTTTTCTGGACCAAGTTTAAAGTAGGTGAAACATCCATAGTAATCCCCCAGTGTTCAGGTAATTCAGTCACTGCATCTTCACCCACATGGTGTTAAATTCAACTCCAGGCTCAGTCCTTTGCCTCCAGATCTGAGATCCAAATAAATCCTGGTCCATGTGGGTTGCTCCAGAGCCTATGTTTCCCAGATGTCAATGTCATCAGAAAGGGTCATCAACACTAAGCATATTAATGATAAAAGGGTGACTGCTCAGGAGGGAACCAACCAACCTGAAAGAGAAGTTCTCAAAAAAACTCCAAATGTACAAGAATTTTCTTTGGCGTTCAAGTAACATGTACAAGATATTCTTTGGCCTCGTCTGACAATGAAGGAATGTGAACCTCTTTGCCTAGCCATGCATTTCTCTGCCTGCTTTGGGAAAAAAATTATGCTGGTACAAAGTAGGTCACAATGATAATGACTGCAGATGTAGTCTGACCTCTGAAGGTGGATACTCCTGAAAATCTGTTGGCTGGTTCATAGAGAGAGGAGAAGGCTGGGACATAGTGCAAGGGATGCTACACCAGGAGGAAGAGTCCTACAAGGATGAGGCAGTGCTATTACAGACGAGTGGTGTGAGTACAAGGTATTTTCCCTTTCCCACCTTGCTGGAAGCAACTATTCAAGACTGGTTTAGGGTGAATTCAGGATGTGCTCAGGGAGAGGGAACTGCCCCAAGGTCTTCTGGAGGCAGTTTACTGTGGCTGTTGCAGGAACCTCTCAAAACCAGAATAGCAACAGAAGATGAAAAACACAACAAAGTTACAAAAAGCACAGACCAGATTTTGCTGGTGTGTTGCCTTCCTTCTAGGAGCCAGGATACTCCTAGCTCATTCTTCTGTGTCAAGGGGTCAGATTATGGGTTATAGAAAGAAAATTGAATGGTAAGGAAAAAAGTGGCCATAATCATGTGCAAGCAAAAGCATTCTAAGAATTTTTTTCCCTTTTGGTTAGAATTTGGCAAGATACATTTAAAAACAGTAAGATATATTCTTTCTTGAAATAATTGGGACAGAAAGTATAATAACAAACAAGAAAATTGCTATATTCCTCTGACCCCAAGGGTTCTGTACATCATCAGCTATGATTTAATATAGGGACCTGCAGCCTGGGCATAAGAAGTTCAGCAAAGCATGGTCATGAGGAACAGGCAGAAGTTTACTGTAATGGCCAAAGTCCTCTGTAGCAAGAGATGAGATCTAATACCTGCTTGAGAGACCTTGAATTTTGAGACATGTCCCTTTGGAGAAAAGACCTACAGCTTCAGGCAGAACAGAGTATTCCTGATTAAAGCAAACTGAGAAACTTTTATAGCACTGCTATTCTAGGTTATGTGAATGCATATGCCAATTATATTACTACAAATTTGTAACTGTGAATTAAAGCTGAGACCTGTAATTTAATCTAGTGTATACAGCCTTTCACTTTGGAATCAGCAACAGTTTAATGCTGGCTCTCTATTGAAAAGTATTCTCCACCTCAGAAACTTATATTCCTAAAAAGTGCCTTCTGTTTGTTCTTCCCACCATTGTTATATTTTTATACTAATATTTATTGACAGTTATCTACCATTCAGTCGATTCCCTTGATATGTCCTCAGTTAGGGAATTTAAGTGAACTCAAGCCCAAATAATCCTTGTTGCATCAGGTACTAATGTCTTTGCAACTATGAAATTCTGTAATATTTTTTCAAAAGTACACATCCTACTGTACTAGGTCAGTTATGGGCTCAGCTGGAGAAGCCTCTACTTTGTAGGAAGTCAAAACTAATACAGAGTAAAACTACAGCTCCTTATGTGCATGTGCTGTAAAGCATAAATTACTTGTAATAAAAATATGGAGTTATTTCACATTGTATTTTTGACAAATAAGCATGGGCATTGTGCACATAATTTTTATGCAAGAGAGAGAAGATGGATGGGAATGAGAAAGAGAGATGACTCATCATCTCAACAGTCTGTAATTCCAGCAAAATGTCATGGCATATTTGGAGAGCACAATCATAGAACCCTATCCATCTAACAGAATGTTTATGAGCCAGGACGGCTATCAAAAGATGCACAGACTTGTATTTTTGGAAGTTGAGAATGGTACCCAGAGTGGGACAGATTCAACTTGCAAGCATCTATCCTGCCTTTCAGGCTGAATATACAAGGTATTCCTTCTGGCTCATGACTTTCATGCTGATTACCCTGTCCACTCCAGCATCTGCAAATAATTTGTACTCATTGACAATGCAGGTAAGAATTGCTGTCTCTGGTGACCACCACACAGAACTAACAGCCATGGGTTCCCAAAATTTAAGTAGTTTATTATGGCCCAGCACTTAATTCTTCAGGCAGCTGTGACAATATATGGAGAAAAAAAACTTTGGGCCATTGAAAATAACCTTGGTTGTTTAACTGTGTGCACCTCTGTGAATATCCTTCACAAGGTTTATAAACAACCTTACAATCTCTAAAGTAAGGCATGATTGGAAACAGAACATTTTGCATTACAGAGTACATTACATTTCACATTGCAGAGCATTGCCTGTTTTAATTGTTTGTCAGTTTCCTGGGATTGTTATGAGCAATCAGACTTACAGGCTGAAAAATGAGATGTTCAGAAAGCCCTTACTTCTTCATTACCAGGAAAATACTAAATTAGTAGGAAAATGCTCTTCACCTAGAGGGGAATTTTGGGCTTGTATTTATTGTCTCTTTGCATATACCTGAAATATCACTCCTTGCTAATCAGCTTGGAGCCAAGAACTTTTCTCAATGCTTGTTCTATTGAAGTGCTTGGAATTAGATTAGCAGAAACTCCATGAAAAAAAGACAGACAGAAAGAAAGAAAGTTACTAAAACATGGAACTTATTTACAATTGGTCTTTTTTTAATAAGGTTTTAGCTTGGGTTTGGGATAATGCAATAAAACTAGTCTCTGTTTAACACAGAAGGCATTCTGCAGGGGCACAGTAGGATGGCTCCAGATGACCTGTATCACATCTGTTAGAGATGCTATTTTATCCCGTAAGAAGACTGAAGGCATTCAGTCAGACTTCTCATCAGTCTGGTTTAAAAGCTCCAGGCTGAAAATGAATCACAAAAATTTAATCATGTCTTATAAAATAGAAACACTTTCCTCTTCAAATCAAACATTTTGTAACAACTAATACATAACTTGTCTCTCCTCTTCTG
This sequence comes from Cyanistes caeruleus, assembly GCF_971803275.1. Lineage (NCBI taxonomy): Eukaryota > Metazoa > Chordata > Aves > Passeriformes > Paridae > Cyanistes > Cyanistes caeruleus. The sequence continues at coordinate 49,661,017 of NC_141704.1, read as the reverse complement.
CTTTAGCTTTGGCTCCAGTAATTATTTCAGGAAAATAGTGAGAAACCAACAGAGTTTGAGAAAAAATTAAGAGTATGCAAACTCAATACATGAAATACATTTTCAAGAATAACTTTAATAAGAAAGTTTAAAAAAGGTAATCATGTAAGCCTTCATCTGAAAGAAATATAGACAAGTATTAAGTACTTTTGCTTCTGTTAGTCCAAAAACAGACACTTGCAAGAAGGAAGCTGATAGAAGTAAAACCTGCTCTTAGAAGGGAAAAAAAAGAATGATTATAGTCTATTAAGTGGCATAAACAGTGTACTTAACTAAACAGGAACTCCATCATGTGTGATAAATAACACACACGCATTAGAACAGTGTCACACAGAATTTTGATCAGACAAGAACCCTTGAGACACAGACCAGAGCAGGAAACCATCAAGATATTATAACCAGTATGATGTTTCTAATAAAATGAAATTCTACCTGAAGTCCTAGAAGAAAAAAAAATAACAAAGAGTAGTTCTGCACATTACTTTCATGTCTGTAGAATACAATGTTGAAAAATTCCCGTCATGTTTTGACTGTGAATGCTGGAATAAACCAGGCCAAAGAAGGGAAGTCTGCTCTTCTCATCTGTGCATTTAAGTTTAGAGAAATGATGAAACTCTATTTCATCTGCCATTAAAAGGGGCAGTGTCACTCTCCCCAGTTCTTCTAGCCAAGAATCTCCCACTTACAGTAGCAAGAGCAGTCTTAGATTGTTAGGTCAGTTGTAAAACTGCATTCTCAAAGCAGCCTTCTTAAATGTTTTCTCTTTGGACAAATCCAGTAACTTGGCAAACTGTGTCTAAATCACCTAGACAACAGGAATTATCAAAGTTTGCAACACCAAGCGTGTCTGAATGGACAGATACCTACAGAATGCTGCTTTCCTGTAAAATATATGACAAATGCAGTTTAAAAACAGATTCCATTGCAGAAAAATCTCACAATATTAAAAGTTCACACAACCATTGGAGCACTGATCACCTCCTTAAATCATCTGAGAAATATTGAACCTGATTCAAAGGGAGAAGGGAGCTTTCTTGTAAAGCTGCCAGTATTTGAACTGGGGCATGAAGTTTACCTAAGACATTTCTGTGTTCAGTACTGTAATACAGAGCAGAAACTCTCATTTTGAAGGCTACATACACATCCTTTCTTCTGGTGTTCACCACAGCTGACCATCTCTTCATTTGCTTTCCAATTACCTGCCTCAACCATTGGAACAATAAACATTAGCCAAATACCTTTCATCTTTCTCAGATAGTGACCTCTGTATCCCAACTACATCTGGGAGCAATGGGCCTACTCAGATTCTAAGGCAAGCATCTTTCTTGCAAGTTTTGCTTGGGTGATTAAGATTCTACTGACTGTCAGTGAAATTTGGGACCTCCCTGCAGAGGTCTAAAAACTAGCAAGGTTGTGGTGAGTGCCCTGAGGGCATGACAAGAGCAGTTGGGTGTTCAGAGGCTGCCGCGACATGGGCATGAAACAACAATCAGACACTCCATGGGCCTCTGGGAAATGCCTCTGTCCATGGACAATACCAAGGGAGAGAAAGAAAATGAGAATGCAGTCCACTGGGGGAGAGGTGGGCTCATCAGAGTCAGACTCCCTGAATGGAAAAAATGCCCAAACCTTAAGAAGATGCCCAGGGTCACAAAACCAAACACGGCCATCATGCAAGGGAAGAGGGTCACTTTGCAGTTTGCAGTTTTAAAGCAGCATCTGCAAGAAGACAAGTGCAGACACAGACAAAGAACCAGTGATGTTTTATTCTGAAAAGAGTTTCATCCAGTGAATTGAATCCAGATAGAGCCCATGTCTTTCACTTCAGCTGCTCCCATGTCCAGCCTCAATCACACAGAGAGAGTTATGATGCTGAATTTATTCTGTCATCTTCTTTGTCCAGCAAACTCCCAACTGACTTTGGCAGATGGGAGACAAGCAGAACATTGAAATCTGAAATGCTGATGGATGCTCCAAGGAAATGGCAAGGACTATTTACCTGCTCCTCCTCATCCTTTTTCCCAAGTCCTACAAGCATCACTACACCAGTTATCATCCTGTTAACCCATGCACTGGGAAGAGTCCCATGGCTTTTTTTCCTCCTGTCATGCTGCACCATGCTAAGATACCTGAGCCTGCCCAGGCCTCCCTTCACCTGCTTCAGGACTTCAGAATTATTCAGGCTCCAAGACTTCCTCAACATTCCCTGAAGCATCTTTCTCTCCTCAGCCCAGACAAAAACAGCTAGTCACCTAGAAACATAAAAAGTGGAATTCAAAGTTTTTATTAGAAGTAATAAAAAATTATTATATTTATCTTACAAAGAAGCTACCAGATAAGCAAATACAGCTGAGTTATGACAGGCTACAATTCGCTTAAATGTAATACAGTATAAACATCAAATTTCAGCCATTATAGGAGAGAAAGTTAATCAGATCATAAAAATTTGTCTAGACATTGTCAGATGTCAGACCACGGAGACACATATCTATCTTTCTAGTAGAAACACTGAAGATATTAATATTGAATCAGGCTTCTGTATTAAACCACAAACCATGTTAAAAGCCAAAATCTTAATTTCACAGGTAAACCCTGCCTCCCATCTCTATGGGATTGTATGTTACAGACTCCTGAAAGGTTTAAAAAAATCTCTTACCCATGGGAGATGAGATTGTTACAGTTCCACTCTGACTATATCCACAGGCATCATCTGCTCTGCATAACACTGATGGTCTTCAGGATGCTGGCATTTTATTCATTTAAGAGAGCATAAGCATATCCCTGATTATTCATGCCAAAAATAATTTCTTTGCATTCCTCATTACAGCAGGTTTAGGTTGTTGTTATCTTTATTATTAAAGGTTAAAATAAAACAGCAAAACAGTGATATGGTTTATACTGTTCATTATGATTTTGGTGGGTTTTGTTTGGTTCTTGTTCTGGTATAATTTATCAAAATTCACTAGTATTTCCAGATTTTGGGAAGGAAAAACAGCAGATTTGGGTGATGAGAGAGAAAAGAGCCAAGGGAAGAAGCAGCAATGTTGAGATATTATGGACAAAACGCATAGATGCACATCACACATCTGTCCCCCTTCCCATCACAAAATTCAGCATTGCCACAAAACAAGTCAGCCTGTGGCCAGGCATTCCCGTAATTTCTGAATCTCATCTTCTTTTCTCTCTCATGACCATAGAAGATCCTGAGTTTCCTAAGACAGTGCTCAGCAAACAGTCCCACCTAAACCAAACAGTCCCTCTTGGATGGGATCCTGAGCATCAGGCAGGCCAATACGTGACATCACCTGGAGTCTAGTGCACACAAGGGTCTCATATCACACTGTAGGCATCTTATTTAGAAACAGCTAGTCCCAAAACACTGGTGATTAGCAAGAGGACACCATGAAAGAGCGAAGTGTGTTCTTCTGACAGAGCATCCAGCCAACCAGGCAAACCTGGAGACAACAGGGAGCTAAAGAAGGGCCAGATGGGCATCGGGACACACGATCCCCTGAGCATGGCACTGCCAAGGGGCAGCGTAGGGCTGGGGAAGGATGAAATTGGGAGAGGAAGAGCAGAATGCTGACTCTTAGGGAGACAACAATAAATCCAGTGAGAAATTGCCAAATTCAAATATGAGAGCCATTGTTAACAGGCTTCTAGGAGCTCTCAGAAAACTCTCTGGACTGAGCTTTTTGACAACATCTGCTGTGGACTAATCCTACATAAAAATCTCCTAGAAAAAAAAGTTCTCTTTATTTTTTCACTACATCAGACTTGCAGTTCAAAAATCTATTCTTCTTGTGGTCAATGGCCACATTTCTTAAGTAATTTTTTTTTATGATCTTGACCAGTAATTCCAATAATATTCGACTGAAGGAGCTACAATCATAATTTTTAACATAAAAATGCTATCTGCAAAAGGCCTCTAGACTGTGAGGGTTATACTAAGCAGTCTTGCCTGTATAATTTAACCATTCACAGATAAGTGATGGACCATACAAAATAGGGCTGAGTTTTTTTCATTCCTTTGCAATAATAATTTATTATTGCCAATATAATTGCAATTGACCAAACCATTTTTGTTGAAAAAAATACATAGCATATTAAAGTACAACTAAAATATTAATATAATACTAAGAAATCTTTGAATGGTTTGCTACTGCCTTTATATTTTGTGAAGTACAGCAATTATTTAGTTGCTAGTAGAGTTAACATAAAATACTTCTCTACACTTTTATCCTACTATTGCAGTAATTGCAGTGTTCTCTAGATCAAGATGAATTTGTTGCCATGGTAATAAAAGCTTCAGTTTTCAAGTGTCTATAAAACAGTGGCTGTTTTTTTTGCTGACAGGAATGGGCTCATTAATCACAGCGGCTTCAGAAAAGCTCCTGCACTGTAGTTCTCCATGCAGAAGTTTTGGACCCACTGTGGAGGATCTCTTGTACATGTGATGATATCACCTCTCTTGTTCACATCCAAAACTTCCCCATGGAGGGACCTGTAATAACAGTGACTAACATCAGCACAAAGTCCTTGGACCAGCCAACATTCACGCCATCCACTGGTCACCTCACTCCTGGCAGCCCCTTGGCCCTACCATCTCCATCACCAGGGCCTCCCAACCCTGGCAGAGGGTATTTGTTGTGGGGAATGGCTGGAGCTTCCTACAGAGACCCTCTGCCAGGCTGGCCTGGAGGACAGACTGCCAAGTACAGCAAAATGAAAGTGCAGCAGACGTCACTGTCCACAGCCAGAGTCTATAGCCAGTCATAGCTTTGTGGGGAGAAATGTTAGGCCAGAAAAGTACCAGAACAGGAGCCTACCAGCTGACATTGACAACCAAAATGCTGCCAGACTTCTGTTTCACAGTACTGCCAAGTGGACTCTAGGAAAAACAGAAAGCAAACAGCACGAAGGGTCATGTTGAATCATTTGCTCCAAAAACCAGAAATGGTCCTCAACATAATTAAACAAATGCGATTTTTTCCATCACCAAAAATTAGTTCAGCCAGCAGAAAATTGTGAAGGCAATAAATATACATATGGAGTGAAGGAGAGTAAAGTAATTTAACATATAATATTTCAGTTCACACACAATTTAAAATTGTTTTTAACTTTGCATATTTAATTTTATGTTTTGTTTCAAACATAAACTACTGCAGCAAAGTAATTTCTATAGAGATGAAAACCAGTGCTACTGGGATTTTGGATTTAGTAGCTTTCTGTACATAATTGCAGGAGGCTTGACACTTTGATGCAAAACTAATTTATAAACGTATTTTCAGTGCATATATTGGAAATTAAATACATTATTAATACATTGTCAGACTACCTGTTGCAAGCAGAAAGTTAAACAAAGTAGGGAAATAAATTGGTGCCACCTTGGTGTACAATCAAGGCATAGGAATATCTCTTGCTTCTTTTACACTGCCTAGATGTTTCATAATGATAGCCAAAATTATAAAATAGTTTGAAGGAATTGTGATCCTCCATTTTTAAGATATTAACTTTTGAAACATGTTGCTTTAGATGTACCCTTTCTTGTATTATTCTGAGAGAGTGCAATTCATCTGCAAAACCAAAATTTGAACAACCCTTTTAAGGGTTGTATTTGAAGGCAACCATTATTAATTCCTGTATAGTGGCCAAAACATAGCCTATACATCTTAGGCAGGAACTGATTTAAATTCCAGTAAATCCTATTTTAGGGAGAAGACCATTAACATTATTAAATCAGTAGGCCATTAGGGGAAATAGCAGTAGCACAGTGACTGTAGTGACGTTTTTCCTTAGTTGGTCCCAAAACACAGTCATGATGTCTCTATTCCCTGGTCTCCCATATTGCTTAATGGGGTGCCATCAAGGTCCAGGAATGGATTTTCAAGTAGGAGCAGTTCCCCTGCTCAGCTCTGAGACAAAAAATGGCATTTGCTGCAGCAACTTGCTTAGGGGAGCAGGATGGGTCCCCGGAAAGCCTGTGTCAATGTCTCTCCTTGATTTGCCAGCTCTGCTCCTTTCAGCTGGGGAACAGGACAGCTCAAGGAATACCACCTAAAAGCAGACAGCTCACGGTGCTAAGGAGTCCAGGGCTGCAGCCAGGTGTCTGCAGAGTGAAGTGAAATGCAGTCTGGCTGGCAAGCTCCAGAGCTGGCAAGCTCCAGAGCTGAGCCAGGGCCCTGCTCCTCAGGGGAGTGAGTGCACCAAGCATTCCACTGCCCGGCAGACAGCAGTCTCCTTCACTTTAGAGAGAGTCTTAAAAACACTTGAACCAAAATAAAATATTCTTTTCTTGCAAGACCATTTCACAGAATCTCAGGCAGGAGCAGATGAGAGGAGAATAAGGTTATAGGCAGAGAGCGGTTCTTGACATATTGAGGTGTATTTATGGGTGTTTTGACAAGAAAAATTTTCCTGTGTGATACTTGAGAACGAGCCAGACCACCAGTTACAGAATTAGTTTTATAAGGAAGAAACGTACCATGACACCAACATGCCTAATCTTGGGGGAAATCTTTGCTCAAACCCCAAACCTACCAACTCATTTAAACAAAAAAACCTTCTAGTTAAGACATATGAACTGGATTTTTAAGAATCCAAGGATCTTGCTCCTGTGTCCTTGTTCTTGCGAGTTCCTAGAAAGAAACTGTTGTTTTTCCCAAAGAAGATAAGAAAAAAAATCCTGACTTCTAAGCAGCAGGACAGTTCATTACCTGCTACATCATCTCCCAGTTTTTATTTCCATCTGCACAAGCACTAGGTATCCCCAGCTGATCTCAGCGGTTACTTTCTCTGCAAACACATTCCAGTTTGCTTTCTCTCTCTCTCTCTGTATCTACCAAAATGGAAATGGAAAATCTCTCCTGAAAACTGCTGCTTTCTCTGCCTCCTAACTGAAGCTCTTCATATGGCTTCTCAGCCCTAACTCCAGGAGAACTCTCTTCCACAAGGAAATCTTTCACCATTAGTGAAACATCACTGGTCAGGAGCCTTTTGCTTCTAATTGTTCACTTAAGTCATTATACCTGTCCAAGATGGAAGGATTTAGGGTCTGACAGAGAAAATCTCTCAGGTGGAGGGTTGTGCTGGAAGTGTTAGAATGATAGAGTTCTGTTGCACTTCATATTTTGCAGCTGTGGCAGCAGATTTGGTCAATTCTGGACTATAGTTACTAAATTAATCATTTTTCTGCAGCAGCATTTTACAGCAAAAGATTCATTGAGGATTTTAAAATGTGAAGCTTGTGCAATTATGTTTTTAAGTTCCCTCTCTTCTGTCTCGCTCCAATGCCTCTGGTCACTATCCCTCTGGTCTGGTATGTCATTGTCACCATACCCCATGTCTCTGGTGCTTTGCCAAGGGAGGCAAAGGAAAGACAGAGACATGCTGGTTGGAAAAAGACAAGAAATTATTATGGCAAAGTAAGCACAAATTCAATAATCCCAAAAGAGTTTTTGATTGGCTCTTTCAGAGGAGCAAGAGCTCTTCTGAACTCTGGAAAACATTTCTGCAACAGTGCTTGAACTGCTGCATCTTTGCTCTCACCCTACTATTTAATCAATGAGAAGCGCTGCTAGCCAGCCGAGTCCTTCCATTCACTGCTTTTTTTCCCTGTGTCACCTACTCATAGCTCTGATGTGAAAGCACACTGCACACTCCCTGAGAGATCCTCCTTTGCTTTTTGCTTTTATGGGAAAGCCATTTCACTCTGGTAATACAAGTGTGCAATTCCCCACACAGACAGCAGCTTCCAAAATCGGAAAACATAGGTCATGCCAGGTCAAGCATCTTTCTGCAATTGTACAGCATCTAATTGGAGCCTCCAGCCTCCACTCTACAGCACTTGTACCCTGGTGTCAGCATCACACAGTCCTGAAGGGGGACTGCTTTAGAGGTCTGTGTGTTCCAAGTCAGACTGTACTTACAGCTACTCCTTGTCACCTTACAACACAAAATAGATGCAATGTATGCTCATTCATAAGCTCTACAGACAGGTAGGAATATGCAAAGTTGTCATAGGATTTTTAAAGTAAATCCAAAACACCTCACCATATGACAATATGTCAGGTTAAAAGGAATAATTCAAATATTAACATATGTGACTTGCAGTATGGACTTCACCATCCAGGCTAGCTCGTACACTATCAGAAACCTGTTTATATTATCATAAAATCACCTCTGAAATGAGTCCAGGCCTTGTGATTGTGATGAAGGTTAGTTTATTTAGCTATTCTATTCCTGTGAAGTGATACATTTTCCAGAGATTCATGCTAAGAATTCTTTCTTTTTTTTTTCCATACAGCATCAAAGTCATCCTCCCATCTTTGTCTTTAGACCTTACCCAGCTCCCTAGTGCTCTGTACATCAAACTCAGAGCCCCTGCTTTGAAGGCTTGCAGCATGTGTCTGTGGCAGTGAATTTACCTTCTTTTACAAACCATATTTTCTATACTACTCCCACCACCTCCCACTCAGAAGACATGCAGTTCCTTTCATACTGCTTTACAATTCTGGAATGTCCACCCTAAATCTGTCCTAGCTCTGAGCACCTCCAGCTGTTCCTTATCTTTCGCTCTTTCCTTCAATTAAGTGATTAAGCTGGTTTCAATGCAATCAAAAGCTCGTAAAGACTCTGCTGTCTGTCACCCTCTTCTCGGGTTCTGCAGACACATTTTGACACAAATCAAATCATAAATCTTTATGGTATTACATCATCTTTTATACAGTAAAGAGGCCCTTACAGCTGCTCCAAAATTCTTACCTTGACAGTAAGGTATATAGTGCAAGCAGCTCTGATTTCTTTAATTCTTGAAAAGGTAGTTAAAGCCTTATCCTGCTATCCTTTGGTTGAAGTGGAAGGAAAAAAAAGAATGTATGTAACCTATTAAAAATAATATTGATCAAGTAAAGATGAGACATAGGGAAGGAAATTCAGGTGAGTGAAGTTGGAACCATTTCAGTCAGTCACAGTGAGATTCCAAATTCTTAATTAGAAACTGAAGACTCTTCTTTCAGATACTCAATTAAAAATGATACAGACATTCCTATTCTGTTTTCCCATAAAACTGCAGTTTGAGTATCTCATAACAGTATACACATGAGATACACAATGAAATACATGCAATATGCATATTATTGCCTATAAATAATGCATATAAATAATGTGTATGCACATAAATAATACACAATTAATTATGGCTGAAACTAAAAAGCATCCACTATGCATTTTGTGAAGAGCTAGATGCCTCTGAATCCTGGAAAATTCTGTTTCTTTGTCTGGGATTCTCTGGTGGCTCAGACCAAGGGTGAGCATAAACGGGAACTCCTGGATTGTTTTGAAATTCCATCTCCACATACAGGATCTCAATTATTTTTGCAGGATCCAAGAGAGGGCAAATGATAAAAGAATGAAAATTTTTCAATTTGCAGAAATGGCAGTCCTGCTCCACACCAGCTCCCAAATCAGCATGGACATCCCTCCCAATCTGGCTCAATGGATCATGTGCCAGGGACGTCCCCTGTGGGATCTGCTGAACAGACACTGCTGGATGTTCAGCCCGCCCAGAAGCACGGGACACTCAAGGTTCCCTCCAGAGCTAGCAGCCAGGTTTGCAGTCCAGAAGGACTCTGAGGGGAAAAAGAAGAAAAGATGTCTCAGGTTTCACTATTGAAAAAAGTAATAAATATGATCTGTCTTGGTGCAGATCATAGAATCACAGACTATTTCGTGTTGAAAGGGGCCTTAAAGACCATCTAGGGCCATGGGCAGATACTCCACTCACTGCATCAGGTTGGCAAGGGCCCCATCCAACCTGGCTGTAAAGACTTCCAGGAATGGGGTGTCTGGTTTCTGGCCTTCCTTGCTTGATTTCTTACACTTCAGCTCTTGTGTTCTAAGAAAAACGGCCTAAAAGAGTTGCCATCCCTTCCAGAGCTCTCTGCCAGAGAGCTAATGCTTTTTTAAAGCTCTGATTGCTGAGAAAGGAGGAGTGGAGTATCGTGCCTCTCCTTTTTTTATGTCCCAAAGAAACCCATGGGCTGATTCTGGCAAGTTTGGCAGGAGAGTGGAGATCTCAAAGATACTTACCCACCTCTTCATCTGCTGTAAATAAGTAACTAGGCTTTTAAAACAGTGTGCATCATAAATAGCTGAGGCTCCATGAGAAGCAATCCTTCCAGGAGGGAACCACCATGTCTGAACATGTTCAGTCTTTGGAACTTATTTGCTAAACACATTAGAGCATCTGAATGCAACACATGCATCAACAGGAAGCTGGTGTGGCTGCTAAACCAACCTCTCCATGCCAAACATGCAGTACAGAGCCTGATCTCTTCAGACACGTTGCCTGTCCGTGATGCACGCAATAAACAAAGACAGACCCAGGACAGGCTAGTCTGTTGAGTAGAGCTGATGTAGGTCTAGCCATGACCCCTTGCATTTCAGGAGATTCTCAGGGATGTTGTAAACAAGTACAGTTTATAAGCAACCTCTTAACCTCTAGTAAAACAATCACATTATGCTTGTCCCCAGGAGCTAACTCCAGGATCTGTCTTTCTCCCTGCATCATTTGGAGGCTAGAACATGCTAAGTTAAGTGCTGCAGCAACCTTCTGATAGCAAGTCTCTTTGGTGTTAGCTCTGTACCTAGCACTTCACCACTGAGCACCAAAATTCTCATGGCCACATTTACATCTGGATGATGAATCTTCATACCAAAGAATGTGTCAATGTTACATTGTCTCAGTCATAATAGTCAAATCTTGAATTTTGCTTACTTCCACATAGCTCTTCAGAAACTCCAAAGACAGCCCAAAAGGAATCAGATTTGTGCAAACCAAGGTATCTGAGGGAAAGAGCACAGAATGGCATGCATTTCTCTCCTCATACTAAATATGGACCTGATAAAGGTGCACATAACTCAAGTTATGAATAAGAAGTAAGGGTAGAAACAGAATGATGACACTTTTCTATTTTTCGTTGCTGCTTATAATTCATTCTTTGTTTCTCCATTACATTAAGAATACATAAGCACGTCCTTTTTGAAAGATCTATATTTAACTTGTGCTTCTGGGTTAATAACTCAGGTTATTAACCAGGTTATTGAGTTATGTCTCGAATCAAGGGTTTTGAAAAGTGAGTCTATTATGAATATTCAGACAGATTCTCTCAAGTTAACTCAGGCAGGCACTGCAAAAAAAAACACTAAGGATGGGTGAAGCACAATAAGGAAGAGCAAAACATTCTTTTACACTCAAAAACTGCCTTGTATGTTGAGCACCTCTCCTTTTAAAGTGCTAAAAGCCATCTTATGTAAGAATTTAAGTACCAGCACGTTCACAGATGCCAGTATTCACAAACATACAACCCTCCTTGCTAAATGAGCATTGAATTCTACCCAGAGAGCAGAAAACCTGGTAAAACACAGTGAAGTCAGTCAGTCAGCATACATTTATTTCTATGAACATTAAAGGAATAAGGGACTTTGACAGAGAGAAAGAAGATTTAAAAATGAAAGCAGTATTAAATAAGAGCAAAGATAAATCTAGCAGTATCCTATTGCAATAAACCAGTTTGCAGACTAGTGATGAAAAATAGCCTTAGATGACACATGCATGACCCTTACATTCATTCTGAGGCCTGTCAGTAAGAAAGGGGAAAATTTTTCATTTTTTTGTCGTTTGCCCTCTTGTAAAAGATGAGCTGTTGGATACTGATAGCAGGTATATTTGTATCAAAAGTACCCTGAAGAGAATATTAACAATAACTTCCATATCCACCCACATACAAGGACAAATCCTTCAATATTTTTGGGCAGCCACAGCAAATGTTGGAAAAAGAAAAGGAAAAGGAAGATAATTTGAATGAATCATGAATGTGGACTTCAACAGCCATCAGATTTTGAACATAAGGACTGTGTTTTCTAGCCTGACATGACTCACATACCAGGATCAATATACCCCATTTCTCCAGCACCTTAGAAAATCAATGGAATGCAACCTCAAAGACTCAAGAGAAGATCTAAATGATCATCACTATATCCAGAATTATTCATCTGGGCGTTAACCTACACATAGCAACTTCTTCAGTTACTTAGGGTATTTATAGACATCTAAAAGTCCAAGAGAAAGCAATAAAGACAAAACAGATAAGAAAAAGTAAGGGAATAATGAAAAGTATTATTACTAAATATTTCATCTTGGTGAATGAAACAGAAATAAGATTCCTTCAGTTTTGCAATTCAGCATCGAGGTACACATATTCCCAAACTTCATGAGAAGATAGTGGAAGACAAGGAAAATGGAATCGCCCATGAAATTATGACAATGTAAAGAAGGCAGACAAGTGGTTAGAGAAAATCTCATAGGATGATGAGCCCATAAGAATGAGGGAGAACTGGTAACTGGCACAGATGAGGTAGAGAAAGCAGTTGAAAATATTTACAAAACCCTGTCCATTGTAGAGTAATATTCAAGTTAATAATAGAAAAGCTAAGAAAATAACTACCTCAAAGGCCTAGCTTTATTTAAAAACAGAATATAGACAAATTTACATTATTGGTACTGCAGAAGAGAAAAGTGAGGCTTTTACAAGGTTCTTAATGTGCACATCCATTTATTTATTTAATGAAATCACAAAAAAAGGAGTAACTCAAGTCTTCTTTATTAGCAGCTTGGATGATTCAGATGCCTAAAGAGGAAGGAAACTGGACCAGCTGTTCTCCACAGGAGCTAATTTTATTAATAAATATTGACTCAGAGATTCTTGATAATATGTTTGACAAATAAAGACAAGTGAGTATATCAGTGTTATGTGCAGCCAGATAAGGATTTGTAGTTTGCTGATTTTCTGTGGAGTACAGTAAGAAGACCTTTTTGCAACACACAATTTTCAGGGGAAAAAAAAGGCTTTTGGGTTATTTTAGGTTCTGTATGCATGTCTACAAATCCTGCACTGAGAAGAGGATGATAAGCTGCTTTTTGTTCAAAAGCATATTGGTATACATGTATGTGTAGTAAACACAAATGCATTCTTACCCAAAAGAGAAAAAAATCTCTTGACTGAGCAGATTAGGAAGTGTAGTATGTGGATTGCAGAAAATAATATCACTGAGGATTTTAATTTCTGCCTTACTTAAGCCTTGCAGAATTCGTCTTTTAAACAGTAAAATTATCTTAAGTAGATTTAAATTAATAAAGAGTACCTGGCAGAATGCTCTCTCATTCAGGACATGCATCTGAACCATGATAACTCTTACTGAAGTAAAATTTCAGCTTTACCACATGAGGAACGAATTTTGGAACAGACCAAGATCACAGTTTTAGGCAAATGGTTGCTAGTTTTGTACAACATCACTGTTCTTGAAAGCAGTACCATCTGTGTTAGATCTTAGTTCTGATTCAATTCCCACTTTACTACAGATCTCCTAGTCAGTCACACTGCCACAATGGTAGGTCACCCAAATCTGCCTGTAAACCAGGCAGTACCCAACCCCAAAATTTGTTGTTTGAGAATAAATCACATTGTGTTTCACTGCTGCCACCTGAGACTGTCCTCCAGCAACATCCCAGGAAGCCCTCTGTCCTGTTGAATTCCTGTTAACCAGCATACAGTTAGCGTGACAGGATTCTTCAGAACAGAAGCAAGAACTCTAACCAGTTCAGTTTTGAAATCTACATGACTTACCAATCAAAATATTTATACCACAGAACACCAGTAAAATGTTCTTTTTAAAGTCATGTTAGGTAGTAATCCAAAGAATGTGAAACTCTTTTATGTCTCCAGATAATTAATGTGGCTGATATTTTGAGAATGAATAATATGATGTTTTGGAAAAAAGTTATTCCAACAATAAATAAGGATGTTCTTTCCTAACTTTCCCATGCATGAGAAAGAGGCATAGACACCATTAATTTGCTTTACTACTCCTGACTAATACCCCATACCCCTACCAGCAAAACAACAAAAGTATGACCTATTAACTTAATGGATCGTTAGTGAAAATTAGGAGTTTATTTTATTTTTTGTAATAATTTATTCTGTGACACGGATGTTCATTAATACCTTCTTCTGACAAGTTATAGTTAGAAGCACAAGAATTGGTTTAATGATCTGAGCTTTCACTGTGAATATTCCGGTCAATTTTAGTCAGATCTAGCAAGTGCTTTTGAACAAATTCAGCGTATCCACATACAACTTACTAAATTCTGTTAAAATGACATTTGACATTACCAAAATGTGCTGCTTTCCTTTAAACAGTTGTGTGGGGCAGGTTCTTTGGGAGCAGAGCTCTGCCACTGCACATCTCTCACTCAAACATCTGTCTACATGAGCCTGCAGGCTCTCTGCTCTGCATGAGTGCACAGAAATCCCCACCCAGCCGAAGGGTGAGGTGTACCTACTCACCTGGAACAGAGAAACACCATCTGGTACAGCAGGACCACCACACTGAGATGCCAGAGCTGTCTCCAGGTTCAGTGCTTGGCTGTGGAAGCAGCACCTGGTGGCCACAGGAGTGAGACAGCCGAGAAGTGTGGCTTAAATGCACAAACTCAGTGAGCAAGGGCCCTTTGCATGCTGCGTGTGCAGTGCTGTGATTCACCAAGGTCCGTGCTGGAAATAGGGCATGGAGAAAAAAGCTGAAGCAGGTAACTGTTGAAAAACTTAACCCAGCAGCCTGTACTTCCTGTTCCAAAAGAGAATCACAGGTTTAATGTCTCACAAACGATTTGCCAGGAAAGTTGGCAGGTAGTGCAGGATTTTATAAAGAAACTATGATTATCTTTCTGGGGCAAGGCTGTCCAGGGTTGCTCTGTGGGCCTTTAATTTGGTGGGAGAACTCAGAAAACGCAGGAACATGATCAGACCTGAGAATTTACAGAAATTCCACGGAGTTTTTGAAGCAAAGCTTTATATCCACGAGTCCCTTCACATCAAGGGCATTAAGAAAAATTAAGTTACTTGCAAGGTGAGGCCTTTCCTGAAGCTGTCACAGACCATCCCAAGCCTCCTGGACTGAGGTCTTGCTCCCAGTTGCATGAAGATGATCTGGTTGCTACACTAGCTCACCAGAAGTTTCTACATGCTTCAACCATACTGTCAAGTTGAAGTTTAATGTCAACTTGAAATGAAAACACAGATTTGACAAACAACTGATTAGGTCACTGCACCAAGTGAAGCCAGTTAAGCTTTCTACCAGGTATTTTCTAGAAATTCTGGAGCCTGTTTTCTGTTACACACATAAGCACAGAAACTTCACAACTGTGTCTGGACAACTTTTAGTTATTTTATGAGATTCTGGTCTTCCATTTAATTTTTCCAGCTCCATCTATTCTTTTTTTACTGCTGTAGTGTAAGCCATTAAAAATACCTGAGAAGATGGGGCTAGAAAAGGCAGTATCATCTTTAGCAAAAGAAAAGCAGACATATATTTCTGTAATTTTATCTTTTTCAGTGAGTAAATGTTTTTGATTCTTTACTTTTCAGTGAAGATTTCTTTTGTCTTTCATTTTAGAAATGTTCCCTTAATTTTAAATCATATTCACAGCCCTGAAAGCTTCAGATAAAATAGTTGTGCTCATCTGAAGCATTCTCTTTGATCAGTAGCAATGGTGAAATTACAGAAGACTCTTTATAAATTGGCATTGCATGAAATAATGATTTTTACAATATTAATCCAGAGCAGCAGATCCCTCTGCTTCCCTCCCCTGCTCAGCAATGTTGCTCCTGAGGTAGAAGGTGTGAAGCATTTTTTTTTACTATTCTTTCCAGTTACATTAAGAGGAGGCAATAAAAAAATAAATGTCACTTTCATGATCTTGTTTCACATTCCAAGAACGAAACCTAGAAAATTCCCCAGCCTAGGCTATATATGAATAAATAATATATGCAAGATATATGAGAAACACCAGAAACAAGCCAGAGCTGCATTATCTCAGAACATTTTTATTAACATAATGTACAAACATTGCTCTTTCCCATCGTGATCTCACATCATTCCAGTATTATAAAGCAACACATAAAAATGTCTATCAGAAAGAAAACATTGGGGTGAATAAAACCCTTTTGGAATGACATCCTACCTACTCTACCAACCTCCTTTCTCCAGGTTTGGTGTGATATGTGTGGCATGTAAGCAAAGGAATCTCTTTTTTCGGTGCTATTCTGGGAGGGGTGTCAGGAGGTAATAAATCTGTGCAGGGCTGGAGCAGGAGGCTCATGTCTGGTACACATCAAGGTAGGGAGGGGGTGCACAGCGGGTTCTGGGAGTCACCAGCTTCCTCCTCCAGTGTCACATCTCTGCACCTACAGCTCCCACTGCTTGGAATGGGTCAACAAGGGGAAGACATCACCATTTTTCTGATGGTGTCTTTTTCATCATCCCTCAGGGCTGCTGTGCTTTCCCCCAGGAATGTGCACAGACAGAAGGGATGACAAGCACCATCCAGATGCTTAACACATCCTTGTTCTCTACTGAGGAGAGCACCCCTTGGAATAAAACCCACTGTGTCTGAAAGGACTGCAATGTTGGAGCATGATAATTATATTATATATATTATATTATAATGTTACATCTGGGTGAAGACTTCCATTACATTTTGGTATCAATGGACACTGACATCTCCTCTGTAGCTGCTCAAAACTGAATAATTGCTTGGTCCAATTATTGCTGAGGCTTAGAAGAAAGACTTTTCATGATGCATTTAATCAATATTATCCATTATATGCATTCACAGGCAGATGAAACAACAAAATTAATTGACCAGTCATCAGAAGGACTCATGTTTTCCCCAAGAGAAATAGTCATCACTGATACAAATGTTACAGTCATTTGTCTGTCATTTGTCACATGTCACACAGAGACTCTGCTTTGGTTTCAAAAGCGGGCTTGAGCTACGAAAAAAAAGTGTTTCAATTTAAATTTCAAAGTAGATGATAAAACTAAAGCAAAAACAGTGGTACATATAACAATATGAAGCTGTGGGACTGCAGAAGAAACATTTATAAAACGTTTTCTGAAATATTTTTATATGGGATGTTGTTGCACTAAGTATTAAAAATATCCTTCAGATTCCACCATAGAAAAGTTCATGGAGTCATCTGACTGAGAAGCTGTGCAAGAGTCAGTAATGGTCACTAACTGGGAAACAGAGGCAGATAATTAAGGAAAACAATTCCTTGAGTTTTATGTTGTCATTCATTAAAAATCAAATCTACTTAAGATGATTCAACCAGAAAATAATTTTCAGCAGTAGAGGGACCTGCAAATTGTAATGATACATTTACTATACCCTGGTTTTGAGTAGTTCTGAGCTGAATTTTTTCCTTGGGTAAGAAATCCCCAAATCTTTCAATAGAGAATGTAGAGGAGAGGGCTGTTCAGCCAAATATGGTGAACAAACACTAAATAAGAGAAGCTTATGTAATGTGGAAAAGGTGGAACTACCAGGTCAGCAAGAAGATAATACAAATATAACACTGCCTTTATATTGTTTAGCCAGACACCATAAAAGGAATTGATCTAGAAAGTATCTAATACAGCTCCAGTTTTGGTTCCAGTGCAGTAAAACATAAAATTAATTCTTATATTTAAACACATGCATAAATACTTTGCTGTGATTTGGCTATTTGGATTCATATTTTGTCCTGCCACATCTAGTTTTGCAAATGTGCTGACACCTATGCCACATCTTCTCCAAACTAAGCCAAAGATAGATTTGAAATAAGCAGTTTTGGTTTTATGTGTAATAGCCACAGAGGTAGTTTTGTAGCCAGGTCCATGTTTGGATCATCAATAAGCAGAAAAATGAGTGAAGGTTTTAAGAAACCACAGATGTCATGGAAAAAGGCAAAAATTAGAGAGTCTTCAGAAGAAAATGTAAATAAGTAAATAAGTAATGTAAATAAGTAATGTAAATAAGTAAAGCTTCGTTTTGTGGGCTTTATTTGGACAATGCCAGTGTCTTAAATTTAGGCACAGTCTTTGATGTATTTCTGTGTGGAAATTTTCTATATGAAAGTTAAATTTCAGGCACTTGTATAAAAATATTTTCACCCATAATCTGCTAGATACTGGCACTTAGTATTTTCTCATTCTTCGAAATACAGCTAATGGGTCTCATGTCTAGACACTCTGTGAAGAATCCACCCATTTGATAAGGATCCTGTGCTGTAATTCACATTACCAGAACTGAGCTCAATGCTTCCACAAAAGTGAGCTGTGCCTGGTGGAGCCTTCGTGCACAGCTAAAATCCAGATGTTTATTTCAAAGTTGAATTTTACAGTGCTGACATTTTCATTCTGATTTATAACAAAGCAGTTCATTTTAGAATCAAGTCAACACTTCACCAGGTAATAGAGATACCTTTTTTTTGTGCTACAGTTTCCATTGGATTATTCATTACACTGTTTCAGGAGCTACTCTGTAAAACTTTTTGAAGCTTCTGATTATATATGAGAGAGTATTGATAGTACATGATAGATTCATAAATCACTCTAAGAATCATTTTCATGTAAATGAATATTGGGATCTTAGTATAATTAACAGTAAAGACTAGAAGACACTTCATATTTATCTGAGCCATAGAATCATAGAATGGTTAGAATTGGACGGGACCTTAAGGATTATTTAGATCCAACCCCCTGTGCTGTGAGCAGGGACACCTCTTACTAAATCAGGTTGCTCAAAGTCCTGTCCAAACTGGTCTTGCAATCATCAAAGAAAATCTAATTAAAACAAACCAGTGTAATAAGTAAAAAGTATATTCTCTGCATTCATTTTGACAGATTAATTTATGAATCATAATATAGCAGACTAATCTGATCAATGTATTATATATTGTGGGAATAGGAAGACAATTCTATAGCAACTAAGTTTCTATTTTTATGTGTATTTAAAATTGATTCTAAAGAATAGTAACCAAATAATCTGTCTGATTTAGGGAATAATAAGCAGCAATCAATTTCACTGGCAGCAATTAATTTAATTGAAAATCCCAAAGGATTCATGGTGAGTCAGTGTCTCAACCTGGGCTGCTGTTGACAGGGAATTCTGCAAGTCTAGCATCCATCCTGCTCACTCCCAGAGGTCTCCCAGGATGGATGGGGACCAGGAGAAAAATGTGAATGTTTCTGGGTGGTGGCTGCCTCTCCCCAGACACCCTCCCTCCCTGGTATAGGCAGCACAGAAGAAAACTGTACTGCAAACCCAGCTCTGGGAGACAGCCTCAGTCCTGCCGCTGCCCGGAGCCCCAGGGAAGGGTGGCAGCCACTGAGTGGACCAGCATATGCCCATGCTCATGGTCCTGCGGCAGGAGCATAAAGGAGCATGTGACTCTTTTCTGACACTCAAAAACACTGATACTTTCTTGGCCAAAAGATTGGCCATCACAGACTTTGAGAGTTTTCCACTAAGGTGTGTAAAACATATTGCTGTAATTCGCAGATTGCTATCAGCAGTTATTAATCACTGGTTGTCTCTTTATAAATCATTTATAATCTTATTAATCCAAATTCCTACCTCCAAATCCATGCCACCAAAGGAGGAGAATCTGCTTTGTCTGTAAAGCACAGGAGAAAAGAAAGCAAAGCTCTACCTACCTACAGCTTGATAAACTTGGCAGTCATCCTCATCATCCTCCTCCCCTCCTCCTGCTTCTCCTCTTCCTTCTCCTCCTTCTCTCTCTATTCCTCCATCAAGCAGACCTCTTGTTTAGGGAGGAGGTAAAAAATACAAAATAGAAAGAGATGACTACTTAGACATTGCATAAATCTTTCCATTATAAAAGTTACTGTGGATGACCAGCTCTGTGAGACTCCATAAATTGTTTTATTGAACTGTCCTTGCAAGAAGATAGTAATATCTGTTATTATTTACCAGTTAAAATGTTTGAGGATCTTGTAAAGGAGGATCAAGGTATTTTTCAAGAGAAATCATTGACACATGACTATTTTTAAAAACAGACATTTATAATGTTATGTAAGAGCACTATCCTCTTTCAGTCACCCCTGAAGCAGAGATAATTCTTAAAATTTCCTGTGTGTAAGTATAAATATTTATTATACTGCTCTAAACTTCATCAAAAACCATGATAGGAAAGACTTCCAACGCTTGATGTGAATTGTCTCATGTAAAACATCTGGTTAGTTCTGTTTGTAATAAACAAAAATCTCCAAATTCAAATTACCCTGATTTGTTTTGTGCCGGTTGCTTATGGCTTGTATGTACTCTAAGCAGTTCCTGAAAGTAGAACCATAAAGCCTCCCATGTCCTCTCCTTAATTTCTGTATCACCTGCCTGGTTTTCACAAGATTTCTCTTATGATACCTTCAATCCAACCACCAAATTAATTCCTTAAAGCAAACTTTTACCTCTGGTCCAGCCCTTTTTTACTAAACAGCATGCAGTGGCATTCTTTTGGTTTATAGGCATGCACAGTTAAGTCTTCTGAGGCTTTCTGAAACAACTATTTGCATTAAAATACACTAAAAGGAAGAATGACAGAACTGGAATCATCATTTGGACAAGTTGTGCCACAGTGTGATACCCAAAGGAATCAAGCATTCATTACTTTTAAACAAATTATTGAAACTCAGTTCATCCAGAAGTTATAAAAGAAAAGAAAAAGTTATCTGCTTGCTGTAGATAAAGACTATTGTAACCTTTACTTGCCTGCAGTCAATAAATTTGATGATTACATTCTGATTGCTTCAAACAGGATCAACAGGAAAGGACTGTTGCCTGTAATGCTCTGAAGAATTCTTCTGAGGAGGGAAAAAATAACAAATAATTAAGAACTTGAAGATTTCAGCAGCCACAAGTAAAAGTGCCTGTCAAGGGGGTAATTTTGCCAAAACCCAATCTGCCTGGAGTTGCTGCCAGTTTACCAGCTGTGACTGAGCATCTCTGCAGCACTGATGTTTTGCATGGGGCACTGCATTCAACATCTGGATGTCTGCAGGGTCATCCAGCCTCTGCAGCACAGGGAGCAGAGCCCATTGCCCAGCAAAGCACGCCCCAGAGCAAGGCTACTGCTGTCTGCAAAAAACAAGGAACAGTTGTGGTGAAACCCCTTGCACTGGCAGTGAAGAGCACACACTGTTCCAGAAAGAGGGTAGCAACCAAGCAGCGTATTTTTCTCTCTTCTTTCCTTACTTGCTGGCTTTAATCTCTCTGTCATCACAACTACACAGTGAAGGCTCAACCTTTTAACAGCAGACATCGCCTATGAGCTGCTCTCTTCTTCACACAGGACTACAAAATGGGGCTATGGAAGGCCTGGCAACACCTGGGTTCCAACAGGAGTGGAAAAAATTCATAAAACATTCCGAAAAATTTAAATCCAATTACTCTCTCAGTATCTGAATGAAGCTCTACAATAAACATTCAGTTTATTGTAGAGCTCCAGCATATGACCCAGAAACACAAACAAATAATAGAGATCATTATTATCATTATAATACAAGTATTGAGGCAAGGTACTTGAAACATCCTCCTGAGCCACACAGATGAGGACCAATCCTGCTTTATTCTCAAACTGCCATCAAGGGTTGCAGCTCCTTAAAGAGTACAAAGCAAGTTGATGTCAGAAAATCCTGATGACTGAAATTTTGTTATTGTCTTGACAAACCTTTTGCTTTATTAAAAAAGTTGAACTTCACATTCAGTGGTGTAAAAGTCAGCTTGAATACTGAATCAAAGTCAAACTTGTTGACGTAGTCATACTTCTAAAGCATGCTGGAATATGTGTGTCTTGGAGAAATAAAAACCAGGGCACGTGTCTCTGGAAGGGGTCCATACCTTAGCAGAAGGTGGTATAACGCCTTTACAGTTTGGCCAGAAATCATCAGAATTCAAAATCAGTTAATGCAAATACTCTTTCCCATCCAAATTTTTACTGATCAAAATATGAAAATATATTTTTTAAGTATGAACTGGAAAGTGTTAATTTTTATCAAAAGGGTTTACATTGGTTACTTTTTTTTTCAGTAGACAATTCATTTTATAAATATGTCTTTTAGAAAACAGTAACATCATTATGATGCAGTTGATCTCACAGACTGACAGCTATAATGGACTCAGACATCACATTAGAAGGAAAACACTTGTGAACTCCTAGCTAGAAGTAATTTCTCTGTGTTTTCAAATTCTATTAGAGCTATGAAAAGGTTACACTGTTTAGTCTGGAAATATTACACCCAGAGGAGAAGTTTAAGCAGCAAGAATAAAACCACCAGGGTGCAAAGTATTCTTTGTACAACGTATTCTAAACAAAGTATTCTTAAAAGCAGGTGATGTATTATTTTATGGTGAGCAAAACAGTGTGCAATAGTAATGTGTCTTTACAAGTAAGCTGGTAGGACAAAAATATCAATCAGACTGTGAGCCACAAAGTAAACACTGAGCAAAATGACTACAGGGACTTCTGCATTAGTTTGGACAAAGTAGGAAACTTCCGTCAAGTTACTCTCAAAAAAGGGCAGGAAATGCAATATTAAGGAACTGCTTTCTGTGCTGATCCTGAATCACATGCAGAGGGCCAAAGCAGATGCTTTAATGCATCATATGCAAGGCAGTGGTAGACCCTGTTCAACTCTGCAGAGCAGCAGCCCCCATGGCCAAACACTTTCCTCTCCTGTCAGGCAGTGTAAGAAGGGCAGGTCAAGCTGGTGAGATGTCTGCTGCCACAGACACAGTGACATATAAAGCAAGATTAGCAGGTATCTAAGAAACCTCAGAGAAAATGGGGAAAAAAAGAATTATTCTTCCTTCTATGGGAAGAACTTCCCTGCACAGATCGACAGTGAATGAACCAGTTGGCAGGCAGTGAACAAGTCATCATATTTGCTTCTGTCCAGGCCATGGGCAGAGATCAGACACCCTCAGGGAGCAAATGAAAAGCAGTTTTATTCCACAGACTCTCAGCAGCACAGTCATATGAGAGATTCTGTCAGTAAACCAAGTTTCTTCACATTCAGTCATTAAGGCAATGATAGCCAAACTGCTCAAGGAAACCACTGAACTGTTACAATATTTTGCTACCTTTATATTCCTACATCAAATATTACTTTAAGAGAAACACTTCTTGATTTTAATTACTTAGACAGATTTCACTACTGATTTTGATATATTGAATACATTTCAACATGTTTATATACCTACTCACTAATAAGAATGGGCTTTGAAAACATTCAAAGAAGTTGATCAGAATTCATTTTTAGAATAGGCTGATTAAACTAAAATGAATCCTTTTGTGAGAATGTTCTTTTAATATGAAATAAGGCAAACTGAATTAATTTGGCTTTTGCATTGGAAATGGGGTGTAGTAATTTCATTTCTGTATGACATTAATACATAGTGCAGTCAGACTGATCCACTATAGATTCTTACTTAGTACAGGAAAATTTTCTTAATTTGCCACTCAGCATTAAGCACAGAGAACCTATTCCCTGTGCCATCAATCACCAAAAAGCTGTGTCCTACTGAAAAGCCAACACACAGTTTGCTGATATATTACCTCCTCTTTTTAAAAGGCAGTAAGTAGTACTAAAATGTATAAAGTCTTCTTTCCATTCACTGATTTGTCTAAAAAAATATGAGAAGGGTCATACTGAGCAGCAAGATTGTTGTATCTTGCAGCATTGAACAATGGAAGGCATTTAAAAGAGTACATTCTCTCTTCCCTGAAATATTCATCCTTTATTCCGACCTTTAATCTGAAATAAATGGGATTGTGTGTTAGAGACTGTAATTTACATCTTTTCAGGGTATCACAAGAGTGCTGTCCACACCCATATTTGTGGTTAGGCTGAGTTTCATCATCCCTCTTTTTCTTGGTTGTGGTGATAGAGGCAGGTGCAGACAGTCACATTCAGAATCCTTACTCCTGTGGTCAGTGAAGCAATTAATTTCTTTTATAGTGGCTCAGGTGCTTTTCCTGAGCCTTTGATACTGAATGCAACTTGAACCCTTCAGGAACTGCCTTTCTCCGGTAGCTGTAGAGGCTGAGATTTTCAGTGACTACACAAGTCACCAAGTACTGTCTGCACACAGTTATTCTGTAAGATAACTAAAAATTTAAACCTTACTTATTTTGATAAGCATTAGCCCACTAATTCCATTCAATCTAACTACTTAGATTACTTAAATTGAAAACCACTACTAATTATTGCTGTCTATATGTCAGCAGTTATGGCTGTTTCCTTGTCTAATTATAGAGAGAAACCCTACCATAGCCCACACAGTACTTAGAAATTGTAATATTAATACTTGTCACTACTAATAGTTCAAAAATTGAAACTGTATCTCCAACTGACTTTTTTTGTTAACCTGGCCAAGCTATTTGTAGTGAATACAAATAATGAGGTCGGTGCTTTCCCTTTTTATATTGATTTATTATATAAGTGTTCCCTTGTAAGAAGATAATCCATCACCCCTTGAATGTCAGAAATAAAAGCAGTAAATAGTCAAATGACATATTGTCTCTCCTTATCAATATTCTGACTCACCTGCATCCACACTTGGATCAAATAAAATTTGCAATTTGTATTCTAAATTTTGTATCCAGTGGGACTGTGCTTGCAGGATGGCCACTTAATCTTTCCACTGTGAATGTCAGAGCAAACTATATCTCTTAAAGATAAAAATCCAGGAGCTCTACTAGACCACTGAGCATTCATGGAAGAACACATAAACCTCAGACTGTTTCTGCCTTAGAGACTTATTTAAAATACCATGGCAGAAAACAAACCATTATGGACTTTAGAAGGCTCTTATGAATATGTGGGATCTCAACTAATTTTTTTCTATTTGTTTGTTATTTGCTTGTTTCTTAGTATATAGAGTCTAAGGTTAATTATAGTCACCCCTTCTGCAGTAGGGAGACTGAACAAAACCAAGAGATCCTCCCAGTAGTAATGATGCTTGCAGGCAGGGATATCCAGATCTTCACCCCTGCCTGGATATAATAGTGAATAAATCTAATGGAAAAGTGCTCATTCTCTTGAGACACAGTTTGACAAGTTCTTCATATCAACAAATTCATCCAAACCTCCATCTACCAGATCCCAGCTTGTGTTTCTCTTCAGAACTGAGCACAAAGGGCACTGTGCTCACTGTGGGGAGCAGGCTGTCAGTGCTCACTTCATGCTTTTAACTGGAAGCTGCTCTAAGCCCATGGTGGAGCCCAGGAAAAGGGCTTTGGGGTGGTATTTAATTGATTTGATTATTAATTAATGTATTCTTTTAAATGTTAAGATGCAATTTGCTTCTTTTGTCCTCAATTTTCCAGAGCTGCAGAAAATGTATGGAGCAGGCTGTAAGTATAACATATAACAATATAACATAATAACAAATGAATGGTAGAGGATTTTGCACATTTTGTGGCCTTTCCTGAAATTTCCATGATTCTTGGTAACCTCAGAAATTATCAGCAAGCTCCTTGTTCAAACCAGAGCTGGCCTTTCTGTTTTTATCTTTGGCAGTGCCTAGCACTGTGAAGATGGGGGTAGCTGGAAGAGTTGCTGTCAGATTGCTGACAATGCAGAACAATTATTATTGGTGCTGTTGGAGTCATTGTCGACATTTCAGCCTCATGGATTGATCTAAATTACCATCTGACCTGACCTATGTAATGTTCTATGGTACCTAGCAGAAGTGAAGAAGGATTTCTAGGAAATTGCCAGACGTCTGACTGTCTGCTCTAGTCCACTAAAGCAGCTTAGAGCTGCTTGTCCTCATAGCTTTTTATTCTTTGTTTTTCTCTCAAGAAGCCCTCAAGTCGTACATTTTTTTGGATGGGATGGATCAAACTCGCATTACCAGCTACTCAAATTTATTTCATTTGTGAAAATATGTGAAAACACATATCTAAAATTTAAAAGTTTCCATTTCCTTATACCTTTTTTCACTTTTTCAGGTGAGGGGTTACACCTAGATACTTCTGAAGAGCCTCTACAACCAGGAGACAAGCCCTCCTCTTGGAAATGGCAAGTCATGAGCACAAGGAAGGTGGGTACTTCATAATTTTAATATGTGTTTCAGTTAATGCACTCTGAGAAATCTTTCAATCTCACAAGACGAGGGCCTAGGGAAGGTCAGAAAAAGACAAATGGTCTACAATATCCCTTACTGACTCTTATTTTACTTATGCTCAGGCAATTTCCAATACTGGGAGCATTAAGTTTGCAGCAGTTTCTTGCAGGAACTAGGACAAGAGCACAACACTTTAATATCTTGAGAAAATTAAAGACAGAAAACTTCATTCCTCTAAAGCATTTTCTCAAAATGGAGGTATATATAGCCACAGCTTGATTACAGCCTCTGCAAGTTTCTCAAGCAGATTTTTTTTAACCACCAGACTGGTTAGAGAGAGTATATTCTATCTTGTATTTTGTTCTGTTGTTTTTGTTTTACCTATCTTTATTTTACTTTACTTTTACTTTTACTTTACTTACACCAAATGATTTGTCTCTCCAGTTCTGAGCTGCTGATCTAATGATGAGAAAGTTAGACTGAACTTCCCCAGGGATGCAATCACAATATATAAGTCAGGAAATTCCAGATACAACAATGTCTGTGGTGCAGCTGGCAGTAGGAGGATTGAGTTTAACCCAATGCCTTTGTTGTAATCCTGCCACAGGCTGGACCTTCCTGGCCCTCACACTCTCCTTCAGCTGCCTCCCAAATGTTCAGTGCCTGTGCAGTAAGATGTGGCCTCAGGCATGATCTTCCCAAGCCCCTGTTGCTGCTTTACTCCCTCTCAGGGAAATAGAGCTGCCTATCCCAGAGCTGGTTTTACCCTGCTGGGTGGATATCATCCACTAACCCAGTTGGTTTCATCCTTGCCTACCAAAACTGGTATCTGCCAGATCTAGTGGAGAAGGGAAAGCTGCATAGTCAGGCTGTGGAGAATCTACAGCACCTGAACCTCCAACATGAGATGGAGGCACAGAGCCTCTTTTCTTCTGCCTTTACATTTCATCAGCCTGGATCTTTTATGGCTTTTGCCAGCATAAAGTCCTCATGGAAAAGAAGAGAGGTGTGAGGACAATGCTTTGTTTTTTTAAAATGTCCTTCAGTTTCAGGATTTGGGCTAGCATTAAACAAAATATTGGACTAAATATTAATCTAAATATTATTAATACTGTTTGGCATTTTCCTCAGAAAGCCTGTGTACCAGCAAAGGTAGGTAAGTCTGATAACCACAGTGGCTGCAGGAGGCAACAGCTGGCAAATTCTGACAACAGCTGACAATGACCTTGATATGAAAATGTCATTTTCATATCAAGCTGCAAACAGACTGAAGTATCCTAATTAATAGCCTTGTGGACCTTAGCACAAAGCACAATGATAATCCTTCTCAAACACTAAAATATTCCTCTTCAAAATACTCAAACGCTTTTATTTCTATCCTATTTATGTTGAGTTTTTTTCAAAATCCCATTCAAATTGGTGGGATTATTTTTCTTATGTGATTTTAAGGCCAGGAATTTAAGGTACACTTAGAAACTGACAGACACCTTGGTGCTCAGATAACTCCTAGTGCACTCAAGTAGCTGCTTTCTTGCAACACCCTTTATGTGGTAAGTATTACTATAATAAATCCACATGTCAATTAAGTTCTACTCCAGTGATCTTCAGGGACAGGAGGATTTGAGGCATTAGAAACACCTAGGTTCTCGCTTTTTCCTGTGCCACAGTATTCTGTGTTTCCTGTGACCTTTGGTACTCAAGTACAAATGTTTGCATATGCAAAAGTAGAGGTAGGGGAAGCAAGGTGTGCAGTAGCTTGTATTTCTCCTTGGAGGTAAGGACACAGCAGATACCTGGGATTTCACATGTTTATTGACTAGCAGACACTTGCATTTAACCACAGAAATATCATTGTTAGGGTCCTCCCTGCTTTCATGTTTCTACTACATCATCTTGTTATGGGTTTGCATCTGATTGTATCTTGGCATCTGAACCACCACCTGCTTTATAAGGACCACAGTCTGCAGGAAAGTTATGCAAAAGTTTCTGGTACACAGGAGGAGCAGTTTACACGCTCATCTAGGAAAAGTAAGGGTCTCTCAGTACTTATGCATGCTATGTTTTCATCCTCTATAACTAACTCTACTAATCAGATTGGACTAAAAGCCTTCAAAGAGCTGTAAAATACTGTCTTAAAACTGCAAAGTACTGCCTCTAGACACTATGTTTAAGCTGTCAAGAAAACTCCAAATTCATCTGAACAGCAAAATTTTGAAGACCTTTTTTTCCACCTTTAACTTTTGAATTATTTTTCATTTCAAAAACAGAGCAAGCGAATAGCAGAAGATGGTGCAGAAGGATGCCAGAAGGGGGCTGAAAAATCAGTAACTTTGAAGTTAAATGCCTTTGAAGTAGTACTAAATAGCAGTAGTTCATGCCAGTATCTAAAAAATCACGGTTAACTCTTTATTTTTGTTAGCAAAATTAAGAATACAGGCTGCCAAACAACATTCATGCAAAACTGTGCTGATAAATACTGTTTTCTATTTTTTGTCCCATCTCAATTCCCCTTAATTTCTCTTTAAAAATTTGAAATTATTCTATTGTTTCATGGAAGCTAAATCTTTTAATGTGGCAATTTTTTTCTGTATTTTCCAAAGTAAGCACATAAATTTCTGGTTTACTTTTTTTTCCCCCTTTTGTTCATCAATATTTTGAAAAAAATACATTTTTCCAGCCAGTATTTTCAAAGTAAGCTTGGACTGATAGATGTGTGAATTAAGAGCAAGTCTTTAAGGACTACTGACACCACCAACCCAAGTGTCAAATCAGATGAAACACTGATTATTGGATTTTTGTAGAAAAATATATAAATATAATAAAAGTACATAATTTTAAGATGCATTGGACTTTAAATCACCATTAGCACAAGTGAGAATAAAAACTACAACGGATAGATAGCTAGCCTACATTTACAAGATTTTATTCCTAGTACAAGAAAAATATATGCAGAATTATGCAAAAACAGATCATACAAAATTATTATTGTGGCTTTTAAAATTATTATTTCCAGGGACTCATTGCTGGAGGTAGCATCTTTACTCTTTCAGCAATATCATATAATCTTTATAAAGCCTCAGCTGTTGAATAAAGAGACTGCCTGATGATCTAAGCTTTCAGAGCATTCAGGAAAGATTACCAGTTCTATTTTGTGAACATCATAGTATTTGAATGGGGGAATTTGCAGATATTATCATATTGTATCCTATTGCCTCACAAACTCAAGCAAACAAAAGTAACCCATCATTTTTTTTGCTGTTTCAGACAATTTTTTTGCATAAGTATTGATTTAGATGCTTTATTTATGTTTTTGTTTTCAATTTATACAGGAAAACAAAGCCCTGTAAAATATGACTCTACATCTCAGTGTTTGGTCAAGCTTTAATGTTCTGTTTTTGAAGAGATAGATAATACTTGTACCAGAACATGGTATCTGTATCTTTTGAGTTTAGTAATATACAGTTTTTACCTAATTCTGCACTAAGCAAATTGTACACTGTTCTGACAGCTTCTTAATTTGATTCAAGTATGCCCTTAAGGAAAAGATAGCCGGCTATCCTTGAAAAATATGATTTAAAAATTTATTTGAACATGAAAATGCCTCATTATCTCTGACATGTGTTTCTGAGTAATAATGGTTAAACAATAAATCACTGAAGACATATATTGAGTTGATTCTGCTTAAAAACAACCTGTTTTCCTTTGTGAAGATATTTAGATACACCTCTGCTCTGCTTTTGTGAAACCTCACCCGCAGTGCTGTTTTCTGTGTCCTCCAATATAGGAAGGCCATGAACCCACTGGAGTGGGTCAGAGGGCTGGAGCATCTCTTCTGTGAAGACAGGCTGAGAGACCTGGGTTTGTTCAGCCTGGAGAAGAGAAGGCTCTGGGGAGACCTTAGGGCCCCTTCCAGTACCTAAATGGAGCTACAAGAGAGCTGGAGAGGAACTTTTCACAAGGACCTGGACTGACAGCACAAATGGGAATGACTTCAAACTGAAAGAGAGTAGATTTAGGTTAGATATTAGGAAGAAATTAATGAGTGTGAAGGTGGTGAGGTGCTGGAAGGGGTTGTCCAGAGAAGCTGTGGATGTCCCATCCCTGGAAGTGTTCAAAGCCAGGCTGGATGGGCCTCTTTGCAACCTGATCTAATGCAAGGTGCCCCTGCCCCTAGCAGGGAGTTTGAATAGATGATCTTGAAGGTCCTTTACACACTCAAATATTCTTATTCTATGGTTAATGATGCTATGTTTATATGATAACTACTACATTAGAAATTGCACACAGCAGAGTTTATTAGATCTACTTCTTGCTCCACTTAAATCTGTAACTAAACTTCATTAAATTTCATAAGTGCAAGTCTGGTTTTGCAATATATTATGTTTGAATCTTCTCTTCTTAGCACTTCTTTATGCATGTGACTGGATTTCTTCCATAAAAATATAAAAAGAATGTTCTAAGAAACTGAACAGCTTTCTTCTAATGAGAACCACTACTTCACTTCAGCAATACTGCTGCTAGTTGAAGGAAGGATTTGCATATTTTTTTTTGTGCAAGCAACAGATATACAACTTGTTCACAAAGGCAGGAAGTCATCAGACTTACTTTGGTTAGCTTGGACCTGCCCTATTGTGTCCATTTATTTCCTTTGTTTCATTGAAGAGACACATCAAAACTTAGCAACAGCCAAATAAAAAAAGTCCAAAAGTTGACCTTTTTTACCCAGCTGTCAAAATGACCCAATAGAAGATATTACTCCTCACAACCCAAACCCCACTAAACATATGATAAATGTACTTTTTTGAAAGATGCTCACAACCTCTACCTGCAAAAAATCTTTACTGTTTACACATAACAGACTATGTTAGGGCTTTTTGTGAGGGTACTTTTATCCTTCTGGCTAGTGTCTGTAGCAACCAAAATAAACAGGGAATAGGAATCTTCCTGGTTTCTAACAGTCATCTAGGGATCCACTCAAACACCTTGTCATTTCTAGATGTCATTCTGGCATACATAGTCATAAGCCGATTATTGAGTTAATTATTCTACAGCCAGACAGCACAGGTTAAGAGAAGGCTGTCCTGGTTGCTTTTAAGCATTGTTTTTGAGACAATTCCCCACACCCAAATTAATTTGAAGCGTCAATTTCAACATTTAGGATGTCTTTGATAGCAACTCTGCCAGGGAGATGCCCTTTACAGGGTGTAAATTTAGGTAAAATTGTCAAAAGCAAACAATAAAATCAAGTCTGATGCTGTGCACAGCTGGTACCAACAAATTTCTAAAACATCTTTCATTCAGACAGAGGTAATAAATTGATATTTTAATTAGCAGGGATGGATGGATGGATGGATGGATGGATGGATGGATGGATGGATGGATGGATGGAATCCTTGTTCTTTTCTCTGTGCCATGTACCCTCTTCACCAGCTGCAGAAGAGGCTAACAGCATGTCAAGATGTACAGCAACTCATTGCTATCTGCTGCTTTCCATACCCAGCATAGGTACCAGCAGACATAGTGTAACATTTCATTGTTCTTTGAAAGAGTGGTTTTGGGAAGACTTTCTGCACCACAGATCCTTTTATCCATACTGTACCAATGAGCATTGCAGGAGCTGGAAATGCTAGTGCAGTTAGGTGAGTGGAATTCCTGCTTAACATTTTAGAAAAGCTTTAAAATGTGCTCATTGCCATCAAGCTCACAGGGCTCTAGTTCCGGGTTTTGGAGGCATCACAACTCAAACTCTCATTTTTTAATCTATTTTTCACTGCTTTCTGTTTATACCACAGTGGAAGCTGGCATTCAGGAAATCAGTATGACTGAGGAATTGATTAATTATCCAATAGCAGCATAATCTCCAAAGTGTACTTCTAAACTTATGAATCCAAAACTTTACCCAACCAAAAAAAAAAATCTCAAGCTGAAATCTTGTCATTTGGTTTGGAGTTTGACACTGGGGCTGTCCTTTCCCTCCTTTGCCCTGAAATCATCCCCACAGAATTAGTTGCAGGTCACTGGCATTGGAAATGCTGCTCCGTGCTGCTCCAGCAGCCCTGTGCTTGTCTGGACTAGCAAGAGAGCCAGCTAGCATCCAGCATATTGTGTTGCCAAAACAAAGCAAAATAACTGCAGTGAATGGTCTTCCCTGCTCTGCATTTTTTGAATATATTTGTACTCCAGGAAGCTAATGGTTTTTGCAAGATTCATATTCTTTTGCATGTATGTATCCAATGAAGTAAACAGTCTTCCTGGATTGCTTGAGTATGTGCTTTTCTTTCTATCTATCTATCTATCTATCTATCTATCTATCTATCTATCTATCTATCTATCTATCTATCTACCTATCTATCTATCTATCTGTCTGTCTGTCTGTCTGTCTGTCTGTCTGTCTGTCTATGCCATAAACAGTCTCCCCTGCCATGTAGGCAGCAGATTCCCTCTGAGGTGCATCGCTTGTGCTGAAATCATGCAACATATGTGCTGAGTGGAACTTAGACATCTGTATTCCAGGAAGATCGTGCCTAATGTTGCTGAATTAAGTTGCTAAGCACTGTCCTTGTTAATAACTGACTAGTAACATGAAAAGGGAAGTGGCCAGCTTTGGCAGACTTTGACAAGCTGTGTAAATCAAGCACTGAGTACACAGAGGGCTTTTAGGCCATGCCAGATGCTCACAGGCAGCCCCCCCTCATTGCCCTGTTAATGCATTAAACTGTCACGGCATGGCCCAATATAAGAACCATGTGAACAGCAGAGCCTCCAGCAGCAGGTGCTGGGCTCAGAGCCCCTGGAGCCCTGGGGGTGACATGGAAGCCTCTCTGGGCCCAGCTGTGCCACCCCCCTGGTACTGTGTGCTGTCCCCTCAGGCATCCTACACCAGAAGCCTTGGAGCAGCTGGGGCTGAGGGAGGTGAGCCCAGGGTCCCCTGCTGCTCTGGCACTGCAGAATTGCTCTACTCCCTTCTCTCATGCATCTACTGAAGCATTTATTAGCACCATCACTAGCCACCTGTATAAAAATGAACAGACTCTTTGCAACCTTCTGTCTTCCAGTTCCTGGCCCTGTTCAGAACACAGAAGCCCATCAGACCATTTCCTTACTCAGTAGCCACAAATCTGCTGATTGATAATGGCTCACATCAAATCTTATCAGAAGGAAGCAGAACTGATATATGTTCTCCTCAAATGCAATTAAAAAGTATTTCTTCTGGGTGTAGATGCAGCAATTGGTGGTAGGCTTTGGCTGCAGGGCTCCATCTTCTGGTTTTAGGGAGATATTGTCTGACATGAGGAAACAGCTCATATTCAAAAATACTTGTGAAATTAAGACATTATTGATACACCGGAAAGATACTGAGATGTATTAAAGATCGATGTTATTTTTCATTTCTAAATTAACAAAAAACATTACCAAGATTTTATGATAATATATGCTGCTGTGTGCAGCTTTGGACTTGCTTCTTTGAGATTAAATTAAATCACCCTTTGACCACTTAGGAAACTCTTGCTGTCACTGAAGAAGTGTGCTAAGCTGGAAGTGACTTCATTTCCACCTGAGCCTTTAACTAGATGCTGTAGCTGAACTTTGAAGGTCCCTGAACTTTGAAGGTCCCTTCCAACCCAAACCGTTCCATGATTCTATGAAAACATTGCAAAGAGGCATTTTGCTGGTTTTCTTTTTATCAGACAAGGTCACCAGGGACATCATCTTAGATGTGGGAAGTGGAACAGCTGCTCCTCTGGGATGTACAATTTTCCAGACCCCTGTCACCTTTCTCTACAGAATTCATCTTGCCAGCTCTGTCTAGACATGCTGGAAATATTGACCTTTGGCATGAGTATGTCCTCAATAGCACTCATTCACCAAATAATTTTGAAATTCATTCTTATTGGGTTTTTATCTCAATCAAATGAAAAGACTAGAAGAATACTTTCACATATTTATCATCCACACACTACTCAGGGACACATAGACAGCAATGTGGTCAATTCATGGACCCAAAGCTGACTAACAGCATAGGAATTGCCACATTTCCCTGCACTGCCTCAATGCAAAGCAACTAAAAATAAAAATAAAAATAAAAATAAAAATAAAAATAAAAATAAAAATAAAAAATCACAGCAGAGCAATTTCAGCAAACCTGTCTAACAACAATCCTTGTATGAGAAGTGAGACCCAGCTTTACTTGCAAATGCTATTGTTCATATTAGCTTCAGACACACATAAAACATACCTGGAAAGTAGGATGAAGGTCAAACCTTGAGGTGATCTACAAAGGCAATGTTAGCAGAGGAATTGTAGCACTTGCAGTGAAATGAGTAAAATAATCTGCTATGCAAGAAAGCAGAGATCACCTCATGTAAAAGTCTGCTTATTATTTTTAATTGTTGAAGAGAAAGGTTTTTGAAATACTGAAATACTGCATTGAAAATGCAAATAGTGCACTGAAATATTTTTATTTCAAGCTGTGTATTTAAATTATGACTTTACAGTGCACTACCAGAGAAGATATCAAGAAAAGACATCAGCATTCATCACGATCATGATTTACAGTTTTTATTTGAACATCAGTCCAAAAGGCAGAGCATATAAAGGAAACACCAGATTCCTACACCACAAACCAGGCAGTCTGAGCTTCTCTATTATCTGTCACTCAAAGAGCCAGAAAAATCCTTCAAGTTCTTCCTGCACAATATTATAAGAGACCTGTCCTTATCTTCCCACTCTCTCTGAAGTCAATGGAAATCTCCTGCCTTGCAGTGGTGATGCATCTAGTCTCACTTGTTTAAAAATGCCACTACCAGCAGAAATGATTCCTCTTCAGAGCAGATAATACTCCACATGGATCTGACATTTTCAAAGGCTGCAAAGGTAGACATGGAGGACTTAAAGACATTTGACCCTGCTTTAAATTTGCCCTGTCCTTTTCACTGTCTCCTTGTGAACATAACACATTTTTCATACAACTGTGGGCACAAAAAAAAAATCCTACAATTTTCTGACATAAGGTGCTTTTTTCTCTATGTTGCCTCATCTCTTTTCCCCAAAGAACATTTTACCTGTCAATGGATGACATAAATATAACCAATGGTGTGATGTTGAAAGGCAATTTCAATGTAAATGAGCTACATGTAGCAGCTTTCTTGTGTCTGTAATAAATGACAGGTTACTCTGCTCAGTGATCTCAGCATACATTGAGGAATGTTGTGCCAGTGGTGTGTCCACATTTCAGGCATTTTGCAGTGCAGTAAAGTGACCCTTAACAAATACTTCAACACCCTTCTTACACCCTTTTGACCAGTTTGTGGCATCTTTGATCTGACCATGCAGCATTTTCTGCTGCATCATTCCCATAGAAACATGAAAAAAGCATGGGAATGAGTCCCCATACAGTACTTTTTTCTCTTTACTCTTTTTTTGGGAGGATAGTATTTACGCATAACCAAGTTACAAAATCATTTGACCAAAACTATTATTTTGTAAAAATAAATTATGCATAAGGCCAAATGGAGGTAAGAGCTTGATAACAACTTGAAATCATACAGCCTTAGATTTGCCTGCATTTAAAGTGGCAAATGAGCCACTGGGAACCAAATTCTGTCAGTTTTATAAAGGAAACATTTTATTAACTTCATGCCCTACACAACTTCCATATATTAGCCATGAGAGTATTGTGCATGACTACCATGTTCCTCCAACTTACACTTTAAATTGTTGCCTAGGCTGGTGGCTGGTGGCTCCTTGTTTCTGTGACTCTGGAAACCACCAGGGCTGACTTTAGCAAAGCTGTGGCTGAGAACATGGGTCAGGTCCCTGTTCTCCCTCACACAGAGGATGGTAATGATAAAGAAAGGGGAGAAGAGCCCTACAGGCAAAGTGGGTTGACCTTGGCTGGCTAACAGCTGCCCACCAAGCCACTTTCTCCCCTTCCTTAGCAGGACAGGGAGCAAAAATACAATCAAGAGCTTGTGTGCTGAGATAAGGACACAAGGATTGCTCACCAATTGCCATCATGGGCTAAACAGACTTCACTTCGGGAATATTAATTTATTGTCAGTTAATGACAATAAATATTGTCAGTTAATGACAGAATAGGATACTGAGAAATAAGAATAAATCTAAAAACCTCTTCGCCCCACCCCTCCCTTCTTCCAGGGCTTGACTTCACTCCCCATTTGTCTACCTTCTTTGCCACAGTGGCACAGGGGGACAAGGAATGCGGGTTGCAGACAGTTTATCACATGCTGCCGCTGCTGCTCCTCCCTCCTCACAGCCTCACCCTACTCCAGCACTGGGAGCTTCTCACTGAATGAGAGTGAGTCCAACATGAGCTCCTCCTTCATGGCCTGTCCCTCAGACTGCAGTTCTTCAAGAACCACTCCAGCATGGATCCCTTTCCATGGGGTCAGTTCTCCAGGAACAGTGTGCTCCAGCATGGGTCCCATGCCAGGACCCTTCACTGCACCTTCCTCCACGGCATCTCTGCCTGGTCTGGCATAAGGTCCTCCTCCACAGGCTGCATGTGGGTCTCTGTTCCACTCTGGACTTCCACAGAGGAGTCTCACCAAGGTCTTCATCACCGCCTGCAGGGGAATCTCTGCTCTGCTGCCTGGAGCATCTCCTCCACCTTGATACCTGCAGAGCTGTTCTTCTCATTTTTCTCACTTCTTTCCAACTCAGTTCTTGCTCAGAATTTTTCTACTCTCTCTTAAATATCTTATCACAGACAATGCCCTGGCAACACTGCTAATGGGCTCGGCTTTGGTCAGCAGCAGGTCCATCTTGGAGCCTGCTGACATGGGGCAGTGCCTGGTGTCTTCTCACAGAAGCCACCTCTGTGGCCCTCCACTACTAAAACAAGCCAAGCAAACTCAAGAGGAGAGGCAATCACTTCAGTATTCCATTCTCATAATAAATGTCTATCAAGCCCAGAACCTACCACACTTAAAATCTACTTATGGGAATGTGGTACCAGCTTTTGGTCAATGTTACTAGTCACACAGAGCTGCAGCTGTATGAATGTACATCTATGTTATGAACCACACATCACTAGACACAGTGAAAAAAACAAGATTCAGCTGAGCAGAGAGCTGGAGACTGAATTCTGAATTTTCAGAAAGCAGTCCATACTTCAAAACAGTAGAAATCTAATGTGTCACAAATTCTCCTGCTCCATTCCCTAATTATATTTCTAACTCATTTAAAGCTGAATTCAGAAAATTATTCTGTCTGTATATAATGACTTATGTAGCCTGTTCAAATTGTTACACTGCTTTTTTTGTGGTAATTGTTTCTTTGTTTACTTTTTCCCTTTTTTTCACACATTTTTGTATGCATCTTTTCTCTGTACAGCTTTGAAATGCATCATGAGATGCCAAAGAGCAGTGAGGTCACAGAATAATAGCTTCAATTTTCCTGATATTTTCACAGTTGAGTTTCAGAATGCACATTTTCTTTTGCCTTTTGAATAATGAAATTCAACAGAAATATTTTAAAAATATGGCAAAATCAATGAAATTTTCTGTTTTGTTCTAAGGAAATCTGTGAGTCACTATATTTGCATTTTGTCCCCCCTGACTACCCGTGCTTCCTTTTCTTCCCTACCACATATTACTCTCTGGTGTCTCAGGTGTACCATAAGGATTGGTATTTGTTTCCTGAAGCCAGGAGAGAACTTTATTATCCTCAAGCTGAAAGAGCTGGTGTATTGCTCATGTCTGCATTAAACACTAAAACAGTGTTTCTGAAGCAAGGGGCAAGGCTGATAAGGATGTATGTCACTCCCCAGTGTGGATAGCAGCCCACAGTAGCTGAAACCTTTGAGGAGGTCTCTGAGGACTTCAAGGCAGACACCAGCCTGTTTTTATTCAAGCATATTCCCATGTGTCAGCTGTGGCACTCTTAAATACAAAGGTATGGATCAAGCTCTTTATTTTTGCTCCCCCTTCCTAGTAGCTGAATTATTATGGGGACACGTTGCACAAATTACATCCTATTGGTGTTTGGAACTTGCTAAAGGAGAGGCATTATTACCTACAAGCAGCTAATCCCACATCTTCCACTCAGAGAGCGAGGGCCTCTTTGCTAGAGGAAATCAAGCACTGGCCAGGCAAAACAACACCAGATCCCACCTGGCTACAGCTCTCTCCCAACTACAACATGAATTCAGCTTCTCAGATGGGATTTCGGTAGCAACTGAGGAGCCAATGTGCAGAAAACAAACCCTGTCACAGAGAACGACTCTCACATGGGTTGCTGTCGTTTTCCAAGCCTGACTTGTCATTTCACAGGACAGAACTTGTTCTTGTTTGCATTTAAATCCCTAGGTGAATTCCTACTGAATCCCTGGATGGCTTTGTGTTCAGCAGAATCTAGATCTGGTCATGGCAGTACACTGGGGCCAGCAGCAAGCTCCACACCATTCTCTATTTGCAGCAGTCCTGGAAGGCAGCATCAGGGGCAGAGAAAGCACAGGCTCACATTTCCACATGTGTTTCCCAGCAATATCTTTAGCACCATGAATAGCTATTTAATGCTGATGAGCAGAGCCCTCAGATCTGGGTGTATTTAAGGACAGGAGAGAACCTATATTATTGCAAATAAATAAAAAAATAATTCAGCACCAAATTGAAATTAAAAATGTAAAAAAAATATATATTATTGCATACCCAAAGGAAAAGGTATTGTCAGAACTGAGGTGGCAACAGGAAAATACAGCTATAGAGTGCATTCTGTCACATGGCAGGTAGCATGTTGCTGCATGTCCAAAACCCCAATCACAAACTTAGTACCAGCTATTTCTGTTCTCCCACTGTCCTGCTAACAAGAGAAAGCAAGCAAGGTGAAGTCTGCTCAGAGCCTCTGCTTGTTTAATCTGCAAACAGAGCTACAACACACTGGTGGTTCAAGTGAGAGCATGGCCTAATGGCAGTCAGTACAAGGGGGCTTTGCTTTACTCATCTGGGCAGTCCCTAGACTTTCAGTGGGTAACCCAAAGAAAGGCTACCGAGGAGGAACAGTGCCCTTGAAACGTTCTCCCTGTTCCAGTGGAGTGTTTTTAAATTACTTCATGGCCAAAGGAGCACCAGATGAGTTTCAAAAGAAGAGATTAATGTTTGGGGAAATACTGTCTTTCTATAACACTGTAAGTGCAGCAAGAATTTTCTACTTTCTGGCAGTTGACATTACAGGATTAAAACCTCATTTATGTTATAAAAAGCCTTGGCTGGGTAATATTTTAAAATGAAAAGAATGTTCATAAAATATAACAGTTTCTGTATTTGTTACCTTTTAGGGTCTTAAAAAGGTATTTAATTAATGTAACAGGAATTAATCCCTGTTACATTAACATTAAACACTGCATTTTTCTTAAAAAGTGACTGAGGTCTAATAAAAAAGGGGAAGGGATCTACAAAACTAAATAAAACTTAAAACACCATTACAGCTGATCAATTTGCAGAAAATGAATAAAATAAATAACATAAAACATATATAAAATAACATGCTTCTATGCTCAAAATAGCTCAACTGCTGCTGTAAAAATACTGTTCTGTTTAACAAAGAACTAACTTAAAAATATTAAGAACTAACTAACTTAAAAATATTAAGGCTTTACTTAATGATACTTCAGGCATCCTTCCTTCAGGCATGGGATTTCAGCTCATTCAGAAAGAGAGATGAATGCCAGATATGTACCTCAACTGCTGGATGAGATGAAGTATTTTGACCTCAAGCCCAGTTCAACTTGGGCTGCCAGGTCTTTTACACAAGATTGGCCTTTGGAAGGTGAGTCTCAGAGGTCCCACTCATTTCAGTGAAGACAGAATGCCATTACCATGAGCCAGGCTGCAGAGGTAAAGTTTGGCCACTGGCATGAGTCATGTGAAATTTAGTTTATTTTATTAATTTTAACCTAAATATGTTTCTATTTTATCTTCTTCATGATTCAAGCACTCACTTCTGAAGCCTGTCTAGTGAATTTTCAAGTGTCAAACTCCCAAGGCATCTGCTACAGATCACTGATAGCATCTGAGGATCAGCTACTAGGACCATTCTAGTATAAGCAAAATAGAAAGAGTTCAAATCAGACACAAATGGTCACACTATCAAGGATTTAATGTAACTCCTCAGCATTTCTTGCTAAAGCCTGAAAATTACTGCTTGCTTTCCCTTGTGTTTCTGAAGATGAAAAGTTGTTGAAAGCCCATACTCTCACTCCTACTGCCTGCTTTATCTAAACACAAGAATGATAGTCAGACACATGTTCACAGAATTTTCCATCATAAACACTTATCTTCCTCATATAATTTCTAGACTGTGCATGTGATTAGAACATTATTATGTTCTAAGAATTTCTAAGAATGTGTAAATTAGCAATAGCTGAGATTAAAAACTTTCATACCCAGATTAAAAGGGGAGGAAAAATCTGTGAAGTTCCAAAATGTTTAGCAAATTTCTTTTACACTTCATTTTCTCTTGTCAACTTTAATCCAAATCTTAATATATTAACGGTTATTAGCATTAATTTCCAGGCATGTGATATAGATGAGGCCTAATCAGTTTCTATGCCATGTCATCTAGCATTCATATGCAAATTTTCCCAGATCATTTAATCATGAGATATTGTCACTTAATCAAGCTACTGAAAACAGAAACCCTGCTAGAGGAAGGAAATTATCCCCACAGATGAGACAAAGACACATATATTTGATTACACTTTTTTTTAAAATCTCTCCCTCAAGAATTATTTTAAGTTATTTTAGGAAAATTAGAAAAGTCCATATTCTGCAGCCTTCAGACTTTTTCCCTAAACATTTTTTAACCTGTTCATTCTCTTTTTTGGTCCAAGTTCCCAGATCAAAGGGAGCTTGATCTTGCCAGGCAGACCTCTGTTTGCTGTGGGCCCTGGGGTTATATAGTGTGCAAGGGAGGTTATCACTTAATTCTGTAGCTAAAATGAATGGTAATTAATTAGCTAATCCAGTTGTTAAAAATTTGCTGGATTAACAAATAAAACACTGTTTAGTAAAGCAAAATGTTCAGATTTCTTTCTTAGTTTCCACAAAATTGAATTTGTTTACAGACTTCATTATCAGAAAAGAAAAGCAATAATCATGATGGAATTCTATGGACTTTGTTTGGGATTCATCTCATCTAACTTTGGCCAGCTCACATCAGTATTTACATCTGAGCTGGCTATGTAGTCTCTCTAGTGAGCAGTAAGAAACATGCATTCAGGAAATGCAATCCATTGCAATTTATTCTATACATTTACACTTTTACATTTTATACATTTACACATATTTGAGTGAGTGATATCCTAATAACGAAATATTTAAAACTATAACAAAACTGTCTCTCACACAAGCACAGAAGCCTTTCATATTAGAAAAACTAAGACCTAAAATCCAGCATAAGTTTAGATATGGAGGTTTATAATGGCTTGAGTATCTTTAATTCAGCTGTCTCCAATGCATTTTGATTCACTCCTAACTGAAAGATCACATCCTTTTTCCCCATCAGATGCCTCCACTCCATACATGATTAGTGACCTGGCATTCAGTGACTGAGAAAGGGAATACAGGCTATGTGGAAAAGTCAGAATCTTTGGCACTACACAACATTTTGATAATTAAAACAAAGCCATGTGGTACACAGAAAATTAATTTTTAAAAGCTATTGACAGGTTGCAAAACAGGTTTGCAAACAGCGAGGTCTCATTAAGGGCATGTATCCTTAAGGCCATGCTAGGGTCAGTTCTTGCCCTTTGCATTTTTATTAGTGCTCTGGAAGAGATGAGAGAATCTTTACTGATCAAAGTGCACATGTGACTCATGAAGAGGGTACACTGAAATGAATGAGTTGATAAGCTGCTGCAAGAAAATGACATGTGCATCAAGACAGATAATTGTAATTCAACAATATTCAGGAATTACAGACATAATGAGACACTGTTTGGAGCAGTAAGTGAAATAATTGGGGCATCATGTCAGTCAAATGGAGATTAGCTCCTTGTGCAGTATGAAAAGGGCATAACAGCAAAACAAAATGCCAATCACGTCAGGAATTAGCAGAACAATATCAAAAAAGTGTTAGAAAGATTATGCAACCTGGGACTAACAAGCCTCCTTCTGAGATGCTGGTCACAGTCCCAGCTACCCACAGCTGAAAAAACAATATATATGGTCTGTCTGGTTCAGAGGTGAGCCAGGAGAAAGATCAAAGGACTGGGGAAATGCCATGGTGGAAAACTGAAGTTCAATCTGTTTATCTTAACAAAAAGTCTAAAGGGTCCCTTGATCACAGCTTCTAATTACCTCTAGGAGGAATAGAAATTCAATAATTGAGGGCTCTTCAGTCTCAAAAAAAAACAAACACGACAAGATCAAGTGCCTGGAAGTTGAAAGCAGAGACATTTCAAAACAGAAAATGCATGTATTAGTACTATGAAAATTAATCACTCCAATAATTTAACAAGATAACAATAGCTTTTTCATACTACAAATATTTAAATTTAGATTTTCTAACTTTTTTAAAGAGATTCTGTAGTTAAACTAAATCTAATTCAGGGACGAACTGACCTGTGCTACACTGGAGGTCAGTCTAAACTACCATCTCCGAATTTAGGATATAGAACACCACTGCTTCATTTAATTGCTGAATTAGGCCTCTGTGTCTTACTTACAGTACATTATTCAAAACCTCATCTGGTTACAAAATGTTCTTTCTTCATGGAATTACTTTTGCTGTACTGTTACAGTGTGGCACCAGCCTTAATCTGTACAGCAGACCAGTTCAAGATGAAGAAGTGGAATTGTGGGTATTTTGGGGAAAGAGCACTAATACGAGATTAAATTTAAAAGTACCTGTTAATTGTGGATGCACAATTTGGAAGGTTTGTACTTGATCTTTAAAAATATCTTGCACTTTTTAGCACTTCACATATTTAAAGCACAGCTCCTACCAGCTTCAGTCATGGCTCTGAAATGTCAATACTTCCACAAATCAAACCCTAGCAATTCACATGGAAACTCAGAAATGAACACGACACAGTTTGTGACCACTTGTGTATGAAAACTTATTTCAAATTATTCCTGCAATAGAGAACTGCAGGAACTCTGTATCCAAACCCAGTTTGAGGCAACATTCAAAGATTTAATTTCAGTTTTTCTATTCTGAAATCCCTTTCTATGATCTGTAAAGACCATTTTGTTCCTGGTGTGTAGAAGGCAGGGAGAATAAATAGCAGTTCCCTTCACTACACAGTCCTAGTTGATCCTTGGAATACACCCTGTCCCCACAGTCAGCCTCATAAAGGTCCTTATGTATAGAGACAATGAAGGTACAGTATAATGCATATATATCCAATATGCTGTAGAGATTTTTTTCTGCAATTCTGGTATGTCTTAGTTAACAAGAGTTTGAATTAGCAATCTTGGTGGTTTCTGTTTGTAACAGCTGAGTTTTAAAAACATCAGTTCCTGCGTTCTTCTATTATCTTTCAAGAAGAAAAGGTATTTTCACTGTCATTTTACTAGCTGGTTCCTCAATAGAGTAAAGATTTTTCAGAATTGTGCCATACAGGCTAGAGCAGGAATGAGCTGACACTGAGCAGCTGACATCCTTCTCTATCCCCAAATGCTTTCTCACTGAATCTCCTACACAACCGCTGAAGCAGAGTGCTCTGCTACCATGGATCACTCCCTCATAACCTGCAGCATGTCCATCCCTCACAGCTTGTCTCCAGCCCAGACCTTCCCCTGTTGCACTCATGACCTCCTATCCATCCTTGCTTGTGCAGAGAGGTAGGGACATATAATAGTGAGCTTTTGCAGGTGCAGAAAGTAAGGGGAGGATCTTGGCACATGTCTGCATTAAAGAAAGGTAGGACAAAAAGGGGAAGTCCAAAGAAAACAGAAGGACAAATCTGCAGAAACAGCTTCTCTGGACACCTTATCTGCTACAAAGGCAGCTCTGGGATCTGAATCAGAGACCTGCCATCAGAGCTTTCTATAAAAACAAAATGCCTTTGGCTGTTAAGCACATTGGGATGCAGAGGGTGCATGGAGCAGGCTGAAGGCAAGGAAGAGGTGGCAGAGGCCACCGGGTGGCAGCCACCCCTGTGAGACTGCTGCAAGCCAGGCTCTGTGCAGTGTCCCAGAGCCCAGCAGCGAATGCTTCCCTAAGCAAGCTGGGGCACCAGCTGGACTGGTGGGCATGGGCAGCACTGCAACAAGGTTGGGAACACCAGACTGCCTCACCATGCTGGCCTCACTCTCCAGATACACATTCCTAACTTTACAGGGTACATAATTCTTTTAATAGCATAGAGGTGCCTGGGAGAAAGAGACTTTTCTCTAATATGCAGGGAGTATATTGTGCCCAACTAATTTATGGGTACTTATTGACAAAAGGCTTTATCTGTGTTTTCTATCCATTCAGTTACAAATCTCTGTGATTCATGGGGACCCATATAATAGTTTGATGAATGATTCTGTGTTTTATGATAAGGCCATGAAATTTTTTGGTAGGATGTAGTAATTCATTTCTTCATAATTAAGGGGTCACAGACAACACAATACAGAAATAACTGATTTTTGATCAACAAATATATAAAGGTGAGCCAAAGCCTACATAAACTGCCAGTTACGAACTACACAGTGCTTTTGTAACAGTATGAAATCCAACAAAAT
Source organism: Cyanistes caeruleus (assembly GCF_971803275.1). Taxonomy (NCBI): domain Eukaryota; kingdom Metazoa; phylum Chordata; class Aves; order Passeriformes; family Paridae; genus Cyanistes; species Cyanistes caeruleus. Next base: position 49,616,251 of record NC_141704.1, on the reverse strand, counting down.
ATGTAAAATTAAATTATAAATTAATTTCCAAGCAGTCTTGGTCCTAGATATTGCCTGTAGTATCCATCTGAGACACCCTTTCCTCCTTCAGTGCCTTGTGTACACTGTGGGGCCACCCACTGTATGTAATACCTGCCCTCACAGACTGTGGGGCTGGAGTTGCTACAATTGCCTTGTTCTTCATCATCACCTCACATGCTTTGTGATTTCCAAGACCCTTCAAGTGAATAATATTGACTGGAGAGTTGGAGGGATGCCTTGAGTCTGCATTGCTTGCACTGGAGAGGCAATCTGTGTCAGGAGAGCAGATGCTTCTCCCCAGGAACATTCCCATGACGTTTCCCATCTAATAAATATGACATGTTCAGTACATCTAGAAACTTGTATTTCACTTAATGACAAGGTGAACATCAAACATTATTGAAAGCTTTTTATTATTTACCTAGAGTCTCTCAAAGAGATAATGTTTCTTCATCTTATTTACTGAAAGGTCAAAACTGTATTACAGAGGACCCTGTTTGTATTCTGTTTATATTTAATATCTATTTGAAGGAACCAAAAGTAGATACCGTGGCTGACAGGCTAGATAGGATAACAGATGTTGATACCTACAAACAAAACAAGCTCTCCATAATTATGCCTTAAAGTATCCAATTGTGCAAATCTATTTTAAAATGCTAATGTTGCCTGGTTTCCACCCAGTAGCCTAAGGTAGTGGTTCATTATAGTTCATTAAGAACATGAGAAAAAACAAACAACAAAACAGAAGCCATTTAGAAGCTTTCAGTTTCTTGCTGCTGGAATATCTCCACAGAGAGTCTCCTTATAATCAACATAACTATTTGAAATTTGTGCATGGCTTTGATCAACAAGACTTCGTGTGACTTGTCATATATTAAAGATGCTTTCCACAGCAAGTGTTTGACCCCTGTGCCATGGGTCAGCTCTCACTGGTATTCTGAACATAGTGAAAGGTGATCCAGAACTCCCAAAGCTTAGAGTACCCAAAGGAGATAGGATCACATGCCTGATGTACATGACAAGCTGTAAACTCTGCATTGCTGAATTAGACACAGATAAACTCCACTGACCTGTATTTCTCACACAATAGGTGCACACCTTGCCTGCCTCCTTGCAGGGTGTGCTGCAGGTGCAGACACCACAGCTGCTGAAGTCACCTGCGTCAGGTACAGCAACAAAGAAACTGACACATGGCTCTTTTATGCTGAAAGGTTAATGAGTTTTGTCACCTTGGATGATGAGGCTACAGACATTCTGCTGTGAAGAACAGCCAGCCCACACATGGCCTCAGAGCCAAATTACCTGCTGCTGTCTACTGTCTGTCCCAGGGTACATCATAATGTGGTGTCAGCAGAGAGGGGATTTGAGAAGATGCTCTGCAGCACTTCTAGGGTATCCTTACTAGCACCATATATATATGTGTCTGATGCTCTATGCAGTGGCTACCTGTCCTGGAGGTCATAACATCAGATAGTCCAGTGACACAGGGTCCTTCCATGAAAGTCCCTGACCACTCCTGCTGGAAGAGTTATAATTTGCAGGCAGTCTCAGCTGAGGCTGAATTAATGAAGAATCAGTCTGGTTCTGTGCTCAGGAAGCAGTAAATCTGTATACTGCACATTTTCTGGGCGGTCTGTTGAGGGCTGCAGACAACTTGAGAGGGTCTTATCTACTTTGGGGTCTTACATTGTCTCATTGTCTCAGTTTCTTACTTTTATCACTGGCAAGACACTTAACAAGGTAAATCTTTTATCTGATCCATCCATTGCCTTTGAACATATTGACTTTAACTGCAAGAGAGGCCTTCCCAAAATTTTGTATCTATGAACTAAATTTGGAAGCAGAAGTCATATGTTAACATAGATGCCATCAGTGTAAGTGCAGGATATGTGGTATTAGGGAGATGCTGTAAAGTTAAGTTTTAAATCCTGTTCACTACATTATAATTACTTTTGTGATCTGCTTAGAATAGTATCAAGACATAATAAAGATTAATTTTAAGTAGAATAAATAAATAAGCAGTCAGATAACTATTTTGAGGAGTTCACTGTAAAATTGTAATAAAAGGGAATTGAATACCTGTGATGGGGCTTCAGTTTCTGATTAAAAAACCTATCAACAGTCATTAAGCCTCTGTCGTTCCTCCCAAGACTAGAAAATGAAACCATTTATTTAGTCAATGGCACGATGACTTCTTCCCTAATGATTTTTAATGAGTCCTTTTTGACATTCTCTGATGGTTTTAGAGCACTAGCTGTGATAACTCTAGGTCTTTTCCCCGTGTATCATAACAACTGATTCAGAGACAATCAGTCTGTATCCTTAGTAAGAGTCTTTTTTCAAACTGAAAGCATTAATAGCCCTTATTTGCACTGAAATTCATCTGCCATATTGCTGTGCAGTTATTCAGATGAGGTTCTCTCTGCCTTAAATGAAGCATATTGTGATGAATACAACAACCAAGCTAATCCTATTACATCTTTGGACAGACATCATGTAAAACACAGCAGAACCAAAGATAAGAATTTACAGTCTAACACACATGGTAGTCATTCAAAAGACTAAACATAATGTAGCTCTAAGAAAAATATCTCTCCCTCTTTCTCTTTTCTTTTTTTCTTTCTTTTTTTCTGTTTCTCTCTTATTACCTGGTGAATTTCTTTTTTACACAGAATGTGGCAGAAAAGGATTTTATATTCAAAAACATCATCAAGTTGTACTCAGCATTGCCAAACATTTTAAATTTAACCAGCTGTATTGATTCAGTAACTACAAATGGACAAAATTAGAAATAAACCCCTCTTTATTCATTGTACTGTTTGAACAAATATAAGAGGTGCCCATGAGATACTGTATTTGAAATGAAAATCTCTATAGAGTTCTCAAAAAATGTGTATTCCTGAATACAAATAAAACCAAACCATTAATCATAACAGAAATGTTCAAAGAATTTTTATACTGGTTGCGTGAACTTTTATGAGGAATTGTTATCTTGTAAATAAGTATTGTTAAATGCTCTGAAGTTAACTAGAAAACAAGGGAATAATCAGTCCCAGCAATGAGTGAAGGACACTTTGCTGACCCCATACTGCCATGCCTCTGTCACCTTCAGGCAACTGCTATTCCTGCTGCAGCAATGCTTAACGTTGCTGACTGCTCTTAGGCAGGTCACAGTGCCCTAGGAAGCAGAACAGATATGCTGTTATGAGGATCAAGACAGTGACTAGGAGATGAGTTTTTCCCTCTTCTTTTAGAACACTGTTTTAACATAGAATAAAGCAAGGCATTAAACAGATGAGAATAAATTCCTGGTCATGTTCATTATGATGTCTTAGGAGATTCAGTGCTAACACAGCCTACTTCCCTCTGCTTTTTATCTTGGCTGCCTAGCTTGTAAATTTGTTATGCAATGTTCTTGGGTTTTGATCATTTAACCTCTTATGACAACCACTGAGCAGCTCTTTTACTAAATTTGCAGTTATACCATTCTCAGAAGTTCCAAGGACTTCCAAATCAGGAAGAACTGGAAAAATTCCCTGAATGTAACAGATTTGTCTCAGTCTCCCTCAACAGTATTGTTGGTCCTGTGTCTCCTCTCTGGACCATTTCGCTGTAGAAGCCCCAGACTAAAGGCACTGATATCATGAACCTGACAGTATGTAATCTAATTCTCCTTAAATATTTGCTCAAGACAGCAAAGGTTATGGATATTCCCACCAAGAAGAATGTCACAGTCTCCAACCAAATAATCTCCCATAAAATGGCAAATGTCCTTTCTGAATTAGTGCAAGCACTGCCAATGTCAGCTATTTGGACACAGCAATCCCCATACACAGCTGAAGTCAAACTCTGTAACCAATACTTATAAATCTGTATTCAAATGTGGGTATTTCAATATGTATCATGTTCATTACATCCACAGGCAACATCCTTGTCTTAATAACAATCTGCCCTGTACAATGAGCTGTTGACATGTTCATCCAGAAGCTGTTTAGAATGCAGAAAATATATACAGGTGGATCAAATATGCACCATCAGAAACACACAAGATAAGTATATCAAACATACGTTAAAGACTGGAATATTGGGACATAAACTCCTTTCAGTAGACTAGAAATCAGTGCACAAACCCTCACTCATCCTGTTCCTGTCCTGATGGGTGCTACATGCTGGCTCTGTAACTCATTGCCTGTAGAAAGTGAAATGGCACTACTGGAATATCTGAGCTGTCTTCACCTGAGAATGGAAAGACCAGAGATTGCTCTTCCTCAGGCCCAGTACTCTGGGTTGGATTTTACCTTCTCATGACAGTAGGTGGTAGATATAACTCTGTAGCCTACACAGAAGACCTAAAATGGACTTTAGGAAAGTTTAAACTTTCAGCTTTAGGAAAATTGAAAACATTCATGTGTGGATACTTGCAATTTGACTCCTTCCTGAAGACTGTAAAGATGCTTTCATTAAGGTGTAGCAAAAACTTCTCCTCAAACTGCTAGAAATGTGGTAGCTGACTTCATTCAATCAGATCTTCTTGTTGATGAAGCTTGAGTGACAAGAATCAGCAGCACTCATAAGATCCTTGAGGAAAGATATCCTGGTACCTCTGGCCAGTACAAAAGATGCAGTGTTGAAAAATGACTGCCTTCATCATGCCAGGACATCTAAACACCTTCAACGGGAGAACAGATTTTTTGTTCTGTTAGAGCATGCTCACCCGATGGCCAGGCAGAGCTCCCATATTAAAAGAGAAACATTCTGTTCTGATTTAAATAGCTTCACTTAGTCATTAGGGAACTGTGAGATTGAATAAATAGATGCCATTTGGAATATAAATGGTGGAGTCACTTTATTTGTTCCCTTGTGACAGAGTACATCTGAAAGGATGATAAGCAAAGATAATATATCTTGAAATTCCATCCTAATAAGCAATAAATTACCCTGCTGCAAGCAGGCTTTCAAAGTACAGTTCACACAATTTCTCAGTTTAGCACACAGCCAGATGCCTTGAAGGCCACGTAAGCTACTTCAGAAGCAACAGTAGATGGCAGGCCATGTAAATGGCCAATAATGAGACAATCACATGAATCTCTGAAAATAAGAGTAAATTAATTTCAGAACAGTAGAAGTTCTGGAGCTAAAAAGCATTTTTTATAGTCTTCCATGGTAATTTCAAAGAGTCTAAAAGAATTTGCCGTATAAATAAAACCTTCCAGTGGGATGAAATAGCTAAACAGGAAAAATCACATGCTCAAAAACAAAAAGGTGGCTTCTAAATATAATATCATACTACTTGCTAAATCTTTAATGATTAGCTTCATTTTCAGTTCTTTCAAATCATTTCCTTCTGGGATATATACAGAAAGCCTGGGGCTTCCATTATTTCCATGTCTAGTAGGAAAAAAAATACAAAAATTAGGAAGATAAAATAGACACAAAGGATTTGATTGAGACTGCATACATAAGAAGAAGGGCACAGCTGCATTTCCTTAGGTAATTCTGGTATAAATAGCTGAGAGAAATGCTCACAATCCCCTGAAAAAAAAGATGTGTCAGTGTTTCAGAAAATTATCTTTCCTCTGCTGAAATTAGCTGCTTCTCACTAAGAACCAGTAAGTAACTGATTTTGTGTGCCTTCTTAAGACTTAGTTGGAAGTAACCTGGAATCTCCTAAAGCGCCTTCAGGCTGGCCACTAACATGAAAACCAAACAGAGCTGTGATTGTACACTTCTTGGTAGCTAGCCCAGTGAGGCATGGAGGAGTGAAGACACCATGCTTAAGAACAGAAGCTACTTCTTTCAGTTCAATCTCAGAGCATTTCCTTCTGTTTTATCACTATAGATAAAAAAAAACTAAACACAAAAAACCCCAAAACCATGATACCAAACCTATAAACTTCTGAGCCTGAACAACTTTCACACATACCTGCTCTGTCTACTGATAAATCCCCAGACAGAGGAAGTAAATGAAGTGCATCTCACATGAACCATTCAGACAGGTTTGCCTAGTGCCTTCCTTCTCTTATCACCCATGTAAGTGCCATTTAAATGAGGCCTATACACAAATATCACAGAAATTAGTTTGATAAAATGCAGAAGTAGTGCTGTTCTTGCACCAGAGGGAACCAGAAATAACAGCTCTAGAATCCTTCATGAGAGATTATGTTGCTTGCCTTCCAGAAATAATTTTTAAAATATTTAAAATAATTTCAGTATCAAGTGATTATTAAATGGCACTGTAAACACCTCAATTAGCACTGCAGATTTTAAATGAGCCTTTCTTCCCCATGATACAGAAACTTAGATGACTCACACCACAGTGTGATATGCTAATATAGCCAAAATTCCTGCTAGTATAAAACCTACTGCAGATTTTCCTGTAAGAATAAATTCTTTCCCTTTGAATCTGCTAGATGACAGTGACATACAAATACATCTTTATGCTACTCAGTAACAATGGGGTGAGGATATACTATCATCCCATCTTTGCACAATGAAATCATACATACCATGAAAACATTGAAGATCTATGCAAAAGGCCAATATAACAATGTTGGGTTTATAAATGTTTAACACATTTATCTGTCTTAGATTTGTACATGAGATTGTAAAAAATTCTGAAAACAATGGTTTTTAAAAAGGTGTAATTAGCCTATTGAAATAGCAAATGAGCCATAACATTTTTATCTGGGGAGGAACATCCAAAGAAATGTTAAAGGAGCAGGGAACTGGCTTTACTGTATGCCAACTTAGAAAAACACTGGAGCTGTGACAGTTCAGGGAACAAGGAGGAGCATGGTTAAGAATAGTTTGGTATGGCTAGTTAGGCATGGCTCACATCAAACCCATTTTGGCTGTTGGAAAGGTCTAGACATAGATATTAAAAAATGTGTAAGACGTGAAACAGTCAAGGAAACAGCACCTATGAGTCCTTTCTTCCCATGTCTCAGGAAGAGACACAGTGTTCTGAGACACTTTATGCTTTGACAGAATAGAATATAATAGAATAGAACATGTATCACTAAAGACTTCAGCCTGGAGACACTCTAAATGTAACACATGGGAGGATTACTGTTTGTTATCTAAAAATGTCTTCAGATAGATAAGTTTTGAATGTGAGAGCAATATAGAACTAAGAATGGCTGAAAATTTATTTTATTCTGATGCTCCTGCAGTGGATTAGCTTCTCAGGAAGACTATCCTTAAACAATGAACTTAGAAGGCCACAGGTGGACACCCTCTTACTGATCTACCTGTACCAAAAAACAAGAGCTTACTGCCTTTCATTTTTTACCATCATCAGAAGTTCCTTACCATCACCTCGCTGCCTGCAGCAATATCCTGTTGAAGTGACAGTTCAGCCACTGTAATTAGTTTCAGGTAAAAACGAAATCAACCTGAGCCTTGTTCTGCCTGAAGGATGATGTCAGGGTGCACTCCTACAAACCAGAGCTAGTAGAGAGGAGCACTTCTATTAATCACGCAGTAACAAGCACCAAAGACTGTTACCTCTCATCACAAGAGACTTATCCAGAGCACCTCTGCCAAAGGCTAGGAATGGGCACTGTGATCTGCAGCGAGCAGAGAGACCTCCCAGGTTTAATTGTTCACTGCAGACCTCTCACTTTCATTCAGCCTTGTATGGTACAGCCTTAAGAGGGGATTCAGGCTTTTGTGGACAAATTGTAACAGTGTCTGACTACAACACTGCAGGTGGCAAAAGAAAACCCTGAAAACCTCTTATTTAATGAGGACAGGATTGATAGAGCAGTAACTGAAACTCAACACCTTTCTGCAGGGATTCTGGCAACAATTGTCTTCATTCCATGTTCTAGTTAGATGTCTAACTGGTGCTCTCTTTCATTCCTAACTGCTTTAAAACCTTGCTCAGATCTGCCTATGTCACATGTTGATCAATACAGCTTTTTTTAAAACTTCCCAGTGACATCTGCAATTCTAACCCAATAGTCAATGAGCAGAAACCAAGATAAGACCGTTCTGCAATAACTGCAGTTCTGCAATAATTTTGTTGGGAAAAATGGAGACCAAAGAATAATTTATTGTAGGCAGTCATGAATAGTAAAACAAGTATCAGGAAAATCTGCTTTTATTATAATATGTACAGAAAAATAATACTTTTCACAAGAAAAAAATGTACTTTCTCAGTTGCTTACTCAAACTACCCGATGTACAGCAGAATGTATTTTAATTAGGCTTTCAGCTGCTCTCAGTCTTAATTTTGAAACTCCAGGTTAATTTTCATTTGTTGTAATGAATTTGTGAACAGAATAGACATTTGTTGAAGGTACTTGACACTTCTGTGTTCTTGTTTATTTTTTCCTCTTCCTAAACAGTTATTGAACCTGATGATACATTTTTAAACTGTCTCCTAATTTATGATGCCTTGTAAAGGTTAATTGTTTACTGCTCAAAGTCATTATTATTAAATAGACTTTCCTTTTTTGTTAGAACTCTTTCTGTCTTTATTGAGTAACTTCCATTCAAAGAAAACTTCAACTATTTTATATCAGCTAGGATTCCAAACAGCCCAAGAAATTTTACAAGGGGTCAGTTGGAGCCCCATGAGACAAGATAATCTGCCAGAAGATCATACAGTGAGCCATCAGAGCCAGGAAAGAATCTAAGCTTCCTGGTTTATCAGATCTGGGTTTAGGTTTTTTCCAAGTCTCATTAGCTGTGGCTGTTGGACTTTTCACCCTCTCCTACACTGCAGGGCATGTCTGCCACTTAATGCCATCTAGACACATAATGATCTTGTCTTTGACAGAGGTCCAAGATGTCACTGATGCTTTTGATCTCTCCTCCCTTCTTGTAACATAACATTTGGCTTTTGGTCTTCTACAGCAAATCAGAAATTTCTTATAGAGTGCTAGGAAGGAGTACTTGCTGGGTTTTGCAGGCCCCTACAGGCACTATGCATGAAATTCAGGCATTTCCTAAATTTGGTACCTGCTCCACGTTTTTCCATTATTTCAGGGAATACCATGGTCCCAAGGGAATACCAAGGTGTTCTTCCAATTTAATGTTTCTGTAAGTTTTACTCCCTAGACAAAGCTCCTACTCCAAGATCTTAATTCATGTAGGCATTTTGTTAAGTCCACCCCACACACATACACACACTTCCCCTTCGTACATTCTTAACAGTATATTCTTAATTCCCACTAGTTTCTATGTGATTTGAGTTTGTGTTTCAGGAAAACCATTTATTTGAGTCTGTCCTGAATTGTCTGGAAAAGAATACAAAATTTTATAAAATTAATATTATTTTTTACATAATGTATAGCTTTTTACATCACGTTTTGACCACGAAATGAGCCAATGCAACTTGCAAAATGTACAATGAGTTAGTAAGGGTAGGAAATATAAGATTAAGAAGCTATGTTTGAAAGTATATGCTCTTCCTTCTCACACATTTTCAGTTCTGTATTTCTTCCAAATGATCAGGCATTGCCATCTAATACAGTTGTTCTAAGAATTTGATTGATATTGCCTGTTTACCTCACTTTTCTTCTTAGCTACAAATAAGACTACATTATCATCAGTATTGTGAAGGACCTGCTCAGCAATAATCACTGCTATTCCAAATCACATTCACTTTTTCATTTCTTACTGAAATGCACGCAATCAAATGCAGACTTTTCAGACACTATTTTTGAGATGGTCTATAATCCAAACTCCTCTCAAATTAATCCTTCTTGACCTTTTCTTTTCAAAAAAGAAATGTCATTTTTGTAAGAAATAAACTGCATCTGTGTGGGAAGGAGAAGTCTCTAACCATCATCCAAAGCAGTGAAGTTGTGCAATAGGCAGCCTGTGTTTCCAAATGATTAAACATTTTTCATTCTTCTTTGCCCTTTGTAATTAATTTTTACTACCATCTTATTTCCCTTTGGTTCTATGTTTATCATATTTTCATTATCATATTCTGTTTTAAAGTAGTTGTAAAAAGATTTTCCTTAAATTTTAGCAACTCAGCACACAGATGCAGTTACTGATACAGTCTAGAAAACAAACTGCAGTTAAAACTGATAATATTTTAATATTGATCACTACAGATAACATGTTGCTGGTCTTCCCAAAGGTTGTGACTGCACCACTTCATTGAGCATTCACACAGATGTAGAAAGACAAGAGAAGTCTTCATTTTGAAACCATTTATGAGATGCACTTTCCTAAAATTATAAATCACTCTAGCCAAAGCAAAGTGGCCATGATGCCTAACAGAAATAAGTGTATTGACGTGAAATTTTGCAACAGATTACCAGTAATATTGACAAGTGATATCTGCATTATATGTAGGGTTTGAAAGGGTAGAGTTTCAGTAAATAAAAGGAGCTTAAAGGAGAGAGAAAAACTTTTTAGCAGGGGTAGTAGTGACATGACGCATTTCATTATGAGTGTGGTAAGACAAAGAAGTAGTGAATGTCCCACTCTTGGAAGTGACCCTGGGCTTTGAGAAACCGGGTGTGGTAGGAAGTGTCCCTGCCTGTGGCAGGGGGTGTTGGGACTCAATGATTTAGAAGGTCTCTTCCCACTCCAACCATTCTGTGATTGCTGCCACTGCAGTCATCAGGCTAAACTTACAGTTCAGCAAGAGTATAAGCAATTAAATTAGATTAAGGATTTGGTAGGATGGCTGTAAGCCTATTTCAGAAGACCTTCTAAGACAAGTTGTTACATTTCTGTTGGAAACAAGCAGTGGTCCATTCAACCAATTTTAGTTCAAGGTCAGAGCAAGGTTTAGTGTTCATAAGGGTAAAAAATTGATCAAGAAAAAACCCACGCATACCCAGAGGAGGCCATGGGTCATGCAGTGCATTACAATCTATACTTTTCTAGACTTTCTTCTTTGGGTAGGTGAAGGTCACTGTGCTTTTGGCTACAATTAGGGTCACGGTGTTTGTCTACAGGCAGAGGCTGTACACGAACACCATGTCTAAAGGTAGAGGCCTTACAGAAGCTGTAGCGCCTAGCCTTAAGGACTCGTGGATAGTCATTCTATTTTTCTCTGGAACGTGAGTGACTGATCCATGCAAGCTTTCTCCGTTATAATAAAATTCCCATAATCTGTCTGTGCTCTTCATCTATCCGTTTTCAGCCTGGTTATAGCTGTGCCGGCAGCGCCCGTGGAGCTGCGGCCAGGCCATGCCATGGCACCGGCGGCTCGGAGCCTCCTCGGCGGCGAGCACGGCCCAGGCCGGCGGGCGGAGTCTGCTCCCGCCACCGCCTCCCGGCGCCGCCCGCCGGGCCTTCCGCCCACGCCGGGCGGGATGCGGGCCGCTCGCAGGCGGCTCTGCTCCGCCCTGATCGTCGCGTACGGCCTCTTCTCCCTCTACGCGGCCTACACCGTGTTCTTGCGGCCGCGCCGCCCGGCCGCCCCTCGCCCGCACCGGGACCGCCGCGGCCCTCGAGGTGAGCGCGGCGGCGGGGCCGCTCCGAGCCGCCCTGCCCGGCCTGTCCGCGGCCGGTGGGGCAGCGGCAGCGGCAGCGGGGTTGGTGCGGGGCCGGCCCGGCCCGGCCCGGCCCGACGGGCGGCGCCTGGCGGCGGCCTCTGAGGGAGAGCGGGGCCGGCGCCTCAGCGCCTCAGGCCGTTCCCGCGGGGGGGCCGTGGTGGCACCGTGCGGCCCGGTGGCGGAGAGAGGGCGGCGATGGATGTGGTGGTGATGGTAGCCATGGTGGTGGTAGCCATGGTGGTGTTCCCTGCCCAGGGCTGAAGGATGGTTGTCAAGTGCAGCGTGAAATTACGAATTTGAGAAAATTCGTCAGTCTTCCTAAAGCTGTGAATTTGATTTTTTTTTTTTTTTAATGTAAATCACGCTTTTAGGTTTCACAGATCATGTTGCCTTGGGAAATGAAGATTGGAATCCATGGGATGCGGATGAGAAAAACGAGCTGGCTGCTTCTCAGCAGAGATATGAAGCTAATCTTAAAATGATAAAATATGCGAGGTCTCACCTAGAACAGACCAATCTTAGAGTACAGATTTGGGGCAAGGCAGCAATTGGTAAGCAGAGGTAGTCCATGTCTACTGGTTATTTAACCTTTGTGGTATAACACTTTTCTCTGTTTCCTGATGATTAAAATTTATGTATATGATTCAGTAATATACATATTGGTACATGAGGGCTATTAAGGAAATCCTAGCTGTTATTCAAATTCATAGCAGTATAAGAAGTTCAACTCCAGTTTCTTTGTATCAGTTCCTTTCCAGGCTTTTTTTCTGCATCTGTCAAGGAGAATGTCTCAGTTGGCAAAGAAACACAGTTACTTTTTAAATCCAGTCTAGTTTCCAGTATGATGCAAGAAGAGGCCTCTTACTTGCCTAACCAGATTATTTTTGTCAAATTTACACTTCGTGAAATAAAGCATCACACAGTGAGAAATAAAGCGTTTTCTGTATTGCAGTGTACTGTCACTTATGAACTTGGAAATTCTTCTGTTGTGGAAGATACTGAGTTTCCCCTCTATACAAACTGAGAGCCAAGGTCTTCTCAAGCTCTTCAGCTACTGCTGAAGACACATCACTGTTCTTACTTTAGGTTTTTTGTAAATGCTGGGCTTACAGTTAAACTTTCATGTAGCATTGTAGAGCACATAGGTATATTACCTGGTATATTACCATCATAAAAATAGGTGCATTTCACAGAAGCTTAAGAGAAGTATGCTTGTCCTTAAAATGCCAGGTAATATTTGCTCATTTTTAGTGGTGCAGGTGCTGGGAAGAGTTGCTAACAGAAGCAGTAGTGTATATCTTCATCTGCTGATACTTTGTCAGAAAGAATCTTTTTAAATGCTAATGTAGAAAAAAATCATCTTTACTAATTCCAAGTCATGTTATACAAGAAGCTCTAACATTTTTTTTCTTATGTTGTGATGCTTTTTCGTTTTCCAGAAATAATTTTTTTTTGGAGTGTAGAGGAGGCAAGATCTGTACATTCAAATTCTCCAACATGTCTTCATTTACGTAGGTCTTTACCTTTGGCAACATATTTTTGGGGGGCACCTTGAGCCAGCTGATGTGACTGCACAGTGGAGAGAAGGAAGCCAAAAAGCAGGAAAAACATACTTCAGGTATTGTTCATGATGTTGATTTCAATTGTGTAAACTTTAACAAATAATTAATTGGAAAGTTAAATTAAATAATGCACTGCTCAAGCATTATTTTGCCTATCTCAGAGTTGTGGTTATTTTAATACAGTTGCAAATACTTTAATTCTGTAATGTTTTGATAACTATGGAATATGCACACAGCTTCTCATTGAAAATTACCATTTTTACACGGAAACACATACTTGATAAATCTAACCAATTCTAGACCAATCATGTCACTGTTAAAAAATAGAAAACTAGGGAGCAATTTAATCTGCTTTTTGATGGCTTGTGTTATTAAAAAAAATACGGAAAAACTTAACAATGCTGAGAGAAAGAACAGCCAAGAAACCTCGGTGGCAGGGTCAGGGTACAACCCCAAGAACAGTTGGGATTGGGGGCTCATAGCTGATAAAGTCAGGCATGCATATGTGAGGCAGGAAAATGTCTCCTGCTATTTGGTCTCTGCTGTATTCAGGGAAAAGGGACTTGGCTCATTCATTCGTAAATAGGAATGTGTCAAAACCATAATTTGTTTCTTTTTATAACAAAGGCTATCTGTGAGACTTAGCTTCTGGTTACCTACTTGATTTGCAAACAAAAATTTTGCATGGAAGGGAAGATTTCACTTAAAGCACTGTTTGCTTTAACAGTGGTGTTTGATCTGTAATCATGTATATTTTAAGACTGTTGTCGAATATTTTATATTATTCAGTGAATAATACAGAGCTTTTCTGTGTGTCCCTATTTAATACAGTTTTAATGCTTTCTGTGAAGATACAGTGGAAGCTGAAGGATTTTTTTTCTATTTGGCCAGTTAGCCAGTCTGCAGAAGTAGGTCTCCTGCAACATTTAGTCCCTTGCACCAGGACTGGCCTGTTAAAAAAGTTTTCTTTTAATAAATAAATTACACAGTTAAGTGAGTTTAACTTTTGAAACATGTGTTGCTTTAAAAGGCTGTTTTTCCCTTGCACAAGATGTGTATCTAGTTGAAATATTTCAAGGTAGTGTTTGAAGTACGCCTGTGATTGTGAATTGAAAGGAGGTTTTAAGTGATCACAAAACTTCTAAAAATTATTTTGAATTGTTTATCAAAGTGTCTAACAGTGAGCATGGTACAGGCCATAGAGTCTTTTCAGAAGAAATAGGTGAATTTATATACTCTTCAACAGAAAAAGCTGTATTCCTTGTCTGCAAATAAAAGATGATCCTACAGGTTGAGAGAATCAACTATGAATGATGCTACTGCATCTTGGTAGTCTCCTTGACAGAGCAATAGAGCTTTCAATTCACAAATACAGAGAAAGGATACAGCCCTTTCTTTGAATATTGAACCAGTGCAGTCTTAGTGGCAAAAGACTTTGTTGTTTCCAGAGTCTGCCATGATAAGTTATCTTCCTGGTATTGACATGCGAATTTCTTCAAGCTCTTGCTTTTCACATTTATAACATGAAAACAATTTGCTCTGCTTAATGAGTCTGCCACTTGACTGATTATGGTTATTTTCTTTCTAGTGTGCCTGTTTCAGATGATTAATAACTTCACATGTTTCCTTAGGATATGCATCTTTCAAATAAAGACTTCTATACTTGCATTTAAATACCTTCTTGTTATGTGTAGATGAGCCAGGGATAATCAAGTCCCTATTTTAATTTCAACTTGGATGCTAGGCCCTATAAAAATACAAAGCTTAAGTTTAGTACCAACATAGCAAAGGTTGACTTCTGACAGACTAGTAGAAACTTGTTGTGCAAAGTATAGAACATATGTGATATAACTCTTATTTTAACAACTAGGCTTCTGAAATAGCTACTTTTTACTCTATTTGGAAATGTTGTGGAGAAGAATTATGTGATTTTGGTTTCTCACTGGTTATAAGATTTTCTAGAATTGTTTACTGCCTGGCTGAGGTAAATTATCTCCATTTGATTACTAGATGAGGCTAGAGGGAGCTAGCTGAGGTGACATATTTGGAGAATATGTGCTGCTCTGCAGTTTTCTGTGGTAAGTCTAATGATTGTTAAAAAATAGACCTCTGGTGAATGTTTTCAAAGAATACCAAATTTAAAGACACAAAAATGCCAAAATATCACTTGAACACAGTTGCATGAATAAGTCCATTTTGTGTGTATTTATATATATATTTGATGGAGAATACACATCTCTATTATGGATGCTGATGGGTTCATTTTTTCACCAAAGAAATTGCCAAAAAATACATAAAGTATCAGCTTCTGCATAAAATGCAGATTTTTTTATTTAAAAACAGGAGGGGAGAAGGAACTTCATAGCTGCGGATTTTAGTAACATCTTGGCCCATTCATACAAAAAGCAAGAGAGCAGAAACGCTTTCTCTGGCTTGAAGCAATTCACACCATTCTCTTCTGTCATCTAGGAAGATGTTGTATAGCACAGAGTGTCAAACTTCTTACCTCTTTATTTGGTAAGAGCTTTCCTATATTTCTATTCCACTAAGTCACACCCTCTCTATTTTATAAACATTCAGTGCTGCATTGCCTCAGTCAACCAGGAGAGGTTTCTATCTATCAAAGGATTCCACCTGGGATAGTTTCTGGCAGTTTAGTTTTACTAAAACCCAGTAGTGAAGCTTTTTGAAAATCCAGAAACACTACATCCACTGGTTCCTCTTTATCTGTGTTCTTATTGACATGCTCATAGATCTTCATCAGATCAGTGAAACAGGGTAACTCATTTCGAGCAGTGCTTATCCTTATATGTAATCAGTGATCTTACCTTGCCTATTGATCTTACCTTACCTATTGATAAGATCAGTGATCTTACTGCTTATTACAGATTCTTCCAGAGAGGGAATTAATACTGACTGTTCTCCAGAGTCCTGTCAAGTTGTTTTTGGTGTAAATACGGTGAACCACGTAGCAAGCATAGTGTTTCTTCATAGTGACAGCTGCATGCCTCTGCCAGCAGTTCTGCAATTCTGTGTTCCTTCAAAACTCTCAAGTGAATGCTATCCAGGTTCAAATCCTCCATTTGATATACTATTTCTGATCTTCAACTTTTTATTTCTTGCTGAAGCAAATAAGTTAGGTGTGGGAATCTCCCTTACTTTTCTGTTAAGCCATATGGGGCTGGGGGGGAGGTTCTGTGTTGTTTACTTTTTGGATTGAAGCACACAGCATGTCTAGGCTTCTTATACAGTGTTTTTGAACAGTCTACAAGCTCCTTGAAAGTTTCTTGTGATTTGGACTGCTCATTTTCAAGTTCTTTTCTTGTTTTTTCTTTCATTTTTCTGTAATTCCTTTATTGCATATGGATTATCTCTATGCTGGATGTATTTATTACTATTTCTCCTGCTGCAAGTGTTAAATTTAATCATTGCTGTTACAGAATGACTAACCCCTTCAGAATGGGCACTGTAGGACCCAGTCTAAAACAGCCTCTTTTTTTATGACTGTCTATGACTAGTATGGAAAAATAAGGGGTTTGTAGAAAGCAAGTCATGTATTTAGTCCAAAAAATGTAACCTTTCCATATTATCTTTGATCTAGCCTTCATATGCATAGTTAGTACTGTTGGGATGATTTCCTTAACTTTGCAGCTTTTGTAATCTCTGTTCTGTTTCCCAATCCCAATTGAGTTCTGACTGGGAGTTAATAGTACAACTCTAGCATGGTGGTTTAATTATTAAAGTATGGGATTTATGAGACTTGCACCATGTTACTTTCCCCCCCCCCCCCTGTAATTTTATACCATTCAACTTCATGTATTCTTACACACAGGTCATTGCTTCCTAACCTGTACATCTTGTTATTGCTGTAAAGATGTTGAAGTGCTGTGTCATAGAAAAAACCCTTTTTCCTCAAGCCACTTTTCAAGGTGATCACTGGACCTGTACATATTTGTCCCTATTTTAGGCATTTCAAAACTCAAGGTATCCTCTCTTAGGAATTCTAGTGATTCCGTTCTCATTGTCTGTTAAACTTTGGATTTAAGTCTTGATGTGACTTAACATTTAATGTATTAGAAGTCTTGATTCCAAGTCATGAGTCTTACAAATCTCTACTCCAAAATACATCACTCCCACCAAGCCAACAGCATGTTGGCTTAATGTGGGTTTAAAATACACTTGTCTAAGGTCAGTTTGTTTGACACAATCTCACTGGAATAGTTTCTACAGCTTTTGTGGTGAGGGTGTTTTTTCCTCAGTAAGTATATTTGAGCTAAAACTAGCTGTTAGTCTCAGCACTTAATGAGTTAAAACTCATGCCGATTCTAAATTAAGTTTTGCTGGTAGCTGAAAAACTAGCAATGCAGCAGACCTAGAAAACTAGCACTTAACTGGCTCCTAGCAAAAAAAAATACTGCTTTTTGTCCTTTTTCCCAAGCTGTGTAACTGCTACCTCTTTGCACTCAGTCAATAATCTCTTAACACACCAGGTAACTGAAGAGCAGGAGCTGGCAAATACTGATTTATTTCACTGCAGTTCATAAATGGCTTTTGTCAGATAACTTGCAAACGATTAAAGATTTAATGATTTTGCTATGTGACTGAAATTCTTCCATTAAATACACTGTGCAAGATTTAGAAATGCTATTTTATAACTAAAATGTTTACATTTACTACTTTATATCAGAGCCTCAAGTTTGACCTGGGTCATGCAACTAACCTAAGTTTACATTCAGATATTTCTTGTGTTATCGATTCTACTCAGTAGAAACTTAATCAAAATACTGAGAAAAGAGCTAAGCAAGACAAGCTATCACTCTTAATGATACCAGATTTAGTGTAGTCTTCAGGTTTTGGGAAGGACCTCTCTCTTGTTCTAACACAGCATTCATTGATTATTACTGGACTTAAGAAAATGTTTAACCTTTAGTGAACATCAAGGTGCACCCTTTTTTGAAAGGTGATTTGCACACATTTTGAGGTCTGAGTATGGTATTAGTTCTGATTTATTGACAAAATACCTTATTGAAGTCAATCCCCTTTTTCCTGAATAAAAATGAAAGCAGCTTTACTCCTGTGCTAAGCAGTAGATACTATCAACAGAAGTGGTTATAGTTGCACAGTAATTTTGCAGTATATTGCATTTAGTTTATCAAAGAAAAAATAATGGAGTACATACTCCGTTATTGTGTAGAAAGACTAGCTGGAAGATTGAAGTCAATAATTTGCCTTACAAAGTCTAGCTTTATTTAGTGTTGTATTTTGGTTTTCTCAGCTTCCTCACCGGCCCATCTGTAGTTCCCGGCTACTTCTCGGTGGAAGCGGAGCATGTGGTGCTGGTGCTGAACGGGAGGGAGCCGGCGAAGATCGCCTACGCCACGCAGTGGCTGCACTACGCACAGACACTGATGGAGACCCGCAAAATCCAGCACGTGGCAGTGCTGCTGCTCGGGAGCGAGCAGTGCAACAACGCCTGGATTCAGCCATACCTGAAACGAAACGGGGGATTTGTAAATCTGCTCTTTGTTACCTATGACTATGCCTTCGTAAATGAAGAAGATATTTTCCAGTGGCCTTTAGGAGTAGCTACGTAAGTGCCATAGACAGGAGTTGCACTTGATTAATTAATTGTTGTGCATGAGGTATGGAAAATATGACTGAGTGTTACTGCTGGTGCCCAAAACAATTGTAATAAGTAAATCGCAGAACACGATCCTATCAGTCAATTTCTAAATCAGGCATTGGAGTCTTTGAAAGTTGCATTTAGCAATAAAAATGATGACAGGAAAAGAATAGTCGTGTTTAGGAGACCTTAGGAAAATGAACCTGTGTCTCCTAAAGTTTTCTGTTTATTCATTCTTCAGTAGATTTGCTCTTGAGATTTATCATAACTGCTGATGCAATATGTTCCAATTACATGGAGATTCAAAAGATGTTTATGTAACTAAATAACTTTTTATTAGTGGCAGGTACTATTAGTTCAGGAAAGGAAGGAGTACTTTTTTTAACCTCCATTATGGCTCAAAAGATTTCTGTTTGGAGTTGTTATACTCCAGTATCACAGCAGTGTAAGCTGGCTTAACTGCTTGTTTAAAAAAATCCATTTTTGTTGTGCTCAAGTGCTCAGACTACTTATGTGGACTAAATAAAGTTTCAGCTAGATATACTACTTCATATAGATATATTACTTCATATTAGCAGAGTTTATAGTGGTCTAGCTACTTACCAGGGTAATAGAAGCTGAAAGGAATACAGGATTATTTTCATATCTTGTGTTGAATTTGAATTCAATATCCTGTATTGATCCAGTTGGCTCAACAAGCTGGAAAACTGTATAGATCTTTTTTGTATACAATTTTAATTTGTTCACAGTGTCTCTGAAATACACAAAATTTGGACTCTTGATGGTGTCAAAGAATTGATGGTAAGTTCCTGAGTGGAAAGATGTTGAGTTTTGAGATACAGAGATTAAGGTGACAGTTAAGAGAAAGCAACAGCACTTAAAGCAATAAGCTAGGGTGCAGAGCTGGCTGGAGAAAGATAAATTTGGTATCAAAATGGGGTTCCTGGCCTTTGCATAAAATGGCTGTAAAAAAATGGGGTTAAAGGCATTAAAATATGCCAGATTTTCCAAATAAAGAGAGAAAATGAAGATGTAGAATGATGCAGAAATATTTATCATGAAGGGACAAATGGTTATTAGAAACTAAGTGAATTAACATTCATCATGCAGTAGGAGAATGAGGGAAGGACTGCCCCATCAAATAATGTACAACAAGTTATTGAGGAGCCAAAAGATAAGAATATTGAAATTCACTCAGGTCAAGGTGAGATTTTGCACTGAGAGGTTACCAGTGGTATTTTCAGTAGATAAGCACATCCAGAGATCAAGGTAGGTGAGGCTTATGTGCCACTGTTAGCGTTAAACTGGCCATTTCAGTCAAAACTTGTGGTTGCATCAAGAACAGCTTCTTTGGAAAAGCATGTTAGGACATTCTGTAATACGTACATGTAATATTTCTGATGTTGAAAGAAGATGTAAGTATTCTGGAAACTTTGTGAAGGGACTGATGGGGGCAAAGGGAATAAAGACATAATTTTAGGAGAGGACTTAAATTGATTTACTTGTGGGTCGGTCTGTATAGATAGGGATTGGCAACAAGTAGGTGGGTTTAGTCTTAAAATATGATGCACTGAAAAATAAATGTTGCAAAATGTTTTCCTTTGATAAAGTTGTCTAACTTGCACGTTGTTTTTACAGCTACAGAAATTTTCCGGTTGTGGAACCCAGCTGGTCAATGCTACATGATCCGAGATCATATCTATGTAATTTCTTAGGAACAGTTTATAAGAATTCTTCCAGAGAAACCCTAATTGAAATTCTGAAACAGGATGGGCTTGACAAACTTTGCTGGATTGCAGCCAGAGAACAGTAAGACTTTAATATACTTCATGAAAATATTGAGGTTTTTGTCTGATTCATTATTACCAATCTTTTATTGAGTGTTAAAAAATAGTACAAATGAAGGTAATCAGCCCTGTAGGGTAATTGTAAGGTAATTAGTTGGGATATTGCAGAGACTCTTTGTTTAGGTCATCATAACATAACTGCCTTCCTGTTATATTTTACATAAAGCACATTTTTAAATCTAGTATAGAAAAATCTCCTACATATATATATATATAAAACTATCAAAGACCATCTGTTTTTTTCTTACAAATATTTGATTATGAGAAGAAACACTTCTCCTGTATTTTGTGGAGTTTAATGTCTTTCTAGAGAAAGGAAGACAGCCAGATTTTGTTGTGTTCCACATGATAGTGGATTTAATCTGTACAGCACAGTTGTTTTTGACTAACAAGAGTAGGGTTCTGATTCTGTTTCTTTACTTTGAAAAGCATCACCTCTAAAATGCTGGATAGCAGGCACAGTGGTGCTCAGTTAGACCTTAGCTGCCCTGATGAAGAGTCTCAGGAGATGAATTGTATCTGTGACACAAACTCTTATCTCCCAGACATACTGAGACACTTCAAATAGATGAATTCAGTTTAAACAAATTGCTGTGTGTCCTAGCTTTTGAAGAGCAAGCTTTTTCTGAGGCCAAAAAAAGTCATTAAAAAGTCCATTGAGTGTCTCAGTTTTTGTCTGTTTCTAAAGTGTGCTGTGAAGTAAATTGATGTATGCATCATCCAAGTCATGCAGAAGATTTGAAGTGGCGTTTCAATTTGTTTCTTACACTTCTAAGTATTAATAATTTCTGAAAAGGGCCACATATTACAATCTATTTTTAACAGTGACATTTTCAATACATTTTTAGAAGACTTTTAAAAGCAATGAAGACTAAAAAGTAAAAGTCAATTGACTGTGTGTGTAATATAAAATTTTTACACTGATAGCATTTTCAGTTTTATAAATAATAGAAATAAAAGTGTATCTCTAATTTTTCATTGTGGTACCTGTGAGAAAAATACTAATTTTCACCCCTTTTACCTTCCTAGGTGGCAGCCTCAAGAAACAAATGAAAGTTTCAAAAACTATCAAGATGCCTTGCTGCAGAGTGATTTGACATTGTGCCCGGTGGGAATAAATACAGAATGTTACAGAATTTATGAGGCTTGTTCATATGGATCTCTGCCCGTTATAGAAGATGTAATGACACCGGGTGATTGCGGAAATTCATCAATGTACCACAGTGCTCCGCTGCAATTATTAAAAACCATGGGGGCTCCATTTATCTTTATTAGAGACTGGAAAGAGCTTCCTGCTATTCTAGAGAAAGAAAAAAAACTGAGCTTACAAGAAAAGATTCAAAGGAGAAAAAAGCTATTAGAATGGTATCAAAACTTCAAAGCATGGATGAGACAAAAATTCATTAATACTTTGGAAAATTCATTTTTGCCCAGTGATAAAGGATAAATTGTCCCTTTTGAAAATCTATAATAGATGACAGCTTAATTTCCATTAACCTGAGGCAGCTTTTACTTAAAAGTAACCTCACAGGACAGATGCATTCCTTTTAAAGTCAATGGAATTGCTCTAAGCTTGGCCAAGAGCTGCATTTGGCCCTCCATCCTTAATGATTTTCAGAGAGGTTGTTGACATAATAGGATGGCACAAGAATGACAACAATTTTGTTACTATTTTCAAATTTTCTATGTTGCTGTGCAACTTGATCAAATTTTTTAAGGATAATATCTTTGAGCATGTGAATTTGGTAAAATCCAACATACGAACATCACTTGTGTTTGAAGAAAAGAGAATGGAGAGTGTATGGTACAGGGTAATTTATTAGAGAGACTACAAAGTAAAAGCATTATGACAAAGTTGCCAGGTTTATCAAATTCTGGTAAGTGCTTGTTTTGAAAATGTGAACTGTTTACTTGCTTGACATTTCATTTCCAGCAAAGTGACCATAATGCTAAAGATTTGGGAATAAAAATGTGTATTTCAAGGTAAAAATAGAGAACTCTTTCTTGAAAATACTTGATAGCAATATATTTCATCTTGATCTTCAGGTAAAAACTTACTTTTTTTAATTTCTTTTTAGTCTTGGGCCATACCTTTCTGCTTTACTGGTCTTCCGTTAGCTGTAGTTACAGCTGCACATTCAGAACACCGGGCCTTAGACATGAACCTGCTTGTAGCTTATCTGGTTCCTCAAAATCTGCTGAAGCTCGTCAATGCCAAAAGATGGCAGAAGTGTAATGTGGTAAGAAGTGTAATGCATGTTTATGGTACTGTGTATACCATGAACAATTTCAATGTTTTTTTGTTAAACCTAGCCAAAACGATCTGTTCCTGTTCTTGAGTGTGAGCAGTTCCCTCCAGTGTGTTCCTCCGAGCAGTAGGGACTGCACACACACCACTGCCATACCAAAGGGGTGTGGTAGCCACTTCTGTCTGACCACAGCATGACACATGGGTTCATTCTCCCACAGGAATTAAAAGGCCAGTGCAACTGTACAGCTACGTAGATAAGACATTTGTGTACTGTCTAGTTCTGGAGTATATATATCACACAAGAACCCTTCACTAGGTAATCTAAATTGTCTGTCTAACATGAACTTCTGTAACTTACCACCCACACATTTCATCTGAAGTGTCCTGCAGTTTCAGTACAATGCAAACATACTCCATTCAGCTGAGATGAAGTACAGCAGTGAGTTGATGAGCACTGCTTGTAGGTGCACCTTGTTAGACCAAATTCACAACAAATGTCCGTACTTAGGATCTGAAGCCCATCAGTAGTACACAGCACCCAAGGGTTAGAGGAAGCTTGAGTATCTACAGTAATCATGGAATGCTTTGGGTTGGAAGGGAGCTTAAAGATCATGAACCTTCCCCTGCATGGGCAGGGACACTTCCCACTGTCCCAGGTTGCTCAGAGCCCCATCCAGCCTGGCCTTGGAATGAATCCAGCTTTGTGGATGAGGCATCCACATCTTTTGTGGACAACCTGTTCCCATGTCTCACCACTGTGTGACAGTGCTGTATTTTTCCTCTAGTAGAGACTTTATTTCTAAACAAGCTACAAAACTGCAGAACAATTACTTAGAGCAGTGTTTCTCAACTTGTCAGCAGGAGATCCCTTGGCACTCCTGCAAGATTTCAAGAAACTGCAGAAAACAGCTCTGAAAAGTCTTTATCAGTCAGCTGACTTTTGTTATAAAAGAGGATGCAGCTCCTAAAAAAATCATAGTGTGCAGGTTGAAGTCTGAAAAGCAGTTGAGTGTTACTTGGGTCATTAGCAAAAGAAAGATGCTGCTATTGATGTGCTCATTTCTAAGTAAACGTTTTTTCAAACTCATGGCAATTTTGTGTTAAGGGAGGCTGAGACATGTACTGAAATTTTAGTGGAATTTCACTTTGCAGCTGCTTGCCTGCTTGGCGAGTTCAAAGGGAATTATTTTATCTATTGAACCAATTCTTGACAGTTCAGAGTTTTCAGTCCAGCAGGAATTAGCACCAAGAGTTTTTTCTTGTGTTCTATTTCTAGTGCTAATGGAGCAAAACATCTTGAAGTCAAGGGAGGGTTTCCTAACACATTAGGCAGGTGCTAGTGTTCTAATTGCTTTCTCATTCCACTGTCCAACTTGTGGAAGAAATTGTCAACTCCGCTCTATTTAGATCCAGAGCTGAGTAAGACCACAAAAGGGACCTTGGTAAAGAAAGGATGAGACTGAGGGAGGAAAGACAGTGAGGACTGCAAGAAATCAGAGAGGATGTCATACAGTGGTAGAGGAAACTGGTTAAAACAAGGGAAGTGGTTAAGCCACTGGCAAAAAAAAGATGGCATGCCACATCCACATAGGAGTAGATAGTATCTATTGTCAGTGAGAAGATAATGAATCAATTCAGGTGTTAATAGTAAGAGGAGAATGATTTGATTGCATGCTCTGATTTTGTGCTTAGCTGTCAGGTTCAATACTGGGATCATGAAACATCACTTTCCCAGCACAGAACAATGCCTCTTGTAACTGTGCCTGGTGTTTCTTGGAGAGATGCACAGTACTGAGCCTGTCTGGAGTTGGAATGCCAACTGTAGCTCCAGATGTTAGATTGCTAATTATGTGATGTTTTGCATCACGCTTAGATTAGTGTGTGGAGTACATAACTCTACCAGCTTCATTATCAGGAGCATTTCTTGTTGATGAAGACATTACAAATTAGGCTGAATTGCCTTGCTATATAAGAAGAAACAGATCCAGCTTTTCCTACCCTTAGGGTAACTCCCCTACATTATTCTGAGCTCACTGAGTGGCTGTGAACATATGGCATAAACAGTTTAGAAGATCAGCTTCTAGAGAGCAATATGATTGTAAAGAAACATAACCAGTCTTCATAACTGTTTGTAATTCTGTAGATAAGGATGTGGTTTGAAAAGGACCTATCTGCCATTTACTTAATATTCTTGGATATTTAAGTTGTAATAGTGTATTTCAAATGTTAGGTTTACCATCTTTCCAGGGCTGAAACTTACACTAGGAGTGATAAGACAGAGAGTTTTCTAGAAGCCTATCTAACAGCAATTACTAAGTTTGAAACAGGATTACTTCGTGCTGGAAGCACCATTTTCTCTCTTGGCTTGCTGCCCTCACCAAAACACTTGCAAAACCACAGAAATAAAATCCTGTTGCTTCTTGGCAAATGCTGCATGTTAGTAATAGCCACTTAGAACCGGGTAAACTCAGGAGCAGCTTCCATTCCACTGAGTCCTAAATAGTTCCAATAATTCTTCCTACTGTGATCGGAAAAATGAAGGATGATTGAACAAGATTATGCTTATTTTGGCTTGTACGTAAAGATGTACTCTCCCCTGATGTTGGGAGAGGCAAAGGTATTTCAAATGCAGTTCCAACTGTGCTGTAAGAAACTGCTGCTTCCAAGAAAACTGCTAGCATAAGACATGTTGGGACTGCCATTTCCCAATAGCTAAGGATTTTAATGTTTATGTAGTGCTGTGACTCCTACACAAAGGGTTTGATGAATAAGATGAGAAGAGCTGACCTGATGAAAATGTGCCTGAAAGGATGAGGTGCAGTTTGTATTACATCCCAGGACTCTGTGTTGGTTGGGGTTTTTTTTTGCTTTCTGAGTTGAAGTTAAATAGTTTGTAAAGTTAAAAAGTTAAGTTAAATAGTTTGTATTATAAACCGTTCAGGGATCATTCCAAAGTGATGCTATAAAAACCATGCTCTGCAGCAGAAGTGACAGTGGATCTAAAATCTCATTCGAGCAGTCCGTGCAGTTTCAAAGAAATATAAGGACTTACTCCTCACCAGTCCATGAATTGTAACTGATAATCCTCTTGATAAAAAAACAACTGCAGAAGGTCATGAGAGCAGTGAATATTTAAACTATTTGGGTGGGTCAAATTTCAGGATTTCTTCAGTGTCTCCCGAACAATAAAAACAAGTAAATGATTTTCAATATATCTTACCCGTGTAAATTCCTTTTACTGCTAATCTGAGCATGGAGAACTGCTTTGAGTGTTAAAATTTCTCTGGTTTTGAAGGATGTAAAAGCTGAAAAGGTACCAGAGGTAAAATCTGAGGACCAAGAAGAATGCTAAAGAGAAAAATGTTCATTTAGATTTTGGATTTATTTAATTCAAGGGTTTAAAGATAATATCCATCTTAGATTGGAACTACATGGCAGTAAAATGGTGAAGCAAACATTTTCTGTGGCTATGTGTACCACTATCCCCCTAGGGTCTGGTCATTCAATTTTGCTACTCTTTGAAGTGTCTCGATTCAAGGTCCCATTAGGAGCCCTCAGTCTTCAGAGGAAATGCTACATGTGTTGAGTCAAGAACCAGTTCAAATAGCTGTAGTTCAGTGCCCAAAAGCCAGTGCCTGGTGTTGAGAAGCTGGCCACCCAGCCAGGGGGTGGTACAGTACCATCTCTTACCTCCTAATTGTGCTGAGTGCCCTGGCATCACATTTTCTTCCCTGAACACTCTTGGATCCTGACTGCAACTCCATGAATGCTGCTATAGTAAAATGCAGGTTATTTCTGATCCACAGTCACACAACACAGATGTGTTTTGTAAAGCATGCCATGAAATAACATGACTCATTCTCTTAGCCACTCTTACACCAGCTTAATCACACAGGGATAGCTTGAGGTAAAAATCCCCAAATTGCTTCCTATGTTCAGTAGTCTCATTTGACAGTGCAAAATTTCTGGATTTCACATGACAGCATTCACCATTCCTATAGTTCAAATTTTTTTAATCTTCAGGAATATATAATTTGTAGGTAGGGCTGCATTTTAAAAGAAACAGATCTGAAGTATTACAAACAGCTTCATTAAATACATGCTTTCAGAAGTTATGAGATGCAAAGCGAATGCATCAAACAGAGTGAGTCATTCACTAAGATCCAGATGAAGATGCAACCCATTGAAAGACAGCAAGTTGTGCAGGTGGCCACAAATGAAGAAAAATAGATCTCTGAATGACTGAGATTAGCCTGATTCTTTCAGATTAAGTTATTCAAACAGCACCAAACTGTTAAATATTGTATTTTGAGTTTGCTGTATCAAAGGGATTTTGTTCGAGGCCCAAAGTAAGTGGTTATCTTCATATTTTTTCCTCTGCAATTGAATTCTTTTCTGAAGAATAAAGGTAGTCTGTGGTCCTGAGTGGAGATCCACTTTCATATTTTCGTAGCAGATGCTGAAACATCTTCCTCTGTGGCTGCTTATTTAATGCATTTTCATATTTGTGACACCCCTTGTCAGCAATGTGGCTACCACTGTGCTATATCTATCTTATTGCAGACTTCTCTGGGATGTGAAATAGCCTTGGTTCAGGCTTTCCATCCAGCCTGGACACTGCCATTACCCAGCTGCCATTTCAGAAACCCAAACATGGGGAACTTCTGTGTTGAATCTCATTGCTCTTACTTTTGACAGAGGGCTGGGGAAGGATGGGATGGGATAGTAATAAGCTCCTGGGGTATTTACCCTCATTCTTACTGAATATGGAAATGGAGAATTAAGGGCAGCTCTGTTTCCCCCGAGGGGAAATGGAGTGTATTGATTAATTGCTGTAGGAATATAATGGTGCTTCACACTTCCTTCAAATGCTAGCATAGCTTGAAGACAGCCCGTGAGTTTTCTGGTATGCAGTCTTTAATTGCATATCCCTTTTTGCTGGAGGGTTCAGTTTATTAATTTAATAGTGTTTTATCAACCTCTGTCAATGCAACCCCTTGCTGGTGGTTGTGGAATATCATGACTCTTTTACAGTGAAAACTAAATAGTCTTACTAATGCTAAAGTTGAAGACAATTTTCCATCTGATGAGCACACAAGCAGGCATCTGTACTTTATGCCATGTTGTACCAATTTTGCTTCCTTCCTTCCCCTCTCTAATCAGACTCTGACTGTTTGTTCTTTTGTGTCTCTTTTCTTTGCTGACCCTCTTTTCACATTGTTATTTTCAGATTAGAGAAAATTGCTTTCTGTCTGGTAGGGATATAATTTCCTTGTACCCACAGAGAATTTCACTGGGTACCCAGTCTTGGAGTAGATGTAATTAGGCTTTTGCTAAATTCCTACTGTAGCAAAACTCGTGCTATGTCACAGCATGCTGCCAAAATATCTCTCCATAGGATATTATGTCTTCTGAGTGCTTGTTTCTTAAACATTTACTCTGCTGTTTAAAATTTTTGACTGTCTGTATTAAGAGTTCAGTAAAAAGGATTAGCTTTGTAGGAGAAAAAAAGAGGGCTAGCTTCAAACATCTCTTTGTTTTCCATTTTACAGCAAGGAATGCTCCTTGTTCCCGGAATGAAACTTCATATTAAACTATAGATACCTGAACACAGCCTATGGTGTTTAACACCAAAGTCTGAGACATTGGCTCATGACTTCTGGAATCTGACCGTTCCCCACAACATAAATTACCAGGGCCAAATCCACCAGAGGATATTCTTATCCAGGGTAAAGTCTAGGGTGGGGCAGTTTTGCCTAGATTGACTGTCCAAAGGACCCGTGCTTTCAACTACTGCCAGGTAGCCTGTGGTGCTTGGCCTCCTGGTGAGCTGTGAAACACCACAAAGTGGTCCTTAAAAATGTTGCTTTTTTTGTTTCTCAATTGCAAATGCATATTCCTCACATGTAGGTAAACAAGAAGTTCCTCAATCCTTGTGTTGGACAGCTATACACTTTGAAACTTGGGGAGTTTGAATGTGCTTTGCTCTCACTATCCCAGCAATTTCTACTCTTGGTTAGTATTTTTTGATTGTGAGTTTATATATTGTTTACAAAAGCCTTTAAAATATTTTTTCTTAAACAGCTGACAGCTGGATACAATACTTTTCTGTTTAATACTTAAATCAAGCACTTAACCTGCTTCTGGGTCTAATCAACAAGACATTTTTGATGTATTTACCAATCTCCCCCTATTTTCCTGTTGACTTAAATGGGAGTATTTCAGTTATTAACTGAACCTCCTTTGAATATTAAATTGTTTAATCAAAGAAGCATAGCTTCTCTCTGTTGAATTCACAGCTACCAGTAACACCACCTCCCTCTATCATCTGGATTGCTCTGATATTTTGTTAGAGTCAGCTCTTCTCCTTCAGGGTTTTGACTAACTTTGTTTCCTCAGACTGTAAGACTACTCATTATCATGGTCATCCTTCTGCTACTTTCTGCTACAAATAGGCATTACAGATGATCCTGAAGAAGAGATGGTTTTGTTGTGATCTGACATCTTGGAATGACCACACATCACTGTAATATACCTAGTCTCAATATGAGAAGTATAAATATTTAAAAAACTTTGTAACAATTTGTCAGCTGTTTAATGTAGCAAGAGTAACATGACATTCATGTGAAGGGTTTGCTAAATGGCTGACCTAAAACAGTTCAGGAGGCAGAGAAGCACTCACTGAATATTATATGAACTTGCAACTACAGTTGACAAAGAAACATATAAGTTGTTAAGAAATAAATATTACTTGTAGTTAAAGAGCTTTTGTTTCAATGCAGTTATTATGTGAATTTCACCTCTGCAAGATGTGATTTCCAAGAGATTCTGGGGAAAAGCCATACTGGAATCATTCCACAAGTATCTCTCTTCATCAAAGTAGCAAACGACTAGTCTTACCACGTCATCATTTGCTGTTCAGTGAAAGCTGAATCCACTGAGGCTGCAATGAACATAATGCTATTTAGAGAAAGCCAGTGATCCAGAATAGGCATTACTAATTTATCATAACACCCTATGTGCAAGAGCTTTTGACTCAATTCATGAAGTTGCTCTGCACCACAGGTCCAGTAGCAGGTCTGTTACAATTCAAACATCCCTGGTAGGCACAAGAAGGTCAAACTACGCTTGGAACAACAAAGGAAAAGTTAGACATTTCACAACATGAGATCTTTGTGGTTTAATCAGTCCAGATTATCTGTTGGTACATTGAACAGATGGACAGCTCGTCACAGGGGCAGCTCTGTAGATACTACACACTTGTATGTCCTTCACAGCACGTCTCTGTGGGAGCAGTGTGACCTCAAAGAAGATGCCAGCTGTGCTCCTACATCCACTCCTTGTTCATCATCCAAACTTCTTGTTCCCGTTGTACTTATGGCTGATAATTCTGGTACGTGCTTCTCCTGATAAAAGTGGAATCAGAAATGAGGAAAAAGTTCTTAGAGGTTTCTTGTTTAAAATCACATTTAGTTTCTTTCATTGAAAGCAGATTTAACTGTTCACCCTTTCTTACCCTCCTTTGCTGAGTTTTCACAGAAAGAACTTCTCTGCTGGAGAAATAGAATAAAAACAAGCTGCAGAGAGCAGAGCTGTAACTATTTTTTATTTAAGCAATAAAAAAAGCAATACTGCAATCCTTAATTAAAGCAAGTTGAGACAACTATGTGGTTTAATGATCTGGTAGAACCCTTTTTATTCCAAGAAGAGCTGCATTTGTCAAGACAGGAACAATCAGGGAAATATGTCTTGTTTATCTCACAGAACAACTATTATCTCCTGAAAATAGCAGAGTTCTCCATTTTAGGAAGTGCAGTTAGAATTGGCTTCCCAGTCCCCTCTTTGTGCCCCTGAGTAAATGCATGTGGGAATTTTTACACAGGAGTACTCTTAGAAGATGTGGAGCTGGCATCGCCTGCTTGGTAGCATCTATTCTCCATCACCACCCCATCCCAGTACGTTAGCCATGCCAGGTAATAAATCACAGCACTGTAGAGGACTATAGCAAAGGGCATTTGGCAATTCTGGACTATTGTTCTGGGTAGTTACAAGACTATCTCTCAATCTCTCCTTTGCTCAGCTCTCTTCAGCTCCTTAACACCAGATAACATGTGTGAGTTGCTTCTACACAGCAAGGTGTCCTCTGTCTCCACACTGGTAACATTCTGTATCTCAGAATGATCTTTCCTCATGATCTTTCCTCAACAGCAACTTGCCATGTGAGTGGGAATGGGAAGGGACTTGCAGGAAAGCACTCATGTCCTGCTTTGTGTAGAGGTCTTCCCCTGCAATGTCCTGAGCAGCTGTGACTAGTCAGAGCAGTATTATGTTCAGTGAAGATCATGCATGGACAGGTAACAACTGAAGGAACACCTTGTGTCCTTAAATGCTGTTTTGTCCTAAAAGAAAATTGAATTTGTCTCTTTTTGATAAGCACAATGCCTTCCTCAAAGCAGCAGGTGGCTGGAACCATTTAGCCAGGTTTGTAATTTTCCTCTGATGATCACATTAACTAATGTTTAGCTCCTGGGAAGCTAATGAGACGCCCATGGTATCCAGAGCACTCTGCCAAACGCTGGGAGGTATGTTCTCTGCCTTCATGCTTTTAAGGAACACAAACACGTGCCAACACTGCCAGTTGGGTCAGATAGGATAAAGAGAGACTTATTGCTGGAACCACTCTAGTTCATGAAGAGTATCCTTAGAACTATTTTATGAATAGGACAAAAAACAGTTGAAAACACATATGAGGAGGGAATTTCTTTTGGTACTAATCTTGTCCTTTTGGGAATTCCCATAACCACTAGGATATTGGACTACAGGTTTTTCCATATGGGATCAGTATGAAAGACATCTTTTCAGTGGTTACAAACTGGTATCAACCAGTAATATTGAAGCTGATTTGGGTTTCTTTTTAGATTTTCAAATAGAGTATTTCCATGATGAATATTTAGAATAAAAGGTGTGTAGCCAGGCCAGTTTTCATATGGCACTTTTTTACCAGAGGGAAATAGCACTTTATGATAAGGTGTTTTTCAAAGGAAATTTTTGATGTGTCTTTTTCTGGAAAGCCTCTCTCCGTGCATATTTTGGTGTAAACCTTGTTTGTCTAATACATGTTTATATAATGAATTCAAGCCTTTTATTTCAGAAGGCTTTCACAGATATCAACTCATCCATACAGTGGAATAAAAAGACCTGACCAGATCAAATGTAGCAGATCTGATGGATCTGCCCAGTAAGGCCTGAGACAAACCTTCATCTCTGAAAACTGAGCAGTTAAATTAAACTAAACAGGATAAGGCTGGGCACTGGCTGTACTGCTGAACAGGTATGCTCGTGAGATGGACTCAATCAGCCATGGGAGAGGAGAGCAGAGCATCTGCCTTGCCAGATGCAAGGTGCAGGGTGCCCAGCACGGATAGTGGAGCTGGACACTCTGTGCAGGTCTTGACTGAGGAGGACTGCTGCCAGTCAAGCAGGAGAGCTCTCCTGGGGTATGTGTTCTGCTAGAAAGAGCAAAGCAAACCATACCATAAGAGGTGAGCAGATAGCAGGAGGGTGCTCAGGGCTTCCCAGGGCTGGCTGAGGCAGGGTTGAATGTATTTTGAACTGAGAAAGAGAGGCTGTGCTGGTGGCTGTGTGCCATGGCCCTTCTGCACAGCCTGTGCCCTTGGAGGAGTGTGGGAAGCAGGGGAATATTGAAACCACTTCAAAGCTTCCTCTGTGCCTCTGTAATCAGAGAAAGATGAAACCCATTCACAGTCTGTCCGTGTGAGATATAAATTGTTGGTGCAGCACAGCCAGTGCTGGGGACTCTCTACTCCCCTGTCCCAGTTTCCATTGCATCCTGGCAAAAAGGTAAAAATCAGCACAAATTTCACCCAAACTCAGGATGTCAAGAACAAGAACTCACCCCAATGCCAAGGAATATAAAGGAAACAAAGAAGTAATTTGCAAGAGGAATTACAGCATCAAGAACGTAAGTTCTAGCTCCTTTGTGTTTTTCAGACCTGTAGGATGATTTGAATGGTTAGACTAACAATGTCCCACAGCCTGCTGAAGAAATACAGAGAAGGCAAAAAGGAAAATTGTGTACGTCTCTGTGTCCAACATTAAATTGCAGAACCACAGGATATGCTGGATTGGAAGCAACCCACAGGATCATCAACTTCAACTCTCAACCCTGCACAGAACATCCCCAAGTCACACCATGTGCCTGAGAGAATGTGACCATTTCTCTCCAAGTCAGTAACAGCTTGAAAATAAAAATCCATGGTTACATCTGCTCTGTGAAGGCAGAAAGAGCCTTGCGTGTTGATATTTGCCACAGACCAGTAAATCACTTTGGTAAACATGACCACCGGTACATAAACAGCTGTTGGTAACATGCAGGGAGAAAAATCAGGATCACTGTGAGGGATTTCAACATCAGTAACTTAGAGAAAAGACTCATAAAGCCAGAATGAAATACCCTTGGAATTCTTCAGCATTGTAAATGATGATTTGCTAACTAGCAAAGTACTGCATCCAGTAGTGTAGTCTTGTCAAAACTTCATCTTGCAAAGGACACAAAAAAAGTCTGTGCAATAAAAAGCAATAATTGTTTAGGTTACACTGACTGTTTTGGCCAAAAACAGCCTGCTTGATGTGGAGCAGAATCTCAGCCAGCTCTGCAGATCTTGGTGACTGCCCCCAGAAAAAAACTGTCTGGGTTTGTCTAGCACTATTTAAATCAAGATTGGACCTTTTTCTGAAAAACACATTCTGTTTCAATTTGAGCTATGAGACTTGAGGCAGCCATTCCTGAAATCTCTGCTCTTCATAATGCAGCAGATCAACCTAGGAGATCTATAGAGACTTCTTAGTAACTCAGACTTAATAACTATGACACTTAATGTAGGCAAGTGTCATAATTTAATGGTCATGCCATATGCCCAAGCACTTGACGTTTTCAGTGGAAACACTGTAAGCTAAACTTCAGAAAGGCAGTTTAATTGTAATGCTTGAAATTTTTTATGTACATTTACCTCTAGTAGAAGCTGCTTACTTAACATTTTGCTGTATATGCTCCATTTTACTTAGAAAAGAGCAATATTTTCTAACACCCAGATGATGCGACATATCATGGCAAAAAAAAAAAAAAAATGTTTTCATGTAAGTAAGATTAATGAAAGGAATTATGCAGGGAGTCAATACTCTATTGACAAGTAATCCCAGGGACCATGAGCCAGCATATTTACAAAAATAAAGAAGGAGCTGGCAGTGTCAAGCCACTCTAGAACCTATACTCATCTGTCACTTGCTTTTCATCGTCCTCTTTTGACAGCTTTCATTTTTTTATTCCTGGTCAAGACAGAATGTTAGGTCCCCAGAGATTTAAGCAAACATTTAAAAACTATGCGCTGTTAAGAAAAACAAACAACTTTAGTCTCACATTCTAGGTTCAGCATGGTAAGGATGAACTAGTAATCATCCTGATTGGGCACTGAGATGTCTAGATTCTATAGAATATCATTAAAGCAACAACATGTGACCTTTACTGTTACAGATGAATATCAGCAGCAGCTTGAAATGTTAGTAGAGTTTTGAAGAGTTAGTAGAGTAGAGGTAGTTTTGTTCTGCTGGCAAAACAGGTTCCTGTGTCAATCAGTCAACCAGGTCAGGTAGTCAAAACTCCAAATGCTCTTTTATTTGTCTGAAACTTTTGAACCATTGTTTTAGGAGATACTATTGTGCTACTCAGTGCAGTCAGAAATGCTGCCTTGACTCTCGTACAAACACCTATATTTCTTATCAATTATACTTCCTGAGGCATTTTTGTCTTAATCCAGTCACAGGAAAAAATTAAAATAAAATTTTCTATGAAACACTTAATTTGAGCTGTTTGAAATAAGCAGGACCATGTTGATAATGGTATAAAGAAAGT
The DNA here is from genome assembly GCF_971803275.1 of Cyanistes caeruleus. NCBI lineage: Eukaryota > Metazoa > Chordata > Aves > Passeriformes > Paridae > Cyanistes > Cyanistes caeruleus. The sequence continues at coordinate 49,581,547 of NC_141704.1, read as the reverse complement.
GAGCTTTAAGCTTTTGTATTCAGATTCAATTCTTGCTCAGCGGGGTCTCTTAAATTATATTCAGGGGAGGAAATGTCAAGTCACCCTGAAATGGAAGGAAAAAGATTATGTCCTTTCTGGGAGAAACTTTTCAGAAGCATTTCTTGTATCTTAGCAACAGTATATTTAACACTGCACTGATTTTTTAGAATTTATTTTTCTTTTTTAATCTTGTTTTCTGCTGGTTTACTAACTGGGCTTAATGGATGAGATCAGACTGTGCATAGGCAGCTGGAGGAAAAGGATGCTTGCCTTAGCATCTCCGGCCCAGCCGTGGTGCTCACAGCACGTTACCCTCAGCCACTAAGGAACCACCACAGTACCTAACTGTTGTAATTCTATAGAGGAAAAGCTGGATGAGAAGTCAGTTTATCATTACTGTTTTTCATCGGTATGGGATGATTTAAAAAAAAACAAAACGTTTTATTTATATGATATAAACAGAGAAATTCAATAGATTTCCTCATTTTACAAATATTCCTCATGCTGTGTACTCTTTAGAGATTAATGCTCTAAACCCGCTGTAAATTATGACAGGATATGTGTAATCTACCAGTGACTTCAATGCTTAAAAGTCTTTGGCCTCCAGCCTTGGCCGTATCAAGGACCAAGCATGTTTCTCTTAGATCATCCTGTTCACTCCTTCATGGCTCACGGCTTGAGAGCCCAAACCTGCCCCCACTGAAATGGAAGGCAAAGCTCCAGCCTTAATCAGTGTTCGCAGAAGTTTGAACCTTTTGGCAATGGGGACCTTTTTGTTTCACAAACAAGGTCAAATTAAGCACAGCGAAGAGTCTTGTAGCTGTTTGTGAGGAAAACTGGGATGTTGGAGAGAGACGCAGATTTGGTGAGAGTTTGGGGTTCTGCCAAAGGATCTCCATAATTTACAACTACTGAGTATAGCTCTACTACTAATCTAAGCCTGGAATGGCTTGTTGTAGCTGATCAGTTGATCAACAGCTCTCTCTCAGCTTGTGTCATCAAGACAGCTAAATCTGCATTTATGTTTTAGATGTTGTTCCACAGCACAACTTTCCACGTGGCAGGTGGTTTTCTAGTGAGATGACATTTTGTTCCTAATTAATGTATGCAGTTCTTTGCTCAGGATAGGTGTTCAAAACAAGCCCTGCCAAGACGAAAGGAAAAAAACAATTCACAGTGTGAACACTGGGCCAGCTTTCCTATTTTGGACAAATAGTTCTGAAACTGATGTAAAATGTATCCTTCCCTTCTGTTCCTCTTACTAGATTATGATTATATTGCCTTCCTCAAGATTGTGGACAACGTGAGACCACTGGAGAGTAAGCTCCTCTGGCTGACCCAGAGGCAAGGAAGCCTCCCTGTTCTTCCTTTTCTTCCTCAAAGAATTTTCATTCTTGTATCATGGAAATTAATGCTGAGCTTCTGTGTATCATCAGAGAATTTACAAGTGCAACCATGGAAAGGAGATTTTGAAAGAGGATAACATTTCCTCATTTAACATTTTAACAAGCTCATGATCCCTCTTGGATGACGGAAACCAGAAGATAGTAGATGCTGGCTAAATCAGCAGAGCTCTGGAAGGCCACTGGAAAGAAGTTCTGCATCACTGAGAAGCTAGGAAAGTAAAACTGGTGTAAGATTTTGCTTACCAAACCCTGGCTTCCAACTCTGACTTTGAGATGACCACTGCATGGCTGAATGATGCCTCTTCTTAGCACCATTCCTGTACAGCGAGTGCAGGTTGCTCATCATAAGCAATAGCTTAATTTTCTTTCCAGGAGCTCAAGGTCCACAAAGCAAGCTAGAAGTGGCAGTGTGCTATCTGCATATATGTTCTGGTATATTTTGAAACCGAGATGCAGATTAGACTGCACACATGTAAACAAAGCCATTATTCTCACTCGAGCATGCAATGTGACTCTGATACAGCCTCTCTCCAACCTTCTCAGGAAGGAAACACAAAACACCAGCACAGGACCAGGGTATCCTCCTGCGATGTGAATTCAGCCAGCCCCACTGTGCCAGATACAGTGTGGGCCAGTAAATCATTTGACCCAAGCTTAGATTTCAGTACAGCAAGCAGGATACAGCCAGGCTGACAGGTCCTCGGTCCAGGCAGAAAGCACAAAGTGACAGCTTGGTGCTTTCCTGAGGCCAAAACACTAACTAAAACTGAAGACAGGGCTTCTGTGCCTCTGACTACTGTTCCTAAATGAAGCATTTCGGAATTTGTCTCCTGTCATCAGGCCTTAGCAAGGACCATCACTTAAAGAGCATGAGAAGCTCTGGAGATGCTTTGGTAAGGGCCGTGTAAATACCACAGACACAAAGTATCTCCATTGCTCCTTATGTTCAAAAATTTGTTGCTTCCTCTGACCTATTTCTCAAATCCTGAGTTTGCTTTAGTCACCTGGTTAGTGCCATCACTTCCCAGTAAAGACAGAAGGCCATGTCCTCCCTGCCCTGCCCTCTGATAAACAAAGCCTGCGCCACTCTGCTCCAATGATTGTAACTCCTAGCCAGACACTTGGAGGACACTTCCTGCAACTAAGGTAGCCCACCAGAGAGTGACACTGGTCCACAGGTATATTCAACACCCCTGGGTTGACTGGCTGCTCTGGTTCTGCAGATTTGTATCTGGCAGAGCTGGCTGAGCAGGCTCTGCACACCAGACTAGCCAGGCCAGCAAAGCAGCACAGACATGCTGCCCTACTCACAGCCCCTGCACTGCTGAGGCAGGAATGGCAGCTGTTGCAGTGATGGATACAGCTCAGTGCAATTAGCAGGAAACCTCATTTACCCCTAGAAAGTGGAACACACTTCCTTTCCTCCCAGGGGAGGATGGTCCTTTGTAACAGACAGTGACTGAAGAGGTGGATAGCCAGATACGGGCCAGAAAGGGTCAGAAGAGGGACTTGACAGACTTGGTGACTTGGGCTTGTCACATAGCTGGAGAGGTCAAATGGCAGGTGAGTACCCGTGGAGGTACAAATAGGAAAAATACACAGAGGGGAGGGCAGCCCAGGAAAAAAGAGAAGAGGCTTCTTGGGATGAAGAGAAACTGTTTTCCATTTAATGCTGCATCTGCTCCTCAAAGGGTTTTTCTCTTTAATTCCTCACACTACAGAAGGAAGTTAGTAAAACATGAAAAGATGCCGGAATAAAGCATATACATCACTGTACGCTCAATTTTAAAAATCTACACCAAAATCCTAGTGAACTTTCAGCTAAGGCACTGCAGTCTCTTCTTCTTACCTAGTACTGTGAGGAAAATTATCTTATTTATCCTCAAAGTATGAGTCATCAACAAAAAAGGAGATTATTGCATGTGTTTGCTGTAATTAATGACACCCACATAGAATGAGACTTTTGCCCCCTCTGTGAGCTGAAGCTGTTTCAGCTTTCACAGAATCAGAAGGATCCTTTTGAACACTGTGGCGCTAAACTTATCAGTGACTGGACAGAAAGCATTTTCATCCAGCTTTGAAGCCATTTATGAGGGTCTTGCAGAAAGAGAGCACAAAGTTACCTTTCTCTCCTACATGCTCCTTCATTACAGGCTCCCCAAGGATCATGGAGAAGCAAGAAAAATAATGAATATTCATTTCCAAAGTTCAGTTAATACTTGTGCATGAAGACTTTCAGCAGGCTTATGCAAAAGCACACTGGAGACTTTGCTATGTGTCTGTACATAAAACCAAAATTCTCAAGAACTCAGTCATGGCTCTCTCTTTCTCTAAATTGAATTGCAAGGCCTTATTCCTCATCTATTTAATGTTTTTATCATCAGACAGCTTTCATCTTGAGAATATTACAGGGTACAGTGGACTGAATATAACACACAGTAAACCTTAAAATCTTTGACATAGGACTATGGGTGGAACTGCCTCTCTTCAATTACTTTCATATCTAGAGAAATTCCTTCTTAAAGCAAATATGTTGTCTTCTTCCTTAAAGTTAGTAACCGTGCTGAATCTCACTTCTTTTTTTTTTTTTTTTTTTTTTTTTTTTATATATTCTACAGAATACATATTTTTTAATGTGACTTATTTAATGCCTCACCTGCCTGGCTGGGTTCAGTCCAAGTGTCTCAGAAGTACAACTTTAATTCTTCGCTTTCTTCTCAAAGTCAACTCTAGTTTCTTATTTTTGAAGACTGAAAAAAAAAGGAAGAAATTACAGATTCTGGTATTTTTTTACTTTTTTGTTACTTTCAGTAATAAAGGACTTGGAATTTTCATTATCTAAGCCACTTTTCATGGCAGTGCAAAATTTCAGACAGCAGCATTTTGAGCTGGGCTTCTATGGCATGCCTACTACCACCACCAATCTTACCCATGAGGTGGCTGCTCAGGCAGTGGAGTTTCCTCAAGTCCCCAGCTGGAGTCCAGTCACTTGGCATCCAGCCCTTTGCTCTTCCAGCTCACAAAACCTGTGCCTGTTTGATTTGAGGGAAGAGAGGTCTATGGATATCTTGTGTCAATGTGACAGGCCCAAACTACAGACAGGAATCCAGAGGGATGGCGAGATTGACTCTAGCTTGGTGGTAGGGTAATTTCTTGGGGCACAGTGTGACAGGAAGGTTTAAGGGTAGCATGACATTTGCAGAGGTGCAGTAAAGTGGACATGGAACACTCTCTCTCTCTCTCTCCACGGGCCAGAATGCTACAGCCAAGAGTGGTGGAAATACCACTCCAGGTCTCTGCTCCTTACCGGGGTGGTGTTAGGGGGAAGGAAGAGAGATGAATCAGAGCTACATCCCTGTAAGGCAGAGTTCCTGCCTTCTCTTCCTGGCCACCCCAGGAGCTTTACCTCCAGTGAAGAGGTACACAGCTTTACCTCCAGTGAGGAAGTGTGGCACTAGGAAGAACTGAACCTATGTCCCTCTCCTTGTTTTGTTTCACTCAGCAGGAATTCATCCTGAAAAACAAGAATTAAAAAGGCTTACTGCTTAGTCTGGTTTAAGATGAAAGGAAAGATGTTTTCTGGCTGGTGTGTAAGAGGTAAGACTTTGAAAGGATTTGAACAATTATGAAGACCAATATGAAAATTTTAGTATTGTGGCAGGACACAGTGATTGAGAATGAGCTGAGGTCTCAGGTAACTGAACTGAAGCCAAAAGGAACAAGAGCCCTGATCCAGCAAAGATACTTCACACAGGCACAGCAGCTTCTGTGCTCTGAAAATAAGCTTTGTCTCAGATGTTGTGATACCATTTATTGTCTGGTTTAATATCTTAGTGAATGAGCTACTGACACCATAGCTACAGAGGGGAAATACGCTTTTCTTAGCAAAAATAATACAGAATATTGACAAGTAGAGAACTGCTCTCACCAGAGTCTAATTTTCTCTCCTTTGAGAGCCTGCTTTCTGTAAAAGGCATTCGCTTCATAATGCCTTGGCAAAATCAATCACAACAAACATCCCCTGTTTGAGTTGTGCAATATAGGAAGTCTGAAATGTTCATTTTCAGAATAGTTATTTCATATTCACATTATTATTTTAGTTGCCGTGTTAAAAAAAAAGATTAATGAGATTTCTGGCAGTGAAACACCTAGATAAAACACTTTCTAAACATTAGACATAGACTTACTCTATTCCTTTCTAAATAGGAATATCAAGCTTTTTCTTCCCAGTTCAAGATAAGTTGTAGCCACACATTCAGTGAGTTCCTGGGTTGACTCAAGATAACTTAAGTTAACATAGAAACTGCTGAAAAGAAAAGTGACAGAGGATTTTTTCACTATGTCTGTTTTTCTAAAAGAGCTAATGGAAAACAAGCTGGCTGAGATTCTGTTTGCCTGAGGTAATCAGTTTTTTGATGTGTGAATTTTTTTCATCATAGTAAACACAGGGTGAGTAGGACTGTGAGCCTAGACTTGCAAATTTTCATGACAGCTTTGCATACTGAAATGATTCACATAGTGAAATAATGCTGGAAGTTAATAAAAGAAACACAGATTCTCCTGTCATCCTGATACTCTTCAAGATACAGAATCCTACCTTCAAGGCCTCTTGAAGTCAGTAATATTCTATCAAATGAGTTCAGCAGTTTGGAACACATACATAAAGACCAATTCAAATTCTCCTTCCACGTCAGTATGCTTTGCATGATTATTTATCCAGGGCATTGTTCTAGCAGAAGGTAAGTAAAATACTTGTTTAACACTAAAGATAAATTAATCACTGCTTTGTTTCATTAGCAAAGTAATGAAAGTGCCAGAACAGACAGAATCTAGCTCTAAATACCAATCTGGACAGAGGCCTGCCCCTGAAGAGGACTAAGCCATTGTCTAGGCGCCTAACCTTGCTGCATACACACTTGTCTGCTTGATGTCTCCTCCATTCCTGCTTTTGTACATGAGTGGTGGGGGCCTGTGATTAAACATGTCCAGAAAACAAAAGCTGCATACTCAGAGAAAGAAGAGGAATCAGAGGTTTTAATGTCCACAGTTTACATAATGAGCTCAAACTTATGCACTGCAGGAGTTTATACTGCATATTGAATACCCGCAGTTGGTCAGGTAAGACTTTTTACTGACCACTACAATGTTGGCCTGCTCACACATCAGTATTATAGCTCTCCAGCCTGATATAATTCATTCTCCATAGGCACAACACACCCTCTTACCTGACTTTGTACAAACTTGGGAGATGCCTGTCACAAGCCTTGGGCCTCTGTTTTACATCCCAAATACTTCAAGGCCATTATCTGATTCAGCAGCATTCAAGTTCTCTCTTGAATTCTGACAAGAGAAGTAGCAGTTTAAATCCATCAAACAGAAAATTTGACCTAAGAAGAAAAGGAAAATTTTAACATGAATAGATGTCAATATGCTATGTGGCTTATGGGGAAGGTGCAGCTGCAGTTGCTTGATGCTCTTAAGGAGTCATCAAAAGCTGCTGCTCTGCAAAGTGAACCTGATTTAACTTGTTCCCTGTGGCTCCTAGAGCTGAGTAATCCTCTTCAGTATGTCCTGTTTTGGTACAAAACCTGTTCATTCCATCACCTCCAGATCAACTATGCAAGTAAAATGGATCTGACACACATTTTTAACTTGCAATGATTGTTTTTGCCAACTTTTCCTAATTAGTGCAGATTCTCTCCGTGACCTATTTTCAGGAACTGAGCAGTTCAGTAAAGCCTGGATAATAAGAGCCTGTGTTTTTACTTCTACAAAATAACATAAAGCTCATCTGTAACTTCAAGTTTCCCTTTAGCTGCTGCTGTTGCAAAAAAGTTAGAGATACAAAACAGGACACTTATTTTCAAGGTTAAACCTTGAAAGCCCTCCAAGTCCTCAGCACTGAAGACATTTTTAATCAGAGAATCTCTTCTCTAGTTCATCTCCACATTATATCTATAAAGCAGATGTGACACTCACACCTCATTCCTTGACAGTCTTGCTGCAGAGGAAGACTTGCTCTCATTTTCTCTCTTGAAGTCCTGCCTGTTTGTTCTTCAGTGAATCTTATTATCCTGTCTGAGCAGCCACACAAGTTTAATGACTGGGGCAGAGACTACTTCCCTGGCTGGCTGTTGCCTAGAGTCTGATGTTTCTAGTTACATTCTTGGGCACCAAGAGATGTGGCTGTGGATTCTCCAGGCTATGGCAGGTGTGCTTTCCACTCACACACTAGAGAGCTGAGGAGGGATCCCAGACTTATTCCCATTGCCCTGTCTTCTAGCCCCCACAAGACAGCTCCCACACAGCACACTGGATTTCCTGGGCAGTTACTTCTCCCCCTGCACTATGAAAGGGAAGTGGACAGCTAGGATTGCATTTGGTACTAGGTGCTGAAGTCCTTGAGTTGTAGGGATTAAAATCTTACATTGGACCAATCTGATGAATACAAAAGACAACCTCTGAAGTGCATTTATAATCTTGTATCTATTCTTCACAGTTCCCTTTATGAAAAGTAAGTGGTCCACTCTTAGTCTTTTTAAAATATAGTGCAGGAATTACAGTTTACAGAAACCCAGGAACATAGTATATATGTGGGATCTAGCTTTTCAGGTGTACTTAGCTTACTTATATCCAGCTGAAGGATGTTGTAAACTACTGATATGTGCCAAGATGGTCTGTATATTAGTGTGTTTCCTTACACAAGATAAAGTCCAAGCCACAGGAGAGCAAAACAGCCCAAATTTCTGGTCTCTGTGAGCTGAGAGATGTAAGCATATTCTGACAGAGAAAAAAAGAGGCAGTAGGCCCTGACCACAGGAAGGATGCTTTATAAATTCTATAAATCCTGAACTATTGAACTATTCAGGAAAAAGAAAACCGGTTCTGCATAATTATCCTGGGAGTGCAATATTGTAGTGGATGCATAGGAAAAAACACCAGAAGCACAGAATGCTTGACTGAGGCAAGGCATATTGATGATTCAAAAAAGGAGCTGAATTTTTTAATAAATATTATTTTTTAAAGCAATCAGACAGATTCAGTGTTCTTAATTCTGTGGTCATACAGTATCACAGGGACGTAATTAAAAAGTTACTTTTCCAAGCCGAGAGACATGCAGTTGCCAGGCAACATATTATATACTTGAGAACATATAACACTGCACATGATTTATGTAGTGCTGTTGTTGTGTCTCCAGATGCTGATACCATTGTGTCTAATGAAGATTCTTATAGGCTCAGCCACCACCTAGCTACAACCATCATGCTGAATCTACTCCTCAGTACTGCTGGCATCCATCAGCTGCAAGCCCATTTTTAAACCCACAGCTTGGATCACTACTGAAGAGTCAGTAATGTGAACAGAAGTTAATTGGAAAGGAGTAGCAATGAACTGCATTAAAGTCCTTTCTTTACTTTTAATATCAAATAATCATTCTGATAATATTAAAACATCAATCTAAAAATTATTAATATAGATGTTGAGGTTTACTGCATTTGCAAAAATGAAAATATTTATAAATGCTTATGTCACAAGACATCATCTCTTAGGACGCTAGAAAGATTTATGGGATATGAAAATCACATCAAAAATTACACTCAGAATTAGAATTATTGGAAATCACCCAAAATAATTGTTCTGTGTTTTCAGGTTCGTGGAAAGAAAGAACACATTTCCATTTTGGATCTATTACTTAGACTGGACTAGATTCTCATTCCCCATGGACACAGCTTTATCCTCTGCCACAGCTGAAAACTCATAAAAGAAGGCATGAGCTCCTGTGAAGGTTCATAAGTACCAGTAATCCACGTTATGAAAACAAACCTACATGGAGTCAATGTATGTTCAGTTGAATGGCATGTCATTTGTGTTGGGCTTGCTGCAGTAGTTTGATGTTGGAGAATGTAAGCATAGGGAACCTTCCTTATCCTACATCTCAGATGTTGTGGTTTCATAGGCCATGCCACCTTAGTCCAAGTACATTAATTTTCTCAGATTTTATACAAAATATTTTTTTTCTTCAGATATTATTATATTGTGAGAAGGGAGAATAGGCTACTACATTCAGGGGAAAAATGTTTTTTAAAAAATGGTTTGAGTATTTTCTGTTTGAGGTTTGGAAGCTTCGAGTTGGTGCCTGCAGAATCCTCCTCCTGGAAGTAGCCCGCTGGAGGGAGCTGTGACATCTCAAATACATCAGCAGCCTCGGCTGGAAACTCCCTCCTGGAGGCCCCCGGGAAGGATTTTCTACACATTTTTAGTCTTATGCACTTTTGAAAACTATGAATCACCTTAAACAGGTGTTATCTTTTGTCAAAATGAATTTCTGAAGCAGTGGATGTTAACAGCAAGCTTTTGATTATGTGTATCTGAGAAACAGACTACAGAGATAACTTCATTTGGAGACAAGTGCCTGTGTGCAGCTTGCAATATTTGCACACCCAGTTACTGTGACATTGAGTGGCTGAACAGAAATAAAAAAAGGGAACTACAACTAAGAAATGTTCAATCACATGCCAAAAATGAAAGGAAAAAACTGTTCCTGTACTCCTTACTGATTTTCTTCCATGTAGGATGCATCTTCTTGGACGCTGGCATAAAAGCTTAAAAACTTTACTTCGAAGCCACAATTTGAGGTAAGTTAATTGTATTTTGCCTTTGGGCTACTGTGTGTGTCCTGTTGATGAGAGCCAGGTGTGCGGAGAGGGTTAGCTGCAACCTATAACAAGGATATGACAGAAAGCCAGGTTTAACAAAGGACATGGGTACCTTCAAGCACCCAGCAATTCCATGCCTCCACAGCACGGCCTTGGGCATTGTCTGAGGAATCATTGGCACCCCAAAATTCACCCAAAGAGGGAGACTGCAGCAAGGAGCGCCTTCCCTGTACCAAGTCACACTAGCATCAAATAATTAGAGGAACAATTTTCAGGTTAATACTTGTCTTTTAAAATCCAGACACAGAAGAAGGACATCCTGGTGTCTTTTGATACAGGGGGACAGCAGCCCTAGAAGTAGGTCTGGGTTCAATTCCTTCTGCAGCCTGAAACCATTGCAACTGACACCACACAGCTCACTCTGGAGTGCTCTTGGGCCATGCTAGCAGCTGGGATTGTGAGTGAAGTTGAAGTGGAATTAAGCAAAGTGTAAAAATACTGGGTCTCCTCAGAACCAGCTTGGAGCTGTATCCCTCCCTACCTCTATTTCACAGCCGAAGATTCAGTTATATTGGTATTAGCATTTCCATATAGGATCAAGGAATATTTTGAGTAGGAAGGGACCCACAAGGATCATCAAGTCCCAGGTATCACCACCTTTAGCCATCTGCCAACCTTTCTGCATGAGTCTGGTTCATCTTCTTCCAACTGTGAAGGCAAAAGTAGCTAAGGGAAAAAAAACCTCAGGAAAGCAGCATCATGCTATCAATAATCAAAAGAGAAGATGCTAGAGAGATAGCCTTCCTTTTTCTACTCTTCCCTCTCTCCACATATGCCTTTCTCTCAGTCAAGGGCTCAGCCAGAGGGAAGACCAAGGGGCTTAATCAGAGAAATGACAGCATGCCGTGTAGACCATTAATAGCCAGGCACTTTTTTAGCCAGATTGCAGCTGTTCACACCCACCTAGCCACATTAATGAATAAGCAGACTAGCTGGATGCTTCTGAGAGAATGAACAAGGCTGACATTTGAAGTGTCATTGCTGGGCTTCAAAATTAAAGCCCTTTTGAGATAAATGAAGGTGATTCGCAACCTGTAAACTACTGGCACAGATAGAAGCAGCCCAGAAAGCTGAGGTTCCTGGATGGAAAATCTGGATGGCCCATGAAGGCCATATAAGGATAGCAAGACTAGGCAACACAAGGCAGTTGTGTTCCCCTATCTAAGTCCTGAGGGTACAATCCAGCAGCCTTATTCATAGAAGCATTCCAGTTTAAGTCATATAACAGCCTGATGAAGTACATAGGACTGATTTTTTTAAAATGAGATGTTCTTAATTACCAGATGCTGCTTCAAGCAGTTCCTTCTTTTAAACATAACCCAGCTTCTGGTGTTCTCCACTTAAAACCATTAGTATGAGAAGGTCAGGAGTAATAAAGTAGCAGAAGTATTTCATTTTTAGATGTGAATGGATAGAACAAACACAAACAATCCATACAGAAAATTTAAACTCAAAAGCTGTTTATCAGAGTTGCAATTATCTGCTCATCAAAGACTTTAAATACCACTAACACAGCCCCTTAGGCTCACTTGGAAGAGTTCTTTCAAAATGCACTGGTGTTCCTTTATCAGGCTTGGAAAGAAAAGCCAAACCAAAAACAACCTTTCTGCTTCTCTGAACAATATACTCTTAAATTTAAGAAGTAAGATAATACAGAATAATGCTAGTGCATGTAAGCTGGCAGGTAGAAGGTGTGTAAAGCTTACAAATTAGGCATTCAGCTCATTATGTTCAGAAGTGGAATACTAGAGTCTCAAAGGCTACCAACAGAACAAAAGTAGCCCCACAGAGAACACAAACCCTGCAGTGAGGATGCAATTACTTCTGTAATTCTTCTCCTTCCAAATGGCAAGACTGCCTCAGTCTCTTCTCATTAAGTGAGAAAGTTATTACTTGGAATTCATTCCTCCTTGTAATTACTAATTGGGAAGTGAATAGCAATACCATATAAAAAAGGATAATATTCTTAACAACAGCAGAAGGCATAAAGTAGCCTCATCACTTCCTATATGTTAGTTATGTCATTAGTCCTATAGCACTGCTCAAAATGAGTCTCATTAATTTCTTCAAACAAAATAGCAATTAAATAATGTGGGGAGGTTTAGGTTTGGTGCTTTTCTTTTTGATTTAGAAGAAACACAATGCTCACTCAGGTCCCAGACTCTCTCAGTCCTCCAGGACTGAAATCTTACCTTATTGAACCAGAAGGATCTCTTAACATTTCAAGTCAGTGATTTCACTTGGAAGATTTTTTTTTTTTCTGCAATGTGAACAATTGGATTCAGATGTATTTCATGCTGAGAGAGCTATTGCACACATTTGAACATGGCAAATTGGCTGTATACACACATGCATGCACACACATATATAGGAAAGCTTACCTAGTGGTTGTTTTCCTGAATTTGCCTTCAGATGACCGGCTAACAGGATTACTTTCCAATGTGACTGCCATTAGTAAATGAACAAATGCAGTCTGCATGCCCTTAGCTGTGCATTTCATTTAGCAGCAAAGGACAATAAATATTCCTAATCATTGTTAAGATTCAGCGTATCACTTTCAGGTTTAATGAAGACTATATCATCACTGTCTTATATGACCTCTGGTTATGATTATTATTAAGGAAAATGGGAACAAAATCTGTACTAGATTAGGTGTCCAAAATAAGCGAATTTCAGATGCCCACCCCTCTTGATTGACTTTTGAAGGAGGTTAAATGACTTGGTTAAATTACAGAATCACAGAATGAGTAGAGTTGGAAGAGACCACTGGTGGGCATCTAGTCCCACCTCCCTGTTCAGACAGGGCTCCTAGAACGTTACTGAGGATTGTGTCCAGACAGCTTTTGAATATCTCCAGAGAAGGAGACTCCACAACCTCTCTGGGCAATCTGTTCCAGGATGCAGTCACCCTCACAGTAAAATAAGTTCTTCCTCATGTTCAAGTGGAACTTTCTGCGTGTCAGTTTCTACCCCTTGCCTCTTGTGCTGCTGCTCAGCACCACTAAGAAGAGCCTGGCTCCCTTTTCTTGATACCCTCCCTTCAGATATTTAGAGACATCCCCCCTCAGTCATCTCTTCTTGTGGCTGAACAGGCCCAACCCTACCAGCCTGTCCTCATAAGAGAGATGCCTTAATCATCTTTGTAGTCCTCTGGTGGACTTGCTCCTGAAGCTCTGTGTCTCTCTTATACTGAGGAGCCCTCATTTGAACTGGGCATATGACTTGTGTGTGAAGCTCAGAAAATGGGCATTCTGATCATTATATTCTAAAGAAACTCAGCATAATGGACAAAAAAAAGCAACCTGAGGGGGTACATAGTAAAGCCTAGGGCTTGAAAATGCTCATGGACCCTGGAATAACATGAACTTACAGCATGTTTCCAATTCTACATACCCCACCTGTAGGCACTCTTAGTGTGGAACAAGAATGCCTTTTCTTCCCCTTTCTGGAAGAAACAGTGTACACTTGGCTTTACAATCAATATACCGTGCCAATGTGCTGTTCCTGGCAATGAAAGGTGAGTGACAGCTTAGGCTCACAAAGAAACTCAGGTAAGGGAAACATCTCTCCTGAACTACTAAAGCTTGCTAAGCTCACAGTCTTCGTTTCATTTTGTGAAGGTCTAGCTGAATGCTTTGGAATCACTTTCAGGTCAGCCAGGGTGAAGTCCTGGCTCTTCTGCAGCCCGTGGCAAACCCCATAAGCCCAGATTTCATCTCCATGTTTCAGGAGTTTATAAGCACAGAGCAGTATTAAGCACTGCAGTGGTTGGGGGCAGGGGAGAGAAAAAAAGCCTCACTGGTTTTACATCTTAGATAAGCAACTGTATTTGCTAAAATAATCTCATTCCAAAGCAAATAGATTTGACTCTTTAGAAATGTGCATCTTATCAGTGACAAACATTTAAACAAGCTCTTTGAATGGTGCCTCTTACTGATTTTTCAATAACAATCAAATGTTTCATTGTTTCAATTAAAGCTTGGTCTTTCACTTAGAGACTTACTGTCCAATTGTAAAATGACTGATTGACTGCAATTATAAAGCAAGATGAATTATTTGTCATCTTTTCAGACTAAAGAAAATTAGTGTGGGGTTTTATTAGTTAAGGGGGTCAATGTATTTCATTGCGTACTCACAGAGAATAGCTCAATGATACTCCAGCAACCAATTATATGGACTATTTTTATAAGCAGCAGGAGAAAGCAAATACTGCACAGCTCATCAGGCTGGGTAAATGAAATGCAATAATGAAGTTCTCAAGCAAGCAGAATCAAACATACCCATGTTACTCCCTTTTTGCACTAAGTGTATGAAGTATTGCAGGAACTGCTCTCTGTATAAACATGTCTCTGTTCTATCATACATAATTCAGGTTTTCCAATTCCCCAGTGGAGTAGATTACCTAACTCCTGAGGTACAGTCCACAAACCCTGCACCAGAACTGTACCACAACAGTACTGTACCACACTGCATTATTGATACAACAATGTCTCTAGCAACAACATACATGCTCTCCATCAGCTTTATCCCAATACTTTTTAAATGTCTATAGCATCCTCCCTGACAAAACCTGGATATGCTCTACAAGCAGTAAGTTAGAGTTCAGAGAACATCGGATAAACGTGACTTCTGAAGCATCATTCATGAGTTCACAGGGATTTAGATAACAAGACGGTTCCACAGCTCTAGCACTTGCTGCTCTCAAAATTCATGGGAACTCTGCGGGGATCTTTGGGTCTCAAATGACAGGCATTTCTGTAATAATCTTCTGTGTCCTGTAAGGCACCTCAAACGTGGCATTGCAGGGCCCAGGCAGGGTCTGTTCCCGTGCAGGCTTCACAATGGGATTGCAGGCTGTGTAAATCAGTGCGGAATTGAGTCCAGAGACTTGAGCTGCCATGAACATCTTAAAAGAAGATTACACCCATGTAATAACGCACAATCCTTTGCCAATCTCTAAAGACGGGGGGGGGAGGGAGGGGGGGGGTGGAAAGCAGAAGAACAGGGAGAGGGGGCCAGAATCAGATTTCTCAGCCAGCTCAGTCCTGGTTGTCCTGGAGCCCAACCCTAACTCAGGGATCCAGAATCTGTGCAGCTCTGAGCCTGGCACACTCAAGCCTGCTGGGCCCCTGACCCATCCCTCCTCCGTGCTCTTGCCACAGACACACAGCCCTGAGCTGAGTGGCTGAATACAGTGAAGTCAGCTTCCAGAACCCAAAGCTGATTTCTTCATCTTCTCAGGCAGCAACATAGTCTGTCTGCAGCTTCTGTTTTGGCTCTGTGGAGACAGGTTGATCCTATGGATGCAGAATCTAGTGCAGAGGGAATGGATGGTGTAGGCATGGGCATTCAGCCTATCTCTGAATCCTTCTCCTCGCATTCTCTCCAGCACAGGCTCAGTGGTCAGAGAGGGCTGTGTCCTTCAGGACAGGATGCACAGAATGTTTCTACACCTTCAGCCACATTAGGACATGGTTTGTATGCCCAAGTCATAGGTAAGGGAGAAAGGGACTGGCCTGGGTGGAGGTACCAGACTGCACAACCTCACACAGGGCACAAGGGGACTTGAGCACTGTTCCCTGTCCTGTTTGCAAAAACAAAGTGCTCTGAAAGACCAGACAAGACTTACATCCAATTTCCAGCTAGTGCTTTGTGTTCACAGGGAACACGGCCCACTGTCTTGCAAATCAGCCAGTCCCCAGCCAAACAGATGGACTTGAACAGCCAGGAGGCAAGATGTTGGCATCAAAGGTTGAGATGAAAATCAAAGTGGTTGGGATTACAGAGATGACTGCTCTTTTGAGGTTGGGCTTCTTATTCAAGGGATGTAATTTGACTATTCAACCTAAATTTTTTTAGTTGGTTTTAGACAATAACCTCCTGTACTAAGGCAGTGTTAGGTGATCTGGACTGGGATCAGAGTGGAAAAAGATTGCACTGGGAGGGCAAGAGGAAGAAATGTAATAAAATTACAGAGAACAAAGCATGAAGATGCAAAAGGGAACAGGAATCCTGTTATCTTAATCCCCTAGCAGGAAGAGCATGGTACCTAATGAAAGATGAACTGCAAAGGATAAATGTACACTTACTGCTGAAATGCAGAGGTGTGGAAGTGAGCAACTGTAACACCAAGGCAACATGCTTACAAGAATTAAATATAAACACAAGCAAGAATGTCTGCATGAGTACAGTTAATTGTGCCAGAGCTAGCTGTCCAGGACAGGATATCTGGAAACTTCCACCACACAAATTATATAGCCACTGTCTTTGGAAATTAATTGTAAGTAAGTGAGCATCTTTGCTTAATCACTCCTGGACATACCTGACATCAATGGGGCCCTCTGTATCCAGAATGTCCCCTGCCTGTTTCTAACCTCCTCAGAGCTGACTTCCCTGCAGCTCAAAGTCTGAAGCTGTGGCTTGGTTTGACTTTTGGCTTTGATCCATGAATGACAGCCTCATTCTTTGTTACCACAAGGCATCATGTCCATTATTCTGCTTTTTCATTTTTATTTTTTTTTCCAGAAAGCTCTTCTCTGACAAAAGCAAAGTTTCAGAGCAGCTGGTGGAAAAAGAAAAATGGTTGTACAACCTGAGCCACACCTGAGCCCTTCTGCATTCCCAACCTTACAGCGAGGGACCTTGGAGAAGCGTGGCTACCAGCTCTGTGAACCATTGTACTTGACTCCTGGCAGGCATGCATGCTCTCACTGCACCTGCAGAGCTGGCAGCCAGCTCTCATCCTCCAGAGTCTCCAAGGGCTCAACCAGCTTCCAGCTCTTCAGGCAGAGGAGGCTGTCTCCACCACAGCTGGAAGCTGGACCAAGGGCGTGCCAGGGTCACTTACGCCCTTTTGCCCCATGCTCCAAATTTCATCTATTCCTGCCCTTTTGGGTGATCTTCTTCCCCTTTTCCCAGCCCCAGCTTTGCGGGGACGGCTGTGCCCCTCTGCTTGCTGGGAATCCATCCTTCTAAGGCTGACATTCAACGTGGCTGTCAGACAGGGCCAGCCCCGATGCGTGCCACGCACAGCAGCTCAAGGGAGCATCATTTTAAGTGGCCTCCTGCCCAGTTTTGCTTGTTTCCCGCAGGAGATGTGCGGAATGCCCCACACAGGGATGCTGACACTCCTGCCCCCCAGAATAAGCTGTATCCGCAGGGGAGCACCGGGCGGACAAGGGCCGTAAAAGCAAGACCTGCTGTACTGAGGGTGCAGCTCTCCCCTTGGGTGCCGCCATGCTCTGTCCCTCTGGGTCCGGGTCCCTCCGCACACGGTGCAGCCGTGCCCTGCCTCCGGAGACACCAGGGTGCCCCAAAGGCCACTTGTCCCCTCCGGCCTCCCCTTCCCCGGGCGGCTCAGCGCTGACGGCAGCACGGGGCTTTAACTTTCCCTGATCAAGGGCCTTCTGTAAGCGTACCGCGGCCTCACACCCCTGTCCCCCGAGGGCATCCGGCCACCGTGGGTTCGATGGAGGCGGAGGGGCGGTGATCTCCCTCCTCCCACCCCCGCCCAAACCCCCCAGGCCTGCTGGGCCTCCAGCTACGGGCCGGTCGGGGCAAGCGGGTGCTGCACCCACGGGTCCGGCCCGGGGCGGCGGGGAGGCGGAGCGGGCGGACAAGGCAAGCGAGGACCGGAGGCGGGCGGGCAAGCAGGAAGGGAGGAGACAGCGGCGAGAGGGCGGGGAGAAGTTTATTCTCGGAGACACCTCTCCAGGGCGCGGCGGGGGAGCCGCCCCGAGCCGGCGACTGCTCGCCCCGCGAGGTTGGGACATGCGCCGCGGCGCTGCCGCCCGGGGTTAGTCACGGCGGGGCTCCGGCCCCGACTTCCCACCCAGGCGAGCGCGGCGGCAGCAGTCACCGCTGTCTCTGGCGTACGGACCGAGGGCGGCCGCCTGCCTCCCGCCCCTCGCTCTCTCCCTGCTTCCCTTCCCCTCTCCCGGGTGCGTGAGGAGAGATAACAATGGTGGGGCGCAGCCGCCGGGCCCCCGCCCTCGCCTAGTGGAAGCGAGTGCCCCGCGGCCGCTGCTCTGCCGCCCCGCCCTGCGGCGGCCCCGGGCCGCGGACCGCGTTGCTGCCGGCGGCGGTGCCGGGAGGCGATGGTGCCTGCGCCGGGGTTAGTCTGATCGCCGCTCCCCGCCTCGCCGCCTCCGGTGCCGGCGGCGCTCCCACGGGGCCAGCGCCCGCCGCCTCCCCGGCCGCCGCGCTCGCTCGGGCTTGTGGCCGCCTGACACAACTTGGGAGCTTCTCCAGAAAAACAAGAATAATTAGTGATAATCATTTATAACAAGGCGGAGAAGCGGAAGAAGCGAGTGGATAATGTCAACCCCGAGCAGATTCAAAAAGGACAAAGAGATTATAGCGGAGTATGAAAGTCAAGTGAAAGGTAAGCGCGGGGAGGCAGCGGGAAAGCCGCCGAGGGAGCTGGGCGTCCTGCCGGCCCCTTCCCCCGGCTGCCGGCCGAGCCGCCACCGCCGGCGGGGCGGCCGGTCCCACTTGCCCGAACTTCGGGGCGAGAGGGCGGCGGAGGCTTCCCCTCACCAGCGCTCCGGGCGGCGCCGGTGGGTCCGAGGGGTCGGGGCCGGACGGCGGCTGCGGCGGCTCTTCCACAGCCCGGCCTCGGCCGAGCACCTTCCCTTCCTCCACCGACTTCGGTAACGCCCGGGGTGGGGGGTGGGGGGGGAGGGAAGGGGAAAGGGAGGACAAAAAAAAAAAAGCTTGTCAATTACTGAGGCGAGAGACAATGCTAAGCCATACCCCTTTCTTGAGGCACATGGCTGGTGTCTCCCACCCTCCCCTCAGGGCCGTAGTTCTTAGCTGAGCTGTAGAAGATGGTTAATAAAGAATTACCCTTGACTGCTGAATGAGCCCATTCAGCCATCCCAGGAAGTATTTCAGCCTCGCATCGCCCGGCTGTATCGCATCCAACTATTGTGCCAAGGACAGCGCCGGCAGATCCTGGCTTGAGCCACCGGCGCTTCCAGACCTTCGAGTTTCCTCGCCTAGCGTTTTCCCTCTGCCAGTCTTGGGTGGAACAGAGGTTGGGAAAGTAGCGACATGGCAGTGGGGTGTGGGTCTCTTGGTGTGCATCCTTCTGGGTGCTGTCGGGGAAAATATTGCATAATACAATACAATAATACAATTAATGAATTGTAATGAATTTTAATAAATCCAAGGATGGATGCGAATCTGAAACACGGCATTTAAAAAGCTATGTAACACCTGAACTCTGCTTTTTAAAACGATGCCGGTGTGCTCTTTACATAGGTAGGGTGTTCCCTCCTTGATTCTACACACAGACTGCGATGTGCAGAGATGGAGCGTATCCTCATGCAGGTCCCTGGGCTTCAGGAACAGCCCTCCTGCTCCAGGCAGGCAAGGGCTGGGGACCTTCTCTAGGAGGCATCTGGAACAGGGTGGGAGGGACCACTCCTCAGCTGTTGAAAGATGTATTGACTTTGTGTACTTGAACAATATATTTTCCTCTCACTTGATCCTATGACATCAATTTTTAAAAGCAATGCTTGTAGTTTTGTTGGGTTTTTTCCTCTTAAAAGTAAAGAGGTAGTTTTTGAGGGTTTTTTTCTTACTAAGATTAACATCTTGTGAAAAATACCTGTCACTATTGAAAGTCTTTTCATGTCCGAGAAAGGAATCTATGCTTAAAATAAGAGATCTGCCAGATAGGTGGGCAGAGCTGGCAGGGTAGGCCAGGCTTCAAGTGTTTGTCTGACATGGGCAGGGCCAAGACAGTTCTCACACAGCTGTATTCACTGCCATTGAGCCCTTGAAGGGTTGGCGCTTTTGCCTCTCTGTGGACATGGTGCAGATTTGTCTTGGTCACTGAGCATTAAAAAATGTTTGAGATCTTAAGCTCATTGCACAGCGTGCAGACTGTTCTTTGCCTCCTCCTAACTTGATTGTTAAAGGCTCAGCCTTTGTTATCTGCAGCCAGTTGCTATATATGCCAGTCTTTTCTTTTGAATAATGAAGAAAAAATGCCATGCCCTTCAGCTATGTATATTGTCGTTTCAAAAGACACCAAAGATTAAGATATAAAGTACTCTTGATAACCTGGCTCTCCTTTGGTGTCATGGTTCCCCATCATAATTGCAGTGGGAGGTGGCATTTTTAAATATAGCTTAATAGGAATTTTAACTCGCTTTGCTTCTTTATGGTGGTCTAGGGTGTGTGCAGTCTGGTCCCACCCAACTGTCTTTCTGGAATTGTTCATTAGCAGCTGTTTGAGAAAGTATGCTGGTCTAGCAATTGCAGTCAGAGATGCTTTTTCTTTAACCAGCATCACTACAATTGTATTTTAGGTGGCAAGAACTGTCTGTGCTAAGATATAATTCTGCTTGACACCAACTCAGTACTACTGTAAAAAAGCAGTGATACCACTGTGTGATACCTTGAAAATCTTTTTGATATTGAGGGTTCAAGGCCTAAGGAATCAGTCCTAATTAGCCAACAAGGTAGCAGTAAGGGAATGTAAATCCAGGAAGGTCAGATCCTTATATACTGCTTGGAATTTCTTAGGTTAGGAGAAAGGGTGTGGCCAAATTGCTTTTGCTGCCTGTGATTTCTGGTGTTCGCAATGGCTAGCTGATTTCTCACTGCTGATGTGTTTAGTTGCTGAAGGATGTGGACAACTGGGCAGCAGACTGGCCATTTGAGGTCCTCTGGACAAGCATGTGCCCAGGAGTGTGTGTGTGTATGTATGTACAGGAGGTATCTTCCGTACCTTGTTGTGAGATTTCGTTGAGCCTGGCTTGCTGAGCATCAGTGTTGGTGCTACAGAAACCGCACCACTGATGTGTGCATTTGTAAATCCTGCCCTAAGATGTCTGAATATTAATACTGAGGGAAGAGGGGCCTACAGTGTATATGGTGCCATATTTGGAAATGAGGATTTGATAGTGCCATTCTTCACATAGCTTTTCTGCTCTTAACTCCTCAAATAGGAAACAGTAACAGATGTTAATTGTCGTTCCTGGTTCCTGAGTGGTGTAAACTGACATCTTCTCCTTGGATTTTTAGCAGTATCGCTAGATATTGGCTATTGCTGTAGTTGAAGTCATGCAGGAACAGCAGAAAGTTTGTAAATGTTACCTGTTTGTCAAGCTGAAATAAACAAGGTACTTCTAACTTGTTGGGCAGAGCATTTTCTTGCACCTTTTTTTGCAACATCTTTGTTCTTCAGTCTATTTCCTGTCAAGAACTGTCACAGTTGAATCAATAAAGTAGGTGTGTTTACTTCCCTGCACTTTGTATAGAAAGCAGAAGTATATTCCTTTAGGATATTTTACTACTGAAGTTAGATCTATCTAGCTGGAAACCTATACCTGCTGTTTTGGGGGATGTAAGAATATTATGATGGCATGGGTATCTTACTTTGTAGACATAAAGGCACCTGGAAAGTAACATAACTAATAAAATATTCCTGGTCATCCACAGTATCAGTCATACCTGTGTTTTTTCTGAAGAATGTGGTAATTTTATTTGCACTCTGAAGTCATTTGAGGTAGTTTTACCAACCTTGCAGCTCGGGTGGGGGATACAACTAGAGCTAGAAAGTGGAAGGAATACTTTTAGGTGACCAACAGACTGGTGATACAGTTGTGAGCCAAGTAATAACTTTCTTCTGAATGACCCTATTAGATTTATAGACAGCATGCCTTAAGGCACAGTTAGTGCACAGTGCCTACTGACTGTAGTAGCCTATCTTACTACTTGTATTCTGAGGACCAGCTGCTCTTTGGTACTGCTGATAGTGTCAAGTAGTGTCTGTTGATAATGTTACTGAGCAATTCACAATAGTGAAGAAATAATAGAGCATCCTCTGATGTCTATGAGTGGGTGTCTTGAGTATGGTAAAAAGTGATCTGGTGAGATCTTGAATACCTGGCTCCCTTTGGAAATTTATCCTTCTGAAAAACAAATCTCTCATAGTAGCAGGAGGTTCAGGGATGTATTGCTCAGGAGCTTTTTGATCATTCCTGTTAAACTGGCATGTTTGCCTTTATAGAACTTGTGACTGGCCTTTCATGCATAGGAGAAATGTGCTTTGACTAGGTAAATATTGTATTGACTAATTATCAGGCCTGTCTCTTCAGAGAGATCCTCTGTATGGTGTGATCTGTTGAGAATCATTGGGGTTTAAGTCTCAGCCTTCTTACACAATTGCATCTCCAGCTGAAAAGTGCTGAGGGAAGAGCTACTTAGATCCCTCCTTTTTCCACCTTTTCAGTTGGAAACGACCTAGTTGAAACACAAGCCTAAAAGCAGTTTGTGGAGGAAGATACTTTCCCAAGATCAATATTTGTATGGCCTTCTTCAGAACAAAATATTCCTATTTTTCATCAGAAAGAACTTGGTAGCAGTCTGTATTACATTGCCTAATTCATTTTTATGGAAAATTAAAATTCTCAATTGTGGAACTGAATTTCAACTTCCCATTAAAACAACAACAGAAGCCTCTCTAAGAAAAGGCAGAGTTCTGAAGTACAAATTGGGCTGTTGTTTTAGTAAACTGATAGCTATTTTGAATAAAGTCTTTGTAATGAAATGCTTGGTACCTTGGATGATGCCAGAATTCTTGAGGTTTATTTTAAAAAAGATCTGATGAATAGATGCCAGTTTTCAAAGTTCAAGTTTATCAAGTGTGGTTAGCAGAATTTTTTCTGGTCAAAGAATTTGACCACACACAGGACTTTGTGTGATACAGAAAGGATATGCTATATTCCAGTTGGAGTTATGTTGTGTAATGAAGTTCCTTATCTTTTCTCCCTCCATTTTCTCCCATCTCTCTGATCCTTCCTTTCAGGATACAAACTCGGGTTGTCCAGGTAAATGTTAATGAGTTTGTAGCTGACTATTTAGCTGAAAAGGGTATCTGCAGATTCAGTCATAAACTGAACAGTTTTTTGGTTGGTTTTGGATTTGGTTGGTTTTAGGTTTTGTCTTGTTCTGGTGGGTTTTTTTTTTAATCAACATATTCAGTACTCTTACTCTTCCACAACTTTTTTGGAATGAAAACCAAGGAACTTGGTTTATTACTATGCTGTGTATCAAAGTATTTGGGGCATGGGGAAGCCCTGCAAAATGCCTGCTTCCCAAAGGTCATGACTGAGGAATTTCAGAGGTTTTCTTAGTCTTTCTATATAATTAAAGAAAAAAACCCCACCTTTTACCTTTTTGAAACATAAAAAGGTTTACCTTTTTGAAAACCCCACCTTCATGCCTTTTTAAAATATGACCAAGTGTCAGGAAAGTACACTTTTTTTTCCTGATTTGACCACATACTAGCTGTTGTGTTTCTGCACCACAGTGAAGCTACATTTATTATTTTACTTGAATTTAAAAGTGAATAAAGTCTAAATTACTATAGCACACATGAAAGGATAGGTAGTGAATGCATTGTCTGAACAGTTTCTTTCTGGCAGTATGGCAATCATAATGCATATTTAATGTGTGTATTTTGTAGATACACATTTTCGTTAGTCTTTAACATGAAGTTTTAACTTGCCTCTGACTCTGAAGCAATTCAAAACTTTTTACAATCGCTTCTTTGGGGCTTTTTTTCTCCTTTCCAGGCATATTTTGTATGCAGTTTTGCTCTTGCAGAGCAATGCTTTAAATCATGCTAAGGTCATTTAATTTCCTGCCATTATCTTTTATTGGTCATTTTTTTATGAACTGGAGTTCTAGTTGCTAATAAAATTAAACACAGCTTTGAAGCGGCTGCAGTAAGACTGAATGGGATCCAAATTTCTTTCCATTTTCTGCTTCAGACTTTGCTTGTGTTAGGTTTTGCCTTTTGTGAAAACTATTCTCCTTGTCAGTCAGAGGTGATGGATGGTACTGCTGGAAAAAATTGGGTCAGTGCTGTTGAGATTGGATAAGAAATGCCTCCTGACCATTACACAGCCTGTTAGAAATCACTGACCATGACTTGACAGTGCAGCTTGTCTGATCTCTGCTTTGGACAGGGATGGACATGCAGGAGAGCACAAATGGAGCCAGGCAGGAGTCGATCCAAGCTCCTGTGGTATTTGTTCTTCCCTTTACCTTTTTTTTTCTCAACCCTTCCTACATCTACTTGTGATGCTATCCCACATCTAACCTTTCTGGTCTCCCTAGTGGAAATCGCTGCTACCTTAACTTGTATTAATCCCTATTAGAGTCTAATCTACTCTTACTGCTCAGCTTTCACAAGGCAAAATAGGCTTTGGAGTGTGGGGGTTTGTTTGTGTGTGAGCGATTAGGCTAAATGTGTAGCAGGGCTGCCTGTGCTTGGGGTGCTGCTGCCTCTGCTTCCTGCAGGGTTTAGTCTTAGGGCAGCATTTCCTCTGTGAGCGGCTTCTCCCACATTGCCATGTACGGACTGAACCCTTCCAGGGATCTGTCCTGTACTCTGCTGTGAGTTATCTGGGCTGATGTGATTGAGTGCTGGCCATCTCTGAGGCAAGGCTGGCTGACCTTGCACTGTGCTGGTCAGCCTGGGAGCTGTGAGTCATTAATGGCTTCTTGTTCCTGAAGTTATTTCATCTTTTCTTTCCCCACATTCTGTCTCTTGGGCACTGTGCCACACACCCTGAGGTTCAAGAGACTGAGAGGTACACGTGTAGGTACATACATATGCATGTGGAAGAAGAGCAACAGCTTAAATTTGGAGGCAGTGGTTGAAGTGCAGTGACTGTACCAATAACAGGGATGGGGTGGGTGGGCTGTGCAGTAGCCCATACTTGGGATGAAGTGCAGAGGGCCACTGTTGAGAGCATGGGTCCATCTTTTGGGTAAGAGACAGAACTGTCTGCACAGGAAGACTCCTTGCTGTGTATCTTTTACATTGTCAAGGCTATGTCTGGCACCAAAGCTAAAGCAGTTGGTTATCAGTGCTTTTTCCTTTGTTTCCAAGACTTAAACAACTGCAGGCTGTTCTGGCAGTTTGTGTGGTGGCTTGGTCCTGTGGGAGTGCTCTAAGACAAACAATTCACTTTGATCTGTTGTAATGGAGCCATAATCCTGAGGCACTACTTCCTCCAGAATCTACTGTTTCGTGCAGCTTATGGAAGTCATCTTCTAGTAGACACTGAAATGTGTCACAAGTTAGTTACAGCCACCTGGTAGGCTAAAAGTGTTTTACCTATGCTCTGCCCACTAATCTGTTTTGTCCAGGCAAAGCACTCATATTCTAATGCCATTTTCAGTTAATTTAAGTTTCATAACTGATCAAGGAAGATCTCTTTAAGAACTCCTTCACGCTCATTTTTTCTCCTCTGTCACTATTTCTCAGGCATATACCTGTTTGAATTTCAAGATGCAGTATTCAGTCTTGTATCATACAACCCACTGGAAACCTGACTTTTACCTGGAGGTGCCTGATAAATCCTGAGATTGAGATGTAATCTCATTATGAAAAATGAAGAGCATTTTGGTAATAACCCCAAGCAAATCTGATGTTCTGTTTCCAAGAACTGGCTTGTATATGGCCATGGCCATGACTTCATATTATTCTCCCGTCTCCTCTGGAAGGTGTAATTGCTTGGTTTAGCTCACAGTTAGCACAATAAAATAATCCCATCTTTAGATGCATGTTAATGAGGTAGGTGTTGCAGGTAGGAAGGGAAAACCCACTAAATGTGCTAAGAAAATGTTGTGGAGAAAGTGTATGCTTTATTATTTGACTCTTTAATAATCATATCTATGACATAAATTAAAGATGGCCTGTGTTATTTACTCCCAGTGCAGGACAATGCTGTTGATCTGTCTTTAATGAAGTCTTTCCTAATGTATGTGGGTTCTTTGTCTGTGTTTACCTTGATCATAGCATCTGAGGGGTTGGTAAGAAGAGAAAAAGTACTTTTCTTTGTCTATTTTTCTCAAAAAAGATTCAGTAGAACTTGCTTAGGAGACTGACCATGGATTCATCAGTTAGAATATTCTTGTTAACTTTATCTATTATTGACCAATAAAACATGCTTTAGTTTCAGTTGCAACCTCCTGAGACTTTTCTTTATAGATGCAGAAGTGCTGACAAGCACGCAAGGGAGCTGTATTAGCATATTAACCAAAACATTCTCAAAATATACTAGACCTAAGTGGTTTTTTTATTGTAAAGCAGAAGTTACAAAAAGTATAATTAGAACACTTATGGTACAGTATTTCTTGTTAGCTATATTGGGAATAAAAAGCAAATGCAGCTGGCTTACCGGATGATGACTTCCAGGAAGTAATGATTGTAACCCTTTACATAATTAGCTGTTGTGGGAAACAAAACTGACTAGAGATTCATTTAAACTATCCAGACTCCTTAACTGACTCAATGCTTACTCATCTGAATTACTCTGCATGTAAAATCTGCTAGCAGTTTGTTGGTGCTGTCTTTTCTGGTGAGTCTTTGAGATGTTGCTTGTTTCTTCCAGTGTGTCACAAATGGAGTGGTGCACACTTTTGGCTTTGCTCTGTGTGTAAAACTAAATAAGGAGACAGGCTGATCCCCTTTCACTTTGCAGTGTACATTCTTTCATATGGGAAAAGAAAGCAGTCTCTACTGTTTTAGCCAGTTCTTGGAAGCAGAGTATCTGTTTCCTGAAAATCAGAGGAATCTTTTAATGTTTATAAAGTACAGACTATACCAGAAGTCTAATAAGATTCAGTGATAGCTCTTGTATGACTCTGTTCTTTCGACAGCCTGTCTTTTTTCAAACCTTGCTGTTCTCTGCTTTTCCCCTCTGATTCTTTTTTTAAGCAGAGAGAGGATAAACAATCTAAAGCATCAGGTCAGAGGCAAGATAAAATAAATGTTCATTCAGTACCAAGATGAGCAGACATCTCAACTGAAACTTTCTAACTCAACAATTAAATTACTGATTTACAAAATAATGGAGAAATTGAAATGATGACAAGTTACTTAATTGAATTTTTAAAATATAGATCAGGATGATCTGTTATTCTGCTTGTTCTACTAAAACCAAAAAAACCAACCCTTTTGAAAAAAGACTTTGCCCTTTTGTCATATGCTTCAATACTGGTCTCTCTAGTTGCTGTGACTAAGTTGCCTAGGCATAAGGTTACCTTTATTTCTTCGAGAGTATTTATGCAGGCATTCAAAAGGCATGCTAAAAAAGAAAAAAGTTCTTAACCCTTATCATAGGATTCTTACTACACCAAGGTTGCCATAAGTGCTTACACAGTACAGCAGCCTCTACCTCTTGCAAATCACTGATTTGCAGTGAGTAGGAATGAAAGTATATAAGCTCTTGTTCATAGGTACCTCATGTATTTTGCAAATTGGTGTCTGCATTCTTGGTTTAAATAATACTAGTTCCTTGAGGAACCAGCTGTGTAGCAGAAAGCTAGCTTTTGTATGTGTTGTGCATATGGATAACTGCTGTGTTTAAGAACTTGACAGCTATGCTGTGCTTGCTGGCTGGCAGACTGCTTGAGGTTAAGACCAATGTAAAAGGGTTGTTTGTATTTTGTATCTTTTTTGGGGGCTGTCTTCATTTGTGCCTTCCTAATTTCCAAGTAACAATGCATAAAATTAGTGAGATTCTTAATGTAATGACAGAAAATAGAATCAAAGTGTTAATCTGCTCAGATACTTCAGCATTAAAATCACAACCATGTGCAGAGTTGGAGAACGTTCCCTGTGCAGAACAGATGAAGTAGCAGGTCCCCACCTGAGGAGAGATGCTCCTCTCCTCCCAGGGTGCCGTGGAGGAGTCTGGTGGCAGCAAGTGCCATCGTGCACACCCAGCATCACTTCTTCCTCAGCAGCCTGTGATGAGCAGTCTGTGCATCTGCAGCTGAGCTCATCGGATTATTGTGGACTGTATTGTAATCCTTTAATTGCCAGCCACTTCTGATGCCATGATATTGTAGTTGTGGGTCAAATCCTGTGCTTCTTAAGCAGTATTTCCACTTTACCTGTGGGATGGTGCAATAGATTACTCCGTGTGAACTTGATTGTGTGGCCTTAATGAGCAAAAGAGAGCCTCACCACTCTTACAGTAAAGATTTTCTTCCTTATATCTAGTCTAAAGCTAATTTCTTTCAGTTCATGGCCATTACCTCTTCTCCTATGACTACATGCCTTTGTAAAAATTCCCTGTCCTGCTCTCTTGTTCCCATTAGGTACTGGAAGGCTGCTCTGTGGTCACCCCTGAACCTTCTCGTCTCCAGGCTGAGCAGCACTAACTCTATCAGCCTGTCCTCATAGGAGAGATGCTCCAGACCTCTGATCATATTCATCCTGCTCTGGACTTGCTCCAGCAGGTCCCCATCCTTGGTGGCCCCAGAGCAGGATGCAGGCCTCCAGGTGGAGGAGACCTCCAGGTCTTACCAGAGCAGAGTGGAAGAATCACTTCCCTTGGCCCATTGGCCTTGTTCCTTTTGATGCAGCCCAGGATGTGTTTGGAGTTCCAGGCTGCAAACACACATCGCCAGATCATGCTGAGCTTCTTGTCAACCATGGTGCCCAAGTCCTTCTCAATCCATTTTCTGTTGAGCCTGTATTTGTCCTCAGGATTATCCTGACCTACCTGCAGGACCTTACACTTAGCCTTGCTGAACTTCATGAGGTTTGCAGGGGCCCACCTTTCAAGCCAATCTAGGTACCTCTAGATGCTATCACTTCTGTCAGCAGGTTAGCCACACCGCGTAGCTTGGTGTCATTAGCAAACTTGCTGAGAGTGCATTCAATCCCATTGTCCATGTCACCAATGAAGATGTCAGAAAGTCCTGGTCCCAGTATAAACCCCTGAGGAACACCATTCAACACCACTGTCTTCAATTTTGATGTTGAGTCATTGACCACAGCTTCTTGAGTGAGACTATCCTGCAAATTCCTTATTGACCAAGTGGGCCATCTGTCAAATCCGTGTGGCTCCAGGTTAGAGACAAGGATCTGGTGTGGGATAGTGTCCAGTGCTCTATGAAAGTCAAGGTACATGAAATGTTGCTCTCCCCTTATCCACTAGTGCTGTAACCTGCATTAGAGAAGACCACCAAATTTGTCAGACACAGTTTGCCCTTATAAAGTTATGTTCGCCAGTCACAGTGTTTTCCAACTGCCTTAGCATGATTCCAGGAAGATCTATTGTGTGGTCTGGCTAAACACTGAGGAGAGACTCCCATCTCTGGGAAACCTTACTGGACATCCATAATGTTGAGCAAGAAAAACCCTTTTTTGCATATCGAAAGGGAAGAAATCAATGAAAATAAGAGTCAAAGTGTAATTCCTCCAATATATATTCCCTGACAAGCAAACCTAGTGGGTTGCTGGTGAGAGGGTATGGGTGTTCAGAGGGTCTGTTCAATGAGATTGCAAGCACATGCTTTGATAGTGGCCTGCTTGGCAGCTTGATATAGCTCTTTGTTGTTCCCTGGTGGTTCCAAGATGGTCTCTGTAATTGTTGGGGGGGCAGGTCTGGAGTCTGCTCAGGCCTAAGAGGAAAGACTTTCAGACTACAGTAGCAGTTTTCAGTCTTCCATAAGGGCTCAAAGAGGCTTAGGGTGTAAAGTATCCCATGGGATTAAATTAATATATGAACTCTAGCTCTTGTGTTTGCCTTTCAGATGCCGCATTTAGTTCCTCTTTGGTTGCTGCCTCACTTCTGGGGTGTTGGTATGTTTGTGTGACTGCATATACTGGCCTACATGTTTATTCTGCAGTATAGTATGAAATGCAGCATCTCTAATATTTATAGACCAGAAACTGCCTTGCCTCCAGCTGGCAGAGACAAAGTGCGAGCCTCATCCATGATGATGTATTCTGAGTTGCCACCAGAGTAGACCTAAAAATGTTGTTTTTTCTGCTGAGCAATGTGCAAATATGTATGAAATTGCAGCATCAGGAGTCTGATCAGTGCATCCTTCCTAGGGATCAGAGCATTTGCGTGAGGAGTTCAGTTCCGTATTTTGCTACCTTTATCTTACTCAAAATTGAGTCTTGAGTACAGATCTCCCACTTTGCAAATGATTGCTCTGGGAACTAAGGAACTGAGTATTCTTGGACAAGTCTCTCCGGTTTCTTGTTTGTTGAAGCTCTCAAGCTCTTTCCCAGACTTAATGAATATTTAATTATTTAACAGGGTGATTATGAATCCATTGCCTCGTAGTTAGAGCAGCACCAGAGAGATAGTGTTCTTTGTGAATTCCAGCAGAAGTGTTCCTGCTCTGCTTTTTTAAAGAAATGGAAAATGAGGAGGACTGTATGATTGAGAAAATTATATGACCATTCTAAATTAAAAATAGTTACTTCATTGATCTGGAGGGGGGATTGTTCAGAGGATACCTTATTTATGTATTTATTTATTTATCACAGAATATACATAAGTATACAGGAAAAACCACAGCTCTTTCTTTTGTAATGATTTTTAATCTTAAAGCACTTCCAGGATTGGCACCAATTTTTGGCAGATTGTCTCTAGTTTTGCAGATAATCTGTGAAAGAAATGTTTGCTCTGAGCTATTTGAAAGGTTCACAGATGAATGTCTGTTTGCTTGAACCTTTGCTTTGGTGACTCTTCCTGCAGCATTCCCTCCATACAGCATAGTCAGTCCTATGTCCCATGGCAGTTCTGGTCCCCAGGTGCCCAAGTTGCAAATTCACAAACAGCTTTTTTTTTTTTTTTTGTAGCCACTAGAAACTTACTCAGCAAATATTCCTGACTTACTTAATATCTGTGAAGAGTAGGGTTTGGGGTTTCTTAGGGTTTTTTTGAGGGCAGAAAAAGTTACTTCAGCTGATGTTTAAGTTCCCTAACTATTTATCTGTATTTAATTGTAATATCTGACTTGGAAAGCACATGTTGTTTACATTATGCGGGTTTGTTTTTGCTTAGCATTGTTTATGTTAGGATATTTGAAAATAAATTTAGTTTACTTATTTTTTGCTTCCATCTCTGCATTACTTTTTTTTCTCAGTTTGTAAAATGTCAGTAGTATATCATGGGATTAGCCATGATAACTGACAACTCCATCTTACTTGTTGGTCTGTAGCAAGATGCTCTGGAAAAGAGCTTTTTAGTTTGTAACTTAAACCGTGTATAGTGCAGTGGAGATTGAGATGTGTTACAAGGATCATACAGACCATTATTCCTTTTCCAGTGTGTTTATAACCTTGGAATTATCCCTTTGAATCTTATCTGAAGAGTTTGTGATTTTGGGAAGACATACCTGTGGTATAGTTCTTGTGCAAATGAACCTGACCTAGTGGAAAAAAAAAAAAGAAAAGCTTTCAGCCTCTCCTACATCAGGGCCAAGACTCTCCTCTAACTTAAGCAAGAGGACTTAATTTAAAGTGAGGAGACACCTTAATTCCAGGTGACTGAATGGACTGACAAAAGTCTCCTTACGTGTAGTGAAGGTAGCTGTACTTGAATCAAAAATGGGGTATCAAGTTCCTCGTTCACAAAACTAGAGGAGTATTGATTAAACTGGTGTTTCTCTTAGGGAGTTTATTTTTCCTATAATGGGTAAGATTTTTGCTGAGGTCTGGTATTTAGGTAGTTTCCTAAGCAGTGAGGTGGGCTTTGCTGAAGCAGTGCCGCATGTGAATGGGATGGAGCTGGTGATGAGGAAACCTTAGTTGTGTAAAGACATGTCAGTACTCTGTAATGTGCATGAGATGCTGCAGGAAAAGCTTGAGACCCACTGCAGTAAAATTTCTGTCAGTTAATGGAATAGGCTTTGAATGCATTCAGTGCACTGAATAGTTGCTAACTAATGCAGGGCTGGAGGGATGAATGAAGTGGTACTGCTTTTACAAGCAGAATAGTTGTTATGTGTCCTGTTGGGACACATATCAATGCTTACTTCACACACATCAATTTGTTGACCTCACTAGAGCTCTTAACCTTCCTAGGGCTACTAATCTCCATAATATCTGAGGGATTTGGGTTAATTTTGGCATGGGAATGTGCCAAACAAATGTATCCAACTATGAGTCATCATTTTTGTAGCAGGACATTAAGACGTAGTCCCACAGTCAATGTGTCTGGCTGATACTTGCCTGAGAACTTGCAATATCTGATCTATGCTTTTGGAAGCCTGACTTTTTAAGTGTAGGAGAGACTGTTCTGAAGCAAAGGAAATGTAATGCAGAATATACTGAAGCAAAGCAAGAACTGTCACTTGAATCAGATGCCATTCATAAAATAAAATCAGTGTAGGTTGTAGATGGGGTTATACATATATTACAGAATGTTTCAGTAGTACTCAAGATGCCTTGTTAAAACTGTAGTGGTGATGTTTTCAAGTTACTGACTGTTACTTCCTTTTTTGCAAGTGGCTTAACTAAAGTGTGGCACAATAAAATAAAGTCACTTCTAAAATTTATTTGAGGCACTGAATTGTGGAGGTAATGGAGAGTGATGTGAATGTCACTTTCATGTCCGCATTATAAAATGCAAAAGCACAAATGTAGTAACCACAAGGCTCTTCTTGATGTTTTAATCTTTTAAACCTTTGAAATGGTGGTGTGCTTGAAAGGGCTTCTAAATCCATTGGTTAGTCTGTGCTGTCTCGTATTGTGTTCAAAACCATAGCAGATAAAGGAAGAGTGATCAGAAAGCTTAATGCAGTAAGAGCGTCACGACCTGTTATGTAAAGCAACATTTGGCAGGGCCTTCCCAGCTGCTGTAAATGAATGTTAACAGCATTTTATCATCTGCTTTCACTGTCTTTATTACATAATCTGAATATTTATGACCCTATTAATATATTTAGCCTTGAAATTGCAATATTGAAGGAATGAAGGTTCTATAGAAGATTGGACAACAATAATTATTTTATTTTTTGCCTCATGAACAAAATTTGTGTTAATATTAAAAAGCTTTGGTTTCATATTTCAAATAAGTTTACTGAATTGCTTTACAGGTATATATTATTTATTTGCTAAACTATATATTTCTCTAAATATTGCCATAAGAAAAGTATCTTGGTGACAGAATTGCATTGCTGAACATGATTCATCTGTGTATATATAAAATACAAAGCACTAACAAGAAAGTGATGACTTTTGTTACTTGTAATGCAAGTCCTTGAATCCATTGTGATGATACTCTGTAGCTGTGACCAAACATAGCCAACCTGGACCCGGATCCAGGCTATGAGAATCACTTCCACCAGTGAGCTGCTCCAGGTTGGATTCTGGGGCAAGGTGTGGGCCTAGTTGTTACTACGAGGGCTTTGTGTGGGTGGGGGTTTTTTTGTTGGTTGGTTGGGGTTTTTTTGTAACCAAAGTCTTGGTTTCTGCTGCACTTCATCACAGACATACATGCCCTCCCTCTGTTTTGACTAGCTATGCATTCCACATCACAAGACAACAATATATTTTGTAATTAGGGTATGTGTGTACCCCGTTACATATCTGGGCACTGGTTGCAGATGCTGTCCCACTACTGAAAGCATGCTTGCCTGTGTCATGATTGTACCTGGAATTACATGTAGGATGGTAATATGCTTGGTCAGAAGATGAGTGAGGAGCTGTAAGTCATTTCCCTTGGGAGCCTCTTGGGTTATATTATGTCCCCAAACAGAAAATTACTATTTCAATAGTCATCTGAAAATTTTTAACAAGGTGGTGTGTACAGCAAGTGGCTTTCACTGATGGAGTTTACAAGTGACATTGGTATTGTGGTCCTTTACCATCCTGCAGGCTAAATAGCTTAGCTGCAGGCTCGTATTTGCAGGTTGTCTACAAAAATCCAAAGTGAAAAACGAAATTTTGCATCTGAGTGAAATTAAGTTCTTGGTCACTTTTATCTTTGAGTGCAAAATCTATAGCCTGTCTGAAAGCTGTTGTCCTAAAATTCTTCCTGTTGATTGCAGGGCTAGAGTTCAAGAGATGTGGGTGTTTGTGGAGGTAGGTCCCTTTTGTTTCTAAAGGTCTCATGGGTGTCGTGCAAATCCTGTGGTGTGTTGTGACACTATACTTAACTGACTCGTAATGCTCTGTACTTCCACTCTCTCCACAGTTCAAACCTCATGGTACAGGAGGCAGCTGCAAATGACTCTAAGTGTACAAATTCTTAAAAATGTAAAGATCAGTGGTTACAGGGTGTGGAGTGTTAGAGACAGGATATTAGTTTAGATTAACACATATTTTTTAATAGTATTTTATCCCCAAACAAGTTCGTTACAGTTAAATGCAGAACTCCAAATGGACTCTCTTTGCTTGTAGGGATTAGAGATTTAAATATGCATTGTTCTTCTGGGCAACAGTATTGAGCAGTCAAGTAAGGTTCATAATAGAGCAAGAGAGCCTTTAATTAGGACAGGAGTTTCAATTGCATTTTTTTTTGCTTTGTGTAAAAAAAAAACTTGCATTAAATCAGAGAAATAAAACAATGGAGAGATGAAGGAAGTTTGGAAGAAGAACATCTATTTAGAAAGTTAAGTGCCAGGGTTAGAGTAAACCAGTAGTTTTTATTTGGGAAACTCTTAAAATATGATTTGCCTTTTCCCAATCCCTGAGCATCCAAGTCAAAATATTTTAAGGAGATATTTTTCATCTTATTCAGTGGTTTGGGGATTTTTTACTGTCTTTGATTTTTCATCCAGGAAATACCTTTATTGTAGTGTAAAATGAATAGCAATGCTTACATAGTTCTAATATGTTGAGTTAGGTGGGTACATGCATTGTAATTGCATTCTTCCCTTACTCAACTTTGTGCTTACTTTGCGTGACCTAAATACAATGCAGTGTTTCCTTTAAACATAAAGAATTATAATAAATCTTTTCTGGTATCTTCTGGGGTGTACACTGCTTTGTGTTGTTGGGGTCTTGAAGTCAGTAACCTTCCCTACAGCCTCAGCAAGTTGCCAGTGCAATAAATTATAAAACTGTCACTTTTGAGGAATAATACCTAATTAGCTTCAAGGGTTTCTTAATTTGTTTTTGAAATTACCTCTGGTAAAAAAATGCAAACTAGTCTTCTCTTTCCATCAGACACTGGTAAAAGGTTTCAAACTAGCAGGTTTGAAGCTGGCTTTCTTTTGCACTGGCTTATTTAATGTTTACTGGCTTATTATGTGCTATGAGGCAATGGAATAATATGTCTTAAATGAATTTTTTTAAGGAAAAGCTCAAAAAGATGGTGCTGGTGAATTTGGGCATCGGTCTTATGCCTGTCCTCTGCAGTTTAAATGCAAAATCCAACAATGACGAAAGACTGCCGTTGTCTGGGAAACAATTGATTCGACTCTTTGTTTGGGTAGAAGAGCTCTCATACATGACTCAAGGTAGTCCATTTCCCTAATTACCTATCTTTTTGGCTATTTTACAGCCTTCAGCTCAGTCCTATCAGGAGAACACTTTCCAGAGCAAAATTCATTAGGATTTTAAAGGATCCCTTTAAAGGACCTAACCAAATTTGTTAAATTCTGAAGAAAGCAGCTATTGACTTTATTGGACTTTGAGAAAGGGAGGACAGAACCCTTTATGTTAAATAACTGATGTGATCTTCTTTGCTAAAAATTTTATTTTGTGGAATGTTCTGCAAAAATATTCCAGTTTTACTGGGTGAGTGGCAAACTCCACTTTAAGTGCAGAACAGCATCTCAGTTGTGGAGGTGCAAAGAATACTCCATAGTAGCAGTATACTTGAAACTTACTGAAAGCTCCTGCCCTTACCCTCATCTTACATCCCCTTTGGTGCATCCCATATGAGTAATTTATTTGCCAAATAATGCTATTGTACTCCCTCCCCTTGGAACGACCTCAACTGGCATGTGGGATTCTTTACCAGGAAGGAGAGACAGGGACATTGTGTTGCATTTATAGAATGTCCTACTAAATGGCTCTTCCTGTTGCCTGACTTGATCATGACTGGTTCTTGTTTTTCACAAGGATCAGTACAGTAACTTTATGTAAGGGAGGTATTAGTAACCTGAGAGTGGAAATTCCAAAAGGTCTTTTTTTTCCCTTGAATTTCAAATAGTGCCTGTTACCTCTTCTTTCAATGGGCATTGCTGAGAAGAGACTGGCTCCATCTTCTCTCTTCCTTCCCCCTGTCCTCCATTAAATATTTTTATTCATTGTTAAGATCCACTTTAAACCTTTTCTTCTTCAGGGTGAAAATTGCTCTAGTGCTTTAATAATTTTTGTGGTCCTTTGCTGAACTCACTCTAGTACTGCGATTGGACTGGAGAGCCCAGAACTGGACACAGCAATGCAGATGTTGTCTTACCAATTTTGAGTAGGGACAAAAATCTTCCTCTACCTGCTGGCAGTGCCTTCCAAGTGCAACCTGGAAGGCTGCTAGCTTCCTTTGCCACAAGGACACATTGTGGACTCATGTTTAACTTGGTGCTCATCAAGACTTTTTTTGTCAAGCTGCTTCCCAGCCTGTACCATGTACTGGTGCGTGCAGGTGCAGAACTTTGAACTTCCCTTTGGTAAATGTTACAAGGTTCACATCTGTCCATGTCTCCAGAGTGAATGTGTACTTATGATGGATGGATTTCTGGAGCTTATTAACAAAATTCTATATAACTTAGATTACATAATTAAATTAGGGAAATAGTAGTATATAGCTATTAAAGCAATATACTGCAGTAATACTATGGGTCTTTGTGAATTAACTTTTTTGGTTAAACAATAATTATCCTCTAAACTTTTTAAACTAATCTTGCACTGAGTAATTTTAGAATAAATTCTGTAGGGTGGATTTAGTACAAGAATGTCCTAGGTTAGTGGCACATGCTGACTATAGTCTGCAAAAATTTTTTTCTCTGAAAAAACAAAAACCGAAGAAAAACAAAACCAAAAAACATCTTCCATCTTAATTGAACCCTTGAAATTTGTGCCTACAAACCAAATGAAAATGGAAACTAGATGTCTTGTCAGCAATTGCAAGCTATCAGTCACAGCTATAGATGAAAGCTAGCACGACCTACATCTGTCGTGTTGATACAATGGTGCCAGCATTACAGTTTCATTGTTTAGGTTTAGGGTCAAGCCTGTTGAGACCTCTTTTTATTCAGCTTTGAATGTATCCATTTTCATTAAGTTTTTCAAAGCTGTATGAAAGACTCAGCAGGGCAAGATGTGACGATGCTGAACTTAAGTTAGTCTTGCAGCTATCAAACTGTCTCGTAGTCA
The DNA here is from genome assembly GCF_971803275.1 of Cyanistes caeruleus. Classification (NCBI taxonomy): domain Eukaryota; kingdom Metazoa; phylum Chordata; class Aves; order Passeriformes; family Paridae; genus Cyanistes; species Cyanistes caeruleus. The sequence goes on along the minus strand of NC_141704.1, from coordinate 49,544,291 downwards.
CAGATGGTCACTGCGATTGTCCACACCAGTCTACCGCCAGAGCTGCTATTGAAAGGGCACAAAACTGATGGTACAAAGGGATGCTTTTTTTCCCGCCAATAAATGAAGCTAGTGTTGCTGTGAGCTGGCATTGTCGTAGGTTTTTTTGTGCAGGAGAAGAATGATTGTTGACAAACCAGTTTCCATGCTGAAAAATGCTACTCTTATTACTAAACTTAGAGATCTTGCCTTGGTTGAGTAACTGCTAATAGCAGAGTGGCATTTTGTGAACTCATTTCATTGATTACTTGGATGATGGTTGTACTGGGAAGTCTAATATTGACAGCAGTTAATGTGAGCTTCCTAAAGTAGGCACGTTTCTCTTTGGTAACTCTGTTAGAAAAATATCTCTTTGACTGTACACCATTAAAAACATCAGAGGCCTTAATTACTGCATTTCTGTGTTTAATCCTCAAATGTTAGTGTCCGTACGTATGTTGAAGGAGCTTGGACAGTTGTCTCTGAATTAGGTAACTGTTAACCAAATATCTTGCTTTTCATGCTATCAAAATGGATAGATTTGGAGCTAGTAAATAAATCTTCCAAGTCTTTCTTATTGGCAGTGTGAATGTGCTTTTTGTTTTGTTTGTCTTTAAACAGAACTGCTTTTCCAATTTTCCTACTACCATTTTCCAAATACCTTTTCTTCCTTTCAGGGTGGGGTGACAGCCTCTGTACAAATGGCCTGCCTGTTTGTTAACAGACTGGAGAAAGTTTTTGTGAGGTTAAAACAGTTCTTGCCTGAAAGAACAATAAAAAGCAATAAAACTGATTCCTATTGTATGGGATTCTTTGTGGCCTCTAATAGATCCTTTTACCAGTGGCAAAGGGACCTTAAAGTTCAAGTGACCACAGTGATGAAATGGAGGCTTGTTCCTGGATGGGAAATGTCAAGCTTCTCTTGGAGACCAGTTGAATGACTCATCTTATAACAAAGTACAAAATAATAACAAAGTACAGTTTAGAAATCGTACTTTAATTATTATAGTATGGGGATTTTGGGGTGGATTTGCCATGCCTCTTATTTCACCAAAGCTGTCCATTGCTTAGCCTCCTGTGCTACAGTGGAGTTTTTTGCCCTCTAAGGCCCTGAGTAATTCCTGAGTTGCCTTTGCCCTTTGAATTTCATAGCTCTCTGAGTACATGAATGCTTGTTTTGTTTCTTCATCTGGCCTGTCAGTCTGTAGCTACATGAAAAGTCTTAGGTATAAGTTACAGAAGAGTACATTTCGACATGTGAGAGGTAGGGAAGCTGGTAATGTACTTAAATTTGCAGTCACAAGAATTAAATACTTCTGTGCCAAAGATGGAACTGAAAAAAATGAATATTTTTCCCATAAAATGAAAATCACGTGCAGAGGGATGTATTTGACTGTCACAGAAAGAAACTTTCAGCTTCCTTCTGGCTTGATAATTCTGTTAACAAGGGAATCTAAAGAATGAGACTTTTTGCCAGGAAAGTGATGAATATTAATGATTTTCAGATTTTGCAAGAACTGAAAGGAATTTGACACTGACCTAAAGCTGAGTCACTTGTGTAACTAATGCTTCTTAATGACTTAATGTGTCCTTGCTTCTGTGATCATGCTTTCTGCTGCCTTCCTTGGTCTCAGCTCTGTTATTATCTTCCCATTTCTGCCTTACAGTATGCTACGTGAAAATAAATCCTCAAACAAACATGATGTAAAAAATTAGAATTTCTCAATAGTGATTTCCTGGAAGCTGTGTCCTGTTTGAGGGGTGGTTTCTAGGCTTATGGTTTCCTTTCTCATAGCTAGTCTGTGTTTGTTATAATGTCAGTGTAACTTACGCTGTGCACTTTCCAGGCAAAAGCTTTTCCCTGCTCTTTCTGATGTATCAGGTGCTTGGTAGAATAAGCAATAAATGTGCTTGGGCCAAGCAATACAGGTTTCATAAGCTGAAAACCTTGTGCAAAAACAGTTGGCCTCTCCAGCCCATGGACTGTGGAGCTCTGAGGAATGGGAGCAGGGAGTGGTGGAGGTGGCACTCGGGTGATGTGGTCCCATAGCCTGACCCCTCCAATGCAAGGTGGAACCAGCCGTAGCTGCTTCAGCTGTGCCAGCCAGTCCTGGCATCTCCTGTAACTACATGGTACTCAGAAGAGTGTTTCTGACTGTGGTTGGTTCTGGGACCGTACCAACTATGGACAAACAACCTGTCAGTGAACTGGTCAGGTTTAATTAATTACTTGTTTGAATAATACTGAAAAAAACCTGTTTTGGATTTTTCGTAGTCACTGTCAGAACATCCTCCCTTTTCAGCTTCAATTTAACTTCACATCCAGAAAGAAATGAAGATCTTGTCCTGTCAAATGCACTGGAGTCAAGCAGAGCATCTTAAAGGCAGGTCCATGAGTTGTACCAACACAAGTATTTGCCATGTTTCATTTCAAGAAGTTGTTTTCTGGCTTTGCACACAAAGTCAGATTTTAAGAATAAAGGTAGAGGGAAAAATTATGACGTACAGTGTGTTCTGCTGAAGGAGTAGATCTGGACCAATTGTATCTTCTTAGTTTGGTTTCCAATGCAGCTGTAAGTTAGATGGAACAGCAAAGCTCTATAAACTGTTAGCAGATCTAAGGGGTGAGGGGTTGTTTTGGGCAGTGGTGTTTTATTTTTAGCCTTACATTGCAGTTAAAGGAAAATCTATCCTATTAGTTATCCCACAAGTGTTAAGGTATTAAATAGATTGTACTGACTGTATAAGTTTTATTGAGGTTTAAGATAGCAGCAATATCCCAGAAAAAAAAGGAGCAGATTAAGGTTTGGGTGCTTGAGGAAAACTCTTCCTCCTTTGTGAATAATTACTACTCTGCACTTCAGAAAAAAGCCAATGTTTACACTGCAAAATTAAACACATTTACATTGTCCCAGTGTCATAGAAATATACCAATTATCTACTTAAATGCTCAAAACTACTCGTTTTGTACTTCCTTACTAGTGGTTTAAAATGTTACTTTCTTACCCAATGCCATTTCTTTTAGAAGATGCTTGTAAAATCAAATATGCGATCCACACATAGCAGACCCTACTGTAACTATTTTGTAGATTGTAAAATTTATTTTAGATGTTCATGAAACCCAGAACAGTATAGGATTTTTTTACCTTGCCTGATGATATAGCTGAAAGCACCTGCATGACCTTTAGAGAGGTATCAAGTTTTATGACAGAATTAAAACATCTGGCAAGTGTTCTATTTCCTGGTTATTAGCATTACCATTTCCTTCATGACACCAGTTTCAAATAACCTATCCTGCATCATGGTTTCAGAAGAAAGGGAGAGATTCTACCCCAGGTAATTGTAATGACCCAGACCATTGTCATACTGACTACAAGCCTGAGGGATGTTTTAGCATTCCAGCTTAGCCAGGAGCATGCAAGATCCTAGACTTCATCAGCTTGGGGCTGTAGCTATTATGAGAGTTTTCAGTGTGAGGAGACTTGGGAGCACTGCATCCAGAAAACCAGGAAGACAAACCTGTAGATTGCAGGTTTATATTTGTTGTTTAGGTGTCTCTTCTGGAAAATACTCGCAGAGTTGCTTAGCTGAGATGGGATTGAAATGTGATGCAGACAGGGTACTGCATATCACTGTGTGCCTCAGCCTACAATTTTAACTGCTAGGACCATTCTTCACTGGTCTTTAATACTTCCCTTATTTTATGTTCTCTTCTCTTGAATTCTCTGTCTCAAAGGTGGCTGCTGCTACTCTTTTGCCTGAAGAATGCTGGCAGTCTCACCCCTGAGCTCTTCCTCCTAAATTCTTAATCCAAGAGTCTGCAGCGTGAGAACAAGTGTACTACCTCTGCATCTCTTCCAAAAGCACTGAATTGATATGTTTGTCTATCTGTGGTGGATGAACCTTGCCCACTTGGTGTGTCTCTCTCACCACAGAGGGGTTAAGTGTCTTAGTTTTAAATGCCTTCCTGTGGTTTTGGGGTGTCTGCTATTTGGGGTAACTGCTGTTACCACCAGTTAGACAAATTGCTGCTGCTTTTAAAGCTTCTTTCCCTCCATCCCTTAACTGCCTTTCAAAAATATGCAAAATATAAATGCAAATATTTTGTGCACTACTGTTGTTATCAATGCAAACCTTTCAAGACATTCTCTTGAGGGCAATTAGCAACACCTTATTCATCAGTGTACTTGACAGTAGTCTCAGTGGCACGGGGTATGGGGAGGGGGAAACTGCATTTTTTGTAAGTGGTTTGTATCACGAAAAACTGGAATTTTGTTTGACTCCTTAAGCATGTAATTACTGCATAAATTGCTTATTAAGTTAAATTATTAATTACAGCTGGAGCTTTATATAAAACTGAGGAGTTGCAGAGAGTAGAAGACTTACAATAATACCTTTAAAGAAGTACATTGCACCTTGAAAGTGGTACATTGCAGGGAGAGCTGGAATGGGGCCCCACACTTCCTGAAGAGTCAGCCAAAACTCTGCTTTAATTTTGTCAGCCTTGCTGTGTGGTGCTGTCTGTTTAAAAGTAAAGTTTGATTTTTATTTTTTTTAAAGGTGGAGTTTAACCTTACAGTTGCTCTGTACATTTATAAAAATATTTTTTGAAAGCATGTGATACAAAAATCTCAAAATAAAAAGGCACAAGGGAACTTTTAACTGCTTGAGCTGCATATGCTTAAAGTTTATGAAAAGAAGTATTCAGGGGCAGGGTGCAGCGTTGTGTCTCGCATCCTTAACGCAGCTGCTTAGCAGCGATAAGGAAGCAATGCTCTATTCATGCTGACCTTGTTTCCAAAGAAGCCTTGTCCTGAGAACTACTGAAAATAAGGAAGAATTTCCTGTGACATGCTGCTCGTGTTGCCTTTTTAGAGGGGAGTAGAATGAAATCTCTGAGCACGACACATACTGTATCTAACCACACAGGATTTCCTGTGCTGGAATGGAAGCTCAGTGGAAGCCACGTTTTTCTCTTCCTCTTAATTCATTGAGAAAAACAGAGGTCAGCGTCATGAATTGATATTGCTGTAATTGCTGTTAAAAGCTAAAATCAGCAATTGCTAATGGATACATTGTGATGCCAAGAGAACTGCAAGGCAAATTTTCTTCATTTTGTCACAATAAGGCCTGCACATATCCTGATTACACTAACTCTCATAAAAGAAGAGCAGTGCACTTAAAAATTCCATCTAAGTGAAGGTGCAAAAAATAATGCATATATTGTCCTAGACTTCAGTGTCTTTTGGTAGTAGTAGACTTTTTGCTCTACTCAGAATTAATTAAGCTATTGATGAATTGGGAAAGACACAAAACAACAGTTGGATTTTTCCTCTGAAAACATAGAAAATATTTATTTTTCCTTAAATTAAACTTCATTTTATACTACTTTCATTAAATTAAATTCCCAGTGTTTTTCCTGTCTGTTGCTCATTTGCAGCATTATCTTCTTGGGAGGGTTTCATTTGGTTTGAATTGTAAAATTAGAACTTCCTGCTACAACCACAGGGAAGGCTGGAGTTATGCAATGGATTTTGATAGGATAGAGTGCATACATTTTTAATCTTATTTAAAATATGATCACCCTGTTTGTGGTAGATCTTCAGAGAATGAGCCAACAGCCTGTGCTTAATGGCAAGTCATTCAGATGTCCTCACACTGTGTCCTGGTACCATGCAAGCTCACTTTGCTCCAGAGCCAAGCTGACCAAGCAGCCTCCTGACTGTGCTGTGTTAATGGTGAACCCAGTGCTTTCCTGGTACTTCTTGGCTTGGGTTCAGTGCTTTCAAGTTGTTCAGATATTTTCATTTTTCCTTTAGTCCAAATAGTGGACTGCTGTCATCATGGAGTATGGGTAAGAGCATGTTTGCTGACTTGTGCTGCTTGTTGTGATTCTGCACACATCTTCTCCCCAGCTACAGCATTCTCAATGAAGACAGATTAATTCCTCTATAGTTTTTACTTTTACTCAGTAGTCTTATTTGTATTGCTTTAATGTCATGCAGATTTGCTTGTGCTTGTGCTCATGCCCATGATTTTTTTATTATTATTATTTTATTTTTTGTCTAAGAAGCATAAGGGTTTTTTATACCTGGGATAATTAATCATTTTGCTTCTCTCTAGCAATTCTGAAACATATTACCTTAAAGAGTTCTATTGCAAAGGGGAAGAAGTCATCTCATGGCAGACCTACAGTGCTTCTGCTTGGTAGAGTCTTTGTATATCTTTATTTTCCACAGTATTCAGTCTGTTACTGCAGGGCCTCAATGTCATGAGACCCAACAAGAGGTATGTGTGAAAAGCCTATATGGATGGACTCAACCTACTTTTAAGCACAGTCCTGTTTGCAATACTTCCTATTACATATACCAGTATAGAACTTCAGCTGTTTCTATGTGATGTCTCTGCAGATCATGCTTTATTTGAGTCAGGACTTACATTTGTATGTTACTGAGGGAATACTTGGATCTTGTATTCTCATTTAAGTGATTGAATATTTTAACATCAAATCAAAATCATAAGAGGAAAACTATTAAGGAATTTTTGTATAAGTTTTACATGAAGACTTCTTTCTGTGCTACTTCACATTTATTTTGATTGTGTACTTATGTTAAAATCAACTGCAGAGTACTGCTCTGTTCTGCAGACAGATGGGTGTTTAAACAGTTTGCAGAAGGAAATAAAACTTATAGATCAGAATGTTTCCTCTCAGCTGGATGATCTTTTAAGTAAGGCAGAATTTAAAGGCACTTCTAAACAAATTGCAATGTGTTTTTTCCTCTCTTTCCACAATCCCTACATTCGCCCTGGATAATTATTTGAATAAATGTTCTACTTACTACTGAAGTTGGGTAGTTAAAGAGGGAATTTGATCTCTTTTGAATTCACTGTAACATAGATATATACACATATATACACATATATGCAACTATCTAGAGTTGCATAGAGGTTGCATACAGGAAATGTAACAGATTCTCAAAATACATTTTACTCAAAGCACAGGGTATCATAGGCTTTTAGAGTGACAGCAACTTAAAAATACTATATATCTTGCAGCATATATGGGAATTGAGGTAGTTTTTCAACCTCACATCAGAATTTTTCACCTTTGCTTTTCTTATCATACTGCATGTTACACTGAGGGTGAGGATGGTAGCGTACACTGTTCAACAAGACTGCAGGTGTGTTGGCCCAGCAGGAATAGTTTGGCAACTTAGGGGGTAGGTCCTGGAAGTACTTCATTGATAGGAATAAATTTTTCCCAACCCTTCCAAGGGTCTTACTACTTTGGATACCATTTCCATGCATCCTGTTTCTTTGGTCTCCAAAGGAATCATATGTCCATTCACCAGGTGAATATCTTCCTCTGAATGACATTTTTAGTTTTGCACAGCACAACTGAAACTGGAATGCAGTATTTATGGGTCTGCCAGGCACTGCTCCTCAGGCTACCATTTCTTTTACTTACTAGTCACCTATAATGATGCAGCTAAACTTCAGTAATTGGTTTTACTTGGTCTGTAGGATAGCACCTGGTGCATTTATGCTGTGTTTTCTGAACCTTTCTGTTTTACTAAAACTTATCCATGCTATGAAGACATGAGTAGCCTATATTTCAAGTTATGGCTTCTTGGCTTCTGTTTTAAAATTCTGCAAGCATTTCCAGGTACAACTTGGCATACTCTTATCTGAGTTACAGTTTGGCCTTAGTGTAAAGTTTTGTGACTCTGTACTAAGACAGTGTGATAATTATGCTCTGTACCTGCCTTTAAGGAAGTAAAAGTAGTTTTAAAGTGATAATTTTCCATTAGCATCAATGAGATAACGGCACAGAGTTGGTAAAACCTAAAGGGAGGTATCTGAAATTACAACAGTTTGTGTAAACCTGTGTATGTTGTACTGGTTTAGAGGGAAATTTTGCTATATATTGCTTATCACATGCACTAAATTTATTCAGAACATCAGTCCTTATTACTCTGGTCACTGGCCTTCCTTTCAGTGAATGAATAAATGAATAAATCATTTGCGAAGAATGTCTTTGCATCTGCAGGTTGTGAATGAAACATTGGATTGCATATTACTATGGTGGCATTCCTATGTAGCATTTGGCTGCTCAGAGATACTATCCACAATTCCCTTTGATATTTCAGTACCTGCATTCCTTTGTGTGTGGGATCAGATATATATAAATATATATATAAATAAATATATGAGATTTGTAGTGTGAGGGTGGCATTTTAAGCATATGGTTATCTTTTAATATGTTTGTAGTAACCCAGAAAACCAGTTAAAAAATAATGTAGTGTGCTTGGGATTCATATGACAAGCCTGCTGTCAACATTTTTTTGACATTATTTGTTTGTGCCTGCTGAGGACTGTGTGCCTGAAGGCTGTGAAGGCGAAGGTGGGACGTGTGCTGACCTTTTTTGGTATCACACAGACTTACTGGGCGAATATGTTTAATGCCTGCTGTGAAGATACTGAAGGGCAGGTGTGAACTGAATATTATTCTAGCTCACCTTTCTTTGTGTTTTTCTCCACTTGTTTGAAGACAAAAGAAATTTTGGTCGAAGCCCAAGACACCAATCTGATAGTTACTCGTCTTCTTGCTTGTTAAACAGTTTATCTCTGTTGCCCATCTGGGAAGGGTACATTAGCACAGTTATCTGTACAGGAAGGAAACACTTATCAATGCTATGGAATAGACAAAGTGGAAAGAAGACAGTAAATATTTTAAATATAATTTTAGGCCTTTCCAGTTTGAAAATATAAAATCATTGCTTTTACTTTGTAGTAGCAATGGTTATTTCATGTTGCTTGTAAACAGAAAGATTTAACAATAAACATGTCTGTCTACTAACAATTGCATCTGTGCAGGTACTTAAAGATGATTAATGGAAGACAATACCATATAGGGATTAGTAAGGACATATTTCCAAAATTAAAACTGGAGAATATTTTTTTTAATAATAGATGAAATGAGAAAAGAAGAATCTCTGTGTATCTACTGTGATGTTTGTGTTATGCCCATGCAGAATAGGAAAAGTTGTATTACTGAACAAGGAATCTTTGACGTAGGAACATGTGATAAGGATTTAATTACTTCTTTGGGCTAATACTTTGTATTGTATTTTCTTCGCATTTTTACTGAGTTGTTATCACTACTGTCAATGAAAACAATTGTTAATCAGTCTAGAGAGTCAATAGTTTTGATTTGTTTATGTAGACCAGGATCACCATCTTTCCATTTTTACCACTGGCTGCCCCCATAAATTCTGCAAGGTCCTACACACACATGCACACATTTTGATAAATAACAAATGGCAGGTGCAGCTGGTCACAGATGTTACCAGATTTCGCTGTCTGGTCAGATTGATGATGTTATGTTGAAGCCATGACATGAAATGAAGTGTTCCCTGTGCGTCTTTAGGGAGCTGGTGCCTGTGAGGTGCCAAAACCTCTGGCAAGCTGGAGTCACAAAGTACAGGTGGACTCATTGGAGAAGAGAAAATTTAAGTTACATTCAGGGAGGACAGCATCTTCTGTAAAAAAGATACAAAACTTCCTTCTAGATGTGCTCTGTTTTAGGAGTTGCTCTTACCAAAGCAATTCTCAAGAGCACCACTGCTGTAGGCGAAAGTTTGGAGGTGTCCAGGAAACATGTCAGAAATAGGATGGCCAGCAGGACTAGGGCAGTGATTATCCCCCTCTACTTGGCATTGGCGAGTCTGCACCTTGAATCCTGTGTTCAGTTCTGGGCCCTTTGCTACAAGAAGGACATTTTGATGCTGGAGGAAGTCCAGAGAAGGGCACAGAGGTGGTGAAGGGTATGGAGCACAAGGCTTGTGAAGAGCAGCTGAGGGAGCTGGGATTGTTTAGCTTGGAGAAAACAACACTCAGAGATACTGCTCTCTACAACTTGAAAGGATGTAGCAAAGTCAGGGTCAGTCTCTTATGTCAAGTTACAAGCAATAGGACAAGAAGAAACTGCTTCAAGTTGCACCAGGGGAGGTTTATATTTGTTATCAGGAAAAAATTCGCCATGTTTCTCCACCCAAAAGGGTTTTCAAGCATTGGAGCAGGCTCCCCAGGGAAGTGATGAAATTTCCATCCTTGGAAATGTTCCACCAAAAATGTGTAGATGTGGCACTTGAGGACATGGGTTAGTGGTGAAGATGGCAGTGCTGTGTTAATGGTTGGACTTTATGATCTTGAGGTCTTTTCCAACCTTAATAATGCTATGAAAAAAGAAAAATTGTTACTCAGCTGTTCATTTTCTATCATTTTGCATTATTTTGAACTACATCAATTTTTAAGAAACTTTGAAGAACAGAAATCACACTTACTTTGAAATTTCGTATATTTATATATTAATTTATATATATAGGTCATATATTTACCTATAGCAGGCTTTTAATGTCTTCTAGTCTTGAATTCTTTTTATCTGTCCTTTAGACTCTTGTCTGGTTTCTCATCTTTAAAATTATTTAGGTACCAATTACAGTCTCTGGAAGAAACAGAATCAAGATAAAGAAGGGAGGAGGAACCCCAGACAAGATAGTGGTAGAAACTTCAGTGGATCAGAAAGTTGAAGACGACCTACCAAACTTTGAATTTTACCTCAACTCGTGATAGGAAAATACTATTGCGTACTATTGTATTTAACTTCTTAAAGATAGGATGTCAAGTGTACTCTCTATTTTTTGATGAGGACTAAAACCATAACAACATTGTTCAAAATATCTGGATTTGCTTTGTGAATCAGATCATGGGACATATCTCTATGTTCTTTGCGCTTGAGAAGGAACTGCTCTTTGGTATATTATTTTATTCATTCTGTGTGTTACAAGAGTTCATGAAAGTTCCCCAAGTTTTCTGGTTGTTTTTTTGTTCTGGTTTTTTTTTTAGTTCACAAGTGCAGTAAGTGTTAAAATTATGAATGTAGCAGATCTGGGCATGGTTACTGTTGCCTCCAGCTGAATAGATGCAGTCTCATATTTCCTTACCTGATGAAAATGTCCTCGTCATCAGACAAATGTCTGTTGGAGAGCCTCCTCTTTGCCTTCGTTCTGGCAGCATTTAGTTTTCCATGGATTCCTCATAATTGTTAGAGTCTGAGCTAAAGGAAGAACAACTTCTTTTTAGTGATACAAACTATCACTATTCAGCGGGATTTTTTTTACAAGCCCTTTAGTGATAAAGAGGGACCCTACCCATACATTTTTTTTGCTGAAGACTAGGTGTGGGTGGCTTTTTCTCCTGATCTCTTGAAACAATGAATCTGTGAACTCAGGCACAGTGAAGCGAGGCTTCTGTACAGGTTTTGTGACAGACTGACTCAGTTATTTCAGAACTTCAGAATTTCAGCCTAGGCCATGTCACACTTGGTGAACGACTTCCCAACAGGCTTTTGAATACCATCTTGTTTTGTCTGCCTCTGTCAAGGAAGAGTTAAAAGTTTCAATCTTCTCGAATACCTGCCATTTGTATCTCAATGCAGGGAGCTGTTTCTAAGCCTCAGATACAGCCTGCAAAGTACTTTGGTGGGCTACTGTCCTACTACAGTGGAAGACAAAAATCTTCATTGAGGAGTCTAGAAGCACCATAATTGCATTTGCATGATACCATGTTGGAACAAGTAACTCTTGCTTCTCTACCTAGTCTTCTCTCAACCTAAAGACTTGGAAAACTAAATGAATGCAAACAAATATGTACTTTCTGTGATGTCAGAAAACAATAATGTCCAGAAAATTCAGTTACTTCTCCATATATGAGGGAGAAGTCACAAAAGGTATTATGTGGAAATAATGGTCAAGTACAAATGAGTTTAAGAAACCACAAGAAAAATTCTGATTTTGTACTGGGTCTTCATTTACAATTTATATGGTGAAGAATTGTAATAGATTATGTATTTTGATTCAGTTTTCTCATTAAATGAAAAGGCCTCTCAAAAACCCCTCACTTCCCATTATAATGTTTGAGAAAGGAAGTAGATAAAAATGGGGAAACAATCCAAGGCATATTAAAAGGAGCAGCAGAAAGGGTAAAATACTTAATAGACTATGGATTAAACCATGGATTAAGCTGTTAAACTATGGCTCCAGTTTAATGTGTTATTTGTGTTTTAGGTTAGTAGTATGCCACATATCAGAAAGAGTTTGTTGTATAAAACCATGGTGCAGAATTTATTAAACACCATGTATAATTATAGTCTATCTTATAACAAAGGTGATATACTTAAAAACGTACAGGAGACATTCGCACTTGGGTGCGAAGGTGATTCCAGATGACCTGGCGACAAATGGCGGGGGAGGGAGGTGGGAAATTATGTGTTGTTGAAATAAAAAAAATAATTAAGGTCATGGAAAATATTCCTAGGAATGACTGAAGTGGCAACATTCTGGAAGACATTTTTCCTGGAGCATGCATAGGATGGGGGGAGGGAATTAGATAATTATTAGCCTTCATTAGAAGTGTCCAGGATGAGAGATGATGATCTTTATCATGGAAAGCATCTGCCAACCTGCAAGATTTTCGGCCAGTTGAAAAAAATGTGTGTGTCCAGTGAATATATCATTCTGACTTGCTGTGTTTAATTCCTTACTTAGAAGAGAATATTCAATTCAAGGATGAAATCAAGTATTTAAGGCTGGAAAGCCTTGTACTGTGAAAAATGTTACTTATTCAAAAGCTTAATCTTCTTTTTTGACAAAAGCATGTTTTGTCAGTCTTTATGTACTTCGGTAAGGTCACTTGCTGGATATGTTTGTTAAATTAACTTTTCTTGGTAGTTGTTAGCATTTCACCAAATTACCTGAAAATACTGCTTTATAACAGAGATAGAAAGGAGATGCTTCTGGTCTTCTTTAGGACAGATCTTCAGGAAAGAGCTGGACTTTCCCTTTAACCTTTTTTTTTTTTTTCTTAAACTCCATTAAGTAGTTTTGCTGCTATTTGTTGTAGCATATTGGATATATACTAGAATAGTAAAATTTAGAACATGTATTACTTAAATATGAATACATCCATATTTTTATTTCTGAAGAATTTTCTTCCTAAAGCCTGAAACTCTTATATAAGTCTGCACAGACATTTTCAGGAACAGAGGTAAAGGTTTTTATGCTGAGTATTGTTAGGCTGATCTGATCATGGTTATGTTTTTGGATAACACTCCTTCCTAAAAGTAATGCACATAGCAGCATGAGTCCATGGCTATTGGCCTTGTCATATTAAAAACATTTGAAAGAGCTTTTAATCTGACCCGGTGCACATCAAATAAGCATAGTTAACAATCACTGCTTTTAAAGAACTAGATGTCTTCCTGATACAGGCAAACTGTGTGCACAGCAACACTCAATATTTTTATTTGAAGAATTATTTCCAAATAAGTTAAGTATATTATTCAATTGAACAAAATTCTTTATTTAGAAAACTGTCTACAGTCCAAGGAAGAGTTAATCTGAGTTTTCTTTAGCTGTAATTGTGAAGTAAAATTATTGATTAAAAAGTAGGTATATGTGAAGAAGTTGTATATTCACTTTGCTCATAAATGTGCAGTTTATCTTTTCAGTCCCTGTATACAGTCATGGTCTAATTTAGGTGTGACGTCAATCTAGTCCAGCCTGTTCCAAGCAGCCCCTTAGACGAGGTTGCTCAAGGCTGTTAGCACTTGAACTTTGCATACATGCAAGAGTGGAGGTTTCACTAACTCTCTCTAGGCAACCTGTTCCCTTGTTTGACTGCCATCACAGAGAAGACCTTTTTCTTGCAGCTGATCAGAATTTTCTGTCATGCAGTTTGTGTCTACTGGTTTTTCCACCATCACTCTGCACCTCTGGGAATCCTGTGGTTTGTCTGCCTTCTGTATGTATGCCCTCCCATTAGGCAGCTGAGGACAACACTAGTGTCTTCCCATGTGTTTCAGTCCACAATTAAAAGTGAAAAAACATTCAAGTTGCCATTTTGTTTTCCTGTGGGAATTGTAACATGAAAGTCTTTTGCCTCAAAAGTCCTCTGTCAGCTGAATATTCTAATTATATGAAGTTTTTCCTCCCCTTTTTAAGTAAGTGTAGGCTAGTTGGAGTCAATTAGACAATAGTGGAAAGTATAAAGCCCTTGAATTACAACTCTCTGAGAATTCAGTTCCATTTTGAATCCAGATATTTTCAGCTCAAAGTGTGAGGATGTTTTTCAGGCTCTCTTCCAAAAACATGTCAGAATATCATGTATGTAAAGCAGTCACTTACAGGAAAAATTTGAGCTTTGCCATTCAATATAAAGCTTGGTTTTCACTTAAGTTTGCCAGAAAGCTTTTAAGCAGATGTGTAATGCATCTTAATATAGCGGAATGTGTTTCTGCTGCTGCCAAAGGAATTGTACCCTAGTGTTTTTTGGAAATGATTGCCTTAACCATGGTTTCCCAAGCCTTTTAAAAGTTCATCGTTAGTGTATTCTAAGTTGTGTCAGGTTTTGATGTTCCAAGTAATTTTGATTTGGTTTCAATTGTTGAAACAACTCTTTTTAATAATCAGCTATAATTATTTTTACTATTACACCAGAAAGTATACATGAGTGTAGTTTTCCTGTGCTTTTCAAGTATTAAACTTGAACATTTTTTGGAATATCCAGAAGATAAAGCAAAACAAAAAGGCATGAGAAACTGTTTTATTGAACTGCAGTGTTTGGTTCTGGCAAATCAATTCAAGCAGGTTTAACTACTCAAAACTTACCATGCATAAGTACACACATTGCAATACTTTTACAAAAGGACCTTGCTACCTTGGTATTACAGAGCAAACATTAAACAAGATGGTTTTATCTTCAAAGGTTTATAAAGAAGCATTTTGTTTGTTGGTTGTAGGATTTTGTGATTTGAAAGATACAGAATGCTGCTATTTTCAACTGAGTAAGAAGGAAAAAGAAATACAATTTATTGTAGTCTCTCAAACAGTGAAACTCAAGTTGTTCATATTCATGAAATAAAATGAGGTTCTTTTAGGGCCCAGTGTTTGAGGCTGATGAACATGATTCCATGGCTATAATTTACTTTGCCTTATATCCAGATGTGTTTTACCTGATTTGAGCCCTTTAAATGGACAAGACACCTTTGTATTCTCAAGCTCATTCCCCGTTTTGAAAAAACTTGAGAGCAAGTTTTGAAAAAATCTTTTCATCTTGAAAGGTTTCAAAGTGGCTCATTGTAGCAGGAAGAGGCAAACCCTGTCCAGTGCTTGGATTCTCTGCAAAGAATGAAAAGAAAAATTAGAAGAATTTTCAACTCATTTTTTTATGGGGAACAACATTGATAAAAGTTAATACAGCTAAGGTTAGAAGGACTGTGTGAAAGCAGTGAAAATTTCTTTTCAAGCATTTCTCATGACACATAATGAAAGTGCTCATAGCAACTATCACCAGGGAGACGACTGAAATCCTGAGAAACCCTAAGGTCAGATGTGAGCACCAGGAGACATTCCATCTTGATTAACTGGACTTTGAACCAAACAATCCCTTTTTCCCCATTTCAGTGTTGGTTTTTTTTTTTAAATAGTTGAAGAACACCGTGCCTTAGAGTAAAGTAATTCTTCAGTGCTGAAAAAAGTTAGACAGTATTACATAAGGCAAGCATGGGGCTGGCATTATAATGATGACAAACCTTCGAGTAAGCTGTCAGGATACCAAATGGCTGTAAAAATTAGCTGTAATGGACATAGTTAATGCATATTAGGCATAAGTCCACAGTCTAACAGCTTGCAGCTTCTTTACTTCTGGAATGTATAATGGCCACCTCCTGGAGGAACTGATGTTTTGTTTTGTTTTAAATAAATAAAAACCAAACCCACAAAAATTTAATGGCAAATTTAAAGCAACATTGGCAAATTTCTGTTTTGGGCACTATGAATTGTTAAAAGGAAAGCTTGGAGATATGCCAAAGAATGTGTTGTTTGTGTTTGTTTTATTCTTAGCTTACAAATTGGGAGAAGGTATTTCACAATACTTTCATGAATATTAAGTAAAAATTATATTATAAATTCAAAGTGTGTAATTGGTAAGTCCTGGGACAATTTTTCCATGGTCCATGCTGGATCCAGATGTGTTTTTGGTTTATAAGCACTTAAATAGTGGGTACGATATTCTCAGTTGTAGTTGGGTATTTTACATATGCTTTTATTTTCTTTTTGTGCTTTCTTGAGAGTGCCTTTACATCTACTTATTCATATCTCTTAGTTGCCTTCTTTTGTTCAAGTTTATATTGTTTTGTCCAGGGCTCAATTTTATTTCATTGCAATAAGTCTTAATGTATATTGCTGGCTTCAGATTTATGTGTAAGTTCTGCCAAACTTTTTACTTTAGTTCTGGGAAATATGTAACAGTGAATGTGACACCCTGGTTCACTCTCCAGCCAGTCACCATCTGACATATCTTCTGTTTTGTGGCCTTTTTATTGCTGCTTTTTAAACTGAGAGCATTAAATAGGCCAACTGGCATAAAAAGTGGGGATAGCTGTTTTCTGCTATTGATTAACTTACGCATGACCACACTTTTTAATTTGTGTGGATAAACAAAAATGAAGCAGCCAGTCCAGCAGCTCATTTCTTACATAACCTTGCCAAATGAGTCTCTTTGGGCTGCAGCCTGGATCAGTTGGTCTGGCATGTATTGATGAAACTTAGCAGTAGTGGAAAGACGTGGCAGCTGTTAGTGTTGTCACTGGCTTCCTGGGTCTGTGGCCTGATGAGCTCTGTGTAAAACAAATGGTGGGTAGGAAAGTCATTGGGCTTTATTCTGTGGTGAGGGTATCCTTCACATTCAGAAAAAAATCAAATCTCACTGTAGTGATTGTTGTATTTAAGTTTCTGCTAAGAGAATCTTCAAGATTGCTTATGCCGATGTTAACAAGAGGTTGCAGACCATGCTGTTTGAATGCTTAATGCTGATGCATTTCTGCTTCTGCGGCCTTCCCGATGCCCCCATAAATGCCCTGAGAAGCTGACAGGATTTTGCAGTTTCTGGGGAGCAGTTACCAAGCGGCTCTGCTGGCTGCAGCCCTGCTGACCCCATGGCAGACACTGAACATGAGGCTCCAGTGGGGACATGGTGCTTTGTACGGGGTCATCTGTCCAGGTGAGGCCAGCCCAAGGCAGGAGCAGCAAGGAGGTTGGCAAGAGGATGGCAGAGGGAGTGAAGGTCTGTGTAGGAACAGGTGACAACTAGTGCTGTGTTCCTACAGGGCTGGGATACATCTGCTTTCCGTGGGATGGCGGTTGTAAGAAGAAAACATAATAGGAAAGCAGAATGCCTTCTAACAGAATGGACCGGATCAAATGTCTGAGTCTTGTATCACTTCCTCTGTGTCAGGATGAGGTGAAATGCTAGAGGCATTTTTATGCCCGTGGTTGCAGGGTTAATATCGAAGGATTTACGTAATTTGTCACTAGATTTCATGCTTATACATCTAAACTAAGCAATTTTGGTATACCAAAAAAATCAGTGTCATTCAGAGCTGTTAATGTCTGTAAGGGATGTCTTAGTTTTAAATTAGCAAACTATACTGGATATTTTAAATTTTGCCTTAAAACACATAATTAGGTGCCTTTCAAATGCTGCTGGCACCATCATAATTGTGTTGTGTTATATGCCTAGCTGCCTTTATGTTGATCTTGGTTTCAGCTTAGAACAAGGCCGAAACTTCTCGCTGAAGTTAATGATGCTCTTAAGTCTACACCACCTTAATTCAAGCCGAATAAACAATTGGAAAATTTTCAAGGAAAGAATTAATTTTGTTCCAGAAATGTAGATATTTTTTAATGCTGATTTTTCATGCTATGTGAAAGAGCAAATTAATTTGACCTTAATTTTTAATTTAAGTAAAACTGAAAAAAAAAAAATCTGAATTTTCCATACCTTCTATGTTACTTGCAGAACTTTAGGGTTTGGCTGATAGGAATGGATTGTTTGGTTTACACTAGGCATTCACAGTATAACTGGAAACACAAGAGTAGGAAATGGCTTTTCATGAGACTTCTATAAATGCCTCTAACACGCCTTTTATAATGATACTCTTGCCCAGTCTAAGCAAATAAATAGCATGACGTTTGCTGAGAAATACATCTTGTACCATTTAATATTTTAGTTTTATAACAAAGTGCTCATGAAAAGAATGCTGAGTTGCATAAGAATATGCTGGTTGCTCTCAATAATGGGAGGAAATGCTTGTGACTTAATAGACATATTTTATTTTACCAGTAGTGATGGTGGAAGTATGTTCTGTGAGATGACAAATCTTCTCATCCAACAGAGGAAAATAAATCTTTCATTTCACTAACTTCCTTGTAGGACATCAGTTTACTTGACAGGGTTATAAGATTCAGGGAATCTCTAGTTGAAAAGAACTGGGTTGGATGGTTAACTCTGCCTTTTAAGTATTTGATTATTTTCTGCCTTGATTGTTAATGGGGAGAACACAGTAATTCTGCAATTAAAAAATACTGGGCTCTCAGTGTCACCTTATCAATCCATTTATAAACATTACAAGTTACTGAATTAATTGCATAGATTATTTATGTGTTCCCAGTTCTGGTGGCAACAGGGATAGTTTTGACTTCAGAACGTTGCTTTTGGATTGTCTGGATTTACAAGCTGTAGCTCAAGCATTCTTCTTCACATTGGTTTACACTGGAGTCTTGATAGTTAGTTCACCTCCACACTTATTTATGGCAGACTTCATTCTTGTTGTATGCTCATTTTTCTGGCTTCTAATGGTGCTGTTATGCTTCAGGGACTGCTACAAAATGCACATCCTGAAAAATCTTGATTGCTGGGTGGGCAGCAGCCTGCCTGTGCCTTCCTGGCATCTGCACTTATGCTCTGTCTGACCAGGAAATCTTGAATCCTCTCCATTTCTGGAAGGAAGCTTGAAACTCTCCCACTCTTAGGCGGGACCCCGAGTTTCAGTCCTCCAATGATAGGTTGTGGTTTCCTCACCAAGCCTAATTTATTCCCTAGACAGTGCAATTTTGGCCTTTTTGGAGCAAAACCACTCTGGATTTAGAACAAAACCTGTACTATGTAAACTTTGGCTTTGAAAACAGTAAAATGGTTTAAATGCAGTGCATGTTTACTAAAGGTTTAGCCAGCACTGGATGATCTCAGATCCCTCTTTGGAGCTTCCCTCTGCTAGGTTTCTTGGAGAGCTGACACTTAGGAACCTTTGGCAGCTCCTCCAGTCTTTGCAGCAATGCCCTGTTTATCCTGTCAGGTAAGCCTTTGGTCTGCTTGTGTAAGGCAACATTGCAACTAATTGGAGATAGAGAAAACTGCTTCCTTGAGGCTAACAGCTTGGCTCATTGTATTTCCATGTTTGCTCTTCCCACAGCCCCGCTGAATATCAGCTTTGAGGCGTATTCCTTATTCATAGCTTTATTGTGTATCATTTGTGTTTCACAGCTTTTATTATCTATTTTTTGAATTATGGCTGATACATTGATGTTTGTTACTCCAGTGGCAGAATACGATCCTATTATGGCATTTCTATTGACTCTGCTGGACTCAAACAAAATGTGTTTTTCTTTATAACTAGTTTGCAAAATTTGTAATACTTCTGTCTTTGTAGATAAAAAGAGTGATCTCTGCATCTACTGGAAATTTTTGAGACCTATGTCTACTGATAAACTGCTTCCATCATCTCCAGTAAAATGGGCATTAATAACCATTGAAAGGAGCCACTCATAACAAAAGCTTAAACACTTGCAGCTAGAACAGAACATGACAGAATCACAGTGAAATGTATGATATGCTAATGTTAAGTAGGGAAGAATTTAATGAGGCACTTGACCACTTCAGGTTAAACTGTTGGTGACTCCAAAATGACAAATGACTCATTAGTGAGCTACAATTTAATAAAGTTTAAAAATGTGAGGGAGGACAAAGAAAGTGGGTTGGCAAGCTGACCACTCAAGGGGAAAAGAGGCTATGGAGATCATACCTTGCAAGAGTTAGTAGAGCACTCAGTGAAGTAAAACGTCAGTTTCCTCCTGCCATGGCTGGCTGTTGTGGTTAAATCCGTTGTATCAGGTCTCTACAGATCTGCATTTTTTCTCAGCTCAACTGCATGGTTTGAACGATGTAAGGTAGGGATGGTACTTTCTTTGTGATTCTGCTGATGGTAAACCGTGGGAGAATGTTGTGTGTTACTCTGTATCTGAACATCATTTAGCACAGTGGGGTTTCTTCTCAGGGTTTCTGGGGAGCTTTTATGCTTAAGGAATAAAAAATTTTTATCTACTTCAATTATTAAATCATACACATCTTAAAAAAAATTAAGATGACAGCTAAGTTTTCTTTTGCCATGAAAATAAAATTAATTAGCTTTTGTATTTAAATATGCACTTGATACTGAAGAATGTTAGCCTTGAATGGAAATACCCCACCAAATCTTTTGCCCTCA
This sequence comes from Cyanistes caeruleus, assembly GCF_971803275.1. Taxonomy (NCBI): domain Eukaryota; kingdom Metazoa; phylum Chordata; class Aves; order Passeriformes; family Paridae; genus Cyanistes; species Cyanistes caeruleus. Next base: position 49,523,830 of record NC_141704.1, on the reverse strand, counting down.
AAACCTGCTTTGAAAGAGAAAGGGTTTTTAGTTCTCTAATATGGAAAGAGTTAGGCTCTTACATGATATTCATGAATCTCATTAAAAATATACTGTCAAGATACTGTCAGAACCGGTGCATTCCCAGAGTATTCACATGGAAGACATTATTTGCAGGGGGCACTGACTAATCAGGTGAGCCATAGTTTTTTCCAATTGACAGAACTAGGCAAAACCTTCTAATTACAGAGTGCAGTAGAAATCTTCCAGGGGATTAGAGTGAAATCAAGCTTCTCTTGTATCAACCATCGCTAGAGAAAGCCTTTTGCTGGTTTGCATCAAGAAACCCCAGTTCTTCCTTTCTGTAATAATAAGATATTAAGCTGCTGTGTTGTAAAATACAGCAGATGTCATGTATCTCCTTTATGAGATCACTGTGATATATTCTACCTACTTCTTCAGAGTCAAGCTGGGAGCATAGTGCAGGTTGGATTAGCTGCTCTTATGAAAGCAACCAGCTCGTCTCCATCATGTTACAGAAATAAAGACAGTCCTCGTGCATAATTGTCATTTATAGAATATCCTGAATTGGAAGTGACCCAAGATTCCACAGAGGGCAGCCTAAAATTTAAACCGTATATTGTAAGTGCATTGTCCAAATGCTTCTTGACCTTGACAGGCTTGGGGCCACGCCCGTTTCCTTTGAGAGCTTTTTACAGTGCTTGACCACCCTCAGAGTGCAGAACTTGTTTCTAATACCCAACCTGAACATCCTCTAATGTCCTGATGGAAGGGAAAGGAACCACACCTCAGGAAAGAAAGTGAAGAGGAACACCTTTCCATGAAAACTGCTCATAACTGCAGGACACTCAGGAAAAACAGTCACTGGGAGGCAGCTACACTAATGACTCTGTTGGTAACTGGCTGTTCATGCCCAAACTCCCTCCTGGAGCTACAGCCTTGAACAGGAAGGAGTTAGGATTTAATGGCAGAAGCATGTACTTGTGCTCAGAGTCATGTGTGGCCTTTAACTCCAGTGTTCACATGGAATGACCATAAAGATGGCATGTTCTGCAGACACATGGCTGATCAAGTTTCCTGTAAGATGGGGCCCTCCAGTTCCATCCTTCCCACTATTACAGGCTTTGTGGCCTACCACAACATTAGAATTGGGAACTACTGTGCTATTACCAAACACAATACTTGGAGCTTCTGTGACAGGCCTCATGATTCTCCAGTTATAGCTGAACCCTTTGAAATATGGTGTTTCTTGTAGAAAATCACCTCCTAGCTGGTAAAAATCATTGAGAGATGTAGAAGCTATTTGAGTCTCTTTCACTTTTAATGTCTGATTGTATTCAGCACTTGTCCCTGATGTGCCTGTGGCTGTGCTACTTCCTCCTATGTGAGGTCGTAACTTGGATTTGTTTACAGTGAATGTTCAGGTGTTAAGTGTATTTCTGTCTTTAGCAAGTTCCAAAGAGCATACTGTTGATTGATAGTAACTGATGTGCTCACATCTATGATTCTCAATCTCCTTTCTTGTTACTTTTTGCCTAGGAAAAAGAAAGGTAATGGCGATTGTAGTGTTGATGGCCAGAGGTAAGACCTAATTCTGGTTGTTACCAGCCTTTATGAAATTGAACTTGTTTCTCTACCAGGTGTGAAGGTGAAGAACCATAAGTGAGGATCTCCTTCAGCAAAGGTAGCACTAGAACTTGCTTTGGTTTCATTGATGCAGAACTGGATCTTAAGTGAATAGTAGTCTCTTCATTCTTACATGCTTGTCTTGGCTTTAGTTTTCATTATTTTCTGAACTTAATTTTTTAAATAATAATTCATACAGCTGTTTAAAGAAAAACAAAAAACAAAACATCAAAACATAATGAGAACTGTAACCATTTTTGAAATGTTGAAAGAATCATGCACTGGATTTGTACTGGATTGTCAGTGGTGCCTTTTGCAAGACCTGTTCTGTCTCTGAATTGCTCCTCTTGCATCTTAAATGTGTTTCTGCATACATGAAAACTGAGATGTTTAGGTGATCTCTTGTGAAATTAACTAAATTCCAACACATGCAAAAAATTTCCTAAAGGTAAACTTTCAACGAAAGAAAACATTACCATTTTAATTATTCTGGGGTTAAGTAGTCTATTTTTTTAATACAAGAACATCATCATAGTGCTGCCTGGGACACTTGGAAGTCTGGCTCTTTGCTCGCATTGCATCACACTGACACATAGCTCTCTTGAAACTCAAATATTTCTCTTTGCAGTCTGGAGCCACCTCTTCTTGCACTGTATTTGGGGAGCATGGCCTTCTCCTTTTTGGGAGGGTTGGGCTTTCCTGAATCTGACCAACTGAAGAGTGAGTGCATGCTTCACTGGAAGTGCCCGTAGCCCCACTGTGCCAGCATAACTGTGTTATTCATGTTGGAAATAAATGTCTTATGTATCTCTTCACGGGGTCGTGGCTGCGTAAGAAATTTTTATATGGTGTGAGAAAGTTTTTGTTGCAGTAACTGGCAGTGGGATTTGATGACACCACTGCTATGAGCATCAAAACTAAATTGTGGTTTAGATAGTGGGCATCACTTTCACACCGAAGTTCACGCTTGCTTTTCAGACTTCCTCAATATAGTGGAATTCTACAAACTCAATTATGCTGACATAGTAAAAAACTCTCTTAAAATCTGAAGTCCTTAAATATGCAAAGCTACCCATCAGTGTTCTACTTCACCTCTCTTCAACCCAGTTCCCATTTTCCTCCTAAAAGCTTCAGATGATTTCTCTCAGCATAAAAGGAACTTTTCTACATGTTTGTATTCCTTTATCCTTCAGATTTTTTCCTGTTGTCCGTAGTAAAGAGGTGTATCACGAGGTCCTGCTGTGTCCGTCTGTTCGGCTGCCTGCCCTCCTCTCTTTTGAGCACCTTATCGGCTGGAGGGCAGATCTCAGCCACACAGGTCAGGGGGTCAGCAGTCTGAGGGACAGGATGCCCCTGAGAGCTTTTGCAATATGCATAGGAGGGTTTATTCCTGTTTCAGCTGAGGGGTGTACTAATTAGCTCATCTTTCATTAGCTATCAGGAGACAGAAGCAAACAGGTTACATCACTTCTGCTTTTATTTTTCCCTTTCCTCTGCCCTTGTCTATACTTTTTGCCGTTTGTTTCCCCTCTCTGAACAATGCCACTCTCCTGGGAGATCCTGTTGTTTCTCATCCTGTTATTTTGACCAATATTCTGTCTTTGCTCCACAGCTGCTTATCTTTTGAACTTTGCTTGCCTAAAAATTATTGAAGATGCTGCAGGGAAACCAGCTGTGAGTCAGAAAAGTCATTGAAGCTGTGAGGTCTGTCAGGAAACAGGAAACCCAGGTTGTACTGGGGGGATTCTCTGCTGCAAGGCTGCAACCAGTGGCAAGTCTGATTCTGACATACTTTATTCAAGTAACTAATCCTAGTTTGTATGCTCAGGCTCTTAGAAGCCAGCAGAAGCTATCTGTGTTTGTAAAGATTGCTGGTCTAAGTCCTTATTTGGAGAGAAAGATGAATTGTTTCTTGCCTTTGAAACTGCTGCCAGCAGAAGACTGCACACACTTAGAAAAAAGTTGTACTTTGGGGAGCTAATCGCTTGAATGTTCAACACATGGCTAAGTGGTAAACTTTAAGCAGATTATGTTTTACTGAATTGTTTTCCCTGTTTGGTTTTTTGTTTTTTTTTTTGATGTCAGATATATCACAGTGTAATTTATGAAGACATGCCTTCTAGTAGAACTACAAACACTTATAGGGACACTTGCTTCAGACAGCATATGGCAAATCCTATGAATTATGCACAGCCAACATACGGAGAATGGGAGACAGCCTAAGGAAATGATTAGACCTGTTACCGTAGCAGTGACTGTACATTATTTTCACTTGACTGAGAAAAATTGAGTTTTATTCTAGGTTGGGGCCGAGATTTTTACTGCCAGGTGCAATATATTAACATGCACATAAATATTTAATGGTTTCTAGGAAATGTAGTAGCTTAGTTCTCTTCTGTGCTAAACCGTGTTTTCTGATGTAGTTGCTACAGTCTTGTTGCAAGAGTAGCAGCATAAAAATAGATCTCAATTTTTGTAAGTGTATTATTGTAAAATGTAAGTTACACACCAGTGGCAAATATTCCACACCAGATGGGTGGCTTTCATCAGTTTTGCATTCACCAGTTCCCACTTTTCTTGTCCTGAAGAGTAGATTTTTATGTTTTTACACTCAGATTAATTGTATTGTTACACCAACAGAATCTTTCATCCTCCAATGGAAATACTATTAGTAAAATGCTGATAATGCAGAGTTTGGACTCTTCTGAGGTGAAAGGCCCAAAGGTTTTTAATTTAAGTCCTGGCTCTGCTTCTCAGGGTGATACCTTGAGGAGCTGGAACAGAGGCTAGACGGAGTTAAGAGGAATAAAGGATATTTATGGAGGCCTTCAAAGGCCACACCCTGGAAGTACCAGTGCTTACAGTCGAGGCTCTGCCTGGATGGCTCCAAGATGGAATCAAAAGGAGAACCTAGTCATGAGATCTCATATTTTTATATGTTTCGGTCCATTTGTATACAAGAGTCACACTGGTCTGCCCTCCTTTTCATGTTGTTTATACTTTGAGCCTGAAGTTTGAAAAAAATTGTCCTTGAGTTCCCAGCTGGAATAGGATTGTTGTGTCTTCATCACCCTGTGAAAAGATCCTAGTAACCCTGAATAAAAGACACACACCAAAGAACAGAAAAACCAAAAATTTAAGGCATCAAGGGTTGTCAGATGTCTTCTGACATCTTCATATTTGCTTCCTGAAAAAAACACTTAAAACTGGCTTGTAGCACTACAGCCTAGCCCACAGCACTTCACTCTGAAAGAGCCCATGGGTGACTAGGCACCCAGGACATTTGGCCCAGCTGGGTGACCTTGCTGCTCCCAAAATTCCTATTGCAGCTAAAAAGAAATCTGGAGGTGACATTTTAAGTTTAGATAGTTCCAGTTTCCATAACAGAAGTGAGCACCTTCCAAAGCTTCATCTGTGTGATTCTAGTATTTCAAAACCAAGGAAACAGAATTCATAGAAAAAATTACCTTCTTTTGCACCTCAGGGTTTCCAGTCAGAGCTGCTGTACACTGGGAAGCTGACAGAAGTTTAAGGACCAGACTGCTGCTCTCAAACCTATCTGGAAAGCACTTGTGCCATCCATTATCACCTCTTTTCTGATAGCATTAGCCATTTAATTCTTCTCAGATGACTGATACTTAAATAAGTTTTCTTCAGGCTCTGAATTAGATACGTTTTCCATCCCACTTTCTTCTAGCTGGCCTCTTAGGAAGTACTGTGTGGTGATAATGAGCTAAATCAGAGTCCTTACTCTGTGTTAACAGTCTTTTACTTCTTTTGCTTTCAGCACTATACAGTAGGTATATGAACATATGTTGGCTAAAGGTAATAAAGCATCTAGTTTTCTACACTGTAAATCCATAAAACTCATGTGATTCCATGTAAGATGTTGATAATGCTTTCTGGCTTTACTTTTCCTGAAGATACGTGTCAGAGCACAATATAATAGCTTTCACTGTGGAGAATTCACTAATGCTTCACAACATGTGTACGCAAAAAAATTACAGAAAAGCTTTTACCTCTTCTGTAGAGGAAAAAGAATGAAGAAGTGCCTCAGTCAAATGATGAAGAACATTATTAGTTTCAGAAGAGGAAATTTATAGGTAAATCTTCATGTCCCTGTGTCTAGGCCATATGGTGAAAGTTATTTATCTGATTGATTCTCTTCCTGAAAATTCAGGTCAACTTCCTTCACGAGAAATTGGAGTGAAGATGACTCCTCTGCTTGAAACTATCAAGATTTAGAGCAGTGCTGCCTTTCTCTGTCTAAGTTTATGTTAAGGCATTTGTGCCCATAATGATGTGTAAGAATAATATATTTGGATTTCACATCCAGCTCTAGATGAACAGATGTTAATTCAACATTAAAAGATGTTGAATTTATTCAGCATGATGCCTCTAAAAATTGTGATCCTAGTTTTACTACAAATCTGGATGTTTTCAGAATTTTATTACAAATCTGGAGTCTGGGATCCTGGATGGTTTTGCTTTTTTGTTCATTCCTATCAACATCTGTAGAAATTAATATCCACACTACAGGAAGATCAGGCAGTTCTCCCTTTTAGTGTATTGAACAAAATCTCATGTTCAGTCAAAATTCAGCATATATTTGAAACATATAAAATCAGAACAGAATATCTTGATAACATCTTTTTAAAAGCTGTGACTGAATCAGTCTTCTCCTGTGTTATGTTAAGTGAAATCAAGATTTTCTAAGAGAAGACTTACTTCAGTGTCTTTTCAGCCACCTTCACTTTTGTCTGTTGCTCTGATGCTCCTGCTCACCTTTGACTAGCTTTAGTTATGTATTTCTTGACATAGATCAGAGTTTCTAAAATGGAATTGTGCTTTTATGGTAATATTTCATATTAAATACCCTGATTGTTGTAAAAAATATGTACAAGTTTTGGGATATAAAGATGCAATGGACTTGGAAGTGAACAGAAAGCGTATTTGTACAATGGCACAATGACCTAGGAGCTAACCCTGCAGCTCTGCTGCCTGCTGCAGCACAAGTCACCATACAGGCTTGTAATCACAAAAATGGCCTTTTATTTTTGAAGGAAATATGTTTTTCCTCAGTAGGAAGCAGTGAGAGTAGCACCCTTGATTTTAGAGGCATTTCTTATTGAGAATCTCAGACAGCTTTATTTCCATGAGTCTGAGGATTTGAACTTCAGCTTAGGGATTTTCCACAATACTTTCTCCACTCAAAAAAATGCAATCACCTTGTCAAGTTGAAAAGTTTCAGGACAATTTAATAATAAATATTATTTGTAAATCAGAATTGTCTTTAACTGCTGCTTTTCATCACACTCATATATGCACAAAGTCTTTTCCAGATCAGACAGCATTTTTCAGATAGGAAGCAGAAAATGCTAAGGGAACTTCTTACTATTGGAAAGCATCATTTAAATTTCTAGTTAGAATTTTAGACTTGAAGCCAAGATAATTCAGAATAGCTACAACTTCACTTTGAAGCCTTCAAAGATGAGTAAAGTAACAAACAAGCAAATCATACTGTAAATGTAGATGGGTTGAAATAATGCCTCACAATTTACTTTAGATATTTTTATATTCCTGTTGTCTAGTTGTGTCCTTCCTGCCTCCCTGCATATTTTTTGTTTTCAGGCTGTTTGCCATCTGTAATGGAACCTCTTGCACTCTTCTGAACAGTAGCACTTCTTTCCTTCTGTAGCCCCAGCTGCTGAAAGTAGATGTAGAGAGCTGTAGGGCTCTCATGCTTGTGAACTTGGACAATAAATTGCCAGTGACTGACACAGATGTTTGGTTTGCACACTGAAGGCAGCATTGCACACAGTTTCCTCTTTATTGCACAGATGTCTGCATATTTGAATTGTAGAAATGGGCTTCTTGACACCCAGAGCAAAATATTTTCCTTAAGGAGCAGGAGGAAGCTATTAG